>NC_056513.1:9402301-9404202 GCF_014905685.2 Nematolebias whitei | reverse complement strand
TTGGGTGTCCTGCCCCTCTATAAGTGGGACATTTTGGTGTCCTGCCCGTCTTTATCCAGGACATTTTTGTGTCCCGCCCCTCCTTGTGCAGGACATTTGGATGTCTCGTCCTTCCTTATGCAGGACATGGGACAAGGAGGTAAAAACTGGGACTGTCCCACTCAAAATGGACGGTTGACAGGTATGCAGAGCAAAAAGGTAGCTAAGAGTTAAAAGTGGCAAAAGGGCTAGCTCAAATTAGCCAAAGGGTAGCTTAAAGCTAATTGGCTCTGAGCTAGAAGTACTGTAGTCAAGCTAAAAACTCAAAGTAGCCTCAGATGACAAGAAACAGAACACATTTGTGGAAAATGTTATTTTTGTAGAACAAATATTTCGCTATAAAAAAAAACCTGTAAACAAAGTTAAATAATCCTGAATGTAAACAAGCGCCAAAAACAGCAGGTGTTTCCTGAACGTCGAGAAATAAAACTAAAACAGATTTATTTAGTAAAATCCCACAACCTGGAGCTGCTGAAACCGGAAGTCATTAAGATTTAAAGCCAATATAAAACCGGAAGTCTCGCGAGAAGGTGCGGGATCTGCTCCGCCCGTGATTCGTGCAATTATGAACAGGGAGGTGTGACTGCTCCTGATGATGATGATGGTGAGGAGCCCCCTCTCACGTGACCAGCTGCTCCTCCGCAGAAACACCGACAGGAAGGAGGTCTGACCCGAACCCACCGAGGACCGGTACCAGAGTCCGGACTCACGCAGGCCGAGCCGGAGGAGCGACACCACCCCGGGGAGATGGGCTCCCAGTGAGCCCGGGCGGAGGAGAGGGGAGGTCCGGGAGGAGGCGGGCGAACATGTCGTGAGCTGAGCCGAGCTCCGGCCGAAACGACACGCCGAGGAGGAGCAGGAGGAGGTGGGGCGGTGGTCGAGAAGATGTCCGCCTCGGTGGGGCCCCAGGGCGGCCCGCGCCCTCCCCCCGCGCCGCCGTCCATGCCGGACCTGAGCCACCTGACGGAGGAGGAGCGGGAGATCATCATGGCCGTGATGGCTCGGCAGAAGGAGGAGGAGGAGAAGGAGCAGGCCATGCTGAAGTAAGAGCCCACACAGCCCATCAGAACCACCGGAACCAGACAGCGCTCCACGAGCCATCTGGACCGGTCTCTGAGTCCCGGTCTGGTCAGAACCATGAACCGGGTCAGGTCAGAACCATGAGCCGGGTCAGGCAGGTGCGGGCTGAGGACGGGTGGTTCTGGTCCATCATCTGAGGAGGGGCTGCACCCGGACTCTGCGTCCGGCTGTGGTTCCGATTTTACGCGCGCCTGCAGGTTGTATCAGTGTGTGCGCGTGCGTGTGTGAACAAGACCCGGTTCTACAAATGGACCAGCAGTGGCATCAGAACCGTCAGTCAGGAACTGGTTTCTGAGGCGGACGGGTCCATGGTCCGCTCCGGCCGGTTCCGCTCCCCTCGGCAGAGGGAGATGGGGTGTGGTTGGCGGAAACAGGCCCGAACCGGACTGTACGGACCGGGGCAGATGAGCAGAACACGTTAGAACAGCATGGATCTGACGGCAGAACCCGAGCTGGTTCTGAAAAGATGCGGGTTCCCCTGTCGGAACCGGAGGAAGTATGGGTGCTGGGGGTGCTGCAGTGTCTTATTGTGGTCTTCAGAGACAGGATGTGGTTTTTTGTTTCATGAAGTTAAAATGAAGAGAAAATGTGGGCAGAGCAGAATCATGTCATTAACATTTCATAGATACATCAATATACATCTTTAAATAGTACTGCATCCTGGTACTTTTAGGATAACACACAAGAAGTACCTCGAAACATACAGGGTACTGACCAAGTAACATTCAGGGTACTTATTGAGTAAAATACAGGGTACATACTAAGTAACATTCAGGGTACTT
>NC_056513.1:9398200-9402291 GCF_014905685.2 Nematolebias whitei | reverse complement strand
ACTTATTGAGTAACATACAGGGTACTTATTGAGTAACATACAGGGTATTTACAGAGTAATCTACAGGGTATTTACTGAGTAACATACTGGATATTTATTGAGTAATATACAGGGTAGTTATTGAGTAACATACAGGTTTCTTACTGAGTAACGTGCAGGGTACTTATTGAGTAACAAACTGGTGTACTTATTGAGTAACATACTGAGTACTTACTGAGTAATGTACTGGGTACCTTTTGAGTAATATACAAGGTACTTATTGAGTAAAATACAGGGTACTTACTGAGTAACATACAGGGTACTTACTGAGTAACATAGAGGGTACTTATTGAATAACATACAGGTTACTTACTAAGTAACATACAGGATATTTACTAAGTAACATACAGGGTAGTTATTGAGTAACATACATGTTTCTTACTGAGTAATGTATAGGGTACTTATTGAGTAACAAACTAGTGTACTTATTGAGTAACATACTGGGTACTTACTGAGTAATGTACTGGGTACTTATTGAGTAATATACAGGGTACTTATTGAGTAACATAGAGGGTACTTACTGAGTAACATACAGGGTATTTACTGAGTACCATTCACGGTACTTACTGAGTAACATACAGGGTACTTACCGAGTAACATACAGGGTACTTTTTGAGTAACATAGATGGTACTTATAGAGTAACATAGAGAGTATTTATTGAATAACAGAGGGTACTTATTGAGTAGCATACAGGGTACTTACTGAGTAACATACAGGGTATTTTCAGAGTTACATCAGGGTACTTACTGAGTAACATAGAGTGTACTTATTGAGTAACATACAGGATATTTACTAAGTAACATACAGGGTAGTTATTGAGTAACATAGAGGTTTCTTACTGAGTAACGTACAGGGTACTTATTGAGTAACAAACTAGTGTACTTATTGAGTAATGTACTGGGTATTTACTGAGTAATGTACTGGGTACTCATTGAGTACCATACAGTGTACTTATTGAGTAACATACAGTGTACTTATTGTGTAACGTACAGTGTACTTATTGAGTAACATACTGGGTACTTATTGAGTAACATACAGTGTATTTATTGAGTAACATACAGTGTACTTATTGAGTAACATACAGTGTATTTATTGAGTAACATACAGTGTACTTATTGAGTAACATACAGTGTACTTACTGGGTAATATGGTGCTGACCCAGTATCATTCACATATTCATTTGGTCTCAACCTTCTTCCATCTGAAACACATTCCCACATCTGTGGGACTGGGTCTTCTCAGGTCCAAGTCCTGGTCTCAGTCTCAGCTGTTTCTGGTCCAGGATCTGCTGCTTTCCTGCAGGTTCACAACGGACCGGCACAGCGTCCACAATACTGCAGAAGCTGCACCGATCTGTCTGGTAGTTCTCACGCTCCACCTCACTCTAGAGCCATTTTTTTCTCTCACTAGTGAAATGTTGCGATCGCTCACTCCACAGTCTGACCTTGGGGTGAATCTGCTGGGGCGTCCTGTCCTAATGGACTCCAAGTAGTTTAAAATGACCTTTAACCTTGATCAACGTCAACTAGTTGCATAACCTAATAAAGGCGTCTGGCCTTATAGGAAATAAAACAGTCAAAGAGTGAGAAAATTCAGAAATAACTATTTTGTTTTATGGCAAATAATAAATAAGTAATTCATCTTTAAAGCGTTCTTTAAGGTGTTTCTCCAGAAACAGAAAGTTTACCGTTGTTTCAGCTGCTCGACTGTCGGCAGGGAGCTCTGAGAGCCGAGCAGCTGAAAACGTCAAACACAAACATGACTACGTGTTTCGGGAATTCAGCGTTTGCTGCTCGAATCAAACTAAAGAGAGCTGATATGATGGGAAAGGAACTGTCCAACACACCTGGTCCAACAGGACACAAAGAAGACACGTTTGAAATTTGCTGCTTTCAAAGCGTCCGCAGGACAAATTTAGAAACCGCGTTTGAACCGTTCGTGGAGTCAGTAAAGAATCGGTTCATGGATCGAATTGATGGACAAGTTTGTTTCTGACGCAGAGACACATATGATGTCTTAACTGTTGTTGGACAGAGACATCTGGAGACAGGGTGCAGTTTGGTTTTTGTCTCCAAATGGACAGGAGGAGACGCCGGATGTCGGGCACAGATGGCGGTAGAAGCTGGGAGGATTGAGAGGTTCTTTTGAGGATTAGGTTGGTGTTATCCAAAGCAGAGATCTGGGCTTTGATTGGACCATTACAGAACCGTAACCTGGTTCTACTTCAACTAAAAGACAAAGTAGCACAACAGTTACATTTAGCTAACAGTAGCAAAAGACTAGCTAAAAGATAAAGTAGCACAGCAGTCACCTATAGCTAAAAGTAGTAAAAAGTTAGCTAAAAGATAAAGTAACTGAACAGTTGCCTTGAGCTAAAGGTAGCAAAAGGATAGCTGAAAGATAAAGTAACACAACAGTTACCTATAGCTAAAAGTAGCAAAACATTAACTAAAAGGTAAAGTAACTGAACAGTTATCTATAGCTGAAAGTAACATGAGGTTAGCTAAAAGATAAAGTAACATAACAGTTACCTATAGCTAAAAGTAGCAGAGTTAACTAAAAGATAAAGTAACAGATCAGTTACTTATAGCTAAAAGTAGCAGAGTTAACTAAAAGATAAAGTAACAGATCAGTTACTTAGTCAGAGTCAGAGTTTCTTTATTGTCATTCGCACCTCATGTGGTACATGTGGTGGAGCGAAATTATGTACACGGGGTCCCAGTTACATCCAACAATAAAATGTATAAGAAAAACAGTAATAACATCTAAGATATGAACTAAGAAAAACATCAACTAAATATACACTAAGCACTCATAACATAAAACATTGAACATCAGCACAAACATGAACATGAGTCTGTGAGCAGATGTGCACGCATGAACACATCAACATTGAAACAGATTAGCAGCAACATGAAACAGATCAGCAGCAACATGAAACAGATCAGCAGCAACATGATATGTTTTTTCACAGTGATTATTCTAGTTAGAGATTCATGAGTCTAACAGCCTCAGGGTAGAAGCTGTTCCTCAGTCTAGTGGTTCTACACTTAATGCTCCTTAACCTCCTTCCTGAGGGGAGTGGGGCAAAAAGTGTGTGTGCTGGGTGGGTGGGGTCCTTCATGATGCAGGTGGCCCTCTTCCTGCATCTGGAGGTGTAGATGTCTGTGATGGTGGGGAGACTGATTCCAACAGATTTCTGTGCAGCCTTCACCACTCTCTGCAAAGCTTTTCTTTCTGCAGCTGTGCAGCCTCCATGCCACACATTGATGCTCGAGCACAGGATGCTCTCCACTGCACACCTGTAGAAGGAGGTGAGGACTGAGCTTCCCAGACCAGCTCGCCTCAGCCGTCTGAGGAAGTAGAGTCTCTGATGAGCTTTCTTGATCAGGCTGGTGGTGTTGTTGCTCCAGCTGAGGTTGTCATTCATGTGTACACCCAAGTACTTGTAGCTGGAGACCACTTCCACCGCAGATCCTCTTATGTTCAGGGGGGTGTAGGTGTTTTTGTTCCTTCTGAAGTCCACAATCATCTCCTTTGTCTTCTTCACATTGATGTGAAGGTTATTCTCTCTGCACCAGCTCTCCAGGTGTTCCACCTCTTGCCTGTAGCTGGACTCATCATTGTTTGTGATGCATCCAACCACCGCTGTATCATCTGCAAACTTTACAATGTGACAGCCTGGATGGGTAGCTGCACAATCATATGTGAGCAGAGTAAACAGAAGGGGGCTCAACACACATCCCTGAGGAGAGCCAGTGCTGAGGGTTATGGTGGAGGAGGAGAGGTTGTGGATCCTCACAACAGTTGCCTTGAGCTAAAAGTAGCAAAAAGTTAGCTAAAAGATAAAGTAACAGAAGTTACCTATAGCTAAAAATAGCAAATAGTTAACTAAAAATAAAGTAACTGAACAGTTATCTATAGCTAAAAGTAGCAAAATGTTAGCTAAAAGATATAGTAACAAAACTTATCTATAGCTAAAAGTAGCAAATGTTAGCTAAAAAATATAGTAACAAAACTTATCTATAGCTAAAAGTAGCAAAATGTTAGC
>NC_056513.1:9397794-9398190 GCF_014905685.2 Nematolebias whitei | reverse complement strand
CAAAACTTATCTATAGCTAAAAGTAGCAAAATGTTAGCTAAAAGATAAAGAAACAGAACAGTTATCTATAGCTAAAAGTAGCAAAAGGCTAACTAAAAATTAAAAATTGCACAATAGATAAAAGCTAAAAGTAATGTACATCAGAAATAGAGCCCGTTTAATGAAACAAAATAAAATAAAAACAATTGAGATTTATTTGTAATTCTGTAAAAATGCTAATAAAGCTTAATATTTATTATTTGAATGTTTACCCATCCATCATCCATTCATCCATCATTCATCCATCTATCCATCAATCATCCATCATCCAGCTATCATCCATCCATCATTTATCCGTCTATTATCAATTCATCCATCAATCATCCATCCATCCATCCATCCATCCATCCATCCATC
>NC_056513.1:9383699-9396958 GCF_014905685.2 Nematolebias whitei | reverse complement strand
CACACACACACACACACACACACACACACACACACACACACACACACCTGCAGATGTTATTATTATTATGTGCTGCAGATATTTTGAGGCGTTTAGGCGAGTGAGTTTCGTAAGATTTAAACTTTAAACTTACTATTTAGTTTTGTTTGTGATTTTATGTCCTAAAGAACGACCACTTTTTAAATGTTTATTTCTTTAATGTACAAATGTGTAAATGACATAAAACACAAATATCTTCAACTGCATGAGAAAATGTTCACATCAAATATATATATAAAAAAAAGAAACCAGCCGCACATGAATGGATGCATATCACCCGCCGCCTTGCATACCAAAGTTTAAGATTTCGCCTGATCTGATAGAGCTGCAGGTGACTCTCAGCTACTACCACACCAAGATCTGTTGTGTTAATGTTAGCGTTAAGCTATCTTTAGTTGCTTTTGTTTTTTTTGGCTTCTTATTATGATTTTCAATTTTAGTTTTAGCTGTATGTTTTTCAACCTCTAAATATTTTTATGTTGATCAGGCATCAACTTTGTAAACAAAGTTTTGCTAATTTTACCCTTTCTCTACTATTTTGCTGGTTTTATATTTTAGTTTCTGTTTTATAGGTTTTAGCTACGATTTTGTTATCTTTTAAGCTACTGTTTTGGTTATTTTTTCTTGTAACCAAAGTTTTGCTAATTTTATCTTTTGGCTACTATTTTGCTGGTTTTATATTTTAGTTGCTCTTGTGTAGGTTTTAGCTACTGTTTTGCTATCTTTAACCTTAAGCTACTGTTTTGATAATTTTAGCTTGTAACTAAAGTTTTGCTTATTTTTGCTATTAGGTACTATTTTGCAAATTTTATCTTTACCTACGTTTTGGTAATTTCTTATTTTAGCTGCAGTTTGTAGGTTTTAGCCACTGTTTTGCTTAGGTAGGGTTTTGCTAATTTTAGCTTGCAGTTACTGTTTTGTTAATTTTAGCTTATACAGTTTAGCTGTTTTTATTTTAGCTACTGTTTTGCTGGGTATATATTTTAGTTGCTGTTTTATAGGTTTTCGCTACTATTTTGTTATCTTTTAAGCCACTGTTTTGGTTATTTTTGCTTGTAACTAAAGTTTTGCAAATTTTTGCTTTTAGCTACTATGCCAATTTTAGTTTTACCTACTTTTTGGCAATTTTTTATTTTAGCTGCAGTTTGTAGGTTTTAGCCACTGTTTTGCTTAGGTAGGGTTTTGCTAATTTTAGCTTGCAGTTACAGTTCATCTGTTTTTATTTTAGCAGATGTTTTGCTAATTATAACTTTTAGCTACAGGTTTCTTAGGTTTAGCATTTAGCTACAGTTCTGTTATTTTGAGCTTTTCTTGAACATATCTCTTCGTCTCATTGAGCCAAAGTTTTGAACAATGATCTCAGGTGATCTGTTAGCCCTCACAGTTTGTGTTGGGGATGACTCTCAGCTACTATCACACCAAACTTTAGCTCAATATCTGTAAAACTGACTGAAGCTGTTCGGCTGTGGCAGCCATCTTGAATCAAGTAGACTCCGACAGTGACTCAGTTGTAGACGTTCATTCACTGAAGACTGTTGTGAGATATTTTACTGACAAAAAAACACAGAGAACAGGTGACTACATGATCAATCAATCTTTTCAAGGCAGCAGGTGATATAAATAAGCTGCATTACATTTTATGCTTATAAATCGCTTTTCTAAATACATATTTTGTTTTACTTCAACTGTTTATTTCACAACAACCACTAAAACCAGTAAAACCAGAGCATGCTAGAATCTCCTTGTCCCTCTCTTTACTGAACTGAGTTTAAACTGTTGGCCCAGGTTGACCAGAACTCAACCAGTAACCCTCTTGTTGTTGGTTTGTATCGATCTGTGTACTCGTCTCAAGCGGACCAGCTGAGCTGCTATCGAACATCAAACTGGAGTGAGCCTCTCCGCTCTCAGACCAGAGGAGCAAATGTTTGGGCAACCTGTTCTCATTCCCAGTACATCGAATCCTGCTGCTCTGTTGTCTTTTAGCGTTCGCACCCGCAGGCAGCGAACACAAAGCAAACAGTCCCATCTGCACCGCAAATGCTAATCTGGACCGCGAGCCGGTGGAGCAGGAGGTGGATGAAGGCAGGGAGGGAAACCACTCAGGAGCCCAAAACACAAAACTTTAGCAGAATCTTTAGTATTGTTTTAAACTTTTCTTTCTTTTCTGTTTTAAGTTCTTCAGCTGTTTGAGCAATCAACGTTTTCATGTTGGGTTGGTTGAGACTCATTGTTTGGTTAGGGTTACGAGGACGGTGCTCAAAGTGGTCCGGTACTCACAGGTGTACTGTCACTCACATAATGGCACTTCTAAATATTCAACCTCGGTGTATTTTCACTTTTACAGTGTAAACTCTTCTCATGGACCTGCCTGTATCTGGTGTCAGTGTCACCAACATCATATACAGTAGTGATATTATCACCTATCACTATCACCATTTAGTGATATTATTTCTATACACGGTCGATGGTTACCAACTGTAGGATATTCCTGTAAAACTACGTTACCCACAGGACGTCAGTTGACAACAGGAAGTTGTGTCTCTGTTGCTGATTGGTTTAGATCCAGGAGGTCAGGTGGTGTTTAATTCTTAAGGAACAATGATTGGTCAAAAGTTGGACAGAAGGAGACAGATGGTCCTGGAACACTTTATTCCACTTCAAGCACAAGTTTAGGAACAACTTGGTTAGGTTAGCTGCTTAGTTTTAAGATCAACATTGTTAGTTTAACTGGTTAGCTTTAGGATCAACTTGGTAAGGTTAGCTGGTTTGTTTTAAGAACAACTTGGTTAGGTTAACTGGTTAGCTTTAGGATAAACTTTGTTAGGTAGCTGGTTAGCTTTATGATCAACTTGGTTAGGTTAGCTAGTTAGTTTTAGCATCAACATTGTTAGGTAGCTGGTTAGCTTTAGGATCAACTTGGTTAGGTTAACTGATTAGCGTTATGAACAAATTGGTTAGATTACCTGGTTAGTTTTATGATCAACTTTGTTAATAATAATAATAATAATAAATTAAATTTGTAATGCACTTTTCATTAACAAAAATCTCAAAAGTGCTACAAAGTGCAACTACAAACCGGATTCCAAAAAAGTTGAGACACTAAACAAATTGTGAATAAAAACTGAATGCAATGATGTGGAGATGGCAAATGTCAATATTTTATTCGTAATGTATCATAGATGACAGTTCAAAAGTTTAATCTGAGTAAATGTAACATTTTAAAGGAAAAATATGTTGATTCAAAATTTCACAGTGTCAACAAATCCCAAAAAAGTTGGGACAAGTAGCAATAAGTGGCTGGAAAAAGGAAATTGAGCATATAACGATCAACTGGAAGACCAATTAACACTAATTAGGTCAATTGACAACATGATTGGGTATAAAAAGAGCTTCTCAGAGTGTCAGTGTCTCTCAGAAGCCAAGTTGGTAAGAGGATCACCAATTCCACCATTGTTGCACAGAAAGATAGTGCAGCAATACCAGAATGGTGTTACCCAGCGTAAAATAGCAAAGACTTTTAAGTTATCATCATCAACCGTGCATAACATCATCAAAAGATTCAGAGAATCTGGAACAATCGCTGTGCGTAAGGGTCAAGGCCGTAAAACTCTACTGGATGCTCGTGATCTCCGGGCCCTTAAACCTCACTGCACCTCAAACAGGAATGCCACTGTCAAAGAAATAACAGAATGGGCTCAGGAATACTTCCAGAAAGCATTGTCAGTGAACACAATCCACCGTTGCCAGCTGAAACTCTACAGTGTAAAGAGGAAGCCATTTCTAAACAAGCTCCACAAGCTCAGACGTTTGCACTGGGCCAGGGGTCATTTAAAATGGAGTGTGGCAAAATAGAAGACTGTTCTGTAGTCAGATGAGTCACGATTTGAAGTTCTTTATGGAACACTGGGACGCCATGTCATCCAGACCAGAGAGGACAAGGATAGCCCAAGTTGTTATCAACGCTCCGTTCAGAAGCCTGCATCACTGATGGTATGAGGTTGCATGAGCGCTTGTGGCATGGGTAGCTTGCATGTCTGGAAAGGCACCATTAATGCAGGGAACTATGTTCAAGTTCTAGAACAACATAGACTCCCATCTAGACGTCATCTCTTTCAGGGAAGACCCTGCATTTTTCAACACGATAATGCCAGACTGCATTCTGCAGCAATCACATCATGGCTACGTAGGAAAAGGATCCAGGTACTGAAATGGCCAGCCTGCAGTCCAGATCTTTCACCTATAGAGAACATTTGGCGCATCATAAAGAGGAAGGTGCGACAAAGAAGGCCCAAGACGATTGAACAGTTAGAGGCCTGTATTAGACATGAATGGGAGAGCATTCCTATTTCTAAACTTGGGAAACTGGTCTCCTCTGTCCCCAGACGTCTTTTGAGTGTTGTAAGAAGAAGGGAGGATGCCACACAGTGGTAAAAATGAACTTGTCCCAACTTTTTTGGGATTTGTTAATGCCATGAAATTTGGAAACAACAGATTTTTCCCTTAAAATGATACATTCTCTCAGTTTAAACTTTTGATCCGTGATTTATGTTGTATTCTGAATAAAATATTAGATGTTGGCACCTCCACATCATTGCATTCTGTTTTTATTCACAATTTGTTTAGTGTCCCAACTTTTTTGGAATCCGGTTTGTAAAATCAGTGATAAAATAAACTAAAATCAATTATAAATCAACTAAAATCTATTAAAATCAACTGAAATCAGTTATAAAATTAATTAAAATCAATTATAAAATCAACTAAAAATCTATGACAAAATCAACTAAAATCTGATGAAATCAACTAAAATCAATTATTAAAATAAACTTAAATCAGTTATAAAATCAACTAAAATCAATAGTTAAAATCAACTAAAATCAAGGATAAAAATAAATTAAAATCAATAGATAAATCAACTAAAATCAGTGATAAAAGCAACTAAAATCAATGATAAAAATCAATGACAAAAATCAATGACAAAATCAATTAAAAATCAATGATAAAATCAACTAAAATCAACAACAAAATCAACTAAAATCAGTGATGAAATCAACTAAAATCAATGATAAAATACTAAAATCAATGATAAAATCAACTAAAATCAATGACAAAATCAACAAAAAATCAATTACAAAATCAACTAAATTGAGGGACAAAATTTAACAAAATCAGTGATAAAATAAACTAAAATCAATTATTAAAAGCAACAAAAATCAATGACAAAATTAATGATAAAATCAACTAAAATCAATGACAAAATCAACTAAATTGAGGGACAAAATTAACTAAAATCAATGACAAAATCAACTAAAATCAGTGATAAATCAATTAAAATCAATGACAAAATCAACTAAAATCAGTGATTAAAAATCAACTAAAATCAATGACAAAATCTACAATCAGTGATAAATACCAACTAAAATCAATTGTAGAAATCAATTACAATCTGATAAAATCAACTAAATTGAGTGATAAGATCAACTCAAATCAGTTATAAAATCAAGTAAAATCAATGATTAAAATCAACTAAAATCGATTATTAAAATAAATTAAAATCTGTTAAAATTCAACTTAAAAATATTTAAAAAATCAATTAAAATCAATAACAAAATCTACTAAAATCAGTGATAAAAATCATCCATCCATCCATCCATCCATTTTCTTTTACCCGTTTATTCCATTTTGGGTCACGGGGGTCGCTGGTGCCCATGTCCAGCAATCACTGTGCGAGGGGCGGGGTACACCCTGGATGGGTCGCAAGTCCATCACAGGGCCACATAGAGACAAACGAGACAAACAACCATTATGTAAAATCAATTATTAAAATCATCTAAAATCGTTATTAAAATAATTTAAAATAAGTTATTAAATCAACAAAAAATTTATGATAAAATCAATTAAAATCAATTAAAAACAACTAAAATCAGTGATAAATTTAACTAAAATCATTGGCAAAATCAACTAAAATCAGTGATAAAATTGAAATAAAATCATTGACAAAATCAATTAAATCAATGATAAAATCAACTAAATTGAGTGTCAAAATTAACTGAAATCAGTGATAAACTAAAATCAATTATTAAAATGAACTAAAATCAATGATGAAAATCAATTAAAAATAATGATAAAATCAACCAAATTGTGTGATTAAATCAACAAAAATCAATGACCAAATCAACTAAAATCAATGATAAAATAAACAAATCAATGACAAAATCAACTAAAATCAGTGATAAAAAAACAACTAAAATCAATTACAATCTGATAAAATCAACTAAATTGAGTCATAAATTTATCTAAAATCAGTTATAAAATCAATTAAAATCAATGATTAAAATAAACTAAAATTGATTATTAAAATAAATTAAAATCAGTTAAAAAATCCACAAAAACCAGTGATAAAAATCCTCAAAAATCTATGATAAAAATAAATTAAATTCAATTATAAAATCAACTAAAATCAATGATAAAATCAATTAAAACCAATAACAATATCAACAAAAATCTGCTAAAATAAATAAAATCAGTGATAAACTAAAATCAATTATTAAAATCAACTAAATTCAGTGATAAAATCAACTAAAATCAATTATTAAAATAAATTAAAATCAGTTATAAAAGCAACTATAAAATCAATTAAAACTCATGACTAAATCAACTAAAATCAGTGATAAAATCATATAAAATCAATGTCAAAATCAACTGAAATCAGTGATAAAATGAACTAAAACCAATGACAAAATCAACTAAAATCAGTGATAAAAACCAACTAAAATAATTTAAAAAATCAATTACAATCTGATAAAATCAACTAAATTAAGCGATAGTCAACTAAAATCAGTTATAATATCAAGTAAAATTAATGATTAATATCATCTAAAATCGATTATTAAAATAAATTATAATCAGTTATTAAATCAACTACAAATTTATGATAAAATTAATTCAAATCAATAAAAAATTAACTAAAATAAGTGATAAGATTAATTAAAATCAGTGATAAACTAAAATCAATGATAAAATCAACTAACATCAATGACAAATTCAACTAAAACCAGTGATAAAATAAACAAAAATCAATGATTAAAATCAACTTACATGATAGAAATCAATTAAAATCAGTTATAAAATCAACTAAAATTACTGATAAAATAAACTAAAATCAATGACAAAATCAATTAAATCAATGACAAAATAAACTAAATTGAGTGACAAAATTAAGTAAAATCAGTGCTAAAATCAACTAAAATCAATGACAAAATCAACTAAAATCAATGATAAAATAAACTAAAACCAACGACAAAATCAACTAAAATCTGTGATAAAATCAATTAAAATCAATGACAAAATCAACTAAAATCAGTGATAAAAACCAACAAAAATCAATTATAAAAATCAATTACAATCTAATAAAATCAACTAAATTGAGTCATAAATTCATCTAAAATCAGTTATAAAATCAATTAAAATCAATGATTAAAATAAACTAAAATTGATTATTAAAATAAATTAAAATCAGTTAAAAATCCACAAAAATCAGTGATAAAAATCCTCAAAAATCAATGATAAAAATCAATTAAATTCAATTATAAAATCATTAACAATCTAATAAAATCAACTAAATTGAGTGATGTCAACTAAAATCAGTTGTAAATTCAATTAAAATCAGTGATCAAATCAACTAAATTTATTTACAAAAAACTAAAATCACTGATTAAAATAAATAAAAATCAGTTATAAAATCAACTAAAATCAATGATAAAATCAATTAAAACCAATAACAATATCAACAAAAATCTGCTAAAATCAATAAAATCAGTGATAAACTAAAATCAATTATTAAAATAAACTAAACTCAGTGATAAAATCAACTAAAATCAATGATTAAAATAAATTAAAATCAGTTATAAAAGCAACTATAAAATCAATTAAAACTCATGACTAAATCAACTAAAATCAGTGATAAAATCATATAAAATCAATGTCAAAATCAACTAAAATCAGTGATAAAATGAACTAAAACCAATGACAAAATCAACTAAAATCAGTGATAAAAACCAACTAAAATAATTATAAAAATCAATTACAATCTGATAAAATCAACTAAATTAAGCGATAGTCAACTAAAATCAGTTATAATATCAAGTAAAATTAATGATTAAAATCATCTAAAATCGATTATTAAAATAAATTAAAATCAGTTATTAAATCAACTACAAATTTATGATAAAATTAATTCAAATCAATAAAAAAATAACTAAAATAAGTGATAAAATTAAATAAAATCAGTGATAAACTAAAATCAGTGATAAAATAAACAAAAATCAATTATTAAAATCAACTTAAATGATAGAAATCAATTAAAATCAGTTATAAAATCAACTAAAATTACTGATAAAATAAACTAAAATCAATGACAAAATCAATTAAATCAATGACAAAATCAACTAAATTAAGTGACAAAATTAAGTAAAATCAGTGCTAAAATCAACTAAAATCAATGACAAAATAAACTAAAATCAATGACAAAATCAACTAAAATATGTGATAAAATAAACTAAAATCAATTATAAAAATTAGTTACAATCTGATAAAATCAACTAAATTCAGTGATAGTCAACTAAAATCATTTATAAAATAAAGTCAAATCAATGATTAAAATCAACTAAAATCGATTATTAAAATAAATTAAAATCAGTGATAAAAATCAAATGAAATCAATGACAAAATCAACTAAAGTAGTGATAAAATCAACTAAAATTGATTATTAAAATAAACTAAAAAGTGATAAAATAAACTAAAATCAATGACAAAATCAACTAAAATCAATTATAAAAATCAATTACTAATAATGATAAAAATCAACTAAATTAAGAGATAAAGTCAACTAAAATCAGTTGTAAAATCAAGTAAAATCAATGATTAAAATCAACTAAAATAAATACTTAAAATCAACTAAAATTAGTTATAAAATCAACTAAAAATTTATGAAATCAATTAAAAATTAATAACAAATCAACTAAAATAATTTACAAAAAACTAAAATCAGTGATAAAACTAAAATAAATGATTAAAATCAACTAAATTAGCGATAAAATTAAGTCAATGATTAAAATAACTAAAATCAATTTTAAAATCAACTAAATTAATGATCAAAATCAATTATCAAATAAATTTAGTGATAAAGTAAACTAAAATCAGTGATAAAATCAACAAAAATCAATGATAAAATCAACTGAAAATCACCGATAAAAAATAAACAAAAATCAATGACAAAATCAATTAAATCAACGATAAAATCATCTAAATTGAGTGACAAATCTAAGTAAAATCAGTGATAAAATCAACTAAAATCTGTGATAAAATTAAATTAAAATCAATGACAAAATAAACTAAAATCAGTGATAAAATCAACAAAAAATAATTAATTCAATTAAAATTAATAACAAAATCAACTAAAATCAATGATCAAATCAACTAAAATCATTTACAAAAAATAAAAATCATTGATTAAAAACTAAAATAAATGATAAAATCAACTAAAATCAATGATAAAATCAACTAAAGATATATGATAAAAAATCAATTAAAATCAATGATAAAATCAACTAAAATCAGCTATAAACTAAAATCAATTATTTAAATAACTAAAATCAATTATACAATCAACTAAAATAATGAAAAAATCAATTAAAATCAAATAAATTGAATGATATAGTCAACTAAAATCTGTGATAAAATCAACTAAAAGCAATTATTAAAATCAACAAAAAATTAATCAAGAACTCAATTAAAATCAATAACAAAATCAACTAAAATCAGTGATAAAATAAACTAAAATCAATTATTAAAATTAACTAAAATCAGTGATAAAAACCAACTAAAATCTGATTCAAATAAATTAAAATCAGTTATAAAATCAATAAAAAAATATATGATAAAATCAATTAAAATCAATAACAAAATCAACTAAAATAAACTCAACTGAGTGACAAAATTAACTAAAATAAGTGACAGTAAAATCAATGATTAAAATAAACTAAAATCAATGACAAAAATAAACGACAAAATCAATTAAAATCAGTGATAAAATCAACTAAAATCAATGACAAAATCAGCTAAAATAACGATATCAACTAAGTTGAGTGATAAAATCAACTAAAATCAGTGATAAAATCAACTAAATTGAGTGATAAAATCAACTAAAATCAATGACAAAATTAACTAAAATCAGTGATAAAATCAACTAAAATCAATGACTAAAATCAATGGTAAAATCAACTAAATTGAGTGATAAAATAAACTAAAATCAATGACTAAAATCAACAAAAATCAGTGATAAAATCAACTAAAGTCAGTTATAAAGTCATGTGAAAGCAGAATTGGCTTGCTTAAAAAGAAAAGTTTTTAAGCCTTTTTTAAAGTCAGTCAATGACTGTGGAGCTCTCAGAAAGTCATGGAGGGAGTTCCAGAGGCGGGGAGCAGCCACACAGAATGCCCGATCTCCCATGGTCCTCAATTTAGTTTGTGGAAGGAGAAAGAGATTACTGTTGTGTGATTGTAGGGACCGGGTGGATGAATATCGAGCAAGAAGGGTTAGGGTATCATGCTAGTTTTAGAAACAACTTAGTTAGGCTAGCTGGTTAGCTTTATGACCAACTTGGTTAGCTGGCTAGGCTTAGAATAAACTTGGTTAGGTTTAAGACTAACTTTGGGATAAACAAAGATTTAAAAACAACCTGGATTACCTTTAAGAAAACCTTGGTTCATGTTTAGAAACCACTTTGTTAGGTTTGAGAATATCTTAGATTTATGAATAACTTGGTCAGATTTAGTTAAAGCTTAGATTATGTTTGGAAATAACAAAAGCACAAAATAAAATGAGAATTTGGATTAGGTAATTAAACTAATTGGTTAGGTTTTGGAGCAACATATTTATGCTTTAAACAATTTCAAAAGGTTTAAGATCTTTGCTTATGATTAGAAATAATTTGGTTAGACTCATCATGAACAAGTTGGTTAGGATTAGGAATAAATTAGTTAGGTTTAAGACCAACAGATTTAGGAACCACTTAGATTTAAGAACAATTTGGATTAGGTTTATGGATAACTTGGTTAGGAACAACTTACTTTAGTGTACAAGCAACGTGGTTAGGTTTAGGAATAATTTGGGTTATGTTAAGGAACAACAGGATTAGGCTATGCAACAGCTTGGTTAGTTTAAAAAAGTTATATTAATAACTAACTTGAGTTAGGTTTAAGAATAATTTGGGTTATATTAAGGAACAACTTGGTTAAGTAATGAAACTAATTGGTTAGGCTTTGAAACAACATAGTTAGGCTTAAACAAGTTCAAAAAGTTTAAGAACTTTGGTTAAGATTAGAAATAATGTGGTTAGATTTATGAACAACTTGGTTTAGGTTTAGGAATAACAGTTAGGTTCAAGACTAATTTAACTAGATATAGGAACAACATAGATTAGGTTTCAGAACTTGGTTAGGAACAACTTGTTATGAGCAATTAAGTTAAGTTAAGAACACCTTGGTTTAGGTTTAGGAACAATGTTGGTTATGTTAAGGAAAAACTGGATTAGGTAGTGAAACTACTTTGTTAGGCTTTGGAACAACATTGTTAGTTTTATATTTATATTTTTTAAGGGTTAGAAACAATTTGGTTAGATTTAGGAGTAACTTGGTTAGGTTTATGAACTTCTTGAGGTGGGTTAAGAAGCAACTATGTTTGGTTTAGGAAAAAGTACTGTAGATGTACACTGTATTTAAAATAAAGCTTTTGGACTGCAGGAAATTTTTGTACTTCTTACAAAGATGATGGTCAGTTTCTGTTTTGTCAGAGTCTATAATTAACAGGAAGGGATTAGAAGTTACCCATAAAACAATACAACTCTACAAACAAGAAGCATGGTTTATATACGTCATCCAGCAGGTTGTGTAAAGTTAGAAGTCCTGCAGGTTTTAAATGATGAGTAAATGTGTGTTTTTCAGCAATAAAGACAGAAAAAATGAGAGAGGAAGGATGGATCCAATCTTCTGTCAGCAGTGATGTCAAAAACTAAGTGGTTTACTGCACTGTTGTTGTGATGCACTGAGGTATGAGTGAAAAAAATCAGTAAGAAGGAAATGAAGGACGGGTTGGATGGATATAAATGGAAACAAGAGGAAACATGAACGTATGAGCTTAGACAAAGTGAGACAGAAGCTTATAGACTGCCAAGAAAGCACTCTCTTCATATTTACATCAATAAAGGAGTTCTCCACATCCAGACTCTGACTGAGAGCTGTTTACAATAAGATATCTCTTAAAAAAACAAGTTTATTTCTGACCAGATTGATGAGCTAACAGCTAGTTTGACCATTATTCTGTCAAAAGAGCTTGCAGATGTGCTACAGCTAGCTACCACTGTTTGCATTTGCTTATACCCGTAGAGTTCTATGTGAGTACCTCTGTAATGTAAAAACTATGACGATTTAAAGGTTTATAAAACAGCATTTGCATGAACGGCTGTAATATTTTGGAGAATGGAGGTTGTAAAAGACAGCAATCTACTTCAGTCTTGGCCCGGCCCAGAATATCCATCAGCTCAGAGCAGTCATTAGCTCAGACTAGTTATACATCAGCTCAGATTAACCATTAAGTAAGATTAGCCATTGTCTATGAGTAGCCATTAGCTCAGACTAGCCAGTAGCTTCAACTAGCCATTAGTTCAGATTAGGCATTGGCTGAGGCTAGCATTTAGTTTAGACTAGCTGTTTTCTTCAACTAGCCATTAGCTCAGACTAATTGTTAACTCAGACTATCAATCAGTATCGACTAGTGGTCAGCTCAGACTACTGACCAGCACAGACTAGTGATTAGCTCACACTCATCAACACCTCTGACTAGCTATTAGCTCAGACTAAGCATTAGCTCTGATTAGCCATTAGGTAAGATTGTCCATTAGCTTCAACTAGACATTAGCTCAGACTAGCCTTTAACTAAAATTAGCCATTAGCTTTGACTAGCCATTAGCTCAGATTAGTCATTAGCTCTGACTAGTCATTGGCTTAAATTAGCCATTAGGTCAGACTATCGGTCAACTCAGACTAGCCATTAACTCAGACTAGGCCTCAGCTCAGACAAGCTGTTAGCTCAGACAAGCTGGTAGCTCAGAGTAACTATTAGCTCAGACTAGCATTTAGCTCAGACAAGCTGGTAGCTCAGAGTA
>NC_056513.1:9381496-9383689 GCF_014905685.2 Nematolebias whitei | reverse complement strand
AGCTCAGAGTAGCTGTTAGCTCAGACTAGCATTTAGCTCAGACTAGCCATTAGCCCATTAATTTGTTCAGAATTACAATTAGTTTACAGGCTGAGGTTGTTAAGAGAGTTAGCTTGGTCTTTGTCTAAAAGTTTGGCGTGTAAGGCTGTGAGCGATATGCATGCTAACGGTTGTTTTCGTTTGGAGTTTGTGTGTAAATCTGTTGTTTTAAGTACTTGTGGTGTGCCTTTTGTTTTATCATTGACATTTGTGCATCGTGGTTGTTGATTTGAGCGGACTGTTCAAGAAGTTGCTGTCCTGTTGATGAAAACACGTCACCCTCCGGTTTTTACCGCGGCATCCGTCTCACGGCCGTTTGACGATGGAGGAAGATAAATATGTACTGAGATGTCAGGGAGGAAACTGCAGCAGGTGAAGGAGAAACAAAGACCCCTGAATTTGTTTGAACACCCATCTGCTCCTCCTTTTTAGCAGTTCTTCAGTTTTCCAGGATTTTTGATTGATTTCCTCACAGTTTTGTTTCCCGAGAGGATCTGTTTACTCTTCTTCATCCTCTTTCCATCATCCTCTCATCTTCTTCTTCTGTGGTATTTATAGTGCGTCTCCAGATGCATCGGCTTCTCTCCTCTGCTGGCCCACGCTTGTTTCAGACACCACTCTGTTTCTTCATTTTTTGCCTTTTCACTTGTCTTCCTCTTCCTCCTCCTCCTCCTCCTCCTCCCTGTGGACAACAGTCAGTTGATTCGTCTCTTTAGGAGACAGAAAGACTTTCGGGAACCTCAGTGTTTTATCTACTTCCTGACTTCCTTTTGGATCATTTCCTCCTCCGTTCTATCATTCACCAGTTTTGATCATTCTGCCTTCATCCCCGAGTCCCTCCTCTTCTTTGCTTCTCAGAGAACTTTTGATCCACAGCGCTTGTTTTGTTTAACCTGATCCTAAAAGTTTGTGTCTTTTTTTTTTTCTACCCCTCAAATGACGGTGTGCACGATGAACTCAGTAGCTGGTGAAGTTTGGAGGGTTCTTCTTGTTTAATTATTGTAAGACCTCAGCAGGAGGCTCTAAATAAAAAGTAAATAAGAAGATGTCGCCCCGTATTATGGTTTGACGCCATCCATTCTTCTGTCTGTGGACCAGTTTTTACCCAGTCTACCATAATAACTATTTAACATAGAAATGTCAAACTGCCCAGCTGGACACCTCATGGGACAAGGATTTTAAGCTGATTTTAAGCTCATAGGGTCAAAGTTCAAGGTCGTAGGTGACCTTTTTTTAAAGCCTTGTTTATGCTCCAGCTTGACTTCTAAGTACCATAAATATGTCAAACCCTATGTTCCCTAGACTGTCCCTATCTGTCCCTCCATAAGACAGCAGTAAGTTGACAGAAAACATCCTCAGATTATGTCTCCACATTGGATTTATTTATTTATTTATTTATTTTATTAAGACCACTTCCACTAAAGAAACCTTGAGTGGTTCTGGTTCTGGTGAAGTCTGCTCTGAACATAAAAGGGTTTGGTCAGCTGGAAGTCATCATCAGGTGAGTTCTTCACACCTGATAGCTGCTGTTTGTAGATTTACATCATGGACATCATCAATATCAGTCACACTGACCTTTGACCCCATCACCATCATGTAAATACCTAACAGACATATAGAGAAGAACTGTGTGAGGGAATCCATGCTTTGGGTTTGGATCACTCTGATAACGTACTCACAGGTGTTTTGGACTGTTGGTGGTACACTTGTTACACTTATTAAGCTAAAGTTTGGTTTGGTAGTAGCTGAGAGTCATCCCAAGTACATACTCTGAGAACTTTTTTTTAAAGCTTTGACATTAACTGTAACATTGGAGTCAGCTCTGTCTGAATAAAACTAGCCGTTAGCTCAAACTAGCGATTAGTCCAGGCTAATTATTAGATCAGACTGGCCTTTTGCTCAGAATAAATATTAGCTCACACTAGCCATTAGTTTAGACTGGCCATTAGCTCAGATTAGCCTTTAGATTAGCTGTTATCTCTGCCTAGCCAAAGGCTCAGACTAACCACTAATTCAGAGAATTGGGCAGCACAGAGTAGCCGTTAGCTCAGACTAGGCCTCAGTTCAGACTATCTGTTAGCTTAGACTAGCCGTTAGCTTAGACTATCTGTTAGCTTAGACAATCTGTTAGCTTAGGCTTGCTGTTAACTTAGG
>NC_056513.1:9370332-9381486 GCF_014905685.2 Nematolebias whitei | reverse complement strand
GGCCTCAGCTCAGACCATCTGTTAGCTCAGACAAGCTGTTAGCTTAGTCTAGCTGTTAGCCTAGACTAGCTGTAAGCTCAGATTAGTTGTTCTTTTACTGAACTGTTTGCAGAGTTACATCATGGACATCATTATCAGTCAAACTGACCTTTGACCCCACCCTCATCATGTAAATACCTAACAGACATACGGAATCCATGCTTTGGATTTTGATTATTCCAGTAATTTACTGATGGGCGTATTTTGGACCGTTGGCGTGACTCTTGTTACGTACAGTATATTAAGCTAAAGTTTGTTGTGGTAGTAGCTGAGAGTCATCCCCAACACGTACTCTGAGATCTTTGTTCAAAACTACGACATTAACTGTTGTGGTCAATTCCGTTCGTCTGAATACGTCCTTTGATCTTTCTTGACTGCGGGCAACAATAAACAAAATACAGAGTTGTAACGTTTCTTGTTCATGTGTGTAAGTTGTTGTTCGGTTGATGAATTTATCATGTAACAATAAAAAAAATAAAATCAAGTCTTTGCGTTAGCTCCTAGGACAGATTCCTGTTGTTGAGGACATTTTGTTTCGGATCAGAGGCTTGAGCTGCTTTTCTCTGATGAGAAGTGAAACAACCGGAAGAGAAGTCCAGTCGGCCTCGTCGTCAAAGAGACGTCTCTTTGTTGGAAACATAACGGGGAGTTCTCAGGAGGAAATCTGTCGACGCCTGACGAGTAAAGTACCGGTAATCAAAGAGGCGAAGCCGAGTCCGTCAGCATTTTCTGCTGCTGTTTACCTACAGGCTGCACTTCTTCTTTGTCTGGCAGAGTCTTCTGCATGGCGTCACAACGATCAGCTGATGGGACTGAAATATCTCTGACACCCCCCCATCCACGGGGAGTGTATTCTTAGAGCCATTAATTAACAGCTCTCAACACGTGTGAATTCAGACCGACTGAGGAGGAAGAGCAGAGGGAGGCTCGGAGCACCCAGCTGCTGACAGGGACACATCTGGACTAACCAACATCTGTCTCTGTGTCGCTGCTGGTCGGTGCTACAGCTCACACCGTCAGACTGCAGCCACCTGCTGACGCACACGACCAACCAGGTTGATGGACGCAGGGCAGCAGGACCCTCAGCAGCTGGAAAGTAGCCCGAAGATCCAGCAGTTTGCTGTCCGTCCGTCCGTCCATCCATCCATCCATCCATCCATCCATCCATCATTTGTTCTGGACTCAGGACTTGGGAGCAGCAGCTTGAGCAGGGAGGTCCAGATCTCTTCCAGCTCTTCTGGAAGGCCTCCAAGGTGTTCCCAGAGCAGCTGAGAGACATTGTCTCTCCAGAGTGTCCTGAGTCTTTCCAGGGGTCTCCTCCCATTCCTGCAGGGCCTCCCTAGGGAGGCGTCCAGGGTTCATCCTCATCAGATGTCTGAACCACGTCACCTGGCTCCTCTGGATGTGGAGGAGCATTGGTTGTGCTCCGAGTCTCTCCAGGAGAACTGAACTTCTCACCCGATCTCCAAGGAGAGTCCAGCTACCCTGCAGAGAGAACTCATTTGGACCTCCTGGGTCCAGGATCTGGTTCTTTCAGTCAGTACCTAGCTCATGACCACATGTGAGGGTAGGAATGCAGAGTGACCGGTAAACAGGGAGCTTCTTCTTGCAGCTCAGCTGCCTCTTCACCACAACAGACCAATACAGGATCCACAATACTGCAGAAGCTGCACTGATCCATCTGTAGATCTCTTGCTCCATTCTTCTCTCATTGTGAACTAAACCCTGAGATACTTGAAATCCTCCACTTGAGGCAGAACCTCAGTCCCAACCTACCGGAGGACCGTCGTCTCCTCATGATGCGTTAAACAGGTTTTAATGAAACATTTACAGTGTTTCCCCTACCGTTTTACAAGCAGGGCACCCCGCCCCGTCAACAGAACCAAGTGCCCTGCCTACCGAACTGAACTGCAACCCCCCCCCCCCTCCCCCATCAGCAATGACATAGCACTAAGCTAGCAGCCCACAATGCAGCCCTGCTAGCTAAAAAGCTAAAGGCAGCGCTCATGCTGTCTCTTCCTTCATTCTGAACCCTGACGCTGAACTCACCCCGCTCGAAAACTGTCAGTACAAACAGCACCCAGCTAAGACCCCCAACAAAAATCACGAACGAGATGAGCGTCCCGCCGTGGCAAGTATCTAGGGGAAACACTGGTTTAGGAAGGAATCATCGGTTGAACATCTTCACAGTTGGAGCTTAGGGGTTCCCAACTCTGGTCCTTGAGGAACACCATCCTGCATGCTTTAGTTGTTTCTCTGCTCCGACACACCTGATTTTATTTAATTCATGGGTAATTAACAGGCTTCTGCAGAGCACGAGGCAGTAATTAAATTACTGTATCAGGTGTGTTGGAGCAGAGAAACAACTAAAACATGCAGGGTGGTGTTCCTCAAGGACCAGGGTTGGGAACCACTGAGTTAGACCATCATCAGCAAACAGAAAAACGGCCATAACTCATCTTTACAGACGATGAGCTAATGTTTGTTTTGGTAGTAGCTGAGAGTCATTCCCAACACGTTCCTGTTGGTTTTCTTGTTTGGTTTTCTTCCTCTCTGCTCCTCGTTTCCTGATCTTCTCACCTGCTCAGACTTGTGTCTGAATCACCTCCTGAAGTCGTAGCTTTTGGTGTTTTGGACGTTTCCTACTGTAGCGGCACATTTTGTTTGTTTACTCTCGTTACTCAGAAGCCTCTTCCTTCCAGCAGCAGTTTTTGATCAAACATCACATGACCGGAAGTTAGAAAGAAATTCTGAAACTGAGCAAATTTAACAGAAAATTCATTTAGTTGGTATTTTTAATTAATGTTTTAAAGTTGATAAAAAAAAATCTGACTACAACGCTTCACCTTTGACCTTCATCGGTCACCTTCGTAGTGAAAATTTCTTTAAAAAAAGACATAAACGTCTCTAACTCAGCCAACTGGATAGATAAAGAGCTAAAATTTGATGTGGTAGTAGCTGAGCGTGACCCACAACGCTCTGAGTGATTACAGCTTATGTGAGATGTGTCATGAGATTGTTTATAAAGTTTTCGTACGCCCGTCGATGTTGGAGGTCTTATGGTCCAGTCTCCATCAGTAAACTTTCAGAACTTCTGATCGGCTCAAGATAATTTACTGACACATCACCACTAGACAGAGTGTTGCAAACACTTTTCACCACCCCAGCTCCAAGGTCAAGGTCACAAATCAAGGTCAATATTTTACTTGTTTCTTTGCTTGTCCGAGCTATAGATCGCTGTTTGAGGGTTTGTCGACAAGCGTATGAAGCTCCATGTGCTGCGCACTTGTTTTCCAACGGGGCTATGGCGGCGGGTGATATGCATCCCTGACTCCTCTCATCCAACGATGTTGGCCAGCCTGGTGTTCCCACGCCCACAGATTGTTAGATAAAAGAGTGGAAATGTTCCTTTAACGCTTCAGAGGGGGATACGTTTGAAGCTCGGATGTTTTTAAACGATCACAGAAGAAGAGCGTCAGGGAGGGTTCTGCTGAATGTGTGGAAATCCTTCGGCAGCTGCTGCTCCAACACACCCACCGACACCAGGAGCACGATGCTGCCACGTCGCCACGGCAACCGCTTCTCACAGCTGTTCCCATGGCGCCGGAGCCTCTTATTGGCAGGGCAGATGGCTCCTCGGAGTCAGAGGTCACAGGTGTGGCTTTTTGTGTGTGTGTGCGTTTCTGAAATCAGCTGAGAGTTTGTTTTTCTGCCAAACATGGTTAAAATTTTCAAGCATATTTATCAGAAAATACAGATGAAAGTGATTCATCTTTTATAAAAGGCTCAGAGTTGGAGGCTCAGATTATTAATCTGAAGCTCAGGACAGACGTGACGGCAGAAACAGTCCTGCTTATCGCCCGCTCACAGACAAGGCGGGCAATCATGTAGCTGCCTGTTTCTGTGTGTGCTCGTGTGTCTGTTAGTAAATTATCTCATCACCCAGTGGGCGGAGTTTAATCAAACTCTCAGGAAGTGAAGGAGTTTGTCTGCAACTGATTCAAAATGGCCGCCACAGCTGATTGAGTTTAGCTAACACAAACTCAGCTTTTTTTCACCGATATCAGCTCAAATCTGGAGTGGTAGTAGCTGAGAGTCATCCAGAATCTGTTCCAGTCGTTTTAAACCGGACTTCTGTGTGAAAACCTTTTATTTTGACGGTCCGGCTCGTTCTGATTGGTCGGGATGAGTCCCGCCTCCTCCCAGTTGCGCATGAAGGCAGTCTGCTCCTGCAGACGGTCCGAACTCTCCTCCGAGCAGAACCTGACGGAGCGACGTTCCTCTGACGTCCACATGAGAACTCTGGACGGGTAATGGAGGAGGACGGTTCTCCGTCCCGCAGGAAGCTGCTGCCGGATCAGGGGTCGTGTTTTCATTCTGTCTCTGTTGAAGCTCAGATCTTCAGAGACCTGTCTGCGTTTAACAGAACCAGGTAAACCAGAACCTGTGAGGAGGTCCTGGTGTTGGAAGCTGAAGACGTCTCTGGTTCCCTCTCAGTCCAGGTCTGCGTCTCTCGGATACAGACCTGGACTCTTGGCTTATCTTAATCTAAAGGTTTTTGATGTTTTTAATCCAAGATGTTTAATTTAAACTGCCTTAAGTTTCATTGATAAAATGCTGATTTTATTTAACTTATTAAAAATGGTGTTTTCTTTTCAAAGAAGAATACTGGGGGCCAGATGGAAATCGTCCAGTGACCCAGTTTGGCCCTCGGGCCACATGTTGCCTGACCTTTCATCGTGACTTTCTGTTTCTGTCATTTGTTTATTCAAACATATTTATGCAGAGGTTCCTCCACTGTGACTTCAGATTTGTTTTTAAGAGAAAAGATCATTAAAGTGCTAAAGGGATAATCTGGACATTTTGAAGTGGAGTTCGGTTAGAATGTTATAAACTTCATGTTTTCTATTCAGTGTTTAGTTTTTTTCAGTTTGAAGGTTTATTTTAATTTCTTATAAAGTTTAGTTTCTGTGCTTTCTCTGAGCTGTCAGTTCATTTCCCCTCGGTCCGTTCCTCTGCTCCTTCAGCCCCGCCCACTCTCACCTGTGCTCTGTTGTCATTACAACAGGTGTGTTGCTGTGCTGCCTCGTGTTCAGTCTGCACTCCTCGGTTCAACCTCTGAAAACCGTGATAATTTTAGGGTTGTCTCTGCAAACACAGACGGCAGCAGCAGTTAGCTGTAGCACTTCCACGGCAGACTGGAGCAGGAACTTCACAACGTTTCTGTAAAAATAACCGCTTATTAATTTAACGTCAGCGTAAAAGTTAAAATTTTAGAGTTGGCTCTAAAACTTGAAACACTTCAAGATGGAAACATTTCTTTTGAAGTGGAAACACTCGAAGTAGCCGTCGTTAGCTCGTGAGTCCGGTCTGAGTGGACCCGCTTTGTGTCAAAACAACTCCAGTTTTTACAAAGATTCTTACAATAGTTCTTCAAACGTTGACGCCTCCGTCAGGTCTGCAGTAGATGTTTCCTCCTGTAGACACTTGATGATAATCCTGCCAGGCTGCTCTGGAAATGCTACAGCTAGCTGCTAGCTACCTACCATAAGTTGTGTCTGCTAAGAACTACATGGTTCTATGTAAATAACAAAAACATTAAAGTAGTGCTGAAATGAACCAAGATGGAGGCTAGGTTCCTTTTAAGACGGCTCGGCTCAGACTAGCCGTTAGCTCATCAGTTTGGTCAGAATTAAACTTATTTAACCAAACTGAGGTTGTTCAAAGAGCTTTCTACAGCAGGTAAGATATTCACTGTGAATAATATCTCCATTGAACCCCACTTGAGACTGTCCAAACTCCCCCCTGTAAAGCTTTCAGAACCAGACTGACCCCCCCCCCCCCCCATCTCTCCCCTCCAGGACGCTGCACAAGCAGTTCGAGAGCTACAAACAGGAAGTGCGTCGCATCGGGGTGGAGACGCGGCACCAGCAGACGCAGCAGAAGGATGACGCCCCCACCTGCGGCATCTGCCGCAAGACCAAGTTTGCCGACGGCTGCGGCCACCTCTGCTCCTACTGCCAGACCAAGTTCTGCGCCCGCTGCGGGGGCCGGGTGTCCCTGCGCTCCAACAATGTGAGACCCTTTGACCTCTGACCCCCGCCGCCGTGCTGTTCATGCTTGTGCTCTTTGTTTTGTTTTGCTCGCCGTGTTCTGGAGGAACGACTCGGCTCAGATCTTCTTTCCTTCAGTCAGTTTGCTGCTTTAGTGCTGGAGACGTAAAGATGCTGGGTCTGTGTGGTTCTGTCTGCTGGGTCAGAACTGGTTCTGTTGGACAGGGACCAAAGGACGGGCTCAGGAAGCATTTTACAAACTGGTGAAGTGTTTTGTTTTTGCTGCTTCTTGCAAATCGATGCTTCCAGTGCTGATCACTGGTCTGAATGTGGACACAGTTCTGTCCATATCGGACCGATCCTCAGAACTGAAGCCAGAGTCTCACCTGTTGGACCGGGTGGATTTTCTGTTGCAGCTTCGCTGAACTCGGAGCGCTTGTGACCTTCGTACCCGGCTCAGTGGTCGCTCTTATGATTTAATCTGCAGAAAAAAACAAGGTCATAAATCAAGGTCAGCATTAAAACTGGGTCGTCTGGGACAGAACTTCTGTTCCGCTCAAGATGATTTAAGGAACCTTCACACATGTACGCATCATCACTACACAGAGTGTCTCGTACTCTTTTGATCGCTCCAGATCCAAGGTCAAGGTCACGAATCAACGTAGTTCATAACGTTTGTACTGCAACTTTTCATCTTCAAGCCGTTTCTTGTAGACGTCAGAGCAGCAGTGTCACTCCTCCTCTATCTCACTCTGTCCTCTACATCCTCTGTCCTCACTTTGTCTTCTGTGTCCTCTGTTCCTCACTCCAACTACCTCCATGTCCTCTCTAACTGTGTCTGTATATCTCCTCTTTGTCTTTTTCCTGGCAGCTGCATTTCTAACATCCTTCTACCAATATACCCACTGTCCCTCCTCTGGGCATGTCCAAACCACTGTCCCTCCTCTGGACATGTCCAAACCATCTATGTCTGGTCTCTAACTTTATCTCCCAGTTGTTCAACCTGTGCTGTACCTCTGATGATCTCATTCTTAATCTTCTCCATCCTTGTCACTCCTAAGAAGAACCTCAGCATCTTCAATTCTGACACTTCCAGTTCTGTCTCCTGTCTCTTTGTCCATGTCTCTGTCTCCAGACTTTACAATATAGCTGGTTTCACCACTGTCTTGTAAACTTTTCCTTTGACCTTTGCTGACACCCCTTTGTCGCAAATCACGCCTGAAACTTTTCTCCATCCACTCCACCCTGCCTGGATTCTCTTCTTCACTTCTTTACCACACTCCACATTTTCCTGGACAGTCCTGCACCTTTGTGACCTCTGCTCCTTGTAGCCTCACTGTTCTCCGGCCTCCCTCTCATTCACACACATGTACTCTGTCTTACTGCGGCTGACTTTCAAGTGCATAACTCCACCTCTCCAAGTTCTCTTCCTCTTGCTCCTTGTTCTCACCACAGATCACGTCATCTGCAAACATCATAGTCCACAGGGATTCCTGCCTGACTTCATCATCTGTTAGTCGGTCCATCACCAGAACAATCAAAAAGGGGCTCAGAACTGATCCTGGATGCACTCCCACCTCCACCTTGAAGCTATCTGTCACTCCTACAGCACATCTCACTGCTGTCCTGCTGTCCGCATACATGTCCTGTACCAGTCTAACATACTTCTCCACCACTCCAGATTTCCTCGTGCAATACCACACCTCTTCCCTCGGCACTCTGTCAGATGCTTTTTCTAAATCCACAAAGACACAATGGAGTTCTTTCTGACCTTCTCTGTACTTCTCCATCAGCATCCTCAAAACAAAGATGGCATCTGTGGTGCTCTTTCTTGGCATGAAACCATACTGCTGCTCACAGTCACCTCTCGTCTAAGTCTAGCTTCCACAACTCTCTCCCAGATCTTCATCGTGAGGCTCATCAACTTAATTCCCCTGTAGTTGCTACAACTCTGTACATCACCCTTGTTCTTAAAAATGGGCACCAGCACACTTCTTCTCTATTCCTCAGGCAATTTCTCACCCTCAAATATGCCATTGAATATCCGAGTCAAAAACCTCACCGTCATTTCTCCTAGACAATTCTAATCCTCCACTGGTATGTCATCAGGTCCTACTGCCTTCCCCTTCATTCTTTTCAGAGCTTTCCAGACTTCACCATCACTAATCTTTCCCACTTCCTGGTCCACAATTTCTATGACCTCTACTTTTCTTTCTTTTTCATTCTCTTCATTCATTAGCTCCTCAAAGAACTCCTTCTGTTTTCCCGTCACACTCTCCTCACTTGTTATAACTTTAACATTTCTATCTTTAACAAGCCTAACCTGCTGCACATCCTTTCCAGCCTGATCCCTCTATCTTGCCAATCGGTACAAGTCCTTCTCACCCTCTTTAGTGTCCAGTCTCCCATACAACTCATCATACACCTTCTGCTTTGCTTTAGCTACGTATATGTATATTGTACGTATACGTATATTAGCTATGTATATCAGCTCTAGAGCTAACAGCGCTAGCTCTGGAGCTAACATCATATAAATCTACATTAGCTCCTGACATAATGTCGTATCTACGTATTAGCTCTGGAGCAAACACCTTAAAAAGCTGAGCCATTTCTCAGCTCTCCTCTCTGTCAACTCGCTCTGGTTCAAATTAAAGGCTGAACGTCAGATGATGTCCAAAATTAACATTCAAGCTCACATCGAAGCAACCTGTCTTTTACCCAGAAAGCATTGCAGTGTAAATAAAATAGCAACGTCCGTTTTGTTGTAAATTTTTTGAAAATTAGATAAACTAAACAGTGCACCATATTTTTACGGTCTCATTTATAAAGCTTACAACACAGATGGCGTTTATTTCCAATTCCGCTCTTCTTTTCACAACGGGGGACAATAAAAGAAACTGGACCAAATCTGCCTGGCTTTGTTTCTGAAGTGTACTCCTTCAGAATAAATCAAAAATAAAACTGTTCTGAGGGCAGTACTGTTGGTTTTTAGAGGGGGGGGGGGGGCAGGAAATGTGTGTATTTGAAGACGTGGACACAACGTCACTGAAAGTTGGGAAGCGTGTGAGTTCTGTTCGGTTCAGATCTACTCGTGGGATTTGTATAGAAAATCAAACGCCACGACCCGTGTTTCACCGTCCGTTGGGTCCAGATCGGACCAGTTTGACGTTCAGTTTTCTCCCAAACCTTGGTTCTATTTTAAGTCCTTCATCTGAAGCCGTTTCTGGGCTTCGCTCCAGCCCGAGAGAGAAGCGCTCCATCTGCTTTACTTCACCTGACTCCACCCAGAACCTGCTGAGGCCCGATCTGTTCTGCATCCGCCCGTCCCAGCTGGGAGCGGACTCTCACCCAGACCGCAGGAACCGACACCCGGCTGGTAGACTCATTCAACAGCAGACGGGCTGCTGCGTGAACGCAGTTGATCTAAAAATAAAACAAAAACACGAACGAGCCGTTTGAAGGGAAGTGATGCTCAGACTAACCTCAGCTGAGATTAGAAATTAATGAACTAATAATGGGAGCAGTTAATATCTAAACCCACTCGTGTTTCATCCAGGACGGGTTTTATAGCTGCATTATCTGATGTTAGATTTAAGGCTGGATCAGAACCAGAGGTGACCTGAAGAGACAGACCCCACGGCGCCAGGATTGGTCCTCTGTCTTCATCTGTGGTGCTGCAGAACCCAGATTCAGTCCAGAACAGGATATAATGAAAACCAGAACATTTAGGTTCCCACTGCTGGTCTGGATGTGGACCGAAGCACAGCCAAATTGGATTGTCCCTTCTATCGGCAGAAGCCAGTACGTCACAGAGCTGCAGCTGACCTGTTGTTCACTCCAATTTGAATAAAAAAAGGTTGTTTTTTTTTAACTTTATTTTCACTGAATTCAGAATATTTGCAACCGACTACTCACGTGGTTCGGTTTTTCTAAATTCACGTGTATTCTTCAGCTGCGTTGAGCCCAGCTCAGCAGCCGTCAACATGTTTATGATCTAATGTTCTGGGGTACGATTCAGAAATGAAAACAAGGAGATTTGGACCATCTCCATCATCTGCCACTTGTCAGAGGTCGGTCATGGAGGCAGCAGGTCCAGGAGAGAAACCCAGACCTCACTCTCCTCAGAGACTCTCTCCAGCTCCTCCTGATCAGATGAACCACCTCAGCTGACTCCTCTTGAGGCAGAGGAGCAGCTCCCACTGGGTGATGGAGCTCCTCCCCCTTCCTCTCAGGCTGAGTGCCCCCACCTCCAAGGATGCCCTTTTCAGCCTCTTGGATCCAGGATCGGGTTCTTTTGGTCCTGATCAAAACTTCATGACCACAGGTGAGGGTTGAAATGTAGACAGACCAGTAGATCCAGAGCTTTGCTTTTAGACTCAGCTCTTTCTTCACCACGATCGACCGAAGCAACGCCCTCATTACTAAGGATGAGGCTCTGCTCCATCCCAGCAGTGTCACTCAGGAACAAGAAGGCCAGATACCTGAACTCCTCCACCCGAGGCAAATTGGACGAGTTTGTGTAAGAAAAGTTAATATTATTATTTTTTTATTAGTGACATGTCTTTTTAGACCAGTGTTTTACTGGTGTTTTACCAGAGTTTTACTTGTGTTTTATTAGATTTACTGGTGTTTTACCAGTGGTTTACCAGAGTTTTACTGGTGCTTTACCAGTGCTGTATCGGTGTTTTACTGGTGCTTTAACAGAGTTTTACCAGTATTTTACTGGTGTTTTACCTGTGTTTTACTGGTTTTTACCAGTGTCATACCAGTATTTTACCGGTACTTTACCAGCGTTTACCAATGTTTTACTGGTGTTTTACCAGTGCCATATCAGTGTTTTACCAGTGTTTTACTGGTGTTTTATCAGTGTTTAACCTGTGCTTTACTGGTGTTTTACCATTACTGTACCAGTGTTTTACTGGTGTTTTACCAATGTTTTCCTGCATTTTACTGGTGTTTCACCAGTGTTTCACCAGTGTTTTACATGTGTTTTACCAGTGTTTCTCCAGTGTTTTACCAGTGTTTCACCAGTGTTTTACCGGTGTTTCACCGGTGTTTTACC
>NC_056513.1:9353843-9370322 GCF_014905685.2 Nematolebias whitei | reverse complement strand
TACCGGTGTTTCACCGGTGTTTTACCGGTGTTTCACTGGTGTTTCACTGGTGTTTCACCGGTGTTTCGCCAGTGTTTCACCAGTGTTTTACCAGTGTTTCACCAGTGTTTTACATGTGTTTTACCAGTGTTTCACCAGTGTTTTACCAGTCTTTCACCAGTGTTTTACATGTGTTTTACCGGAGTTTCACTAGTGTTTCACCAGTGTTTCACCAGTGTTTCACCAGTGTTTCACCAGTGTTTCACCAGTGTTTTACATGTGTTTTACCGGAGTTTCACCAGTGTTTTACCGGTGTTTCACCGGTGTTTCACCAGTGTTTCACCAGTGTTTCACCAGTGTTTCATCAGTGTTTCACAAGTGTTTCACCAGTGTTTCACCAGTGTTTCACCAGTGTTTTACCGGTGTTTCACCAGTGTTTTACCGTTGTTTTACATATGTCTAACTGGTGTTTCACAATTGTTTCACCTGTGTTTTACCGGTGTTTCACCTGTGTTTCACCGGTCTTTCACCAGTGTTTCACCAGTGTTTCACCGGTGTTTCACCTGTGTTTCACCAGTGTTTCACCAGTGTTTCACCAGTGTTTCACCAGTCTTTCACCAATGTTTCACCAGTGTTTTACATGTGTTTTACCAGTGTTTCACCAGTGTTTTACCAGTCTTTCACCAGTGTTTTACATGTGTTTTACTGGAGTTTCACCAGTGTTTCACCAGTGTTTTACCGTTGTTGTACATCTGTTTTACTGGTGTTTCACAATTGTTTAACCTGTGTTTTACCGGTGTTTCACCGGTGTTTCACCGGTGTTTCACCGGTGTTTCACCAGTATTTCACCGGTCTTTCACCAGTGTTTCACCAGTGTTTCACCAGTGTTTCACCGGTGTTTCACCAGTGTTTCACCAGTGTTTCACCAGTGTTTCACCGGTGTTTCACAAGTGTTTCACCAGTGTTTCACCAGTGTTTTACTGGTGTTACACCAGTGTTTCACCAGTGTTTTACTGGTGTTTCACCAGTGTTTTACCATTTTTTCACCAGTGTTTCACAAGTGTTTCACCAGTGTTTACCAGTGTTTCACAAGTGTTTCACCAGTGTTTCACTGGTGTTTCACCAGTGTTTTATCTGTGTTTCACCAGTGTTTCACAAGTGTTTCACCAGTGTTTCGCTGGTGTTTCACCAGTGTTTTACCTGTGTTTTACAAGTGTTTCACCAGTGTTTTACCAGAGTACAGCCTCTGTTTTGAGCGCTCTGATAGTTTTTATTCCTTCCATGTCTAACTTTGTGTCCCGCTTGTCTCCTTCTTTTGCAAAGTGTCTCATAGTGAAGGACAGGGTAAGACCGACTCAGTGGTGGCTTGTTCTGCATGGGTCACAACTATTGTCTCTCGCCTATTAACCCCCCCCCCCCCCCCCGACCAGACTCCATTCACATTCGGCTCTGAGTTCATCCTCAGCATCAAAACAGGACTTAAGCATTCTTCAGATTTTTATTGATCAATGACGAATCGGAGAATGAATTCAGACTCTGAACTTTCACTAATGGGCAGACGGAGCATGAGACCTGACCCGACAGTGTTCGGGGGTGGGGGGTGTTTCTTTACTGTCCCCACTTCCTGTGGCTGCAGGCTGTGCTCAGGTAGAGTGGAACCAACATAAACTAACATGGTTTCTGAACGATTGGCATGCATTTTACCTGCAGAGCTTTTACCTAAATGCATGTTGTCTCCACCTGTGTGTTTGTGACTGGGCCAGTCCCCTTGTGGGGGAACGGGTCCAGCTCAGGTGAATGTATTCCACCTTCCCTTAAAGCAGCGCTGTGCAGTCCTGGTCCTCCAGGGCCACTGTCCTGCATGTTTGAGCTGTTTCCTAGCTTGGGATATCCTCGACTTCTACAGAGACTCGTTTTGTTCAAATGACGTGAAGCAGAGAAACATCTAAAACCTGCAGGATTGTAGTCCTCCAGGACCAGGACTGGACACCCCTGATCTAAAACCTGCAGGTTTTTGGCCATTGTGGATCTGGACTGGACCACCGATGCCACACCCCCTGCCTTTTTTAAGTCCAGTTGTGTGTAATTTCTCTGAGCAGTCAGTATCTTACCTGCAGAAGACAACAGACAGTGTTAAGAAGATGTTTTTAGACAAAACCAGCAGATTATTCTTTGTTTCGTTGTAATCCTGCATCCTAATGGTGGAAAAGACCGTCAGCCTGTCAAGGACAAATCTACTTATTTTAGCTTCTGTTTTATTTATGTTCACCCTCCTGCTGCCCTTGGGTCAAAATGACCCCCGAAGCCTCAGTCAAATAAAATCCCAAACCATCAGGGATATATTTATTCAAGCATTCGGTTTAGTATATTTAGGATTTTAAAAATGAGGTCTGGGGTGGGGGTGGGGGGTCATTTTGACCCCAGGGCAGGAGGGTTAACCCTGATGGGTTAGTTTCAGCTCTTGGGGCTCACGGTGTACGCTTAACAAAAATGGGTAAAATTTCTAGTTAGTTTTAAAACAAACCCTGGTTCTGAGGTGGAAACTGAAGTGTGTTTAATGTTGGACGGAGATGGTCCTCAGAACCTGGTCTGTCTGGTCTGTGGAGGAGCAGCGCCTCCTGGTGGACGACAGGGATCCAAATCAAAGGAGTTCTTTTTCTGATCAGGACCGGTTCCTCCTCAGCTTGTTCTGTGGGTCCGTTTATAGCCGACCACAGAACCTGCAGTTTGTTCTGCATCACGTTCCACAGTGGGAGACGACCCACCAGCGGCTCTCCTCTCACCCCCATCCTCCACCTCAGCAGCCTCCATCTCTCGTTCTGCTCCCGTCCTCCCCGTCCCCTGACGCTCGTTTGCGAAATTAACCCTAACCCTCAGCTGAGATCAGCTGTCAGAAAGTTTTAAAACCAACATCCAGAAAGTTTGAACGGTTTGTCTTCCTGCTGGAGGCGGAGCTGCACCTCTTTAAGGCAAAATGACAAAATGTAAAAACATAAATAAAACAGGAAAGGGAAACATCTGGAACTTTAAGGAGCAGCAGGAAAAACTGCAAAGAAACAGATGCAGAGAAGAGAGAACTTCAGATTAAAACGATGTGGAGATAAAAACTGTACAAAGAGAGAAAGATGGAGCAGATTATAACAATTTTAGATGACTGGAGGTGTAAAAAATAGGAACAAGAAGCAAAAATAAAACAAAATAAAAGTCAAAAATACCCAAGTCAGGAGAGAAACAATCAGATTAAAGCTCATAATTAGTCATAACGCTGAAATATTTACTATTTTCTGCCTGTTTTATTGAACAGTCCCACAAACTATTGATGTGCGGCTTAACAGAATTACATACGCAATGCATGGTGGGATTGGATCTGTGGAGCTGACCGGTTCTCATGCCGTTTTAGGACAAAATTTAAGATTGCTTGTTGGATAAAGAGCTGGACAAAGAGTCGATACGTTTGTGTAAAGAACTAAGTGATTAATTAAAAAATGTCTCGGTTACATCAGCAGCAGCAGCACCGGCGTAAACAGCAACAAACACTCAGAAAGTGTGCTTCGCCGTGATCGTGCCATTCCAGGAAACCACAGATTAACTTGTGTTTTATAAAAGGTTCTGGTGGTGGACTCAGAGGGGGTTCACGGCTCTGAGGGGTCGGTGCCGACGAAGCGTGGGGGGTCAGAAGGTTTGGACCGAGCCGATCTCATCAGTTGATGACCAGCTGAACAACGGTGAGAAACTGAATGGATTAGCGGTCTCTGCTAATCTGCAGCTGCAGAGGAAACGGACCCAGAGAGCGAGACGTCAGCGTGAGGCCGTGACGCTGCCTGACAGCTGGGGGCCGATCCAGCAGCTGATTTACGCCAGATTAGTCTGGACCAGCGCCAAGTCAGACTCAGTCAGGACAGACGTGCGGCGCTGACGACGGACCCGGCTGCTGAGCGCACCCCGCCGCGTTTTGAGGGTTTCCAAAGGCCATGATAGGGGTCTGGGCCTTTGAACCCAAAGGAGGATTTTGTTTGTTCACTGCTAAATAAACCGATGAGATTATTAATCTGAAGGGAGGTAAATCTGCAGCCAAAGCAAGGTGATACTCAGTAGCCATGGCAACATGTGAGTACCGATATTTGCAGGTTTTATGATGAGATTAAAGCTTTGTTTTGTCTGAAATCATCCGTCACTTCATGACGACGGACTGTGCTGAATGTTTTTGTCCCAAGTCTGTCCGTGAATGTTGAGAGCACGATAATTAGAATAATAACCTCACACGATGCCTTAATATGTTGCTTTATTCTACTAGGAGTTGTTGCTTCTGACACGTAAAAACTCGTAATTGCTTAAAAAATATATATATTTAAAACATTTTTCATCTTAAGGACGCACTGTTAATTTATCGGTGCAGTGCATTGTGGGGCGATGACATACATCGGTTGTAGTGGAGACTAAAACACAAGGGGTCGGCTAAAACGTTACAACATGTGACAATAAAGTGATATTTTGCATTACTGTAGTTCATATTCTGTTATTAAAAAACGTATACGATCAAACGTGATCAACTTGCCATGTTTGGTATATTAGCTCTGAAGCTAACGCTAACCGGCTAAAGCTATGATACTTCCCACAAACGTCTGCCCTCCAGTCTCCGGACTGTTGCCATGTGTGCAGTCCTGGTGATTAATGTGTGGCTGTGCCAAGTGTTGTGTCTCTGTGGTCCGGGTCGGATAAAGTTTGGCTTTACATCGGCTCCAGAACTCCTCACCTCAAACTAGGACACACAGCAGTGGATGTGTAAAGTGACAATAAATATTAAAAACTTTATTATAATAATTTCTATCTGGTAAGTTTTTCATCCGATGTTTGACATGAACAGATTGGGATAGAAGGCGGAGCTCTGTGCAGCATCATGTCTCTCATCAGCAGCTCTTCTGTTCCTCTTCATCGTTCAGTCTTCATCGTTTTCAGCTGCAGGCTGACTCATTTCTGCATCCTCGTCTCTGTCAACGCACCGGTTCAAATAAAAGGGCTGAACGTCAGATAATGCCCAAAAATGTTCAAGCTGGATGGAGCTTGCACCGGAGCAGCCTGTCTAAGCCATTTCCCCAGAATGCATTGCAGTTTAAACAGTGACTTCCATGTAACATTACTAAAATTTATCAAAACTAAACTGCCTACAGTATTTTTATGGTCTCATTTTAAAGCTCCTTCATTCCAATTACCGTATTTTTCGCTGTACAAGTCACATTTTTTTTGCATAAATTTGCAAGTCCTGCAACTTATACACAGAAGCGACTAATATACGTTTTCCCCCCATATTTATAACACAATTTTTGGCTGAAATCTGACAATTTCATTCATTTTGACATTGAAAATATTGAACACTACCATTTTCAGCTACTTTAGGACTCTTGAGTAATATGGCAAGCCATGTGTCTCATTAATAGGTAAAAGTGGCTATTAATGAGACACTTGGCTTGCCATACAAGCCACCTTCGTTTCGCTCCAGAACTCCTGGAGCAAACGTCAAATCAGCTGCGTTTCACTGCGGCGCCGCGGTGAAATGCAGCTGATTTAACCATTAAAGTGCATTTATTAAGGAAAAGTTAAACTGAGACACACCTTTACTATAATTTCAAGCAAACAAATAATTGTTTTTTAGTGTTAATCTTGTTCAGTTCTTGTTAAAGACCTCCCGTGCACACTCCCGCAGCCGCCATTTGGCAGCCAATCGATTTTTGGTGCAACACCGACCCACGTTTCCGGGTTGTCAGTGGTGACGCATAATAGATGTGACTTATATGGCGAAGCAACATATTTATGTTTTGTTCCACTTTATTAGACATTTTTTGACTGATGCGACTTATACGGTGGTGCGGCGTGTACCGTGGCAAGTACGGTAGTCAGAGATTTCTTTGATAACAAGGGAACAAATGCCCCCTAAAGTTCATAAGTGGTGAAAATGTTCTATAATTTAAAAAAAATATTTTTGCTGCTGCTGCTGATGTAAACCTGCCAACCTCCTGCGTGTCCTTTTCACCCCTCCAGGTAATGTGGGTTTGCAACCTGTGCCGTAAGCAACAGGAGATTCTCACTAAATCTGGAGAATGGTTTTCCGGGTCGGGGGTGCGGCCCGGGAGCCTCGGCACCACCTTGAACGACGCGGCCTCCAGAGGTGAGGCTCAACGCGACAGGAAGCTGCTCCGCTCCAAATCACAAGCCCCGCCCTCCAGCACAAACGCAACTCTGCCGGACGGAACGGCGTCGCCTGCCGGAGTCATCGCTGCCAAAGGTGGCAACGCCATGCCTGGATCCCGGACCCAGAGTGAACCACCGAGAGAAAAGTAAGACACCACATTCTTCATATACATATTTAAATATACATTTATATAGTGTTTTAATAAATTATAGGAAATATATACAACACAATACAATATTGTATATAATACAATAAGCTATTGTACAATTTAATAATATAATATAAAGTGATATCCAAAACAATATTCTATGATGCAATACAATACATGATACAATGTATTACAATATGATACAACTTGATGTGATATATGAGACAACTGTTGCTATATAAAACAATAAAATTATGAAATATAATATATGAAATGAGTTGATAAAATATGATACAATACAATTATTTGTAGTATGATATAAATATGATTTGATACAGTACAGCTAGCAATATATTATACTGAAAGGTATGTACCCGCTATGTACCTGGTACGTTCTCGGTAAGTGCCATGTACGTACCAGATAGGTATCCATTAATACAGAGTAAAAGTCACTTCATTATCCAGCCCAGTTCATGTATGTACCAAGTACATACACAGTACATACCAAGTACACACCTGAACAGGTCCAGGTATGTATCTAGTAAAGACTAGGTATGTACCCAGTACGGATCAGGCACAAATTGGTGGCAAAAATTCATAACAAACGTCCTCCTAGAATACTGGACAAAAACATTCACATACATTATAAAATACGAATTAATAAAAGTTATGTATCTAAAGAAACCAGTGGATTGTGCTGAATCCTCACCTCATCACAGTCTCCCATCCTGAACAGCATACTGGAAACAGTGGGAAGGAAAAACTCCCATTTCACAACAAAAAAATAAATCCCAGCAGAACCAGGCCCAGTATGGGTGGCCATCTGCCTCGACTGTCTGTCGTTAGAGAGGACAGGACGGAGACACAAACACAGAATGACTGGTCCAAGTTTAGTTTATGATCCACGTGTAGGTTCTATGTTCTAGGTGTAGTTTTTATGTCCAAGTGTTGTTCCTATGGTGTAAGTGTAGTTTCTATGGTTCAGATGTAGTTTCCATGGTCCAGATGTAGTTTCCATGGTCCAGATGTAGTTTATATGGTCCAGAGGTAGTTTACATTGGCCAGGTGTATTTTCTATAGTCCAGTTGTAGTTTATATGGTCCAAATGTAGTTTCTATGATCCAGGTGTAGTTTATATGGTCCAGAGGTAGTTTACATTGACCAGGTGTAGTTTCTATGGTCCAGGGATAGTTTATATGGTTCATGTGTAATTTCTATGGTCCAGATGTAGTTTATATGATCCATGAGTAGTTTATATGGTCCAGAGATAGTCCCCATGGGCCAGGTGTATTATCTATGGTCCAGGGTTAGTTTCTATGGTCTTGGCATAGTTTATATCGACCAGGAGTAGTTTTTATGGCCCAGGGATAGTTTATATGGTCCAAGTGTAGTTCCTATGGTGTAGGTGTAGTTTGTATGGTAAGAAAGACAAAGAAAACATGTTAATGATAAAAATAATTACAAATACACACATGAACAAAAAAGCATATAAAGACAGCAGCAGAGTGAGGAGATGTCAGTTTGTCCTGCATCAGTCTAAGCCTATAGCAGCAAAACTAAGAAATAGCTCAGGAAATCCAAACCAACCCTAACTATATGGTTTATTAAAAGGAAATTGAAAGGTTATTATTGAAAGGTTTATTAAAAGGAAAGTCATCAGCCTGGTCTTAAAGTAGACAGAACATCAGCCTCACTGACAGAAACTGGACGTTGGTTCCACAAGAGCCTGAGAACTGAAAGCTCTGCCTCCCGTTCTACTTTTAGAAACTCCAGGAACCACAAGTAAACCTGCAGTCTGAGATCCTAACAGGAACAATGATTTATTTAATAAAGATGGAGCTTTGTTTTAAGAGCTTTGTTACGTTCAATGTAATATTTTAAATTAATCATCCTTTGGGAACATTATTTGAGGTTTTACCTGAAGTGGAAACAGCTTATTTTGCAAAGGGTTTAAGATAAGACAAGATTAATGTGTATTTACACAGTCTCTACCTTCTGCCAGGAAGCAACAGTAAAAGTTTTGAGACTGGTCCAACAAACCTTCTGTCCTTGTTTGACTTCAGACGCTCATAAATGTCCTTACGAGAGAATGGAGGAGTTCAACCTCCCCATCTCCTCCAACTATCTGTTTTTGTTTGGACTGCTTCAGGGGTTTCAGGTCCTCTGTAAAACTTGTGTTTAAATGAAATAACAGTGATTCTTCTTCATTCCAGGAAAAGACCAGTTTCCCTCCATGAACAGAACGGCAGAGGGGGGACGGGGCGCGGCAGTGGACGCAGACCTGCTGGAAAGCTTCAGTCCCACTCGTCCCTGGACGAGCGTTCGGGTCTCGGAGACAGAGGAGACCGAAGGTTAGGGAGCGGACGGCGGCTGGAGAAGATCAACTCTCAGGACTACGAAGACGGGAATGAGAACCTGGGAGGTTCTGGGACACGCAGGAGACGCCCAGAGGACGAGGAGCAGCAGGAGAGGCAGCGCCGCGAGGAGGAGTTCCAGAATCGTTACCGTAGCGACCCCAACCTGGCGAGGTATCCGGTGAAACCGCAAAAGGAGGAGCAGGAGATGCGCATGCACGCTAAGGTGTCCAAGGTTCGGCACGAGCGGCGGCACAGCGATCTCGCCATCAACGAGGTCGGGCTCGGACCGAATGAAGGAGGAGGCAGGGGAGGTCAAGTACCTGAAAACCGCCTGAGCAGGAGGAGCGGGCGTGGGGAGGGAGACCGTAAAACCCTCCTTGAGAACCACCAGGCTTTCTCTGGGGACAGGACCGCGGGAATGGGAGGTGGGGCACCACCCGTGGGAGAAGGAGGGAGATCGGGGCCTCAGCTCGGAGGACTGGTTCCTGACCTGAACCAGAACAGTAGCCACCAGGATCCCGGTCCAATGCGGGACAAAGGTGGGGACGGCCTGCTGAGGAAGGACTCCCAGAGCTCCGACCAGTCGGAGTCTTTGCGGCCGCCTCCTTCGCGCTCCTACAAGAGCAAGCGGGGCGGCAACAAGAGGCAGATGTCCATCAGCAGCTCGGAGGAGGAGGGCGGCTCCACGCCCGAGTACACCAGCTGTGACGACGTGGACATGGAGAGCGTCAGCGAGAAAGGTCAGTCACACAGATGTGCTCCGTCCAAAACCTCTGAAGCTAAATCCTCTGAACGCGCAGTCCCTCCTGGGTTTGGGGTCATCTTTCTTTGGACTATTAGGTTCAGATTTGGTCCAGTTCTTACACCAGAACCTTTCGGCTTGCAGCAGCCAGAATCTGAAGCTGATCTTTGCATTTCCTACATCTCTGAGCTGTGGACCCAGAGGGCAGTCATGGCTCTGTGTGTAACCTGCTGTTTGACTGGACCAACAGGGAAACGTTCCCGTTAACTCTAATGCATCCCTAATAATAAATAACGTGTAATCACGCATAATCCTCTAATCCCTAAAATTATTCCTCTATCAACTCTGAGTGAAAGTTTATAAATTATTCTCTCTGTTCAGATACGTTTTTCTCCCGTACGTTGTTTTTTTCAACTACCGTATTTTTCAGATTATAAGGTGCGCTTAAAATCTTTTAATTTTCTCAAAAATTGACAGTGAGCTTTATAATTCTGGTTGTGTTTACTGACCTCGAACTGGTTTTATGTGGTTATTGTGAATTAGTTAAATAAAGTTTGACTTATCTGACTGTTTTGTTTCGCTTAATGCGCCTTATTGTCTGAAAAATACGGTATTTATGTCTCAAAGCGTTCGGCTCATTCAGCCCGTTCCTGCTCGGACTTTTGGTATTGTGTTATTTTTTTAAATATGCAGCTTTGTCGGCCATGTTTTTCTCATTAAAATGAGCGGAGCTCTCGTCACGTCCTTCAAAGCTTTCGAGCTGTTTACAACCTGTTACTGCACATTTCAGCTGTTGTTCTGCTTCAGCTTCCTTCAGCTTCTTTCTGCTTTTAATGTTTGTTTTTTTTCAGCTACTGTTTAGAAGTAGTTTTTTGGGTAATTTTAGCTATTTTAAACAAATTTCACTTATTTCTGCTCATTTCAGCTTCTTTCTGATTTATTCAGCAAAAGTGCTTTTTTGGCTTCTTTCTGCTGATTTCAGCATTTATTGCTTTTTTCCCCAGCTACGTTTTTGCTTAATTCAGCTGTTTTGTTCTCCTTTCGGCTTCTTTCTGCTGATTTGATCTTCCGTTCAGTTTCTTACAGCTTCAATTCAGCCACTTTTAGACATATTGAGCTAAAATTAGGTGTGGTAGTAGCTGAGAATCACCCCCAACTTGTCCTGACTGCACACTGCACACCTGATGGTGGTCTCGGTGCTGATTTTAGGCTCCCAGGGTCAATGGTCACCCCTCAAAAGAACTTTAAATGATAACCTTTTAACATTTAGTTTTTTGTCTCATTTTAATATTTTCCTGCTGCTTTCTTTTTCTCGTGCTCCTTTGATCTTCTTTTTTTCTACGTTTCAGCTACTGATGTATTTCAAGTAAGGATTAGCTTGTCCAGTATCATTTCAACAATCAGCTTCACACGTCTTTTCTCAGAAATTAAACATTCTCTCATTATTAACGTGAGACGGCTGCATTATGGTATGGTCTCCGTCTGTTGGTAAACTTTCTGTGGTCCCGCTCGTAACGTCTCATCCGCTCAAGAGAATTTAACGGAACGTCATACACGTAGGGCTGGACGATATGGCTAAAACTTTTATCACGATATATTTCTTAATTTCGGTCGATACCGATATAATTCCGATAACGATATAAACAAAATCAAAACCTCAGAAAAACTGTACGTACCGTACAAATAAATTAATGTTCACCTTTTATTTGTATTTAGCCTAAAAAGAAATTTGAAATCACCGTTGAATAAACATAAAACTCCCAATTTTGTCAATATTAATAGTTTTAACGTTAAACAACAACATAATCTAACCCATGCTTTTATTGTGCTTCATCTTCTGACCCTCAGCAGATTCTATCGAGTGGAACAAGTTCGATGTGTTCCCACCGCTAGTTGGAAAGACTCTCCGTCACATTGTTCAGCACACTAAAACCTGCGGTTTATCGGATCTTAGAAAGCCGAACCACTTCCACACCGCCGGATTAGTCTTTCCTCTCTTATCAGTTATGTCGTCTGCTTTCTCTTCGCTTGCGAAAGCTTGTTCACTCACATTCTGACGGTCACGGGCACTCGTTTTGAAGCGAAAACTTACCGCACGTTGGAGCCTAGCCCGCTACCGCTGACTCCTTCTGGACTGGAGCTCAGTGGGCGGTGTACGTCACCACGCACTTACAGAGTTATGTGTCTCGGCTTTTTCTTTTCGGGTTGAAACGACCCGAACAGAAAAAGAAATGCGTCAGTGAAACGCTGTAATCATAGCGTAATGTATATCGGAATATCGAACATGTGCTTAAAACTTGAAATTGAATAAAAGTATATCGTGATATATATCGATATCGAATTATCGTCCAGCCCTACATACACGTATGCATCAACACTAGACGGAGTCGTAATCTTTTCTTCACCCCAGCTGTAAGGTCGAGGTCAAAGGTTAGACAAGGTATTTGCTCGTGGAGACCATTGCTATAGCTGTTTAGCTGTATGATAGATTGTTGACGAGCGGATAATGTGCCGAATGTGAGACTCTTGCGAATCATTCGGATCGTGGCGGATGCATAAATGCAGCATCTCGCTGCGACTGTTGATGTTTGTGAGGGAGTCTCAATCTCGTCTGTTTAGTAAATTCTAGAGATCTAGAGCTGTAATAGGCCTGAACGTCCAGGTCAAAAGAGCTTTCTGATGAATCTGCCGACGTACGCCAGTAAAATGTAAACCACGTGGTTGGCAGTCAAGGCGGGTTCAGAGCGGGTCAGTCCAAGTCACCATCAGGTCCCTGACAGTCACAGCTCAGGAAGACATAACGTTAAATATTAGCTTGTTGTTCTGGTCTGCAATCATTTTTGATTCACAACTCAACTTTGGAAAAAAACCAGAAACAATAAGAGAAAATGTATTAAACATGCAGCTTGGTGTGCTTATCCTGTACTTTGTTTATTCAATGTAAACAAAGTGTCACCATTTAGACCAGGGGTCTGCAAGCTGTGGCTCTGGGGCCACATGCGGCCCTTTAGTCCCTCATCTGTGGCTCCATGAAGCTTTGACCAAAACTTACAGGAAATGTAATTGTTCTGGTTTTTAAACTCACAACAAAAAAAGCTAGTTTTGGCTTATTCTTTGTCAATTTTCTGCAAATGTTTGAACGACACTATTATTTTTTGCTTTATTACTTCAAAGTGGGATACTTAATTTCTCCTCACCTAGAAGACCACATAGTCCTGCAGAGTTCAGCGTTTTCATTTTCATTAGGGATGCACGATATTGGATTTTTGGCCGATATCTGATACCGATATTTTATATACGTTCCTTAGTCAGAACATAGCCCTCTCTCTTATTTTGGTTTATTTGCTACAAAAATTGTGCAACAGCTGTAAGAGCTGGTGACATATATTCAATAACAGCCATATGCATATCACTTTAACTTATATTAAATGAAAAGTGTTATTTTTTAGCATTAGTCACCTGCGCTGCTGTCTCACTTGTGGAGGCTTGTTCCAGGTTCCTATAGCTGCAGTGTGGGATCATCTGCACTCCTGTGCATGAAGGACAGACTTTTTAAGTTCAAAGTTTTTGTCTATCCATTGTGCCGTAAGACAACATGCTAACGGGGCTAACGCTTGACGTCCAAATGTCTGTAGTAAAACTCACCCAAGTGCTATCGGCTATTAGCTTCTCAATGACGTTGGAAATGACGGCTTGTAACTCTGGTAAGGCTACGTCGAAAAAATATCTCTGACTGGGGGACGATGTAGCGAGACTCAACGTAGTCCATAAATCTTCGTAATCTGACTTCCTTAACAAAAAAAACTTGCACACCGCCGACATTTTGACTTCTTCCTCTCCGCGGTGATCAGATCAGGTGACGCGTGACGTCATCACGTTGTGTTGCCGCTGCAGGCATCCTTGTCACTGAGTTGTCATACAAAAACAGCATATTTTGTATCGGTGAGTTATTTTGATGGAATGGCCGATATTGAACTTTAACGCTAATATCGGCTGATACAGATAATATCGTACATCCCTAATTTTCATCTAAAGGTAGAAACTAGAAGTTTTTACTTCTTTACATAATTTGAGTTATTTTTTCTTGTCCCAAAATGTACAAATGTGAATAAATGTTGAAATTCATTATTGATTATTAGTTTTAAAGCGTCACCGCCACAGGTCTGGAAAACCCCCTCCAACTATCTCCAGGTATCCCATGGGCCACCAGTTGATCATCACGGTTGTAGCAGGTTTCGTGGCTCCGGGCTCTTTTTTTATTTAATGAGTGAAGGGGCAGAAGTGGCTCTTTGACCAAAAAGGTTGCAGACCCCTGATTTAGAAGGTTTCAAACCCAAGACTGGGGACTTTTTATGGATCTTAAAATAAACGTAACACAGCAGAGAGCGCACCCAAACTTTAACATTAAATCTGAGCTCCAAATCCAGATCTGATCGAGGACTTTATTTAACTTCTCCTCCACAAAGCGCTGTATTTATTTCCAAGAGAGACCTGGTTTTGGCAGCAGATGTTGGGGGTTAAGTGCCTTGCTCAAGGGGCCAGAGTGGGGCAAATGAGGGTGGAGGCAGGTGTGGGTGTTTCAGCTTTTCCACCCACATTTTGATGTTGTCGGTCCGGGGAGTTGAACCGGCAACCTTCCGATCACAGGCCTACCTTCCCTAACCTCTGCGCCACCACTCCCCAGATGAGCATGCAAGACCATCAGAACCTCTGGACTCTCACAGCTCAGGACTTTAGTAAATCTGATCATTTTGCCTTCACCCGGTGACCGTTTGAGGCCTGTTTTACGCTCTGCGTTCCTGTCTGCCTTTCTTAGTAGTGCAGCCGGGGAGCGACAGTGGACCTCGTGATCCTGGTTCTCTGATCTCCTACAGCTCAGACACCAAAACGTCAGCCATTTTTGTCAGCTGGATTAAAACAGGAGGAGGTCCCAGATTCCTGCTGGGCTTCAGAGACGAACGACGATGGAAATCTGAACCTTCAGCATTTCTCCTCGTTCCTGTCCGTCCTGTCTGTCTGCTACGTATCCGTGCTGAGGCCCCCCCCCCCCCACCCAGCAGATCTCATTTATCTGGAGAGTCACTGTGATTTAGGCCAGCAGATTTGTGGAATTAGGTCAGTGGCTCTTTGGCTACGTAACACATCGCAGCAGACAGCTGCAGCAGCCGAGCTCGGACCGCCGGCTGAAATCAGCTGTTGGACCGCTGGTTCAGACCCACCTGCTCTCTGCTGCAGAAACACCTAAACGATAATAATAAACCCTCGGGGTTAGATTGCTCGGAGGCAGCAGCTAGCGTTAGCTGTCGGCTGATCGCTCTCACTGGTCCCAGAACGTGGCGGCTCCAGCTGTTTTAATCCAGATTAGTTGTAACATGTAGATGGTGTGGTTTGGGATTATTAGCTGTTTTAAACTCTTTAGTTTGCTGAGGCTCCAAACAGGAAGTGTGGTTCTGTTTTCTTCTGTTGCAGAAAGGTTTTAAAAAGTTCATGTTGAAAGTCTGGAGTTCAAATTCTTTTATAAATAAAAATGTAAAAATAAGACAATTATAATTAATTTGCTTCTGTTTGACCGTAAACAAATAGTTTCTTTATTTCCGTCTGTTTTGTTCAGTTAATCTTTAACTCAGATTTGCAGCTTTGTTTCGTCTGGTTTTGAAGAAACCAGATAAAATATATTTTTAACCTTTTTCCATCTGTCTTAGTTGCAGATAGAAAAAAAAACATTAGATTTATATTTACCGTGTTGGTTTGTATAAAAAACACGCCACATGTTCATTCAACCTTTATTTAGACAGGTTAATCCCATTGAGCCTCGAGGACTCATTTACAAGAGAGACCTGATTTGTTGCCCTCATGGTTCTGCTGGAGGTCCGTTACTGTAAAAAACAGTTTTTCATCTCCCTGATATCTGTAATAGAAACCATAGAAACCAGTCAGTTACACAGCTGAGGGGTGAAGTAGCTCCAGTTAACTAAAGGCCGTTTCACAGAACAAACTACAGTCCCTCTGAGGCTCGAAAACACAAACCGACCCGTGTTGTAATCAGAAATTAAAAGCTAACCTCCCATGTGGCCAAATTATCAGCTAGGTGGTGGGACCGGATCAGAGCCGCTGAGGTGGTTCAGACCCAGAATGCATGAACGGCTAATAAATGTTTAAGACTAGCAGTAGTAATTAGCTTGGGCTAGCTGTAATAGTAGTAGTAGTAGCCCTTAGCTCAATCTAGCTGTTAGCTTAGGTTAGCCCAGACTATCCATTAATTCAGACTAGCTGTTAGCTCAGACTAGCTGTTAGCTCAGTCTAGCTGTTAGCTCAGTCTAGCCTTCAGCTCAGACTAACCATCAGCCTAGTTTTTTGGTCAGTTTAGCCCTTTGCTAAGTACAGCCATTAACTCAGACTAGCTGTTAGCTCAGTCTATAGCCTTCAGATTGGACTAACCATTAACTTAAACTAGCATTTAGCTTGAGCTGTCCGTCAGTTCAGAGTAACGGCTCAGACAGGCTGTCAGCTCAGACTAGTTATTCGCTCTGATTAGCCATTAGCTCAGACTAGTTGTTAGCTTGGACTCGTTAGTGCAGACTAGCCATCATCTTGGAATAGCCATTAATTTATATAGAATATAGAATGTAAATTATGTTGCTATGGCGGTGCACAGAAGTGCAGCGGCTTCTCATGCTCCCAGGATTAAGCCTTATTTTAATTATTTTAATTCCTATGAGGCTGTTTTAGACACTAGTTCAGTGCTATATCCACGGCTCAAGTACCGCTCAACTGAACTGATAGCCATCAGAGACAATTCAGTTATTAAGATCTGGGACCTGAGTCCGAATTTCGTACCATAAACATGCAAATGTGAGCTGGTATGACAATAAAAAAAAACTTGAATCCTTGAACTTAGATTAGCCATCATGTTGGAATAGCCATTAGCTTAGACAAGCCATTAGCTTAGACTAGCCATCATCTTGAACTAGCTGTTAGCTCAAATTAGTTGTTAGTTTAGACTAGCTGTTAGCTCAGACTAATCATTATCTTGGACTAGTCATTAGCTCAGACTAGTTGTTAGCTT
>NC_056513.1:9341005-9353833 GCF_014905685.2 Nematolebias whitei | reverse complement strand
AGCTCAGACTAGTTGTTAGCTTAGACTAGCTATTAACTGACTAATAATCATCTTGGACTAGCCGTTAGCTCAGACTAATCATCATCTTGGACTAGTCGTTAGCTCAGATTAGTTGTTAGCTTAGACTAGCTATTAACTGACTAATCATCATCTTGGACTAGTCGTTAGCTCAGATTAGTTGTTAGCTTAGACTAGCTGTTAGCTCAGACTAGTCATCATCTTGGACTAGCCGTTAGCTCAAATTAGTTGTTAGCTTAGACTAGCTATTAGCTCAGACTAATCATCATCTTGGACTAGTCGTTAGCTCAGACTAGTTGTTAGCTTAGACTAGCTATTAACTGACTAATAATCATCTTGGACTAGCCGTTAGCTCAGACTAATCATCATCTTGGACTAGTCATTAGCTCAGATTAGTTGTTATCTTAGACTAGCCGTTAGCTCAGACTAATCATCATCTTGGACTAGTCGTTAGCTCAGATTAGTTGTTAGCTTAGACTAGCTGTTAGCTCAGCCTAGTCATCATCTTGGACTAGCCGTTAGCTCAAATTAGTTGTTAGCTTAGACTAGCTATTAGCTCAGACTAATCATCATCTTGGACTAGTCGTTAGCTCAGACTAGCCCACAATGTGTTCCCACTGTAAAGAGTTTACAACTGAAATGATTAAATGGCTAATTTCAGTTTTTTTCCCTCTTCTTCAGGAGACTTGGACTGCCATCCTTTAGATCCTACAGTGTGGCACGTGAGTTTTAGTTTTTTGACTCACACATTTCTCCTGAATTACAAACATACAGAAAAATAAAACAAAACCCTGGTGGATTCATCAGCTGTCAGAGTAAATTGATTACTCATCATAACTTCCTTCCTAACAGACTGTCTCCTCTGTTTCCCGCAGCATCCTGTTACGTGGCAGCCGTCCAAAGAGGGCGACCACCTGATCGGACGCATCACCTTGAGCAAGAGGTCGGCCTTACCTCGAGAGGCCGGGTCCCTCCTGGGCCTGAAAGTAAGAAGGAATTATTGTTTTAAAAGCTGGAAGTGTTTTTGTTTTGATGTTTTTTATGTAAAACTTTACGTAAAATCTTGTGTGCCTGCAGGTGGTGGGAGGGAAGATGACAGAAACGGGAAGACTCGGGGCCTTCATCACCAAAGTAAAAAAAGGCAGCCTGGCAGATGTGGTGGGACACCTGCGAGCAGGTGAACATGTTTCTTTTTTTTTTTAAACTACAGCAGTTAGTGGATTTTTATGTGTTTATAGTCAAAATCTGTATTTTTCTTGATATATATGTATATTAGAGATAGACTCAATTTTTTTTCCAAAACCTAAAATAAATATATAAAATTATTTCAGACCCTTTGAAGTGAGTTCCATGGAAAGGTTAAAAACAGTTAATATCTTACCTGCTGTATATGGTACTTCTTACTTTGGCAAAATGCTTTTATTCTGACAGGACTGACAAGCTAACAGCTAGCCAGAGATAATGGTTTGTTTTACCTAACTGCTAATCTGAGCTACTGGCTAGTCCGAGCTGAAAGCTGAGCTAATACATTGTGTAAGTCGATTGGTAATTTGAGCTAACAGCGCATCCAAGCTGAAGGCTAGTCTGAGCTCATGGCTAGTCTAAGCTAACAGATAATCTAACCTACTAGCTTGTTCAAGCTGATGGCTAGTCTGGGCTGACAGGTAGTCTGAGCTAACAGCTAAGCTGATGGCTAGTGCAAACAGAAGGCTAGTCTGAGCTGATAGCTAATCTAACAGCTAATTTGAGCCAACGGCTAGTAGTTGTAGCCTCTCTTCAAATATCGTAGAGTAAATTTTGGAGTAACTTTGGTCGGCTGTGGTGAAGAAAGAGTTGAGTCCACAAGCAAAGCAAGCCTCACCTTTGGTCATGAGGTTTTGATCATGACTGCAAGATAGTCCTGTCACGATAACAAATTTTGCTGGGCGATTAATTGTCTCAGAAATTATTGCGATAAACGATAATATTGTTTGAAATTTGACAATAATTTGTAACTATTGTCAAATTTAAGAAGAAATGTTGGTTCATTTTTTAGTGTAGTGCATTTTTTCGACCACCGGATGGCAGTATAAGACTGTTTGAACTGAAGGATGGATAGTGAGGGAGTGAGCAGCGTGTCTCTTTAAGAAAAGTGGGAGGGAGGCCCCTTGACGTGACATGTGCTCTCTGTCTTTGGTTCTCAAAATAGCGGTCGCTCTGTGTGGTTTGAGCTCTTTAGCATAGCATTTGTCACACAGAACTTTTAATAAAAAAAAATCAGTAAACAAGTTCTCAGCTTCTTTTTGCAGAGAAAAACAACTTTTTACTCGAAGGCACAAGTTTCAACTGTGAATTTTTGGAGCTTCGACAAGACGGAGGTTTTTTCCCAGAGGTCGGCCTGTTAGCTTAGCTTACCTTTGTAGGGTGATCGGGCTCAGCCTTAGAGTTAGGGTGAGGAGCTCTGTCATCCTGGTGGAGCTCAGAGTAGAGCTGCTGCTCCTTTGCATTGAAAGGAATCAGTTGAGGTGTTCATCTGATCAGGATCCCTCCTGGATGCCTTTTTAAGAAGTTTTTTATGGCACGTCCCACTGGGAAGAGGCCACGGTCTATGGTCTTGGAACAAACACCATGAGGTCCCCCAGGAAGAGCTGCAGACTGTTTCTGGAGAGAGCGAGGTCCTGGACCTGTTGTCTTCTTGACCCAACTATGAATAAGCAGTAGACGAAGGAGTAATTATTTTATCAAGTAAATAAACGAGCCTCGGTGTGTATCGTCGTCTCGTTCCCAGGTGACGAGGTGTTGCAGTGGAACAGGAAGTCGTTGCCCGGAGCAACCAAGAAAGAAGTCTACAACATCATTCTTGAGTCCAAGGCCGAGCCCCAAGTGGAGATTGTAGTTTCAAGACCGATCGGGTGAGATTTACATTATCAGTATGTTTTTTATGAAAACATGTGAGCAATGGCGTTGATTTAATTTTGACAGACATTCTTGATATTTTCTCTTCATTTAAAAACTCCATCAACCAAATTAAGTCCTAAAACATCTTGAGAAAAGTGTTTAGAGCCAATCAGTAAGTAGAAAAATCAGGTGGAAATTCATTTGTCCTTCCTGAAATCTTAAAGATGGAGAGGATTTTTTTTTTTCCAGGTGTAGCATCCTCTTCAACCCACCGTGTCGACTTCTGAGCCTGTTTGTTGCAACAGAGCCATGTGTTACGTTAATACGGTTTTATAAAACTTGATCTGTTTGGACTCTTCCACAGAGACATTCCAAGAATCCCGGGCTCCACTCATCCCCCGCTGGAATCCAGTAAGTCCTTTTCTTCTGGCGTTTGTCCACTTCCTGTAGTTTACTGAAGGTTTAAGCAGCACCCGTGAAGAATGTTCACATATTTTTTCAACATCCATTTAAAAACAAACTATTGTTTATCAATTTCCCAGCTGGTTCCAGTTCCTTTGAGTCCCAGAAGATGGACCGTCCCTCCATTTCGGTGATGTCCCCGACCAGTCCCGGCACCCTGCGGGATCTTCCTCTGGAGCTGCCGGGACAGCTCTCTGTAAGGAAAAACAAGAACCTGGTCCACCTGAGTGAATTCTGTCCCGTCAGGGATAAAAGTCACCGTGCATCTTTTCAGGTGAAGCTGTGGTACGACAAAGTGGGTCATCAGCTGATCGTCAACGTCCTCCAAGCCGTAGACCTGCCCCCTCGACCCGACGGCCGGCCCCGGAACCCGTACGTCAAAATGTACTTCCTGCCTGACCGGAGGTAAGAAAACACCCGTGATTCTTATAATGACACTGGCTCCTGTCTCAACTACGACATCTCTGTTCCAGTGATAAAAGTAAACGACGGACCAAAACCGTGAAGAAGAGCGCCGAGCCCAAGTGGAACCAGACCTTTATTTATTCCCACGTTCACCGGCGGGACTTCAGGGAGCGGATGCTGGAGATCACGGTCTGGGACCAGCCCCGGGTTCAGGAGGAGGAGAGTGAGTTTCTGGGCGAGGTGAGTTCTTTATTTCTTTATTGGACTGTTAAATTTCCTGAAGTTTACGCTAAAAGACTCTTGTCATGATGCTTCTACTGCCGTGCATCACCATGGTGGCCACGTTTGGTTGAAGATAAGTCAGTGAGTTAAATTTAAAGAGTTCAGTTACACTCTGGAAGGTGAAGGGACTATGATACCCACAGGGGGTCTGCGAGGTTCTGTTAGACCGCTGTAAATGTCCCCACACCCTGTCCCAGAACCTCAGGTCTTCTGCTGCTGGACGTCTCTCTGTTCCTCCGGGTGCAGACTTTTGGAGACAGAGCATTCAGTCTAGGCCTGTCGCAATAAACAATAAGTCAAATAATCGCATGATAAATTAAAATGATCGACCTCATTTTCATTTATCGGCTTTATCGTTTCTTCTTGTCTCTTTCTACTGAAGACACAACTCCGGTGCTCTTCACTGACCACTCCCTTTCTCTTTAAAATCCATTCTAACCCTCCAAAATCATGTTTTTGGATCGTTAGAAGCAGCTACGCTGAGAAGATAAGCTACGAGCTAAGCTAACAGGCCGACCTCGGGAAAAAACCTCCGTCTTGTCGAAGCTCCAAAATTCACGGTTGAAACCTGTGACCTCGTCTTAAAAGTTGTTTTTCTCTGCAAAAAGAAGCTGAGAACGTGTTTACTGATTTTTTTTATCAAGGATTCAAGGTTCTTTGTCATTCGCACCCCACGTGGTACATGTGGTGGAACGAGATTATGTACACAGGGTCCCAGTTACATCCAACAATAAAATGTAAAAGAAAAACAGTGATAAGTTCTAAGATATGAACTAAGAAATATGTATGTAACATATATGTAACGGTGACTTCCATGTGTCATTTTTTTGTTTTGGAATGAGAAAATCTAAACAGCCTGTAGTATTTTTAACTGGTTTTAGAGCTGAAATGGTTGTTTGTTAAGTAAGCTCTATTATTCCAACTAGTCAGAGGTCCCTTTAAGCTCACAGTGGGGCTGATGGACAGAGTGGAGACAGCTGGGCGGAATGGTGGGTGGAGCAGAAAGTGAAGCTTGGCAATGGAAACAATTGGGTGAAATGGATGCACAGTTTTGTCAGCGTTGAGGCTCCAATCTTTTTCTGTCTTCTGTCTTGTTTTGTCAGATCCTGATCGAGCTGGAGACGGCCCTGCTGGACGACATTCCTCACTGGTATAAGCTCCAGACCCACGACGCGTCCTCCATCCCTCTGCCGCAGCCGTCTCCGTACCTTTCCCGCCGACACGGCCACGGAGACAGTCCCAGCAAGAAACTCCAGAGTAAGTTTTTGTTTCTGTTTCGGCGGGAGGTTTTCTCAGCAGCTAAACTCTCCTTTACCTTTGAGTGTCTCTGTGGGACACTCAGGCAGGACACGTGTCCCCTGACTTGTCTGTGTGTGTGTGTTTGTGTGTGCGCAGGGTCCCGTCGCATCACTGACACAGAGTTTGATGATGGTTTGGTAGTTGGGACCAAAGGTGGGTGGGGGGCATGGTTACTGGCTGTTTCTCTGCAGTAGTTTGTAGTTCTCCAGCCCTGAGCGAGAAGCTGCTTCCTGCTCTCAACTACTTTCAAACAAATTTCTAATTTGCTTCAGATCAGAAGAAGAAAAGCTCTAAAGTGTTTTCGTTTTTACTTGTGTTGAACGTCTGAGGCTGCAGTGAACAGTTTCTCCTCTCCTGCTGGGTCTTACCGGATCTTTTGCATGCTTTTACACCAACAAGTGCCGTCTTTCTTTCACTGGAGTCACCAAATGTGTCCAGACAAGGAGGTACTTGTGTTTAACCGGTAGAGTCCCTGTCCTGGCTTCAGTTCGTGTCAGTCTCACGTGGACCGGAGGCTTCATATCAGCCTTTTAACTATGCCCGTTGCAATAAACAATAAATCAATTAATCGCATGATAAATGAAAATTATCTACCTCGTTTTCATTTACCGGCTTTATCGTTTCTTCGCGTCTCTCTCTTTCTGAAGACACTGGATGACAAAAGGCTCAACTCCAGTCCAACAAAATTCGTCCAACAAAACTGGATGCAAACAGCAAAAAAGCGAACGGACAATTTGTACAGTGGCTATAAAAATCAAAAGTATAGGGATAGAGGTAAAAAAAAAAAAAATACTGAAAGGGTGGCGTTATTTTATGATTAAATACGGGGTCAAAATTTGAATTTATAATGGGATTTCCCCGTGGACGATTTTTTTCCCTCATTATCGTGAGGTTATGAGAGCATTTAAAAAAATAAATAAGACAGATAATAAGACAAAAATAAAAACTAATTAGAAGGAGTTTTAGGTCTTGCTTATTGACTGCACAAAAATGAATCGATGAATAAAAATTAGAAACAAAAAAAAAAGTCAGATTTCTCCGCTTAAGCTTTTCCAAGGGTTTAAAAAATGTGCACGTACACGCACGTGCATACTTTTTGAAAACCGTGGCTGTGATTTTTTTAAAAGTTGGCACAAAAAAAAAAAAAACTTTATCCTGAGCTGAGACATTTTGTAGTTTTTTGTAGTTTTTTTTTTTATCTGCTTGATCAGCCCATCCGGTACTTCACGAGCACGGAAGATTCAGAGTTTTGTGAGAAACGGTCTGCGAGCTCCCCTGAGCCGCAGGTTGTCACAGACCTGAAGGAGCTCAAAGCTCTCGTCTGCAGCTAAAACTCAGCTGTGGTCTGTTTGTGAATCTTTAAATAACTTGATCTGTTTGGTTTTTTTTCACCTCATCCTCTGTGCGCAGGTGCCGAGCGTAACTCCCGGGACAGAGACCGGGGCAGTTCGTTGGCCGTCCCGGAGCAGCAGCGTCCCGTCCAACACCGGTCCCGTTCGGTGTCTCCTCACAGAGAGGACTCCTGCCGGGCTCGGTCTCGACCCGCACATGTGCCCATGCAGAGGTCAGCAACTCTGGAAACTCTGGTGTTTCAACGGTGACGGCTCTTTAATTAATTCAGGGTCACATCACAGAAGTTTTGCCGATGAATTGATGAAGAATAAATCAGAGCTTTTTCGTTTTTCTCACTCCATTAAACATCTCGTCAAGTCCCACTGGACCTCAGGCTTGTTGTCTCCATCGACAAGCAACCTTCTTCTTCCAGCTTTTAATCAGAGTCCACAAATTGTCGATCAGGTTGAGGTCAGGTCTTTGGGAAGGTCATTCCAGAGGCCCAAACACACACCAGAGACCGGTTCTGATGAGAGTTTAGGACTTGTTGGCTCCTGTTCCAGAGCCAAGAGGGGACTTGAAATCACCCTGCATCCATCTTGAGCCTGATAACTTAAAAAAAAAAAAGTTAAGTGCCATCTTGCATTTTGGTGTGCGGCTGCATCTAGGCGTAAGAAAGGTTCCTGCGAAAACTGGATCACCACGTAAAAATCCAAGATGGCTGCCACAATATATTTTTAAACTGGCCACCTCAATTATTTGAGGAAACCATGTTTGGTAGTTTTTATATTGCCTTAAAGTGTAGTTTTCTCAAATGATTGTGGTGGGGGGCAAAGATCAAGCTATGGTGGCCAAGGCCACCACTGGCCACCCCCTGGCTCCTCCACTGCACCTGGTGGAGGATAAAACTGCTCCCTCCCCTCACTAGAATCCTTCACTCTGTTCCGCCTCAGTCAGTCGAACGTAAACTGTGTTTTTATACTCAGTGTAACTCCTACCAGCAAAAACATTCTCTGTTCAATTCCAGCCAAAAACACTCATCCCAAAAACTACAAACATTCACTCTTCAAACCCCTCAGCGATCCCATCGGCTTGCTGCTTGAAACAGTTCGAATGCTCGAGCACCACGTAGCCAAATACATTCATTTGGTTCATTCATGTCCACGTTCAGCGTTCAACTCCAGCGTTTCGGTCTTTTACACCTACTTTTTATAGACTTTCATATTCAAATGTCATTATAAATTACTTTATTGGTATTTCATGTTGTAAGGGTGAAATGTTCTCAACGTGTAACGTTTCCAGTGTCAGAATGACCTCAGAGCAGCTGAAACACGTAAAGCTGAACACCGTTTAGATTGTTGACAGACGTGAAACTTAAATCTCAATAATTTCTAATCATTTTTGTTTAACGAGGCCAGAGTCAGTGAGAGTAACGAGTATTCACAAATGAACGGCAAACTTGGAGTAGAAGTTAAAGAACCAGGAGTAGGTTTGAATATATCTAGACCCAGGGCTTAATTTGTCAACCAATGACAATGCCGGAATGCAAATAGTGGGCGGGCTGGTGGGGGGCAGGGGGTTATGGGTGTCCTCCCCCAGAAAATTTTGAATAAAGTAGATGCGATTTCCTGCATTTTGTTGTATTTTAACAGGTCGTTAAACATCTACGTTTACCTACGTTTGTAAACACTCCGCTTCTGTCAAGCATCCGACCCCCCAATCCCCCTTACTTGACGGTTCAGAGCCTGACACTGTCCCTGCTCGTTGTTGTCTGACTCCAATGTGAAACTGCCATGCGCCTCCTCCAACTGCCTGGTTAGCCCAGTATTCATAACCACCACTCTTTTAGGATGGACACTTTTTTAAGGGTAGACACGGAAATGCTTACTTGAAGGAGCAGCTCGTATGTGACATTAAGAAGCTCGTAAGTGGCTGTTGTGTTTAAAATGAGTGTTTATGTAATTATTCTCAGTTTACATATCCAGTATAAGTTTTATTCATTCAAGGCAGTGACATGTGTTCATAACTTTATTATTAGTAAGCCTGAGAGTTACCGGATCCAAGCGAACAATTACCGGAACGCACCCTGTCAAAATAAGGGAGTTCATGGATCCTGTTCTGGCAGGATCCAGCTCAAATTAAGCTCCATCTAGACCACAATGCATTGCAAAATACTGCCTCTGAGTAGCACGTTGGCATCTGTAAAAAGGTCTGTGGTGTCCCCGTTTCATCTGTCCAACTGTTGAGTTGAGCTGAAGCTGAAGAATTCAGAGGAATCTTTATCACGGCATCTATTTTAGTATCACATGATGCTGCCACCACCGTGCTCGACAGTTGGCTCCTTGTTCTGAGGTCTGAAAGACTCACTTTGGCTCCTCCAGACAGATTTTCCTCGACTGACCGTCAAACTTCTCTCCAGGGGACGTTTGTCTCGTCCGTGTGGACCGCTGCAGGTCCATCTTAAAGGCTTTTGGATCAGGAGCTTCGGTTTTGATCTCAAACTGAACAAAGAACCGTTCAAATAAATCATCAAAAGTCCAAAATATATCTGACATTCACGCCCAAGATGAGTGCATGGAAACTGTATAAATATGATTTTATTTATTAATGAAGTACTAATATTAATATTTGCTTAATTTGATCAGGAGTTTGGATGAGATCCACCAGAACCATCACCCCCGCTCACGGTACCACGAGTCCTCCCTGGAGCATCAGCGCTCCGGCGACTCGGACTACGAGTACTCGGAGGACAGGTAACCTGATCAAAGCTAATGATTAGTTATAATTCACGAACACGGAAGATTTGTTGTCCGAACCGGTTTGTTCTGGACTTAAATTAAACGTTAGATTCATCTTTTCTCCTTTTCGTTCGTTCGTAAACTTTTCCTGTCCTGCTGTGTTGTTTTTCATACATTCACCCGTCGTCGTGGCAACGGCAGCGAGGTTCTGGAGGTGCACAGGTCCATTCGGGGCGGGAGTGCCGAGTGCCTACACACCAACAGGTACGGCCACCTTTCAGTCTTTTTCAACGCACGGTGGAAAAGAGGTTTGTTGACGTGTGCATGAAACCTGAACGTTTGTGTGAAGTTCCTGCCTGGATGTTGGTTTTTTTGTTTGATTTTTTGTTGCCACTGTTGTCTCGTGTAAACACAACAACAACAACAACAAGACACTGAACAGCACAGAAGAGGATTCTGTCTGATGCATAACTGGAAAAGATAAAAAACCCTTCTAGGACGGTTGTTTCCAAAACGTTCTCATTATTGATCCATTTTTCTTCCATACGTTTTTTAGCTTGTTCCACAACTCATGTCTCAAAACGTTCGGCTCATTCAGCTCATTCCTTCTGTCACTTTTGGTGTTTGTGCAATTTGTACTTTTTGAAGTATTTAGCTTTTTCAGTTTTTTTTTTTCTCATTGAAAATGAATGGAGCTCTCTGCTCGTCCCTCAAACCCTTTAGCTGTTTAAAACCTTTTACTGCTCCTTTCAGCTTTTGCTCTGCTTCAGCTTTGATCAGCGTCTTTATGCTAATATCAGCTTCCTTCAGCTAATCTCTGTTTATTTTAGCTTCTTTCTGCTAAATTAATTTCTTTTCTGCTTTACCTTTTTCTGTCATTTTCAGTAAATTTGAGTATTTTTTTCAGCCATTTCTGCCTTTTTTGCTCCTTTTTGATAATAAAAAAATGTTCTCCTTTCAGCCTCTTTTTACTAATTTCAGCTCTTTTTCTTTAGTATTTTCAGCTACTTTTTTCTAATGGTAACTTGTGTCTGCTCATTTCAGTTTTTTTTTTCTTTTTTTCATAATTTCAACTTCCTTCAGCTCCTTTTGGCTATTTTCTGCTCCTTTCAGTGATTTGTCTTGTTAATTTAAGATTTTTTCAGCTTCTTTCTGCTAAATTCAGCTCAGTTATGTTTTACTTTTTCCTGTAATTATCAGCATATTTGAGTATTTTTTCTGCCTTCTGTGCTTCTTTTTGATAATTCTAACGTTTTATGCTCTTTTCAGCCTCTTTAAAAAAAATTCAGCTCTTTTTCTTTAGTATCTTCAGCTACTTTTTTTCTAATGATAACTTTTTTCTGTTGATTATTATTATTATTTTTTAACTTCAGCTCCTTTTGGCTATTTTTTTTTTTTTTGCTCCTTTTAGTTTTTTCTTTTTTTCAGCTTTTTCATGATAATTTCATTGCACATACAATTTCTGTCTTTCAGCTACATTTTTATGCCTTTCTCTGCTATTTTCAGCGTTTTTCTGCTAGTTTTGGATTTTGTTCTTTCCTTTATTCTCCTTTCAGCCTCTTTATGCTAATTTCATATTTTTTAGCATTATCAGCTACATTTTTTTTCTAATTTCACCATTTTTATACACATTTTAGTTCCTTACTTGCTAATTTCAGAATTTGTAGTCTATTCAGCCTCTCGCTGCCTTTTTCAACTTATTCTGCTTCATTCAGCTTTTTCTACCCATTTTAGCTGTTTGTTTTTCTGCTGCGTTCAGCTTTTATTTTCCTACTTTCAAATTCCACTCACAGGAACAGTTTAGAGATTAAAAGTTTTCAGCTGGTTTCAGCAATATGCATTCACACTGTATTTTCACGGTAAATTACATTCTCTGTATACCGTATTTTTTGGACTATAAGGCGCATTAAGTGAAACAAAACAGTCGGATAAGTCAATCTTTATTCAGCTCATTCACGACAACCGCATCAATCGGCTCGAGGTCAGTAAGCACAACCAGAGTTAATAAATAAGACGCACCTGATTATAAGACTCACTGTCGATTTTTGAGAAAATTAAAGGATTTTAAGTGCGCCTTGTAGTTTGAAAAATATGGTATTTCTTACCGGCGTTTGTTCACATTTTCATCATTTTCCACTTTTCTTTCCGTGCTCTCAATGTGCATGATCCCCGCTTGTTCCACCAGGAGCATAGGTAGATACAGCACACTCCCCCCCAAAATGCCCCTTTTAGTAAACGGCATCCATAAAGACATCTACAGGTAAGTCTTTCAGACATGAAGTCTTTCTAACCTCCTTCGTGTCCGTGTCTGTTCGTTGCTCAGATCAGTGCTCAAAGTGGTGAGTGGAAAAGTACGAGTACGGTAATGAAAGGACCGCTGGAGTTTTTATTTGAAGCAGTTTTAAACGTTTGGAGTTTCAAAGCGGTTGTTTTCCCCAAAAGGAGGCAGGAGCATTAGGTACCCCTCATTCCACCCCCCACATTCAAACTCGTGACCAGCTGGGCCTCTGATTGGTTCCTTGTGATCAGCTTTTAATCGATCGTTGTGCCTCATGAGTCATGTTTCACCTTATAAATCTGACCCATTCAGAAGCATGACCTGTTTTCAACCGATGTCCTGTGGGTACGTCCGTCCATCATCTTGTTTTGGAGTAAGGCCTCGGAGGTAGCAGCTGGATCAGGGAGGTCCAGACATCTCCTCCCACAGTCACCTCTTGTAGCTCTTCTGGGAGGACTCTAAGGTGTTCCCAGATCAGCTGAGGGACATCGTCTCTCTACCGTGTCCTAGGTCTTTTCCCGGGTCTCCTTCCACTTGGACATGTTGGAACACCTCCCTATAGAGGCGTCCATGACCATAGGTGAGGGTAGGAACGTAGACCAGCAGGTAAACAGAGAGCTGCTCCTTGCAGCTCAGCTCCCTCTTCACCACAACAAACCGGCACAGAGTCCACAATACTGCAGAGGCTTCACCGATCTGTCTGTTGATCTCACACTTTGTTCTTCTCTCACTGTGAACAAAACTCTGACTCTTGAACTCCTCCACTTGAGGCAGAACCTCACTCAGAGGACAGTCCACCCTTTTCCAACTGAGGACCATGTCCTGTGATAGTTTGCCATGGATACATTTTAGAAGTACCAGTACTGAGGACTGGAGAGTATCTGACCACTTTGTGCACCGTCACAAATCATTTGTGAAGCTGATCCATCGTTTAGTTGAAACAACCCTCTGTTAGCTGCTTGTGTTAGCTGTTTGTATTAGCTTCTTTATTTAGCTGCTTGTGTTAGCTTCCTCATTTAGCTGCTTATGTTAGCTTCCTCATTTAGCTGCTTATGTTAGCTTCCTCATTTAGCTGCTTGTGTTAGCTTCTTCATTTAGCTGCTTGTGTTAGCTTCTTCATTTAGCTGTTTGTGTTAG
>NC_056513.1:9337239-9340995 GCF_014905685.2 Nematolebias whitei | reverse complement strand
GTTAGCGTCCTCATTTAGCTGCTTGTGTTAGCTTTCTCATTTAGCTGCTTGTGTTAGATTCCTCATTTGCTGTTTGCGTTAACAACCTTTGTTAGCTGCTTTTGTTAGCTTTTGCTATTAGCCACATGTGTTAGTTGCTTGTGTTATCTGCTTTTGTTAGCTGCTTCTGGTAGCTGCTTTTGTTAGTTGTTTTTGTTAGCATCTTGTATTAGTTACTTTAGTTAGCTTCTTTTGTTATCTGTTTATATTAAGATAAGACAAGATAAGAACTTTATCGATCCCACAGGAAATTGTTGTGCCAGAGTTATCTGTTTTTGTTATCTGTTTTTGTTTGCTGCTTCTGATAGCTTCTTTTGTTAGCTGCTTTTTTAGCACTTCGTGTTTGCTTCCTGTGTTAACTACTTGCGTCTGCTGCCTACTTTAGCTGCTTGTGACCTTTTTGTGTATTAGCTGCGGCCAAAGTTTGTTTGATGTTTTTCCATTTTTATTCTTGGGTCTTTAAAAGAACCCAATGAGATCCAGGTCTAAAGGTGGTATCTCATTAAGCTGCAACTGTTGGAGAAAAGCCAATGACCAAATAGCTGGAAAACAGAAACATTTTGAGTGTCTGAGTCCATGAAGCCTTGCTTTTTTTAAAATCACAACATACATGTAATTTCATGTGGTTCATACCACCTCTTTAGCCGCCCACGTTTATGGCTCAGTCTGTTGGAGACCACTTTAGTAGACCAGAGAGGCAGACTTGGACCAGTTTTCCAATCATTTTTATTTTTGTGTAGTCATAGGCACAGTTGTGCTAATCCGCTAATAACGGAACTAATTGTTTGTTTACCGGATTATCGTTTTACTAGCTTTGGAAACCGTTAGTGGAATTAGCTTCCGCTAAATTAGGTTTTGCCAACTTTAGGTCCGCTAACAAAATTGACAAGCTTGTTCCCGTCTGTTGTGGGCGTGTCTCGAAGAGTCCATTAGGCACGATATTGGCTGACTGTACACGTGACAAGACGTGATTGGTCGACGCAGCTTCAACTGGAAGGAGACGAAGACGTGTGACGCAGACTGAGTGACAGTCGTCTTACCAGTTAGCGGTTTAGCGTTACCTTCCACTAACTTGTTAACCTGTGTAGTGTTAGCTAAGCTAATTTTTGGGTTTGTGGAATACGGGCTAGCAAAGCTTTTTTTTTGTCATTGTGCCCACTAATGGTAATGGATGATTTTAAGATCTGGACCCGTTTTCTGTCGAGATATCTGCAAAAACTCTGAGAGAACTGAGAGAAATTTTGATGCAAATTATTTTTTAACAAATTTAAAGTTAAAGCAATAGGACTGCGAGTCTCTGCGGCTCAAGCCAGGAAATTGGGATTCCACCAGTCTCCACCAGTTTCAGATCAGTGGGATTCAGGCTTCAGTGTTTGTGTGTTGTGTTTCCAGTAATTATGGCAGCAACGTTTTTTTTTAATTATTTATTTATTTATTTTTACCAAGTCCAATGTTTTAGTTGAGCTGTACACCATAAATCACTTTTTATTTCATGTTTTCCTCCCGTCTTACTGTCACCTGCACGTATCATTTGGTTTTCCTTTGCCTTCGTTTGCATGCTGCTGTTTGTGGGCGTGGCCTGTGGTCCACAGCTCCACCCTCCCCGCATGCCTCAAAGGCAAGCCGCCTCACAGGATGGAGGGGGGCGCCACCTTGCCCCGCAGCATCCTCACGCACCGTGTGCTCAGGTTCACTGACGAGGTCACGGTTAGGTAAGAACAGACCCGGTTCTTCCTTCTTCTCCTGTCTGACCCGCCGCAGCTCAACCACCATACGTTTATCCAGCGATTAGTCAGGACCTGACAGATATAAACTCACCCTCTCTCAGACCTGGTTCCTATGGTAACCAACCAGCCTCCTATTACAGTGCCTCTCAGTGTTCGTTTGTGAGAGCAGTTACTTCCTGTTCTCTTTTTCACCTTTTTGTGTTTTCTCTCCTTCTCTCCTCCTCTTATCGTTCTTCGTCGCCGGCGTCCGGCTTTCCGTCCGCCTCCCGCTGCCGTTGGGCGGCGCTGCAGCGACCTGCAGCCGTCGTTGGACAGAGTGAGGAGTGCCAGCACCACCTGTCTGAGACCGGACTCCAACTTTCACTCCTACGACCGGCAGAGGTATTTAAAACAAACATTTCCTTTTCAGATGCGTTTTAACATGAATTAAATCGCTGAACAGGATCCTGCGTAAATAACAAGTTTCCACTTCCAAACGAACGCTCGGTTAAAACGTCGTATTTCATCGCATCAGTCATGTCTTCACTTTGAGTTTTAAAGTCCACATTTAAATGCTGGAGGTCCAAGAGCCACCGACGTAAAAATCCTAAAACTATTTCACATTTCTGTCACGAAAACTCATTTATTTACAGTTTAGTTTACGAGTTAGACACAAAAACTACAACTAGAATAAAAAATCTACTGAATTGTTCAAAATCTGTGATAAACTACGGTCATTTTGAATTTGAGAAGACCAATTTTTGAAGGTTTTGGAGGACCAGAGAAGACCAGCTGATCGAGTTTCTGGAGGACCTGAAAATACCAGTTGATGCAGGTTTTGGAGAACCTGAGGAAACCACTTGTTGGGAGCAGATGTTTTTCTAAAACCTGTAATTACTTTTCTGCCAGAGGCAGTAATGCACCCTCATACCATCAGAGAGGCAGGTGTTTGAACTGTGCTGATAACAGGCTGGATGGTCCCTCTCCTCCTTATTCTGTGGTTTACAAACAGAATTCCAGATTTGGATCCGTCTGACCTCAGAAAAGTTCTGGACTTCACCTCAGTCCTTTTGAAACGAGCTCTGGTCCAGAGAAGACGGCAGTGGTTCTGGATGGTGTTCACATCTGGCTCCTTCTTTGTCTGATAGAGCTTTGAGCAGCATATGTGGATGAACTGTGTTTACAGACAATCATCTGTGGAAGTGTTCCAGAACCCAGACCAGAATCAGACCTGGTTTTAATGCAGTGGCCCCTGAGGGTCCAAAGATCAGATCATCTAATGGTGACCTTCAGCCTCGTCCTTTGAGCTCAGAACCAGCTGTTGTTTCATCATAACCTCTCACTGTTACAGCTGTTCGTTGCTCGGGTCCGAAGTGTTGCCGACATATTTTCCAGTGTATAACTCACAGGTTTTTTTCCATAGATTTTTCAGTCCTGCGACTTATATACATTTTTTTTTATTATTCATAACGCAATTTTTGACTGACTCTTTAAATTTCAAAGAACTGCAACAGCGAGTCCTCCCGTGCGCGCTCGCTTCACTCAGCTGGTGAAGGTGGAGGAACGCTGGAGAGCCAGCAGCTCTGGACTGGATGGATGGATGGATGGATATATGGATGGATGAATGAATGGATGGATGGATGAATGGACAGATGGATGGATGGATGGATGGATGGATGGACAGATGGATGGATGTATGAATGGACGGATGGATGAATGGATGGATGTGTGGACAGATGGATGGATGTATGAATGGACAGATGGATGGACAGATGGATGGATGAATGGATGGATGGATGAATGGATGGCTGGACGGATGGATGGATGGATGGATGGATGGATGGACGGATGAATTTATGGATAGATGAATGAATGGATGGCTGGATGGATGGATGGACAGATGGATATATGGATGGATGAATGGATGGATGGATGGATAGATGTATGGATGGATGAATGGATGGATGAATGGATGGATGGATGAATGGACAGATGGATGGATGGATGGATG
>NC_056513.1:9329086-9336839 GCF_014905685.2 Nematolebias whitei | reverse complement strand
GGATGGATGGACAGATGGATGGACAGATGGATGGATGGATGGACAGATGGATGGACGGATGGATGGACAGATGGATGGACAGATGGATGGATGGATGGACAGATGGATGGATGGATGGACAGATGGATGGATGGATGGACAGATGGATGGACAGATGGATGGATGGATGGACAGATGGATGGACAGATGGATGGACAGATGGATGGACGGATGGATGGATGGAGCAGGTGAAATGAAGCTGTTTTGACCAATAAATAAATGCGACTTATACGCCAGAAAATACGGTACTTTTTTCCATGTTGTTTAGTTTTAATTTTAAATGTTTAAATGTTTAAAATGTTTAAATGTTTGAAATGTTTAAATGTTTGAAATGTTTAAATGTTTAAAATGTTTAAATGTTTAAACGTTTAAATGTTCTGCTGTGAATAAAATACGAGGTCACGAGTTCTGTAAATCTCTGCGTTGTGTTTTATTTACAATTTCCACAACGTCCCAACTTTTGAGCGGTTGTTAAAAAGTACGAAGGACATTTTGTCGATTACTTTTTTTCAGCCGTTCCTTTAAAAGAAGTTTCTCTAACGTCCGGTCTGCTGCTGACACATCATCCTCAGATATTTCCTGTATCTAAATAATCATAGAATAAAAGTATTTAACGTCACTAATGATTGTTTGGATTGTGTACCGTGGAGTGCACGGTACATTTAAGACATCACTAATAAAATGTCCTGGTGTTCCAGCTGGAGTGCTCCTCCTCCCACCCCCTCCAGGGGTTCCAACTCTTTGCCCTGCAGGTTCCCCCCAAGCCCCCGGATCTTAGTAGAGCACGTGTCTCCTGAGGACGGCAGGTACTCCACACCGTCTCACGTTCTGCTCAGCCTTTTCCTCAACATTCATCTGGGAGCTTCTCCTGCAGCCCGGAGCTTCCGAAGCTTGTGCTCTGACTTCTTCGTGTTCGTGGTCTACGGTCGTGTCGTCACCTTCCGTTCTGCTGGACCTGCTTCTCTGCTGAGCACCTGACCTGACTTTGTCCGTGCGCATGAACTCCGCTGAGCTGTTCCTCCTATGTCTGTTTCTGCCTTTTTACTACTTCGAACTTGATCTCCGTGCAACCGTTGTTGAGAACATTCAAGAGATGATCGCTATGACCTTTGGAAAGCATTTGAAATATTAAACTTAATTTGGGCTCCGTTAAGATACATTTGGAAAATGTTCAGCAGCATGGATTGGGTCCAACACGACCTCTTCTGTCAACGTTTTAATGAAAGTTCTGCAGAGACTCCATCAAGCCGCCTTCAAAGGTCCAGTGATCTCAGAACTATAGCTTATCCCGTGCAGCATTACTGGAGTTATAGAAGTTCTGCAAATGAACCTGCTCCAGTGCAAACGCAGCCTCAGAGCATTAACAGAGATATGAGTCAGACTGGAATAAGTACTACTACTAAAGCTACTACTGCATAGTAATAGTACTTTTAATGGCTCACAGGTGTGGATGCTGTCCCTACATGATTCTTCTTTCTGCTTTCTAACATTTCTTATGGAAAGCTTTAAGCTTGTCCTCTAACATCATTACACGTCTCAAATTCAGCAGAGCTTTCTAATGAGGTCTGTTCTAAGCATCTTCAAGCAAACACGTAATTTCTTGCACAATTATTTTTTTATTTTTAAGAATTTTTCATTTTTTAATTTTTATTTTATTGATTCATTCCAGACATGTCAAAACTATTGTATAGGATGTATCAACATTAACACTAACATGAATCTATGTATCTATACATAAATATATATATATATATATATATATATATATATATATATATATATATATATATATATATATATATATATATACCTATACGTGCACATTTGAACATATAGAACCTCTTGTAAAATAAATGTATCAGTAAATGCGTCTGCTTTGACTGAGCTCACACAAATAAATACATCTGTAAAATAAGTATGTACCCAATGTGCACGCACCTATCTATATGTATACGTACTCGTATACATTCACACACATAAATCCCATTTAACATGTCTGAAAAGGGGTAGGAAGAAGTAAAACGTATTTGATCCTACCCCTTCTCCAATACTCCGCAGTTACACTTTACATTCGTTCGGTTTTCTGAATCTTACGAGTTTATGAGAGAAAGAAAAGAAAAACAACAAAAAAAACGTATGTACACATAAAATACTGCAGAAAGTACTGGTAATGTAATATTATACTCATGGTAAATTTTAGAGTTGTACATTCACATCCAGAGCCATTCACCTCCAACTATACACTAATACTCATAAACATTTACGCTCACGTACACCATGCACCCCGAGAGCACCCGGACCGCCACCAAGGGGCACCGAATGCACCAAGAGAACCCAAACCCAAACAACCACAGAAACCAGACCATTATAACCAAAATACATTTTTATATAGTTTGCTTTAAGCGTGTTGTTGTAGAACCGAAGGACTTCTTTCATAAAACATACAAGTAGCGTGTCAGTTTGAGCATGAGTTTAGCTTAGCTCCGCCCCCCACTATGATTCGTTTCACGTTTGTTTTCCTTCCTCTGTTTCCGTGGCGATTGTTTGCAGGAACAGCCTCGAGGGCGACGGGTAACTGGTTGTTTTCCCGTTGGCTCGCTTCGTTCTCTCGTTACGTTCACGACTTCGTTCTTCTGCGGCGTGAACGTGTTACGGTCCATACATGTCTGAGACGTGGAGTTCCTCCACCTTCACCAACAGGAAGTGGAACTCGTCAGATACAAACACCCCGTCTGGATCCAGGCGGTCTCTCACAGTTTATTTTGTTGTGTATGAGTATTGGCATTATTGATCATGGATTGGTTTTTGATATCATTGCCAGTTTTTCAGTTATTGGTATTATTGGCCCCCGATCAGTTGATGGCTTTATTGGCTGAGTATCAGTTATGGGTATAGTCGTCCGCATATCAATATTTTAGTATTGTTGGTTGTGTATTGATTATTGGTAGTTTTTAACTGTATATTGATTACTGATATTGGTCATGTATCAACTATTGTTATTGTTGACAGTGTGTCAATTATTCGCATTATTGGTTGTGTATTGATTATTGGTATTGTTGTCAATGTATTCTTTATTGGAATGGTTTGTTGTTTATCAACTGTTTGTATTATCTGTTGTGTATTGATTATTTGTATCATTGGCATTCTATTGATTATTTGTATTGTTGGTTGTGTATAAGTTATTGGTATTGTTGACCACATATCAACGATTAGTATTGTTAGTCATATATAAACTATTGGCATTGTTGGTTGTGTATCAGTTAATGGTATCATTGGCAATGCATTCATTATTGGAATGGTTGATCAAATATTGGTTTTATTGGTTGTGTATTGCTTATTTGTATCATTGGCATTCTATTGGTTATTGGTATTGTTTGTTTACAAGTTATTGGTATTGTTGGCCACATATCAACGATAAGTCATATATAAACTATTGGCATTGTTGGTTGTGTATCGATTATTGGTATTATTGGCAATGTATTCATTATTGGAATGGTTTGTTGTTTATCAAAGATTGGTATTATGGTCGTGTACTGCTTATTTGTATCATTGGCATAGTATTGATTATTGGTATTGTTGGTCAAGTATCAGCAATTGGCATTGTTGTTGAATATTGATTTTTGATGTTCTTTGTACAACAAATATTGGTATGACTGGCTGTAAATAGATAGATTCTCAGTATTGTTGGCCATGTATTGTGTATTGATTATTGGTATTGTTAGCCATAGTTTGGCTCTGTATGGTGAATGGACTGTACTTATAAAGCTCCTTTCTATCTGATCAAGACACTCAAAGCTCTTTACAACACAATCTGTGCCTCATTCTCTACTAGATCTTTACAAAGAAAATTCGTACTGAGGTCTTCTATGGTTTCCACTTTACTGAGCAAGTTGGTCTCATCTTCGTTTTTACCGGAATGTGGACAGTTTACCGTCTGCAGACGAGTTAAACTGTCTGGATCTCACAGTCAGTCAGAACTGATTTTGAACGGAACCAAAAATAAGTTTGGTTACTCTTTTTTTTTTTAACCTCCACTGATGTCTGATGATCTCTGAGGAAATGAGCAGAATACAAACTGTCGTCATGAACTTTAGCTGTTATTGTAAACCCAGAGCACCCAGTCTAACACCCTGTGGTATTTTTACTTAGATGTTTTTTTTTTTGTCTGTAAACAAATTTACAGCTTTATGTATTTTTTTTATTTGCTAACAGCAGTCGCATCCAGCCCACTTCTATTTTGAGGGGCAGTAGAAGGAGCCGGGGCCCCCTGAGGCCCTTTGCCCAGACTGGACTATCAGGGTCCTGTCCCAACTCGCCACGACCGGACAGGTGCACGCTGTTACTTGTGCCCCGCCCCCTGTCCTGACCCCGCCTCAGTGTGTCTTCCTCTATTTCCTCTCCTGATTCTTGACCTTTGCTGCAGCTCCTTTCTGCAATTTGTTTACAAACGGCTCATATTCGGCTCGCGGTGACTAAATGTTTTTATAAATTTTGTGATTTTTATTTTTTTTCTCAGAGCACGTCCACACGGCGACCCCTCCCCGCCGCCGTCAGGTCGAAGGGGTCGACAGCTGCCGCAGCTTCCTGCGAAGAGCAGCAGCATCGAGCAAGGTGGGTTTTCACCTGTGGAGCCGAAGGTTTTCTGTATTTAAGACGAATTCAAACAACAACAGCTGAAGTTTGTATCCGTCACCAGAAAACCTGTTTACAAACAATCAGAAGCTCTGGTAGAAAAAGTTATTAAAAGACACATTTTTTCAATTCAATTTATTTATAAAGCACCAAGTCACAACAGAAGTCGTCTCAGAGCTGAACAGAAACATTTATTATATAAAAATAATAATTTAACATTTTAACACCTGTTGCTTTGAAAGGTGGGCAGCAGTGTAATTACCTTTGTGTTCCTTCAGTTGTCTGTCTGTTAGCAAAATATCCCATGAACAGCTGGACAGGGTTTAATAAAAACTCCCATTAACATTAATAATCACTAAACTGCTGCCATAGATCTTAGCAAACAAAAAAAAAGGCTAAAACTGAGCTGAAACTCGGCATGGTAGAAGCTGAGATTCATCCCTAACACACATTCTGAGCTCTAACAGAGGAGGGACAGTGGTTTGGACATGTCCAGAGGAGGGACAGTGGTTTGGACATGTCCTGAGGAGGGACAGTGGGTCTATTGGTAGAAGGATGTTAGAAATGCAGCTGCCAGGAAAAAGACAAAGAGGAGATATATGGATGCAGTTAGAGAGGACGTGGAGGTAGTTGGAGTGAGGACAGAGTGAGGACAGAGGACAGTGTGAGGACAGAGGACAGTGTGAGGACAGAGGACGATGACTTGCTGTGGAGACCCCTGAAGAAGGAACAGCTGAAAGAGGAAGAAGTGAAACATTTAAAACTGACAAACTGTTTTCTGTGAAAATCAGTGCAAACTGGATTTTACTGAAGAAGCTGAAAGTTTTTAAAGTTAAGCTAAGAGTAGCTAAAACCAAAAATTAACACAAAACTAGCTAAAAGCTCAACTTTGCTAAATTGTAGCTAAATGCAAAAAGTATTTAAATGGCTAAAACCTCAAAATTAGCAAAACTGTAGAAAAACCTAAAATTATTAAACATGTGGTCAAAAGCTAAAATTTGAAAAATAGTAGCTAAAAAATAAAATATGCACAACTGTAGCTTCAAGATAAATATAGCACTTTTGTAGCTATTAGCTAGAATTAGCATCAAAGTAGCTAAAAACTTGAATTAGCTACGTTGTAGCTGAACACTGAAAGTAGTCAAATGGTAGTTAAAAGCTAAACATGGCAGAACAGTAGCTAAAACTATAAAGTATTGAAACAGAAGCTAAACACTTAAAATTCCAAGTCATTAGCTAAAAGCTAAAACTAGCTTAACTGTTAAAAATCAGATTTTTTACGAAAAAGTACCTAAAAGTTTAACACTTGATAAAAGCCACATTCAACAAAACAGTAGCTAAATGCTAAAGGTAGCAACAAAAAGGCAGCTAAAAATAAAAGTAGCAAAAGAAAGTATGAGATGGAGGCAAATCCTGAAGAGGGATCAGCCGAAAGAAGAAGACCTAAGTAATAAATTGTCTTTGGTGCTCAGAGCAGTTACGCACATGTCCAACCTGTCCTTCAGGAGCGAAGGTTTGCTCTGAGAAGCTTCAACTGTTGACGTTTGACGTGACGTTTTCTTCTCTGCAGAACTCTGAATGAGCAGAAATGAGCTGCTCTCGGCTCCACGTCATGGTAGAGACCAGGTCCTCGTCCAAACGGAGCAGATCATTCTGTCTCGTGTTGGACTTGATGAGTTTTTGTCTTTCTGTCTCAGCCTTGGCGGCGGACGATCGAGCCCGACAGCTGCCCGTGAAAGTCCACCCCTGCCGGCCTTCAGCCTCCCACGATCCTCAGACGGACCTGAAGACCAAGCGGGAGGTCAGACCCTCTCTTCTTCTTCTTCTTGTTTTTTTTTTAGTTTGGTCTGTCCAGGTTTTGACGTCCGTCCGTGTCTCCGTCTGCAGATGTTTGCGGAGCAGAGGCGCAGCAGCGACAACACGTCGGCCCGGTCTTCGGACAGCGACATGAGCGACGTGTCGGCTCTGTCCCGCGCCAGCAGCGCCTCTCGTCTCAGCAGCACCAGCTACATGTCCGTCCAGTCGGAGCGGCCCGGGGGACGGCTCAGGTCGGTCCTCTCCGGTGGACGTCCTCCATCGTCTCCTGCATTCTGCTCTTATCGTTGCATGCTAATCCGTGTGTGTTTCTTCCTGCATGCTGCACGCCGTGCACGTAAACACAAACAAACAAACCCAGGTCCAAGTCTTTAGAGGAGGACAAGAAGGACAGGAGGATCTCATGGGGGATGAACGGCGAGGAGGAGAGGAGGAGGGTAGCGGAGAAGAGACGCTTCTCTGATGAGTTGAAGCGCAGGAGACACACTGTAGCCGGAGACACGAGGGAGTCCAGGTAACCCTCAAGGTCCAAAACCTGTCCCTCCGTCCCCCGCAGTTCAGAACCGAGACAACAGCAGAGGCGTTTGATGGAAAGACGGCCGTTATCGACCTCAGAGGGAAAAACACTTTTCAAGCGCAGAACGACATTTTGTTCTTTAAAACATAAAACTTGAACCACAAAGCAGCTTTACACAAAAAACAAGAAGTTCTCCGGAGTCCAGAGTGAAAAGACGTCTTTCCGTCTCGTGAATCCCTTTTATCTCCGAGTCCTGACCTTCATGGAGCTCCTGATGTGAACTTCTTCAGAATGTTCTGTAAAACATGATGAGAGGGTCAGAAAAACATCTAGGAGCTGGGGGGTGTGTGTAAATAACACTAATCATTTTGTCCCATCGAAGGCTTTCAGGCTCCGAGTGGACCAGGATGTTGTTGACCCGTCAGTGAAGGTCGTTTCACCAAATTAGAAAGAAAAATCCCTCAAAGTCACAGAAAATACATGAATTTTAAATTCTAGACTCAACTCTGAGGGATTTTTACCAGAGAACCCCTCAGCCACGCTCTGAAAATCACAGCTGATTTTCGTGGAGCTCTGTTCTTGGCTGCGCACATTATTTTGTTTCTCCGCCTATGTTGTACCCGCCTTGTCAGCTGCGGTCGCAGAAGCAGGACGTCGTTAGTGGCTGACAGCCGTTAGCTTCAGCCGAAGCAGGACGTCGTTAGCGGCTGACAGCCGTTAGCTTCAGTCGAAGCAGGACGTCGTTAGCGG
>NC_056513.1:9317641-9329076 GCF_014905685.2 Nematolebias whitei | reverse complement strand
TCAGTCGAAGCAGGACGTCGTTAGCGGCTGACAGCCGTTAGCTTCAGCCGGAGCAGGACATGGTGTTGTGCTCATGTAGAGTTAAAATTGTTTATTCTTAAATGGTTTAAAAACGCTCCATGTTGAGCCACCGAGCGACAGGACGTTAAACTCATTCTGGACAACCGGATCTGAAGGGTCTGGTGGTCTGGGGGGTCCACAGACCTTCTCAGGTGTTCACCTTTTTTAAAAACTGTTTCCAGGTAATTCTGGGTCATTTTCTTTAATTCGGCTCCTTGAAGATTTTTCAAAGTATTTTTTGTGTATGTGTTTGTAATTTATTTTTATTTCTTCGTAAAGATGTGTTTATGTGATGTCCCCCCTCCCTGCATGTCTCAGATCCCTCCTTGCACGCCTCCTGTGTTGTGACTGCCCGGACCCCACTCATACTTCAGACCTGGATCCTCCATCGTTTCCCCGACGTTCCCTAACCCCCCCACAGGGGGCAGTGGAGCGGCCACAGACCCACCTCCCGCTCTCCACCAACTCCATGGTTCCTCCTCCAGTTCTCTGGACCGTAGCTGTGGGGGACCCACAGGAAGCTGGATCCGTGGGTTTCGGGGGCAGCGTAGCCGGACTGTCCTGCAGCACGGCGCCCTCCTTTGCGGGGGCGGACACGCGGCGCCTCCTCCGAAACACGAGGGCGCAGTATCAGTTTCTGGGGGGCTTCTACGCTCGTGTGGGGGCTCGTTTGAGGCGATTTAATCTTAATTTGTGATAAAAATATTCCAGTGATATTGAATTTAATCACTTCAGCTTCTTGTTTACAAATAAATTCTCTAAATTCAACACAAAAAGTTAATTTTTCTGTTTTTTACACTTTTTTCCCGCTGAGAAACAGAACAGGAAACGGTTCAGGACATGGCAGATTTTTAATTCCAGCTTTGTGCAACGAGATCAGAACCGAAAAGGTCAAAGGTCAATCAGAGATCCATTCAGCCCAGATATTCTGCACAGGAGAATTTCTATAACTGTTCCACAAATTTAGCAGAAAGGACGAGAAATATTTTCAATTTTTTTTTTAAATGACGCTTCCTCCGAACAATCACTTAATGATGCCAAAATTATATTAAAGAAGCTGAAATTCAGGAAGAATTAAAACTTTAAACTCATTTTTACAAAAAAGCTGAAATGAAACTGATTTAATTCGAGGGGTGACCTTGAGCTTTCAGTGTCAGTTTGTTTATGGAGCATGGAGAAACGAGGTTCGATCAGTTGGACGTGTTTTTGATGAGCTCTGGTCCTGGAACTCTTCAAGGGTAGAAAAACACCGGTAGTTTGTTGATGATCGGGCACCCTGAAACCGTTTGTTAACGGTAAAATGTGTGTGTGTTTGTGTGTGTTGGAGACTAAAACTGGTGAGTTAGGCTGGAGAAGAATGTTCCGTGCACATGTTGACTTTCAGTGTTTTACAAAATGTACAAAATTATATAAACCAGCCTGTGAATAAGAGCAGATAGGGGGTCGCTGCAAGATGTTTTTCTTGGCATGGGACCAAAAAAAATCCCCTTTGTCTGTCTGTCAAAAATTCAGATCAGAGTCCAAGATGGCTTTATTTTAGCCTTTTTATTTTGAATTTGGGTCATTTTCTGTGAAACTGCAGATTTGTTATTTCATTCACTCATTATTTAAAAATACATATTTTTCACTCAGACGTTTGAGCTTGAAGCTTCTTCTTCCTTCTTTCTGTCGTGTCGTTGGTTTATTGACCCCGACCTTAACGAGACCCCCTCTCGTCCTCTCCCTCCAGCCGGCACATGAGGTCCTCGATGGGCCGCAACATGATGAAGAGCTCCAGCGTGAGCGGCGAGATCTACGGGCAGGAGCACACGGACGGCAGCCAATCGGACACGGCGCTGGGCACGGTGGGCGGGGGCAGCAAGAAGAGGCGCTCCAGCCTCAGCGCACGCGTCGTCGCCATCGTCGGCAACCGGCGCAGCCGCAGCACGTCACAGATCAGCGGCCCCGGTGAGTCAGCGCCACCCTCCTGCTGCCCTTGGGTCAGAATGAAGCAAAACCAACAGCATGAACGTTTGATGAGGATGATGATGATGATGATGAAGGCCGACAGACGAGGCATTTTCTCACGGGTGATTTTGACCCAAGGGCAGCTGGAGGATCTTCTTGTGACCATAAGTTGGATTACAGTTCAGTTTTTAAAATCCAGACCCGGCTCTGGTTCACTCGCTGCAGATCCTCAGTTTTATCTTCTGACGTTCGACTCGTAATAAAAACTCTGAAGTTCATTTTAAAGGAAAACTTATTTTTGTTTCGGGTGTGATTTTTCTCCCTCTTCGTAGTTCGAAGACGTAATTTGGAAACGTCGTCTGTGAGCTGGATAACGTAAAAGTATGTGACTTCCATTTTGGTGTGCGGCAGCATCTAGACGTAAGAAAAGTTCCTTTCGAAAATTGGGTTGACACGCAAAATCCAAGATGGCTGCCACCATCGATAGAAGTCAACTAGTTATGTCGGATCATTTGTGAAAACTGTTTTTTAGCTTTCATATTGCTTAAAACTAGTTTCCTCAAATGACTGAGGTGGCCCGTAGGGTGGTCGAAGATTAATCTATGGGAGCCAAGGCCACCACTGTCCACCCCGTGGCTCCACCCCTGGTGGTGGATAAAATGTCTCTCTGTGACTCTGCAGTAAACAGGATTTTAATGAGCGAGTGACAAACGGGTTTGGAGCTCTTCAGCTCAGACTTCAGAGCAGAACCATCGTTTAAAGTTGAAATGAGTCACAGAAGATTTCCATAATTTTATTATTTATAATAATAGTAATATTCTTTCCCTGTCACACTTTATTCTTCTACAATTTATACATGCAAACATATTTATTGTACACCAAAACAACCCAGATCTCCATCTTCAACCCAGTTCTGAAGGTTAAATGTGCCGGATGAGTCCATCAGAACTGTGAGAGAAATGTTCTTCAGCTGGAGGTCCGGTTTGTTTTGTGTCTCTGCCGGACCTCGTGTTTCCCTCGAACTTCAGTCATGATGTCCGTAAACGTTTGTTTTGATCCGTTGACTGAAGTCCTGCTCTCTTCTGTCCAGAGGGGAAGAGTAAGAAGGAGAAGGGCGCCCCGATCCAGAGGAGCACGGAGACCGGCATGGCCGTGGAGCTGCCCAGGAACATGAGCCGGCAGCCCAGCAGAGAGTCCACCAACGGCAGCATGAACAGCTGCAACTCTGAGGGGAAGTCAGTAAAACACCTTCTCTCTTTGTGACAGGCTTTTGTTTTGGTCCGTTCCCACCACCACGAGATGCGATGTTTGTAAACGATCCGCATCTTTTGAACGGCTCTTTACGACGAACCAGAGGAACCGAGTCGCACACGGCTCACAGCCGTTCCTTTAGCGTTTGTCCCGGCGCGGAGTGAAAACGGGGAGTTTGTCCGTGCGTGTTGTGACTGAAAGATGAAGCTCCTTTAAGATCCGGTTCCCTTCAAAGAGCCGTACGTCCCATGTCTGTTCTCGGGTCTGCACAGGGGTTTACCGAAACCGAGTTGAGCCGAATCGAGTGAATCGAGTGATTCGAGTGAATCGAGCTGAGTCAATTCGAAGAGTCAAGTTGAGTTGAGTCCGACAAAAAGTCCATTTGTGTTGCTCCGACCTCACAGTTCTGGTCTTTATCTTCTTTATTCGATTGTTCCCTCTTCAGCCGTCTCTACAGCAAGTCGTCGTCCTTCGTCTCACTCTGTCCTCTGCGTCTTCTGTCCTCACTCCAACTCCCTCCGTGTCCTCTCTAAATGCAGCCATACATCTCCTCTTGTTCTGGTCTTTATGAGTGACAGAAAACTCGTCAGCAGAACGGGAACTGATTCTTCTGTTTCTGTGTTGTCTCTGGTAGTTTGATCTTCTCTGGAGTGAATCTGGGAGCCAGTAGCCAGTTCAGTGACTTCCTGGACGGACTGGGACCAGCTCAGTTAGTGGGCCGACAGACTCTGGCCACTCCTGCCATCGGTATGAAACTGGTCCTTCTGGACTCTTCTTTTTTTCCATTTCGTCTCCACCTGTATATGTCTTCCTCACGTTTTCTTGTTTGGTGTTTATCCGACCTTTCCTCTCAGGTGACATCCAGATCGGAATGATGGAGAAAAAGGGTCAGCTGGAGGTGGAGGTCATCAGAGCTCGAGGACTTGTACAAAAACCAGGATCCAAATCGCTCCCTGGTAAGAACCAGATCCAAAACGAGATAAAACAGGGCTAACGAGACAAGCTAACAGCTAACTGGATCAACCCCTGAAGGGTCTCATGGAAAAAAAAAATCAACCACTCATTTATTTTTTGTTTGTTTTTATGTTTTTACCTTTTTTTTTTTGTTTTGGTATTGTCAATAAATAAATTAATAAAAAACAATTTTTACCTCTATCTCTATACTTTCTATTTTTACATCAGCCCACTGGGTGGTGCTCTGCTTTTACATTTCAGAGACTCCCGTTTAAAAAAAATGCCACCAAGATGCAGAACGTCTTCTCGTTTAGACGTCGCTGCAGAGTCCTGCCTCTCATCTCTTCCCACAAATTATTTTAGCCTGGGTGTAGGGTACAAAACCTCGCTTGCGTTGTGCACGAAATTGTTTAGTAGAAAACATAGATCAATAAAAAGCTGGCTGGAGATCATCCACGCCAGCTGTAGTCAGCGGTCTCCTGTTGGCTTGACCGAAAACATGGCGTCAGTGACGGACTGGCTGGAGGGTCTTCCCAAAACTCCGGACTGGAATTTTCTTTAAGTTGTCCAAAAATCCTTTTCGGTGCACTAATAAATTCAAAATTTTGTTCATTTAAAAAAATAAATAAATAAAATGTGGAGTTTTTATTTTGTTGTATCAAAGACCCTTAAAGTAAAAGTAATTTAAATTTGATATTTTGTATTTTAAGTTGAGATAACAAATAAACTACTTTGTTGTAGACCAAAATATTAGAAAATAATTCTTCAAGCAGTTATGTAAGGTGGTATTTTCAAGAAGTTAAAGGACCTTTCAGGGATTTAAAAAGCCCCAATCTAAAGAAATTCACCGCTGTTCAAGTGAGGACATTTACAAGTCTTTGCATCACCGCAAATTACACAGTAAATTCTTTAATTAGTAAAAATTGTATGGTTATTTGTCAGCACAAGCAGCAGCAGCTAGCTGTAGCCCTTCCAGTGCAGCCTGAGGCGCCTACTGCAGGAGCGTCATACTGTTCCTGCAGCAGGTATCTGTGATCTCAATGGGATTTGCCTGGTTTAATAAATAAATGCTATTTCTGCTGTAATTAACCTTCTGATATGAAGCGTATGACAAATAAGTCTTAAATAATATTGTTCACCTGCATGGCTTTGAGATTGATTTTAGACTGGAGTTAGATCTGTTTTAAGTTTAGTTCCTCCTAAACACCACTCACAAACTTACCGCAATATTTCTATACGTACTTTATCCACTGTAAAACGGTGGAAAAGCTCTGACGCTCCCCCCTGCTCCCGGTTTTACCCCCAAAGGGGATGAAGCCAGCTGTGACAGCTGTATTGTGTTTCCACTAAAGGCTTTTTTAATTGCTTTGCCTCTGCCTTCAGCTCCGTACGTCAAAGTCTACCTGCTGAACAATGGAGCCTACGTAGCCAAAAAGAAAACCAAGATTGCACGGAAAACGCTCGACCCGCTGTACCAGCAAGCTCTGGTGTTTGAGGAGAGCCCGCAGGGTAAAGTCTTACAGGTGAGCATCAGGTTTGTTCTTCCTGACAAAGAATCACAACAGAGTTGCTTGACAGGTAAATTCTTGTCCTTCAGGTGATCGTCTGGGGAGACTATGGCCGCATGGACCATAAAAGCTTCATGGGAGTAGCACAAATCCTGTTGGACGAGTTGGAATTATCCAGCACGGTCATCGGCTGGTACAAGTTGTTCCCACCATCCTCCTTGGTGGACCCGACTCTCGCCTCCCTAACGCGAAGAGCCTCCCAGTCATCTCTTGACAGCTCGCCCGGACCACCTGGAATCCGATCCTAGTGGACCAAAAGTTCTACGTAGTACGTTGAGGGGGAATCAAAACAACAAAAAGGACTCTTGAAACGAGAAGCAAAAAAAGTGAAAGTGTAGAACAACAATCAGAAACAGACACGAGGAGGAGAAAGCTTTGTTGAAATCTGACAATCACTCCTACCACAGTTCTTTTGGCCTGTTGTAGGGAGCGTCACACTTCAGTGTTTCATTCCCATTCAAAGAAAAACCTCGTGGTTCTTCTTTTTCTTGCTCTCTGATTGGAAAACGATAACTACGAGTGTCGGCACATCAAAATGAAACAGGGTTGTTTTTAAGTGAATCAACATGGCAAAGAAATGTACGTAAGCACGGGAATGTACGTCTTAGAGACCGAGGTAATTCCCCCTTCCTGCCTGTTGGGGGCACAGTGTTTTCTGCAGCAGCCTCCTGCAGACACCCAACAGACTACCGGCACCACTGTCCCCATGCAGGGTGCCCCCCCACCCCTTGCTGTGGGTACTCAGTCCGGAAGCACAGGGCCTTCTTCTGGTGCCTAGATCTCTGGTCCCTCTGCGTCTCAACATGTTTACCGTGGCTGCTTCCAGGCCAGTCTTTTAGGAGTGAACCCTTTGTTGTGCATTTCTTTTCCCTTTGTTACTACAGGCACAAAATGTTTTTTACAGTGCATAAAATGCTCATGATGATGTTGTCAGTTTGTTGTGTGCATGGAGGGGAAAAAAAAAACAAACATCTTAAAAAAAAAGATATAAAATTTAGTAAACGTCTGCAAGCTGTCTGTGAAGGGAACAGGTGATGATTGTAATGGCACGTTGTTTCAGCTTCGTTCTAGCTCTGTTTTTTCTTAACAAAAGTATAAATGGGTTAATACAGTACAAGAATGGTTAAAGATGCTAAATGTAGTCTTTCAGGCCTAACAGATAAGTATTTTCTAACAGTATACATCATTATGTGCTAATGTGTTGTCATCGTTGTATGTTCCCATACAATGACGAAATTAGTTCTCTGCATTTAACACATCACATGTGGGATACACCCAGGTGGAGCAGTGGGCAGATATTTAAGCACCCAGGGAGTAATTAGGGATTAGGTGTCTTGCTCAAGGACTACTCGAGATGTGGGCATGGTGGGGAGTCAAACTGCAACATTCTGGTCCCAAGTTGGCTGCCGTACCTCTACACCGTCTCGGTCCCAACCTTATTTATAACCAATAGGTCTACAACCATTCACTCATGGCATTCCAGTGCTTGTTATTTATAACTTTAGACCCCTCTGTAGTTTAATTCATACATATTAAATTGAGCAAATTGAATGTATTTATGAGCTGCTTTCTTCTTGATTATTAATTTTAGTGCTATTGTTGTTGAACAACACACCCTGACCAAAAATGACATCAAGGTTCTTAACAAAAACCAAAGCCTCTGTCTTTTTTTTTTATTTTAAATGCAGAAAATTACAAGTAATCCCAAGTTTTTATGTCTTTAAAACAAGCTTGAAACTAAGTAAATGATTGGATTAATCAGATTTCATAGATAACTATAACTGAGTGTCATCGGCATAACGTTTAATTTTATCCCATGCTGTCTAAATTTACGAGAATTTATCCCTGAGTTTCCAAACTGAAACTGCTTTGACTGCTGTCTACAGCAAGAATGATGCGATTTACCTTAAATTAAATGTTCCTTGAACATAAAAACATTCCTAAAGCCCAGACAAAGACACTTAGACATTTAAATTAGACAATTTGCCTCGGAGAAAAAACTAAAGTGGCATCTGGAAATGTAACACCTTGAGTGGATGGTTGTAAATGTTTAAGTATGTAAAACGATAATTTATTTGATGAATATTTAAAAGCAAATGCTGCCTATAAAAAGGAGAAGCCTGTAAAAGTCAGATTTTAACACTTTTATCCCTCTTAGCTTTCAGGTGTAACAAAATCAGGGAAAAACAGAGCTGCAACGAAGCCAAGATGGTGAATCATCACAAAGATCTTAAATTTTACACAAGAAACTGAGGTCAGTGTTGTTTTCTTCATTTAATTCTTGGTCAACAAACTGGCCAGTTGTCTTTGTATAGATGTATATTAGGCATCCTGGGAATTGGACCAAAAAAATCAAGTTTGCAGTATGTCACTTTGAAATGCAACAAGGGTAGTGTTACTGTAAAAAATATACATATATAAAAAATAAAAATAGATGTTCACATACGCCAGAGCCGATAAGACAGTATAATTTTTCACGTTTCTGAGGGAGTGCCTTCCCTCACCCCAGCACGTTTAAAGTTTTTATCCAAACATTAGTTTAACCTTTTTTTAATAAAAGCACAAAAGCTTGATTTTTTTACTACTAAAAAAATTTAACTTTTTGAAAAAAATAGATAAATAAACATGTAGTTATTTTTATTAAAAGTTAAAAAAAAAATCCTGTCAGTTCAGTTCATCTTTTGTCTTGATGATAAAGGAAAAGTTTGGCCGAATTGAAGCAGAGTTCTGTGCAAAAAAAAACAACTTTTATTTTACATGTTTTGATAATTTCTTGACCCACCTCAATTTGGAAAAATAAAATTTAACATCCAAACACAGCAAAGACAAAATTTTAAATCGAACCTAATAAACAGAATTTCAGTTTGATTTGTGCAAACACCACTTTATAAACCTTCACACTGCTATCAACATTTGTCTATTTCATGAATCTTTATTTAACCAGACGAGTTTTATTTGTGTGAGTTCAGGCTGCTCTGGGAGAAAATCTAACTGGAGAAAACCAGAAAAAACGGAGTATCCATAGAAAACCGGAGTTAGCGGAGTATCCGGAGAAAACCGGAGTAACCGGAGAAAACCAGAGTAACCGGAGAAAATAATAATAGTAATACTTTATTTATAAAGCCCTTTAAACAACCACAGTTGCAACAAAGTGCTGTACACATAAATTCAAGAACATTTAAACACATAATAGAATAAAACAGGTAAATCATTAAGATCAATAAAAACAGTAGTGCATAACAAAAAAAAAAATGGGAGTAACCAGAGAAAACCAGAATAACCAGAATATCTGGAGAAACCTAGAGTACTTATTGAAAATCGGAGTAACCGGAGAAAACCAGAGTTACGGGTGAAAACTGGAGTTTCTGGAATATCCAGAGAAAACCAGAGTAATCTGAGAAAATGAGAGTAACCGGAGAAACTAATAATAATAATACTTTATTTATAAAGCTCTCTAAAACAACCACAGCTGCAACAAAGTGTTGTACACATAAATTCAAGAACATTTAAACACATAAAACAGGTAAAACATTAAGATCAATAAAACAGTAGTGCAGAGCAAAAAAAAAAAAAAAAAAAAAATGGGAGTAATCAGAGAAAACCAGAATAATCAGAGTATTTGGAGAAACCCGGAGTATTTGTAGCAAAACGTAGTAACCGGAGAAGACCAGAGTTCCCAGAGAAAACCGGAATTTCTGGAGTATCCGGAGAAAATGAGAATAACCAGAGTAACCGGTGACTGAAGGAAATCACTCACAAACGGAGAATATGAAAACTCCACACAGAACGCCCCCAGACCAATCATGTGACTTGAACCCAAGACCTTCTTTCTGTGTGGCCACAGGGCTAACCGCTAATCCACCCAGTTACCGTACATTCATACATAATTCTATGGTCATTTACGAGAGTATGAAGCATCCAAGAGGAGTCACATCTGTCTGGACGTTCTTCATATTTACAACAAATGAACTGCGTAACACAAAACCAACCTCAACGTAAAAGTAAAAAAAAAAATAAAATCAGCATTCGCATTAACAATTTAAAGAATGGAATTACTTTGGGACAGCAGGAATCCACTGGGTCCAATGGAACTGGTCACTGGTTTTTATATCATCAGTACAATCTAAACAGACCCAAATCTAATGTGAATTTTCCCGTCCTAAAACAACTACAATTTTCTAAATTTCACAGCAATTCAAGCAACTGCTAACATTTGAACCTTTACACTGACGAGCTTGTGTTACGTGGTGAATTTATAAGAAGTATTTAAAAATGGATGCAACCTCTAGTTGCCCTGGAAAACCTACGTACAACTAGTCTTACTGGTTTTAAGCTTGTAAAAATTTAGAATTTGATGTAAATAATAGAGTGATTAAAACTGACTGCAGTTATAAATTTAATGAACATTAAATATCGCCTGCCCCTTTTTTATGTCATGAAACAAAGACCTTCCACAATTTGTTAACACTCAGAAAACATATTGAGAATGACTCTAAAGTACTACCACACCAAATTTCAGTTCAAACTGTAAAATTCACTGAGCGAGCGGCGTTTGTGTGTTTGATAAGTTGATTAGCTCTAGTCAAGAAGCTACAACAGAACCTCACTTCAATATGGCTGAACTTCTCCTTCACATGCAAGCAGAAAAGAATCGGTCACGGTTTTCTCGTCCATCTTTGTGAACGTGAAAGTCAGGGCGCCAACGCTCATCCTCTCGGTCTGCAGACTCCTTCCACCGCCACCTGAGGCGGAGGGGCCAGCTTGACTTTTGCACCAAGCTGCATGCACATTTTTGTAAAACCGTTACAGAAAATTGAAGAAAGAAAAAAAACCCGAGAAAACACTGAACTAGATGCGTGTTAGTTCTGCGTACCGTAGGGCCGCTTGTTCGTTGCATGCAGTTGTACAGTTTGCTCGTACTTGAATATTAAAGAGTAGACAACCAAGAAGCCATTCCCATGAAGCTGAGACGTTCGACGTCAGCTGCCGTCTGTTCTACGTTCTTCCCCCGGGTGCTGAACGTCTCTCGAACTAAACCCTGAGATCATGCTGATGTTCCTTCATCCTCCCGAAGATGTACTGGACTGAACAGGCCTGAATATTGTTCCACAACGTAGCAAACCTCAGAGAAGCTGAGTTTACGATGAAAAAAACACAACCCCAATTCTAAGAAAGTTGAACAATTGTGTAAAACATAACAGAATTAATTGTTTTTTTCTTCAAAGCTTATTAACCTGTATTTAATTCACATACCACGTGTTGAAACCAAGAAATTGTATCGTTTCAGGAATAAATTCATTGATTTTGAATTTAATGGCAGCCACATGTCTCTGAAATTGTTCCAGGTCCATGTTTCCTCTGAAGCATCTTGTAACAGATGTCCGTAAACACTGGGACCTGAAGAGACCATGTTGATGGAGGTTTTGGGGGACCTGAAGAGACCATGTTGATGGAGGTTTGGAGAACCTGAGGAGACCAGTTTTTGGTGAATTTGGAGGACTTCAGGAGACCAGTAGTTGGAGGTTTTGGAGGACCTCAGGAAACCAGCAGTTGGAGGTTTTGGAGGACCTGAGTAGACCAGTAGTTGGAGGCTTTGGAGGACCTGAGTAGACCAGTAGTTGGAGGTTTTGGGGGACCTGAGTAGACCAGTAGTTG
>NC_056513.1:9306581-9317631 GCF_014905685.2 Nematolebias whitei | reverse complement strand
AGTTGGAGGTTTTGGGGGACCTGAGTAGACCAGTAGTTGGAGGCTTTGGAGGAAATATGCCATTCTGGTATATGACATGGAATTCTAGCTGTTCAACAATTCCTGGATCTTCTTTGTTGGATCTTTTAGATCCATCAAATGAAATTGATGAAAGGTCTGGACGGCCACAGAGCCACGCTGCTGGAATGGATTCAGTGTGTGGTCTAACATTGTTTTGTTGAAATATGCAAGGCTCTGGACTTCACCTCAGTCCTTTTGAAACGAGCTCTGGTCCAGAGAGAACGGCAGCGGTTCTGGATGTTCGTATCTGGCTTCTTTGTGGATGAACTGTGTTTACACATGGTGATGTGTGGAAGTCTTCCTGAGTCAAGAACCAGACCTGGTTTTAATGCAGAGACCCTTGAGGACTTGAAGGTCACGACCTTCAGCCTCGTCCTTTGAGCTCAGAGGTTTCTACAGATTCTTCTAATCTGGTCATGAGATTATGAGCTGCAGTTGATGGAGATTCAACATCTTGTTGAGGAACTTTATTCTGAAATCGATTATTTGAAGACAGATTTTCAGAGAGTGGTGAACCTCTGCCCATCTTTACTTCTTAAATATCCATCATCTCAAAAAGTCTCGTTTTATAGCCAGTCCTCTTATTGACGTGTTGACAGTTCACCTAATTGTTGCCAGATGTTTCTCCAGCTTATTGCTTGTTGCTCCTGGAACAACTCTTTTGAGATGTGCTCAAATTAACTTCAAAGTTACTTTATTTTTCTTTAAAATGCTACAACGTCTCAGTTCAAACACAATGTTTTTACTGTTTTATCGAGGAAAAAACGTGTTTGAGATTTGTTAATTATTGCATTCTGGGGAGGGTTGTGTGTGTTTTTTTTAAATAATACTCACATCCCCACTTTTCAGAATTGGGGTTGAATGATAAAATATGTAAAAATGAGATATATAAATATTTTATATCGTAATAAATTCTAATACTGCAACACGAGTTGTTAATTTATACACAGACGAAGCACAGAGAAATTATTCTAAGTGTAGGGACCACCAGTGGGACGGTTCAGGACCAAACGGGCCATCTTCAGCCTCACCTCATGAGTTTTTGTTACGTCGAAGGCGAAGTCACTTTTCTCCGTTGGTTTCTTTGTCAGTATTAACAGAAAAACCGTTAATTGTTTACAATCTTCTTTGTTCCACCGAAGCAAGAAGACAGTTGGAGGAAAGAAAAGCGCTCACTGCAACATTTCTTGTTTGTACAACAGATGTGGCTCAAATGGTGTGTATGTTTTATATATTTAAAAAGTTCATTTTTATTATTTACAAATAATAATAAAAAAAGAATGTGTGACAAAAAACGTCTTTGACAAGTTATTTTAATTACTGAATTTTATTTTATTACTAATTATGTTATTAGTAGCCAAGTCCAGAGGTGAAAACTTTGACAGGTCAAAGGTCACATGAGGGGATTAAAAAACAAGAACACATCGGGGACCTGACGTCTCAGAGAGAATACAGAGTGGATTCTGAGTGCTGAAGAAGCCGAAACTGAAGCAGAACAGCTAAATATCAAAACAGAAGCTAAAAGCTCAAAATAACCAAAAGCTAACGACATTATTTAAAGTAGCATTTTGCTGCTGCTCCTGAAGGTGGATACAGTTGTGTAAACTGGCCAATCACAGGAGAGCAGGTGTGTTTCTCTGGTTGTGAGTCCCTCTTTACTTCCTGGTTCTTGTACTGGCTGGTTACAATTTTTTGTTTTTATGCTGATTGATTTGTTTGTTCATGTGGAAGTGACTGTGAGTCACCTGTCGCAGAGGGCGTGACTTTCTCCTCACCTGGCTGATGTGATCAGCAGAAGTGGTGTGTACACTCCGTTTGTTCTACCATCCTATTTTTTAAGGACTTTATTATGATAGGTGTTACAGAAGGGACACTACACCGGTCCCACAAGACGCCCTGCTGCTTTGTTTGGCTGCAGAGCTTTGAAATATTTGCATGTTTTAATTTGTTGCTCTGGGTCAGCTGGTCCAGTCAGCTGTCCTTGTTCTGCTCAGACCTTCCTTGGTGGACTCTCACAGCCGGCTTGAGTCACCATAATTAGGCAGTGTCTTACCTGAAAGAAGATTGGCTGGCTGAACTAAAGGCTGGGGTCATTTTCAACTACCGTATTTTTCGCCGTACATGTCGCTTCGCCCTATAAGTCGCATCATTCCAAATATGTCTAAAAAAAGTGGAAAAATCCATAAATATGTTGCTTCGCCGTATATGTCGCGTTTGTTACGCGTCACCGTTGACAACCCGGAAATGTGGGCCGGTGTTGTGCCAAAAATCGATGGGCTGCCAAATGGCGGCCACGAGAGATTACCATTAAGATAAAATAAGATTAACACTTAAAAACAATTATTTGTTTGCTCGAAATTCATAGTAAAGGTGTGTCTCAGTCTAACGTTTGCTTAATAAAAGGACTTTAACGGTCAAATCAGCTGCATTTCGCTGGGGCGGTGCAGCTGGTTTGAAAGTAGCTTCACGCAGCGAGCAGAACGAAGATGGGGAGGCTATGGCAAGCCGTTTTTGTCATTAATAGCTGGTGAAGATTCTCAGTTACCCAGGACATGGTAAATTCAAGAAATACAACAAAGTATAAAAGTCCAGTTTTTGCATTGAACTTTTTTTGACTTTGTCATTATAGCCACGTTTATCTATTACATGATACAACGGCATGCCTTACTGCTACTACTCCTCTGCTTCCATCTAGTGGCTGAAAGTGGTACTGCTCTTTTTTTTTTCAGTCAGAATGAATGAAAACGATCATATCTCAGCCAAAAATTGGTTTATAAATATTGGAAAAAAATCCATAAATATGTCGCTTGGGCCTATAAGTCGCAGGGCATGTAAATTATGCAAAAAAAAAAGTGACTTATACAAAGAAAAATATGGTACTTGTGTGTATGAGGCCCATGTTTGTTTTGTCTGCAACTCTTAAATATTATACATATTTTTGTTTACTTTCATATTTATGTTTCAGGTTGGAGGTTGAAGGTGGAAGTCCAGGCTGGTTCCCTTCCCCTTGCGTGCCATGCGTCACAACTTTAGGTGAATTTCTGTTCTTGTGTTGCCTTAATCCATTTTTCTGTTTAGTTGACTGACCACCGGAAAGCCTTCGTTAAACTACAGTTTTTTTGGCAGTCATCATTGCCACCATTAAAATTTTTTTTTAACTAGTGTTAATGAAATTTACATTTTATCTTGGAGCACAGTCTCTTAAACGAACCCAAGTGCCTTTTTTTGTGTATAAATTATTTCCTTGGGTGAAAGGTGGTGTTGCAGCAAGTTAGATAAAATAAAAATATTCATACGCCACAGGAGCAAAATTGTAGCCTAAAGCCAAATGTTGGCTAAAAGTAGCAAAAAGTTAGCTCTAAACTAAATATTCTTTCGGCTTCTCCCTCTTCAGTGAGCAGACTCATGAAAAATGTGTCTGTTTTACACTGGATTCCCTTCCTAATGCAACCTGGACTTGAACCCGCAACCTCAGGATTACAAAACCATGGCACTGACCACCAAGCTACCACAGCCTTTAGCCTAAGCTAAATGTAGCTTAAAAAAGGTAAAGTTCACTTGACCACCTTCATTGATGAGGAGGTCCAAGTTTTTTTATTTATTTATTTTAATTTATTTATTTATTAATGGGGACCTGAATTTTGTTCCAGCAATACGGACCAGCTACCCAAATAACATTTGCTGGAGGGTTCTGGAAGGGAGTTGTGGACAAACTAAAAGTGTCCTGGGAGTTTGACTGACCAGTCCACACAGTTGTGTAGTCTACATGTTTGTAGTGGGTATACTGTGTTTAGAAACCAAAGTACACCAGTTAGTACAATGTAATCGTCAGTTCATTTTGATTTTCTGGATCTTGACGACGTACCTCTGTGATCCTCAAGGCATTCTGTGGGAGTTGCTGCAGGAGTTAGGGGATGCTTTAAGGAATGTCTCTGTAGAACCAAAACTGAGTCAGTTCCTCTAAGTCCCAGACCATGGTTTTCACCTGGGACAAGATGGAACCGACCCTCCAGTTCAAATAAACTCTTCCCCTGAAGCAGAGGAGTTCGAAAGGTCTTGTTTGTGAGTGGGAGATGGACTGGCGAGCCTGCAGAAACGAGGGTGTTGGTCCGGTTTGTCGTGATGAAGAGCGCCGCTAAAGATCTGGAGGAACTGGTCTATGTACGTTCCAACTCTGGATTATGGTCCTGATGTCTGGATCATGAACACAAAGTCCTGGATCCAAGCAGCTGAAATGAGCTTCATCTGTAGGGTGGCTGGGCTCAGCCTTAGAGACAAGATGAGGAGCTCCTTCATCCGGGGGGAGCACTGTAGAGCTGCTGCTCCTTAATAAAGAGTCCACTGAAGTGGTTACTTGATAAGGATGTCTCCAGGACACCTCCTGTTCAAGGTTTTGATTAAAGGAAACCTCAGATCAAACCCAGAACTTGTTGGACGGATTTTATGTCCTGTCTGGCCTGCGGACCTCTCAGGACCGCCCTCTCTATAGCTCCTCCTAAAGGGAGGAGTTATAGAGAGGGAAACTCCTCCTAAAGGGAGGAGCTATAGAGAGGGAGGTATTTTCTTCCTGGATCTGTTTCCTCCATGACCCAACCTTGGACAGGTGAATGGGATGGATGATCAGGGTTCTTCTAAACAGGAAGGCTACCTGGTGGCTCTTTCGTATTTTTGTCTTGGTTGACTGTTTGTACCATGAAGGACCTTTCGGCTGTTTGTGAAGAGCTCAAATGATGATTTTTAGAAATTGTCAGGTTTTCGTCAGGGGGCTCTGTCTCCTACACGGCCCTGAACAGGAAGTACAACCCCAGGTCTCCACCCCACTCGTCTCTAGCTGCGAGTGACTTCAGCTGCGAGTGACTTCGGCTCCACAGTGGGAGGAAGTGGTGGTGCAGCGTTCGTCTTTATATTTAGTCTGGTGTTAAACGTCAGCTGAAACAAGAGAAACTGTTTCGTTTTGGCACTTCATCAGCCTTTTTACTGTCAGAGTCGTGTGGGCGATTCAGTCATTTCTTGAAGGAATGCATATCGCCCGCCGCCCTTCACGCCAGTTTTCACCTGGACTCGTGGCTTCATTACTCAAAATATTATCTCACAAACTTGTTAGTGCTCAATGCGTTGTGAGTGACTCTCAGCGACTACCACGCCACGTTTCAGTTCAAATTCTGTAGAACCCTTTGAAGTGGAGCCATTTATGCGCTGGTTCAAGTTGTTCAGCTACAGTGGCCATCTTTAAATGGATTTACTCCGAAAGTTAATCAGCTGTAGACGTGCATCCAGCAATTAGTTTTTGGTAGTTTCAGTAAAAAAAAAAATTTTTTTTTCCAAGTCAGGTGATTCTTTTGATATTTTGCTGACAGGGTGGACTAACAGTTTATACCAAAGTAAATTTAAAGCAAAGATCTCATACAGTCGGTTGGCTACAACCACACCAAATCTAACTCAGTATGTTTGAAATTAGCTGTTATAGCCAGCTTAGTGTTTTCTAAGGTCAGCTGGCTGTGGCGGCCATCTTGAATCACTTGACTCTAAAAGATTTAATCAGTCATAGAAATAAAACCAATGATTATTTCTGAGAATTTCATTAAAATCCATCAGGTCTCCTACTGTGCCTCCGGGAGCATCCTTGGACACCCTCACCGCCCTTGTTGTCTCCGCCCCCCCCTGCGGAATGTCTACGTCACCATGTGCTTGTATGTGCGGGGTGTTTTTTTCATTATCAGGGTCTTTCTTCTCAGCCAAAAAGAAAGAGTTTGATAGGATTTCTTTTTTTTTTTTGCCTCCAATTTCTACGTGTTCAGTTTCACTACGTTTTTGTCTGTCTAAACAGATCTCACTTGTAAATGAGTCTCCGAGGCTCATTGTGATTTATCTGCCTAAATAAAGGTTGAATGAAAAAGGTGGGTTATGAGACATGTCAACAGAAACACACACGAGAAAGCATTTAATTAATTTATGTTACCAGAAAGGCTTCGTGAACTAAAAATACGAACATGCAGAAAAATGTCCGTGTTGATGGGTCTAACTGTATGTTTGTTGGAGTTATTAAAGTATTTTAAAATAAAGATTGCAAAGATGCATAAACAGGAACATAAAAGGGCATCAAAGGATTTCACAAGTAAAAAAAAATAAAACCCAGACTTTCAGGAAGTCTTTAGATCTTTCATGGTCTGTTCCTGCACACAGGAAGTGGAACCTCATGTGTGACCTCACTGAGCAGCAGAGATCCTGAGAGACTCGTGTTCCTCCGGTTAAATCAGCACGGGGCCCCCGAAGCAACATCTGCCCACAAATCCCCCCGCCGGCTTCACGGTGCCAGCCGAGCCCACGGGTCACCGCCTCCCGCTTCAGAACACGGACCACTGTGGAAAAGCAGATCACATGTCACATCGCAGGTCACGATGTCTCTCCCTAGAATAAGTCATCCAACAGGTCAAAGGTCACGCATGAAGGGATAAAACAACCCCAGAGTACACGAGTTGAGCCTGAACCAGACAAAATACAGCACAAATTCTGAGGGCTGAAGAAGCTGAAACTGAGCTGTGACAGCTAAAAGTAGCAGAACAGCTACATCTCAAAATGGTAGCTAAAAGATAAATATAAGAAACAGAAGCTAAAAGAAACAAACTTCAAGCTAAAGGCTGAAATTAACAAAAATGTAAAACTAGAAGCAGCACAGTGCTAGCTAAAAGTAGCAAAATACTATCCTAAATTTAATAGCAGTAAAACGAGAGAGAGGTAAAATAAATGCTAGCATAAAGCTAAATGTAGCATAATGCTAGCTAACAGAAGATAAATATTAGCTAAGAGCTAACAGTAGCAAAATATGAGTTAAATGTTGAAAAAAATATGTCTTTGAGCTAAAAGTACCACAGTGATTGCTAAAACTTCCAAATACTAGCTAAATGCTAAAAGTAGCAAAGGTGTAAAAGTGTAAAATACCAGCTTAAAGCTAAAAGTTGCACAGTGCCAGCTTAAAAACAAAAGTTACAGAACATGAGGTAAAAGTTGAAAAACACTAGCTTATAATTAAAAGTACAACGATACTTGCTAAATTAATTAAAATGCTAACTATGAGCTAAAAGTTGCTAAAAGTGAGTTGAAAGTTTTAAAATGCTTAAAGATAACACTAGCACAATGCTAGCTACAAGAAGTACTATCTTTGAGCATAAAGTAGCAAAATCTAAGCTAAAATTAGAAAAGCTAGCTAAAAAAAGTAGTGAAATGCTGAGTAAAAGAAGAAAAGTACAAGGTAAAGTTTCAAACTACGAGCTACAAGCAGCTAAAAAAACTAGCTCAACTCAGTGCAATGCCAGCTAAAGTTGCAAAATACTAGCTCAGATGATGTCGAGGCAGGGCGGCCGACTCGGGACCTGAAAGTCGCAGGCTCGATCCCCCAATCATTGCACGGTGTCTCTGAGCATCACACCCTATCCCCAGTTTGCTACCCGGTGCTTTCAACAGCTGCCCACTGCTCCACCTGGGGGTGGATGGGTTAAATGCAGAGAACCCATTTCACCTTTGTATGGGAACATGCAGTGATGACAACACATACACATTATTTTTAAAGCCTAAAGTGCGAAATCACAAGCCAAACGTAGGTGACCTAACCAGAGGGACTTTAAATGTACAAATTAAAAAGAAAATTATTGAAATAATTGGAAATCTCTGTGTTTAAGTTTTTTTAAGAAGTATAAAAGTTTAATTTTACCTAATGTAAAGTAAATGGTGTGTAAACCACACCATGTTTTTATAGTTTTTTTGATCATCCTGAAAAACATGAACAGATACTTATTCGGCTAGCCAGTTGTGGTGGGTCAGTGGTCAGTTCTTCAGTCTCATAATTCTGAGGCTGCAGGTTCGAGTCCAGGCTGTGTCTGGAAGGACATCTGACATAAATCCTTGCTGTGGTGAAGCCCTGTAGGAAGGGAGCAGACAAAAAAAAAACTCATTTGGCTATTAGCGTAGCATGGATGAAGATTTTTGCTCTTCTCTCCAGTCCGTTCTCGATGGTTGATGTGTCTATAAGGAATTAACCGATTACAGTTACTATTACAACTGTTTCCAAAGAAGATGTTCAAACATGGAGGACACCAAGTGACAAAGACCACTTTGAAAGACTAGAGTGACTGAAAACTTTAGTGCAGTTTGTTATGACTAATTTTAACCCAACATAACTGAAGAAGATAAGTTTGTCTGAGGGGAAAATGTTTAAAAACAGAAGCTGAGAGATCAAATCAGCAGAAATAACAGATTATTTTAGATCTGCTGACCTCAGAGAAGGATTTCTTGGCTTTGACCTGGTCAGGTTGTGCAGCAGCAGCAGCAGCTACCAGCAGATGGCACAGTTCTGTAGGAAGCAGAACAAAAAGCTTCTCTGAAGGAAACACCTTGCATGAAGCTGGCAGATCAAGTCTGCACGTGTTTTCATTGTTTTCAGTTCCATCAACTTCCGACCCAAAGATCAACGAGAGGAACCTTCACCAGAAATACATTTTAAGGGTTTTAATCTGCAAAACTTAAAGCAAACCTCAGCTGAATTTCAGCCACGTGGTGCCGTGTAGCAGAAATATTAATTTACTAATGACTTCATTCATCATAACCAATTAAAATGTACATAAGAGCAGAAACATACTTTGGTTAAATTTTAATTTGATATTATGTATCACCTAAACGTTAAGATTCTGTTTTTTTTATTTTTATGATTTGGGATAATTCGTAGGGATTTTGTTTTAATTTAAATGTCTCTGAAAAGAACATTGCAGATGGGGGAAAGTTAATAGTAACGAGTATCTTACCTGCTGTTGCCCTTTGAATAACCTGTTTGGAGAAAAAAGGTCTGAGTGAAGCTGCATCAGGTCACGTGAAACTATTTTAACTTTTATCTAATTTCAGTTTCTCGTTACATGACTGTTTACATAGAATTTTATAGTAATTTAAAAGCAGCAGCATCGAGCTGTAGCACTTCCTTCAGGCATTTATATTTATATTTCTGACAAACCCAAAGAAACATGTAACGAAAAACTGCTGGTGATTTAAAGTTTTTTTTAAAGTGTTTGTGGGGACCGCTATGAAACTTCAAAGACTGGAGTTGTTTTAAAACGGCAGCAATCTTCTCCGTTAGCGGGCTAGCCATTAGCTTGTCAATGTAGCCAGACAACCCAGTTTTAAAGTGGACTTGAAGTGGTTTGAAAAGAACTCACCTGTAAAATTTCATAGCAGTTAATGTGAATGATTGTTTTATGAATAAATATTAATATAATTATGAATGTCATACAGTTATTTGAACAGAAACAGGATAATGCATGTTCTAAGTGGCTGCACTGAAGGTGCTAGCTAGCGGTTAACAACCCCAAAAAAAATAAATAAAAAAAAAAAAAAAAAATATAAATATATATCTATATAAGTATTTTGATATATAATGCTTGATTTGCGGTATCATAAAGCATTAATAAACATAATTCTCATAAACAAATGATTTTTTTTTAATTGAAGCTGTTTTAAAATGTCAGTAATCTTTGATAATGGCCTCTGTTGGACTAGCCGCTAGCTTGTAAATATAGCCTGGCAAGATTTTAAAACAACTCCAACCTGTAAAATTTCAGAGCAGTTTATGTGAATGACTTTTTATAAATACAACTTGTTAAAACTCAACACATATATTTTAAAATAAATATTTTGATCATTCAGATCTAAATATTTTGCAGTGGAAGTGTTAAGCTAGCTCGTTGCTAAGCTCGTAAATAGCCATAAAATCCATCTAAATAACCACGTAATATAAATTATGGAGGTGTAAATGTTTGTGAAATAGCTGTTTTATATGATTTTAAAAACAACTGCAACTATTTTAAGATGACATCGTTTGAACTGGCTGTTAGCTTGTCATGTAAGTTAATGGATGTACTTCAATGTCTTTGTGGCGTTAACGATTCAGAATGGCTGCCACGGCTAATCAAAATAATTGTAATTTTTACAGTTATTAGGCTAAAGTTAGTTGTGGTAGTAGCTGAGAGTCATCCGCAGCAGAGCTTACAGAGCACGTGGGATATTTGTTTTAAACTTGGATCGTTCAGAACTTTCCCACAGAACCCCACTTTAAAGATGGCCGGGTTATCCCTTTAATAAATGCATGGGACGTTCCGCGCGCGGCGCCTCCTCGTGAAAGCATCGTGTTTTGTTTCTGAATGTCTAAAGAGCTCATTTTCCGTGCGCGCGCACGCGCGCAACAGGCGAAAACAGAGTCTGCGCTGCGCATGAGTTGTCTCGCGCTCCTGCCGCTTGATTTTAATGACGCTCCGCGCGCAGCTGGACCGGTTCTGTTCGAGTCCGCGTGCGCCTGACGGGAGGATGTTCCGGGCGGTGAAGTGTGACTCTCGGCACTGAACGCGCCCCGCACGTGTTCGGGACTCCCGCATGCCGGCGGGGACATCCGCGCACTCTCCGCCGGCTCTGGTGATGCCATGCCCCGGAACCACAGCGGAGACGAAGGCGGCACCGCCGGGCTCTGGATGAGGACGGCCCCGGTGCACCGGAGCGACTCGGGGCTGAAGGATGTGGAGTTCGGCCGGAGGATGATGAGCAGCGCGGGCGACGGGCTGCTGGCTCCGGCCGGTCCGGACAGCCTGCCGGGGAAGCAGGGAGCCCGGCTCAGCCTGCTGGGGAAGCCGCTGGTGTACAGCGCGCAGAGCGCCCGGAGGAACGTCCGGTACCGGCGGCTGCAGAACTACCTGTACAACGTCCTGGAGAGACCCCGAACCTGGGCCTTCATCTACCACGCGTTCGTGTAAGTTGCCGCGCACCTGTTGCTCATTGCACCGGCAGAACCAGAGAACCGGGTCCCTGCTGGTCCCGAACCTACTCGGCTTTGTCACGTGTCCAGAATCTGTCCGGTGTCTCTCCGAGGTCTGTGGACCTGCAGACACGGGGGTGTTGGAACTTCTGCAGATCATGGGTCAGATTCAGAACATGGGTCTGAACATGGGTCTGATTCTGA
>NC_056513.1:9304315-9306571 GCF_014905685.2 Nematolebias whitei | reverse complement strand
TCTGATTCAGAACATGGGTCTGAACATGGGTCTGAACATGGGTCTGAACATGGGTCAGGGTGTTCTGAGGTTTGTTTGGTTTTCTTATCAGCTGTTGTTGTTGGGGCTCCTAACTGTTTCTGAGAGGACGGAAGTTGAAACATGTTTCCGTAGAGAACCTTGTTTGTTTGTTTGTTTGTTTGTTTGTTTAGGGTGTATGGATGATTTCTGTTTGGACCTGAAAGTTCTGATGAGTCTAATCACCTGAACAGGTGTGTCAGGAACAGAAGCGATGATTGTTTTTTTTTTAATCAGTGGCAGTTCAGCCCAGAAGTAACGTATTTATCATTTGAGTAAAATTATTATTTGATGATCTGTATCTGCCATTTGTTTAGATGTTTTCATGATTTTACATTTAAAAACAAAATGAATGAAAATGGATGGACAGATTGTTGGATGGATGAATTGTTGGATGGATGGATGATGAATGAATTGATGGATGAATGATTGGTTGAATAAATGGATCATTGGATGGATGGATCCCTGGATGAACGGATGGCGGATGAATTGTTGGATGGAAGATTTGGATAAATGAATTGTTGGATGGATGATTTGGATAAATGAATTGTTGGATGGATGATTTGGAGAAATGAATTGTTGGATGGATGGATTGTTGGATGAATTGTTGGTTGGATGAATGGATTGTTGCTTGAATGAAAAATGAATGGATAAATGATTAATTAATTATTGGATGGATGATTGGCTAAATTGATTGGATGAATGGTTGGATGGATGAATTGTTGGATGGATGGATGAATGGACAGATGAATGGTTGGATGGATGAATTGTTGGATGGTTGGCTGAATGGACGGATGAATGGTTGGAAACTTTTTAACTTGGAATTTTTTTAGTTTATTAATTGATTACAGTTAACAAAGCTCTTTTTGTTGTTGTTGTAATTCTTTTTTTTTTTAATTCACGGTTTCAAACAGTTTTTCTTCAGAATAAAACCTCGGGTGGATTTTAAAAGTCAGACTTCAGACTTTCATAAAAAAGTTGATTTGGGCAACAGAGCAGCAAAAGGTCCTGGTTCGAGTCCCGGGCTGGACCTGGGCTCTTTCTGTGTGGAGTTTTCATGTTCTTGTGCTTGAGCGGCTTTTCTCCGGAGACTCCGGTATTTTCACGGAGTCTCCAGTTCCCTCCCACAGCCCAGAAAGCTGCTTTCAGGCCCCTCCCCTAAAGAGGTTTGTCTGGTTAAATAAAGGGTAATTAAAAAATTAATCAAAATGGTCAACAACCATTTATATGACAATAAAATAAAATCTACTGATTTTTAGGTTTTTTTTTTTTTTTGGTTTTGATGTGCCCACCCATAAATTCAGTACCCCCCACCCACCCACCCACCCACAAAACACACACGGCCACCCCTATAAATAATCCTAGAGGTGCCACTGCAGCTGAGCGGTTCAACTTATTTATTTACATAAAATATGTTTGAAACTTTTTAGCACGCAAGGCAGCAGGCGATATGCATTCCTTCAATGAATTTAAAATAGTTTTACCAACAAATGTACCGTTTTTTAACCGATGCTGCGACCTCGGCTCTCATCGTTTAAACATTTAACTGTAAAAACATAAATTTATTTCCTCCTTCAGAGATAATCTGTATTTGCTCAGATCCATCATCCGCTTCCTGAGTAATGTTCTCGTTGTGAATGTTTTTAAATTGTTCTCATTATCGAGATCCGGTTGTCTTCTTACGGTTTTTGACCTGTAACTCCTTCTGCAGGTTAAGTTCTCAATCAGGTGTGGTGTGCTACCACTTTTTGGTTTTTGTAACTTTTATACTTTCTATTTACAAAAATGTTCCCCATTGAAATACATTGGGATCTCCTTGATTTCACCATAAATGTTGTTCACTAAAATCTGCTTCAGAATACTTTTGTCTTCTTGTGCTCCTGTAATCTTTATTCTTCCGTTTTGTTGATTTCTAGCTTTGACCTGTGGTTTAGCTAAACTTAGTTTTTAACTATAGTTTAGCTTATCTTAGTTTTCTTACTATACTTTAGCTTATCTGAGCTTTTAACTATACTTTAGCGTATCGTAGCTTTTAACTATACTTTAGCTTATCTGAGCTTTTAACTATACTTTAGCTTATCTGAGCTTAATTAAACTTTAGCTTATCTGAGCTTTTAGCTGTACTTTAGCTTATCTGAGCTTTTAACTATATTTTAGCTTATCTGAGCTTTTAACTATACTTTAGCTTATCTGAGCTTT
>NC_056513.1:9288907-9304305 GCF_014905685.2 Nematolebias whitei | reverse complement strand
AGCTTATCTGAGCTTTTAACTATACTTTAGCTTATCTGAGCTTTTAATTATACTTTAGCCTATCTGAGCTTTTAACCTTACTTTAGCTTATCTGAGCTTTTAGCTGTACTTTAGCTTATCTGAGCTTTTAGCTGTACTTTAGCTTATCTGAGCTTTTAGCTATACTTTAGCTTATTGTAGCTTTTAACTATATTAGCTTTTTTTTAGCACTTAACTATACTTTACTTTAGATAATCTTAGTTTTGAACTATAGTTTAGCTAAACTGCATTTTTTTCTAGCTATTTTTAACTTAGAGCTTTAGATTATTTAAATTTTAGCTACTGTTTTTTCTAGTTTTAACTCTATTATTCTATTTTGCCTTTTTTAGCATTTAGCTATGGTCTTGTTCATTTTAGTTAGAGCTGTTGTTTTGTTTGAATTTTTTTGCTGTGGTTTTGATTAAATTACTTTTATTCAGCTTGTTGTAAATTTAACAACCCGATTTTGAGCTTTTCAAGCTAATCTCAGCACTCAGAATTCATGCTGCATTTTTAGAAAAAAATAAATAAAATAAAACTCTCAAGTTTTATATTTTCCCTCCACTGATCCGGACTCTCCGGTAATAATTTCCGGTGCAGCTTTCAGACTTTCAGCAAGTCTGTTGAGGTTTCTTCGCACGTTCAAAACTCCTGCATCAAATTCATTTAATATGTTTTCAAAGCATGTTCAGCTTTTGATTCTGTCCGATTTAATCTGTCAGAAATAAACCGGCGTGTGAACTGATTAATGGGTCTGAGGGTTTTTATTGAGCAGGAAATGGATTCAACAGGACGTCTGAGTGTTTCTGCTGGAAACTTTCTGATTTTACTGCAGTTTCTTCTTTTTAATTTTTTTTCAATTTCATTTCAATCTCGTTTGTTTTCATCCACTTTTCATTTGAGGCTCCGGTAGTTTAGTGGTGAAACTAACAAACACACAAACTATGATAGTTTCTCCGAGGATTATTAGATTAATTTGAATAAAAACTTTACCTCACCGGTCAGGGTTTTAATAAAACTCAATGTTTTACAAGAAGACATAGATGTTTCCAAAGGACATGAACATACATAAATTAGTGTTTATGGTGTAATAAATTTTTTTTAGTCTATTTTTTTTCGGCTCTTTAGTTGCAAAGTGTTTTGGAAGAACATTAGAAACGTATCATCTTCTCTCAGGTATTTATTTACAAACCTGATGATCTAAAGCAGCGATAATTGCTATTAATTTCATCACAGCCCTCTGAACATTTGAGCGGTGAGGTAAAAATTCCCACTCCGTAGTTTGTGGGATGTTTTTTTTTTCCACGTGGTCGAGCGTTTCTAATGGGGAACCCCACCCGCTTCCAGTTGGGTTCTTAGGACCCCCTCGGCCGAGGTTTCAACTGAGCCGAGCTGAAGGTTTGACGTAACTGCAGGTCATTGTGTACATGTTTCATAACTCCAGCCCCAAGGTCAAGGTCACAAATCAAGGTCAACATTTAAACAAGGCCTTTGCTTGTTGGGACCATAACTTCTGATCCGCTTCAGATAACGTAAACAACTTCATACACATTTGTGTCACCACTAGACGGCATGTCACAAAAACTTATCACCCTGACCCATTTCAAGGTCACAAATCAAGGTCAAATGACATACAATGGGCCATTGCTATAGATTGTTGTGTTGCTGTATAATACTTAGTTGATGGTATTAAATGTGTCTTGTTTCATAATTGTATAATTTATACATGAAAGTGGCAACACGTAAACCAACAGCGCGGCACTATGTGGAGGTCCAGACGGGCATGATGGAATTCACACGGAGACCAAATGGGCTCTATTTATGGGAAGAGGCGAGGTGGCCTCCACTTGAACCACAGCATTTTTGCAAACTGGCAGATGACGGTGATATGTACCAGTAACTTTATTTGACATATTTGCCTGTTGCTGTTTATGTTTGCGTCCTTGAAGTTTTGGGCGCCTTTACTAACACCACCACTCAAGTTCTGTTGATAAAGACCGTATAAACCCGAGTAGAGTCGAAGTCGGTTGTGGTGACAATGGAAAAACTTTGAGCGTTGAATCTACTGGTGGTGCCAGTCCAGTTGACCGTTGACCGATTTTTATCTTCTAAACCAACCTCGCAGCCGATGCACCGGGTGTCCTTCCTGCGCCCTGAACTACTTCAGCTCACAGGATATTCATGTGTTTTTCCTCCGTGTGACGGCCGCTCGCAGCAGAACTGAGCCGGTCTTTGTGCGGCGCCGAATTGGGCCCGAGATTCCGGCCTGCCTCTCCTTCCTGCTCAAGAACACAGAGCTGCCATTCAGCTCACCTCCAGACCGACGGGCTCCTGTCGTCACGAACGTGTCCTCGGGCTGGAAAATGCTGGTGGGGGTTCGGTTTTTCCTCCACCTGATGGAGTTCACGGAGCTGAACTTGGAGTTTTCACTTAAACTCACATGGATTCATTGTGGGTTGAGTTACGTGGCTTTATCATCCCTGCTGTAGAAAGATGCTGATTCATTATAAAAGATGTTGAAGATGTGAAGTCAACAGACGGAACATGTTTGGCTGACTAATCAACTTCACTGCTGCTATTAGGAGTGGGAGTTTTTACTTAGAGGTTGATGATTTGTGTTGCCCGGCCGCTAGTTTAGCGCTACGTTGCTGCCGGTTTTTATTGACGACGGGTCGGGGGGTGCGGGAGACGGGACTGAGTGATGTCTGTGTTGCCCGCCTGCTAGCTTAGCGCTACATTGCTGCTGGTTTTTAGTGATTACGTCAGTAGCATTTTTGCTAGCTCGTTTGTATTGTGCCCCGCGCTACATCAGTGCAGACGGTTGTCAATGGGGGTTGGGGGGCGGGGTTTGGTATGCAGGGCGCTCTGTTCCCTTGATGGGGCGGGTCGCCCCGTTTGTATAATGGTATCAAACGCTGCATTAAGTGTTGCAGAAATAATTTCACACCGCTCAGAAGAACACTTGCACATTAACAGGAAGTGATGTCAGTAACAGGAAGTGACATCAAAGTGGAACGCCTTCAACGCCGACAGCAGAAAATTTGATGTTTCTTTAGATTATTTTGAGTCGCAATCAGAGATACGAAGAAGTCATCAATGCAAGATCGTGGTGTAAAATTAATGCAACACTGGATGGAAATAGATCTTGTGACATTGCAGAAGCTTATCGAAACACTGCCACAGTGAATGCCTGCCGTAATTAAAGCTAAAGGCGGTCCAACGAAATATTAGTGATTTTTTTTTTTTTATTGGCCACGCAGTGTATTTCAGACAAATGTTTGTACATTCTTTTCTGTTATAGCTGTTTTTATATTAGCTGTGGCAGCCATTTTGAATTGGGTTGTCAGGTTGCAGATGTTAAATTAAAATCTGTCCACTGGTTTGAGATATTTTGCTGACAACCACAGACAAAAAAAAACATTGTCCACATTTTATATTTTGATAGTTTAAATAATAATAATAATGATGTTGATAAAGATTTTGTCAGTTTGACTTCTAAACATTTGAGGACAAAATGTAGTCCTGTGTTGAAATGACAAACTTAGTGTGAAATCTTGATGTTAGATAAGTGTGTGTGCATCTGCGTCCATGCGTGTGTGTGTGTGTGTGTGTGTGTGTGTGTGTGTGTGTGTGTGTGTGGTTTGAACGTTTTATGTAAATTCTGTCAGACGCTCGCAGCGCCGGCGGTTTCAGGTTTCAGGTCTGGGTTTACTCTGAGGGAGTTCCTCTCGCACGTTCGTCACAAACGGCCTCTCTACAAACACAAAGACCTCGGCCTTGGACTTGGCGGCACACAATGCATTGTGGGTATTGTGCTTCAGCTCAGAATCATCATTTACCCAAACAGCACCTGCTTGTCTCCTCTTCATTGCCTCGTGCAGTCTGCAGATGAGGAAACTGCGGGAAATTATTATTATACTTTTTATTTCTACGGTGAAAGTTCTGAACAAATTAATTTAATAATTTCTGCAATTATTTAGTGTGCTAATGCAGCTAACGCCTACACTTCATCCACCGTCTTTCAACGGGGATTTGAGAATTGGACAAAATGGCTGACATTTTGGTGTTTAAACAGTAGAAGAAAAAGTAAAGTGAGATCTAAGGAAATGTTAGCTGCTGCCACTGGCTCATTATGGTCGTCGTGGTAACCAAACACCTGTGTCTGCCACTCTGACAGCACTCTTAATAGGACAGACAGAGGGAAAAGCTGAGCCAAAAGTAAACCTCAAACAAACAGTCGCTGTGGGAAAACTAAAAGTTGTTTAAGTGTATAGTTTCTAGTGTTTCCCTCACATTACTTGCCTTGGCGGGGTACACATTTCTTTTGTGATTTTTGTCGACAGGTGTGAAAGAGTCGGAGATATATCTGTGTTGCGCGCCGTTTGTATCCGTGGGGATACGGCGGAAATGGAGCACTGCCACTGTAGCTGGTTATCTAGCATGTCTAGCATTGTATCTAGCATTGTATTCCGCACCACTAGCTTAGCGCTACGCCAGAGCTGGCAGGTGTCGACGTGGTTTGGTTCAGTAGGAGGGCGGTGCGCCCTGCTTGTAAAATAGTAGCAAAAACACTGGATTCCTCAAATGATTGGGGTGGCCGAAGATTAATCGTTAGGAACCATGGCCACCATTGGCCACCCCCTGGCTCCACCACTGCACCTGGACATGGAAAAAATGTCTCCGTCCACTCTCCAGGACCCGTCTGCACCTCCTCAAACAAAAATAAGAAACCTACCTATGCTCTTCTCCACGGTGTAACTCGTACCCTCTTGAATATCTTGCAGCAAAAACATTTAGGTTTACCTGCATCCCCAGTTCCATTCCAGTCCAGAAAAACACTCCTCTAGAAAACTACAAACCTTCACCGTTCAAATCCCTCAGAGACATGGGGCATGGTGAATTTTTCCAGCGTCGTCTGGTCCTGATGTATAATTTGTTGTTACCTGAAAGCTGCAGGAGTTGAGAATCAAACGTGGCGACAAACAGCCGAATCTTTCAAAGGTTTCCTCAGAGTTCAAGATTTGGCACCGTAAAAACAGAACCAGACCCCCGGCTGGGATCAACGCCGGGTTTTTCCTCTGTCTGACCTTTTGAGTCTCACTTTCAGATGAGACAGTTTTTGTGTAACGAAGTGCCACATGAGTCACCCCCAGTGCGCTTTTTCTTTTTTATAACTACAAACGTTTCTGCCTCGGCTCTCCTTCAGATAAAAATATTGTCTCTCCGGAGTTGTCGGGGCGTTGTTTCAGACTGACCCATACGACCGGTTAAGAGGGCCGTCTGAGTGTTATAAACAGCCTCTCCTGGGACTTTCTATCACTTCTCACCTCTTTACATCCCTTCACGCGTCTCTCACCGGAGCGCTCTTTGTGTTTTTGTCATCGCATCGCCGACGCTTTGAGCGCCCCGTCTCCAAATAAAGAGCCCGTGAGCTCCATCCTGTCGTCTCTTTTGGCCCGTTTCTGTTGCGGAGCTGGTCTCTGCCGCCGAGTGTTAATCACCAATGTGCTGGCAGATGCTCGCCTTTGTGTGTGTGGGGGTGATACAGAAGAGTGTAGCGGTTCATCACATGTGGAGTGTTCTGTTGGCACCCCGAGGCTTTAACAACGGTCACTTCACTGCTCAGACGCACACAGAGGCAGCATTTTTTTTTTATTCCAGCAAACCTCTCAAATCACCTTGAAATGAGGGGGCAATTTTTGAGCTTTCCAGTGTTGCCGTAGCAACAGATGCTGCCTCTTCGAGCTGGAGCGGGTGTCTGTAAATGAGTAAAAATAGACGAGATTGAAGGCTGGCTCCCGCCTGCATTTCGGTCCAGCTCCTCCGTTTTCTGCGGTTTGTGCCACAAACGGGATGTGGATCGACTCACAGCCTCCCATCACCCAAAAAAAAAAAAAATGTCACCTTTTGTTTACTCCGGTAATCTCACTGAGACACCGGGGTCTCGTTGTTTCAAAATAAAGGCCCAGTATCACTTGAAGAAAGTGATGGACTTGTAGCAGTTCTGGTCAGATCTTCTAAAGGATATTCGGTCCGTTCTCAGGTGGGATCTTGTTTGACGTGTTCTACCTCAGACTAGATGTTGAGGATGACTCTCAACTACTACCACACCAAGATCTACCTCAGTTTCTGTTAAATGAACCACGTTATGACCATTTGGGTTTACAAATGTTGACTGATCCAGTCTGAGGTTCATCAGATATTTTGCTAACAAGCAGACTGTTTTGAGCTTGGATATGTGGTTGTGAATGACTCTCGGCTACTACCACTCCAATTTAAGACATTTGTGTTTAAGTCTGTTAGTGACGGCGGCCATCTTGAATGTACAAGTCATCGTTTGTAGAAGCATCCATTGAATATTTAAATGTTTCATTGAAATCCATTCACTTGTTCTTGAGATATTTTGCTTACAGAGGTTTACTCAAAATAGTTACTCCATCTTGTCGAAGCTCCAAAATTCACGGTTGAAACCTGTGCTTTTTGTGTAAAAAGTTGTTTTTCCTCTGCAAAAAGAAGACAAGAACTTATTTACTGATTTTTTTTTTTAAAAGGAAAAGCTTTGTGTGAAAAATGCTATACTAAAAAGCTCAAACCACACTGAGCGTCTGCCATTTTGAGAACCAAAAAAAAAGGGAAAGAGAGACAGCCCATGTCACGTCAAGGGCCCTCCCTCCCATTTTTCTTAGAGACACGCTGCTCACTCCCTCACTGACCGTCCTTCGGTTCAAAAAGTCTTATACTGCAGTCCGGTGGTCAAAAAAGGTACTACACTCAAAACTAATCAACCAACATTTCTTCTTAAAGTTAACAATAATTACTAATTATTGTCAAATTTCAGTTTTCAAATTGTTTGACAATAATTAATAATTATTGTCAAACTGCAAACAATATTATCGTTTATTGCAATAATTTCTAAGACAATTAATCGCCCAGCAAAATTTGTTATCATGACAGGCCTAGCTGTAGCTGCTTTGTACGACATTGTCAGTGTCACACTAAAGAAAAAATACAGGGTGTTTTTTTTAAATTATTTTTTATATTTATATATTGAAATTAAAGTCAAAAAGTTAAAAATAGCTAAGAACAAATTTATTTCAAGATTAGAAGAGAAGTCCATAATCAAATCAGAAATGATTCAATAGACTACAATTGTCATGTTTTAGCTGCTCCCTTTTATAAATTCAGTTTTTGGATTTAAAACTAAAGAAGACCATTCTGACGATCTTTGTTTCAAAACAACAAGTCTTTGGTTTTGTCGACACTTGAGGTGGATAAGTGTGACAAAACAAGCTCAAATTCAGACTGAACACAGATGCCAGGAAACCACAGTATCATCAGCATACATGGGTATCAGGAACATTTTGATCCGCATTAATATACATTTTGAAAACATTAGGGCCTTGAACACAGACTTGAGGCACACCGTTGATAATAATAAAATAACTGGAAAAGATGTTGGGAAGCTTCTGCCAGAAGAGGCTGTGATGTACGATGTTTTATACTTTTGACAAATCGAGGCAGTTTCATGAAAATGTTGAAGTTAAAAGGGAATGAGTTAAACCTTTCAGTGGACGGGCTGTGTGGTTTTCTGACCCATGAGGAGAAAATCTGACGTCAGGCGTAGCTTTGACACTGAAAACCACATGATCGAGCCCCGCAGCACCACTTTGTTGTGGTTCTGATGTGAACAGGTTTCTGGATGACGGCGGTCCCAGCGGGTCGGGTGCTGGAGGTGGGCAGTGTCAGCTAACCAGACCAAGGGGGTGTTCAGGCTGAAAACTGGTCCTGTGGCAGGAGACGGGTTGCAGACCCGAGCCGCCTGTGGTTCTGTGTTGCAGAGTGATGGGCCAGAGGTCCTCTGACCTTCCTGTCTTACCCCCAGGGGAAGCACCCCTCCCCCACAACAAACTGCAGGAGTCTGCGACAACACGAGCACAAAAAAAACAAACCAGGAAGCAGATGTATTTTTTTCTACTTTCTGTCGTTGCATTTTCGTTGCTTCATTTTTCTTATTTGAGGTTTTTACGAACGTTTAACGGTCGGGCCTCGCAACCCAAACTGATGCAACAGATTGCTCATTGTGCATCACTCAACCTCCTCCTTTTCCTTTAAGTTTCTCATCTTCATCTTCACTTTCGCTCCTCACATCTTTGTTCATGCATCAAAAACATAATTTACAACTTATAACCCTTCAGTTTACATTAAAGCAACAAAACTACTTATAGAGGTTTTTAAAAAGCCTGTTGTCAAAAACCAAACTACTAAAACAACTTTCTTTCTTTTTTTTTAACAGCTTTAACTTGTGCAATGCTGAGTCAACATCCTGTTTATAGTTTGTTGCTAACTATTTCCGGATACTTTATGCAACGTTTAGCTTCAGCAGGAATTAACTGCTTTAATTTTGAATAAATGTGTATATTTTTATACAATTTAAATTAACCCCACCCCCCAAAAACAACTTGTAAAATACTCTCTTTTTTTGGCTTCTTCTTCTTTTTTAGCTTTTAGCTACAGTTTTGCTATATTTAACTTTTAGTTACTGTTGGCTAATGTTAGCTTTTAGCTGACCATCCATCCCTCCTTCATTCTGGACTCAGGTCTTGGGGGCAGCAGCTTGAGCAGGGAGGTCCAGACATCTCTCTCCACAGCCACCTCTTCCAGCTCTTCTGGAGGACTTCAAGGTGTTCCCAGCTGAGAGATGTGGTCTCTCCGGAGTGTCCTGGGTCTTCCCTGGCATCTCCTCCCAGTTGAACTTACTGGGAAAACGTTCCTAGAGAGGCAATCGGGAGGAATTTTAGCTTTAGTTTAGCTAATTTTAGATTTTAGTGTTTTGATTTTTGTCCTCGTGGTGTGTTTTAGTTTCTGTTTTTGTTTTTTTCTGTAACAATTCATATAACTCCCAGTATTTAACAGCGTTAAGTCTTTGGTTTCACAGAAACGGTAATTTATCTTGTTAACTGCCCTCCGAAGCCTCGTTGACTCCCCGAGCCGGTTCCACCTGGGTTCGCCCAGGCATCCCGAACATAAAAACCTCCATGAGCCTCGTCCGGCTCCAAAACAAGTCGGGCTGTGTTTATCATGATCACCAGGAATTAGTCACACCCTCAGCTGTCATTCCACAAATACCCAGGAACTGTTTGATCACCACTATAAATACAGGCGCTGGTTAGCATTCTTCAGAATTTGCTGTTCCTGTTAAAGTGAGTTCTTTTTAGGCGGGGATGTGTGATGCTCATGAGCAGTCAGTGTCTTTCCTGCAGTGGATACATGGCATGCTCGATATTAAACTGAGATACAGAACTAATAAATGTGGATCTGCTTGTTTTTATATTTTAGGGTTAAAGAGTCAGAGTCAGAGAGTCAGAGTCAGAGTTTCTTTATTGTCATTCGCACCTCATGTGGTACATGTGGTGGAGCGAAATTATGTACACGGGGTCCCAGTTACATCCAACAATAAAATGTATAAGAAAAACAGATGTTAGAAAATATTTCACTCAACTATAGAGCAAGAATTTAAATCTGATGAGTAAATTCTATGTTAACATTTTATGACTGAAAGTCTAACACCAATGCAGTCCAAGTGTCGTAGACTACGATGGTTATATTTCTTCATATTCGGGCCCCTAGCACATGGCCACTGCTGATGATGTCATGCTACAGGCAGGAGTGTGTACTCCTGTGTTGGACTCTGATGTGACCTCTGTAATAAAATATTCAGATAAACCTAAATCTGTTTTTAAAACATCTCGACTGAACTACTGTTCTCACATCGTTGGCGGCTCAGAGGATTTTTCTCTTTTCGTGCGGAGTAACAAATGTCCGCGCTCCTGTCCGGCTGAACGGACCGATTGTTGAGTGACGCTCTCTGCTGCATCAGAGACGAGTGAAGGGTGACGCTTGCTAAGGCTGTCGTCTCCTGCCCTTTCTTTGCTCCTCGTTCCTCACCTCCTCTTCCTTCTGACCTTCTGAAGTTTAGGCGCCAGGCTGACGGAGTGCAAGCACTGGTGCTGATGCTGCACGGCTTCCTGTTCCTCTTGCAGACGTCTTTAAAGGGCAAAACTGGCGTCTGGCAGTTTGAGAGCCTTTGGCTGCCTTGATGTAAATGAGATCCTTGGGACTTGAACCTGTGCTCTCTCTTCTGACGTGGGCCCGGCCATCGTGGGCGTCTTCCTCTGAGGAGGACGAACACGCTGTTGCTGTTGACGCGTTCCTGCCGCTGGATGTCCAGGAGGCGCCTGAGGCACCTCAGATGGAAGCTGTTGAGTTTACGCTCATGTTCTGCGTAGGGGGTCCACGCTTCGAAGCTGCAGAATACTTCCCGGTGAGACCGCGCAGCGAGCTGGAGATGGTGGACCCGAGGCACGTGACGCTCTCTGCAGCTTCCAGGCTCATCCAGTCTCTGGTGATTGGAGGAGCGTCGGCGAAAGACGGCGCGACGTTTCAGTCCGAACTGATGCCTGACCGTCTTCAGTTTGTGACGTCAACACAGCGTTTGTTGACGAAGCAGATGTTTAGATCCTGCTTCCTAGACTGATAAGCCCCGCCTACCTAAAGAGGTGGTGGGCGGGTCCAGTTATCGTACTAGCCACTTCCTGACTTGTCCTCCAGGGCATTACTGTAAATATTCACAAAATTCAAACTGTGTATGAATCCTCAGCAGGTAACAGGTCTTTGTACAAACTTTATTTTTTGTTTACACCCACACCAAAATGTGAAACACTCTATTAAAAATAAAACCGCTAAAAAAAACTTTAATTTGTTGTTTTAACCATTATACATCAGTTTAAATTAGGGATGCACGATACTGGACTTTTGGGCGATATCTGATATTTTATATACGTTCCTTAGTCAGAACATAGCCCTCTCTCTTATTTAGGCTTATTTGCTACAAAAATTGTGCAACAGCTGTAAGAGCTGGTGACATATATTCAGTAACAGCCACATGCTTTACACAGCACTTTAACTTATATTAAATGAAAAGTGTTGCATGTTATTTATTAGCGTTAGTCACTTGCGATGCTGTCTCACTTGTGGAGGCTTGTTCCAGGTTCCTATAGCTGCGGTGTGGGATCCTCTGCACTCCTGTGCATGAAGGACAGACTTTTTAAGTTCAAAGTTTTTGTCTATCCATTGTGCCGTAAAACTAATCATGCTAACGGGGCTAACACGACGTCCAAATGTCTGTGGTAAAACTCACCCAAGTGCTATCGGCTATTAGCTTCTCAATGACGTTGGAAATGCCGGCTTGTAACTCGGGTAAGGCTACGTCAGAAAAACTTCCACACCGCCGACATTTTGAATTTTCCTCTCCGCCGTGAGATCAGTTAGGCGTTCGTGACGTCATCACGTTGTACTGCCGCTGCAGGCAGCCTCGTCACTGGGTTGTCATACAAAAACGGCGTCTTTTATATCGGTGAGTTATTTTGATGGAATGGCCGATATTGAACTTTAACGCCAATATTGGCCGATACCGTGCCGATAATATTGTGCATCCCTAGTTTAATTGGTTCCTATTTTTCAGGAGCCGTTGCCTCGATACCTTGAGAATTTTCCAGACGTAGATCACTCTGCTTGATATCTACTGCAGGTAGGACACTGACTACTCATAGCTAACCAACTAAATATGCCGACGTTTGATAAGTGCTGGTGTGCAAATTAAGCTATTTTTTCCTGGTCTGTCTTATTTTGCACAGTCTTGATGGTATCCTCTGGATTACAGAGTCCCTCGCGGCTGCACGAGGTGAAAGTGCTGAGGCGTGACTGAAGAGGGGGCGGGGCTTGTAACCATTAAGGCCCCTGCATAGTCCATCTGATGTAGAGAAATCAGCTCTCAATCATTCTGTTCTCAGATTTTAGATTTGTGGCCAAACGGTTGATGCAGGGACGGAGTGCCGTGTCGTATACTTTGGTGGGACGCGTTTCCCAGGAGCTCTGCGTGCGTCTCACGGACTATGAAACCAAACGTCCTGCACCCACGTGACCACGAGTCGACGGTTCAGCTTCGCATGGAGCACGCCGGGCCCTTAACGCTGCTCTGTTAGCACTTTCTTCTAGCTGACCTGTCGGATCACATTAGGGCCGAGTTCGCTGCCGAGGTCACCTCAGGCGACTTCCCGTGTCATCAAGAGGGACTGTGTGTGTGTGTGTGTGTGTGTGTGTGTGTGTGCGTGCGTGCGTGCGTGCGTGCGTGCGTGCGTGCGTGTGTGTGTGTTGGCATTTTTATGAAGCGATCACACACATGCAGCTGACATGAAGAGGTCTTAATTTGCCTCAGCTCTGTATTTATATTTCAGGACCTCTGGTGGTGTGTGCGTGCGTGCGTGTGCGTGCGTGCGCATGTTTCAGTTCTGGGTTTTCTGCTTCAGAACTCCAGATTAAAAACAACAGATCTCACAGAGTCCAAACTGGTTCCAACTCCTGACCCTGCAGCTTGTAGAACCTGCAGCAACAGAACTTTCAGTGGTTTCCTGTTCGTTTCTCTGACTGGACCTCGGTTCTGCTGTAGATTAGCTGCTGTGTTTGGGATCTTGGTTCTGTTGGGTCCAGTTTGGTCCCAGCTTCAGCTGTTGGACTCCAGAACGTTGGTCCCCAGAGGAGTTCTGGTCCACTCAGTGATTGACAGGAGCCCAAACCATCAGTCCTCCACCATCGTGCTGACAGCTGGGAGGGGCTGTTTGCTGCAGTGCATTCTGGGTAAACAGCTGTCCTCTGGTGCTGGTCCAGAAGTCTTGCGGTTCCTTGAGATGAAACTTTCCAAGTTGCCATGTTGTTTTTAGAGAGAGAAGAGGTCTTGACCTTTGACCTTCAAACTGAGTCCTGCAGAGTCTGAGGTGGAGCTCATTTTTCTGACTTTGGGGCAGGAAATATGATCAAAAGTTAAATTATGAGAGTTTGTAGTTTCATTTATATCTACGATAAAGTCCCATCTCAGTCCTGATGGGGTGAGGGGTCAGCTGCGATGCATTCATGGCACCTGGGAAAACCAGACGCCAAGAAATACCTGGTAAAATCTTTCTTCAGCGTTTGCATTAAACTAATGTTTTTACACCTCTGTGCTCCTAAACAGCTAAAACTGTTGGAGCTGAACCTCTGAGATCCGGTGGGAGCGAGTTTTTCCCATGACTGTAACGTTTTAAAGGATGAGGCTAAAAACTGACGAGCTGGGTTTTAAAGTATCCTGTCACTCCCAATCCAAACCTCAATCTGTAAAAACGACTCCGAGCTGCTTTGAGCTGATAAATCACGACCGCCTGCGGTTCCACAAACTAGCCTGTAAGTGCTTGTCTTATCAAAATCAGCCGAAGCCCGCAGAACAGCAGCCGAAGGGCTCAAGTTGTGGGATTCAAGCTGAGGAGGAGCACTCGACAGCTGCTTGTTGGAACAACAGGCGCGGCTGCGCCCTGCGGGTCGTGTTACCCCGCCGGGCTTTTAATAGACCCGCTCCGCTGCGGAGGACAGATTAGCCCGAGGTCCAGTAGCCCGGGTCGGGTTTCCGACGTGAGAACGTTTGTTGACAGGAGAGTATCTTTGTGTTTAGTTTTCAATGTTTTTAAAGATGTTGTTGTGAAATAATAAAAACTGACTAAAGTCCCCGTCAGCCGTCACGCTCCTCGCCACATGGCGGCCGACTGAGCAGCTTCTGGAAAAATATTTGTGAATGTATTTTATATTTCAGTCTGGCCGCGGCGGCGGGGGTCGTGAAGGAGAATTATTGCTCTTGGCAGTTTGAAGATGGAAAACCAAACGGTGGTTTTTGGTTTTTATTGGAGGATTAAATATATTTTAATGAGCTGCTCCTCCAAACATGAACTCTGCATATTTCTGTTCTCCGCAGCTCCAGTCTCGATTCTTTAGACTAAAATAAAGCTAACGATGCTGAACACGCTGATGAAAGCTGCTGAAGAGACTGAAACGAACCGTTACAGCTAAAAGCAACAGAACGCTAGTTTATAGAAGCAGAAGGCTACCTAGAATTTAGCAGAGTTGCTAAAAGCTACGTAGAAACAGGCCAGCTAAAAACTGGATTTTGCCAAAGATTGGCTAAAAGCTACAAAAAGGTTGTTAGAAACTTACAAAAGTAAAAGTTTAGCTTGAAGCTAAATGTAGCAACAGGCTAGTTAGAAACCTAAAGTGGCAACTAGATAGAGGATAATGCTTCAAAATGTTGGCTAAAAGTTAACAAGTAGCTAAAAGCTGAAAGTAGTACAAGGCGAGCCAGAAGATTAAAATAATAAACTGTTAACTTGAAGCTAAATGCATCAGCAGACTAGCTAAATGCTTAATGTGGCAACAGTTTAACTAGAAGCTAAATGTAGCAAAAGGCACTCAAAAGCTAAAAAATGCTAGCTAAAAGCTGAAAGTGGTAAAAGCCTTTCTAGAAGCTTAAAAATAATAAAAGGTTAGCTTGAATCTAAATGTAGCAACAGGCTAGATAACACCTTAAAGTGGCAACTGGATAGTTAGAAGTTAAATGTGCAACAGGCTATCTAAAAGTGAAATATATTAAAAGGCTAGGTGGCAACAGGCTAGCTAATGCATAAGTGTTGCCTGGCTTGCTAGAAGCTAAATGTTACAAAAAAGTGACTAAAGGTTAAACATAACAAGAAGCTAGTAAAAAGCTCAAAAGAGTAAAACTAGAAGCTTAAAGGATAACACTTGCTGAAGGCTAAAAGTAACAAAGGTAACAAATCTAAAAGAATGAAAAAAGATTCAAAAACTAACTAGAAGCTTAAAATGGTCAAAGGTTAGCTAAATCATGTAACATGCTAGCTAAAAGTGTTAACAGGCAAGCTAAAGCCAAAAGTATCACCAGGTTAGCAAAAGGCTAAATGTATAAACAGACTAGCTAAAAGCTAAATGTATAAACAGACTAGCTAAATGCTAAAAGTATCAACAGACTAGCTAAAAGCTATTGTATAAACAGACTAGCTAAAAGCATCAACAGGCTAGCTAAAAGTATCACTAGGTTAGCAAAAGGCTAAATGTATAAACAGACTAGCTAAAAGCTAAATGTATAAACAGACTAGCTAAATGCTAAAAGTATCAGCGGGCTAGCTAAATGCTAAAAGCATCAACAGGCTAGCTAAAAGCTATTGTATAAACAGACTAGCTAAAAGCATCAACAGGCTAGCTAAAAGCTAAAAGTATCAACAGGCTAGCTAAAAGCTAAAATATCAGCAGGCTAGCTTAAAGCTAAAAGTATCAGCAGGCTAGCTAAATGTTAAAAGTATCAACAGGCTAGCTAAATGCTAAAAGTATCAACAAGCCAAACTCTAAAAGTATCAGGCTAGCCAAATGCTAAAAGTATCAGCAGGCTAGCTAAATGCTAAAAATATCAACAAGCCAAACTCTAAAAGTATCAGGCTAGCCAAATGCTAAAA
>NC_056513.1:9286803-9288897 GCF_014905685.2 Nematolebias whitei | reverse complement strand
ATCAACAAGCCAAACTCTAAAAGTATCAGGCTAGCCAAATGCTAAAATTATCAACAGGCTAGCCAAATGCTAAAAGTATCAACAGGCTAGGTAAATGCTAAAAGTATCAACAGGCTAGTTTTTTAAGCCTAAATTAGCTGGACGGTAAGATTTCTGGATGTTTAAAAAAACCCAATGTATTTTAATAAAAGCAGAAAATGAGCTGTAGATTTGGTGGCGACGGCTGAAGATGTAATGTAGCTTCACTGCTTCTTGAAACAGAACCGTCCCGTTTCTCTGTCCTTTCATGAATACCAGAACCTAATTCCTTCTGACGAGACCTGGTTCCTCTGCATACATTGATGTCCTCAGCTGAGGGGACAAAGGAAGACGCTCCGAGTCTCTCTGTCCACCTGGCCGGACCGTCATGAATGCCAAGTGGCTCCACCATCAACCATCTGCTGCTTTGTCCTGAAGGACGCGATGTTCTGGCTGCAGCAGCACGGACCCGCTCCGAGGTTCTGAGTCCTTTATGTGCAGACCTCAGACAGTGGGTTCAAAGGTCAGCTGAACCATAACTTTTGACCCAAGCAGCTTCACAGAAACCCTTGGTGTGAACGGGTCTGAGTGGGACTCCGAACCAGCTGTTCTGAAAACCAGCTGTTCTGAGTGTGGGCGGAGTCACAGCCTTCTCTGACCGGTATAGTTTTCGCCCCGTGGAGCAGCTGCTGTTTACCTCCTCTGATCACAGACAGCTGAACGTTAGTCAGAGGAACACCAGCACTGATCGGCCCTCTGGTTCTGTTCGGCCCTCCTGAAGCTCCCAGTAGCAGAAACCCCAGATCTTTGTGGGGAAGAGGATGATTAAAGCTGTAAAACTCCCACTGAGGCTCACTTAGTGCTCTGCTTTCAAACGGTTCACTAATTTGCTCCGTAATCGTCCATGTTGTTTCTGAAGATGTTGAGGTTTCCTTTAAAACGTGCTGAAGTTGTAAACGGAAGAAATGTGACGAACTTCTGCGCTGAGGCCTCTCTGAAGCTCGGAGACAGAACTCCTGCCAGACTGCAGCCGTGTTGCTCCGTCTGCAGAACTTCAGGCTCGGACTAAACAAATATTTGCGTATTTATCATTAATTATATATAATGTCATTATCTAATCAGGCGTCCGGTCAGGTGCAGCAGTTTCAAAGCTCTTAAAGTGAAATTCCCTCCTTCCTGCAGAATCAGAGCAGTAGCCGACACCTGACAGACCGTACCCAGGGCGTCAAACCGAGGGGATTTGTCCGGTCGTTGCCTCGAAGCTGATTGTTTTCTCGCCCTCTAAACTGTTTGTAGAAAACAGGACGGTGACGCAGGCGGACGGTTTTCTCTCGAGTTTCTGAGCCGCGAGCGTGAAAAGCAGCTGGCGTCGTTGGCAGGCAGCTCGGCCTTCAGCGCTTCACCCACGCACTCGCCATTTAAACACGAGTCCATCAGCTGTTTCCCGCCCGCCACTCTAACACACACACACAGGTCTGACGAGGGCCCGCTCAGACCCAGCAGCTGCAGAAACACTCTGCAGGCGTGTTCTGGGTGACACGGCCAGCCGCTGTATGACCCACACTCTGGACTTCTGAGAGGATCGGACCGCTCAGAACCAAGAGGCTGAAGTGGAAGATAAATATCTGTGACATGAACTGACCACAGACCGACCGTTCACCTCACTCGGACCTGTGCACCGGCTCTTTTATTCTTTAACCTTTTCTTCCCGGGTTGGTCGGTTGAAAAGTTGTTGTTATTTAGACGACCTGAACAAGAGGCAACAATCACCTAAAAAAAAACAAAAAAAAACACTAAACATAAAGACTTTAAAGATTACACTCACACAAGATTTAAAAAGAACAAGCTGCACACGGCGACCCCCGTCACTGAGGGATTAGAAGAATAAATGTAGTTAAGAGATGAGTGTTTTTCTGGACTGGAACTGAACAGAGAATGAAGTGAACCAAAATGTTTATGATGCAAGATGTTCAAGTGGGTAGAGTTGCTAACAGGACCATGCTGCTAACAGGACCATGCTGCTTACAGGACCACACTGCTAACAGGACCACGCTGCTAACAGGACCACGCTGCTGA
>NC_056513.1:9268380-9286793 GCF_014905685.2 Nematolebias whitei | reverse complement strand
GCTAACAGCACCATGCTGACAATAGGCTATGCTGCTAATAGCACCACACTGCTAACAGGACCACTTTGCTAACTGGACCATGCTGCTAACAGGACCATGCTGCTGACAGCACCATGATGCTAACAGCACCATGCTGACAGTAGGCTATGCTGCTAATAGCACCACACTGCTAACAGGACCACTTTGCTAATAGGACCGCTCTGCTAACAGGACCACGCTGCTAACTGGACCATGCTGCTGACAGCACCATGCTGCAAACAGTAACATTGTTTTTTATAACACTATTCTTTTTATTTTGATTGCTTTTCATTATTATATATTGTTGTCTGTGTAAAAGAGGTCTCTCTTGTAAATGAGTCCCCGTGACTCGATGAGACTAACCTGTATAAATAAAGGTTAAATAAACAAAAATTAAAACTTTTCATTCAAACATTGTTCCAGATTTCTGCAGTACAGCCTCCAGCTTTTCTCCATCGGACGCCGTCACTTCAACTTTGGGTAAAAATGTTTTTAAAACACGTTTTCCTCCATAAGTTGAGCTGCATCGAGCTCTCTGGGCCGAGCTCAGGTGACAAAACTGCAGCTAAAACAAGAAATGGCTAAATCACAGCTAAAAGCTAAAATTGGCATAAGAAGACAAATGTTCTGAGGTTAATTTTAATGCATGTTTAGAATTGATGAGATCTCAGTGGATTTCTGTTGGGAGTTTGTTTTAAATATTTAAAAATGTCTAAAGGGTACAAAGTTGCAGGTGGTGGGTCCACAGGAAGGCAGACCCATGTAACTCATTCTGGCCAAGCCTGACTGGACCCCGCAGGAGAAGCCCAGTTACCAGGCCTGGCTCCAAAGGGGGGTCCCTGTAACCCATGTCTGGTCGAGGGACATCAAGCTGGACGTCACGCTGTCTTCTGTCCATAAGAGTATTTATTGAAACTCTGTCTGACCCATCACAAAGGACCAGTGTGTTCTGGGAGACTCTACCAGGAGCAACTGTCCCAACAGCTGGTCTCCTAGGATCATTCAGGTGCACGGAGTCCTCCATTTCAATAAGGGAGGAGCCTCAAGTGGAGGAGTTCAAGTGTCTCAGGGTTTTGTTCTCAGTGAGAGAAGAATGAAGAGTGAGATCTACAGATGGATCGGTGCAGCTTTTGCAGTATTGTGGACTCTGTGCCGGTCTGTTGTGGTGAAGAGGGAGCTGAGCTGATAGGAGAAGCTACGGTTTACTGCTCGGTCTACATTCCTACCCTCACCTGTGGTCAGGAACTCTGGGTAGAGACTGAAAGAACCAGATCCTGGATCCAGGAGGTCTAAATGAGTTCTCTCTGCAGGGTAGCTGGACTCTTCCTTAGAGACAGGGTGAGAAGTTAAGCTCTCCAAGAGTAGAGCTGCTGCTCCTCCACATCCAGAGACGGGTGAGATGTTTCAGACATATTGTAACGGTGTCCCCTGGACGCCTCCATAGGGAGGTGTTCTGGACATGTCTAACTGGGAGGAGACCTCTGGAAATACCCAAGACACCCTGGAGAGACGTCTCTCAGCTGACATGGGAACACCTTGGAGTCCTCCCAGAAGAGCTGGAAGAGGTGGCTGTGGAGAGAGAGGTCTAGACGTTCCTGCTCATGCTGCTGACCCCGATACCCGAGTCTAGAACAAGTTGACGGACGGACAGATGGACAAAAACACATCATGATCCTGGTTGAGTGTAAAATTTTGAGTTCTTAAACAGAATGTTTGCAGAAGTAGTTAGAAAACAAATGTATGAACTGTGAGATGGAGAGGCCAGACTGAGATGGTTTGGACATGTCCAGAGGAGGGACAGTGGTTTGGACATGTCCAGAGGAGGGACAGTGGGTATATTGGTAGAATGTTAGAAATTCAGCTGCCAGGAAAAAGACATGGATGCAGGTAGAGAGGACATGGAGGTGGAGTGAGGACAGATCGAGACGGAGTAGGAGGACTCTCTGTGGAGACCCCTGAAGAGGGAACAGCCAAACAAGTGTGAGCTCTGTCCTTCTTGTCCTTGCTTCACGTTTCTTTGTTCTCCTGCTTTGATCTTGTTTCCTTGTCTTCGGTGGTGAAGCTGTGGACTCTGACGGTCTTTGTGCTGCAGCTTGAAGGTTTCACGCGGCGCCTGAAAGCCACCGAGTGGGCATTCATCCTCTCAACAGCCACAGCCTTAATTAGAAGCCTAATTACACAGAGGAATGGGATGCCAGGGGGGAGGAGGGGGAGGCAAATGGAGGAAAGATGTCGAGGAGGTGGTGGCCAAGTGAAGGCTAACCCCTCCACCATCGCCTCCTCTGTTCACCGCCTGACCTGCCAGGAGTGAAAAACCCAACAGCTGCACCGGCTGCTGAAGCCTGACCCCCTCCTCCTCCTCCCTCCTCCTCCTCACTCCTTCATCACAAACCTAGCTGACTCCCCCCACGTCTCCCCTGTCCTCAAGAACCCTTGTTAGTGTTGTTGCAGGAACAGCTTTGGCCTCATGTTGAATGTATCATTAAACCGTTGCTTATTGTTCTGACCTTGAACGCACCATGAACATGGTGAGCCCACAGAACCTGATACTGCTCTGCTGCTGATAAGAACACGGCGCTTTGAAGAAAAACATCGTTCTCAGATTAAAATATGTCCCACAGTTGTTCCATGAGTTAAAAAACAAAAACACATATGTCTGTCTGTCTGTCTGTGTCTGTCTGTCTGTCTGTGTCTGTCTGTCTGTCTGTGTGTCTGTCTGTCTCTGTGTGTCTGTCTCTGTCTGTGTGTGTCTGTCTGTCTGTCTCTGTATGTCTGTCTGTCTCTGTCTGTCTGTCTGTCTGTCTGTGTGTGTCTGTGTGTGTGTCTGTCTGTGTGTGTCTGTGTGTGTGTCTGTCTGTCTGTCTCTGTGTGTCTGTCTGTCAGTGTGTCTGTCTGTCTCTGTCTGTGTGTGTCTGTCTCTGTCTGTCTGTCTGTCTGTCTCTGTCTGTCTGTGTGTCTCTGTCTGTCTGTGTGTCTGTCTGTCTGTCTCTGTCTGTGTCTGTTTGTCTCTGTCTGTCTGTCTGTGTGTCTGTCTTTGTCCGTCTCTGTCTTTCTGTCTGTCTGTCTGTGTGTGTCTGTCTTTGTCCGTCTCTGTCTGTCTGTCTGTCTGTCTGTCTCTGTCTAACTTTATTACTACAAATTTTAAATTATTATTTTAGTTAATTCAAGCACACAGGAGATCTGCAAGTGAAACTCTGGAGATTTTATTTAACAGAAATAAAATAAAATATATTTAAAAAATAAATACAAACCAGAAATTACATTTCAAATTTTGATTATTGGGAAGAAAACGTTTGTTTATTGAGAATCTTATGAGAGCGATTTGTTCAGATTCAGGACAACAATTAAAAAAAAAAAATCCCTCGTCCAACTTCAGCATCATTTTGTTTCATCGTCACATTTAAAACTGTCCAGTCGGCAGTTACACAAATATTATTTTACTTTTATCGTTTTTTGATGTTTCTAAGACTAACGAGGAAAAACACATAAATGACTGATGTTAGAAAAGACGTGGAGACGGAGTGACTGTAATCATCTGTGTGAGTTCATCTTCAACGGTTGCATCTTATGACGGCACATTTAATTTATAACAAAACTTTATTATTGACGTCTTAACCAGTAAAAATGACAAGACGTTCACGGAGCCTTTATTTTCTTATTAAACATATTTATCTGGACTTTATTGTTTCCGGCTCTTTAGAACTGGGGCCGGTCTATTCTACCGTCCAGGAGCCTTCAGTTCCATGGTTTTATGAAATGAAGACACACGGATGAAAATGTCTGTTAGTAAAATATACCATGAACCATTGCACTGTTTACAGCCTTATCTCAGCCATTACAAGCTAACCGCTAATGCTATTTTTACTAAAGGCTAAAATTCAGCAACGTTTGAATATGCAAAGCTAAAAATGTATATATCGTTAGCCGAGAACAATCTTCAATAAATTCTGAATGCTAATAAAAAATTAAAGATGGCCACCGCCGCTAATTTCAATTAGCTACAACTTCGATGTTTTTAGAGCTACTGAGCTGGAACTTGTCTTGGTGGCTGAGAGCTGTCATAGACTCAGATTGCAAATCGAAAATCCAAGATGGCCGCCTGAGCTAAAAAGATACTATAAATCCAACATTTTTAGAGATATTTAGCTAACATTTGTTGCGGCGGGAGCTGCGATCACCAACGTGTAGTGCAGTCAAATTCAAAATGGAGGCCACGTGGCGTCCCTGTCAGGTTCTCGAGGAACTTTTGCAGTTGCTCCATGTCAGCTGTTTGTTACAGAACGGCCACCAAGTCGCCAAATTTTCATTAACTGGCTCTTAAACCCAGAACTAATACACACTTTAGTTGTTTTATTTTAATTCAGCGGTTCAGTAAAGTTTATTTTTTCTTCTTCACACGCTTCACACTGATCGGTTCCCTTTATACGACGGATATTTGCTCCTTTTTTGCTCTTATTCTCCGTCTTTAAACGCCACGTGATCTCAACCCCACTTTTCAATCATTTGGGGGTGGCACCTGGGGTGGCCAATTAGGTGCCACGGTGGCCACCCTGGTCACCCCTCTGGCTCCGCCCCTGTTGAACCCTGAGGCAGCTGACAGAGCCCACAGGCAAATCTGCTAAAGCTGTGAAGATGCACACTGTCATGTGACCGACATGCAAATATCTGGGCCCGCGTGCTGAGATCCATCTTGTCCCAGCGCTCCGTTCTGCTGGGATCCAGGCAGAAATGGAGACGACGGCAGAATGCTGCTGTCGTCTCATCATGCAGGAAGTTCTGCCTGTTGATTGACACGAGAGCAGAACTGTTGGGTGATTTAATGAGCTGTGAGGTTTACCTCCAGGTGTCCATTCTTCCAACCACCACCCAAAAAGGCTAGAGGCTGCTCGTCTTTTTGCCTTTACGTGTGTCTGTTAGCAAAATATCTCATTGAAGAGATATTTAAGGAGGGGGCATACAAGTCAGGCGTTGAGCTAACATCTGGTGTGTTAGCAGCTGTGAGTCATTCTCAACGATGAGTGCCAGTTTAATCAAGTGAGACCTACGTTTGACTCTACCGTCAAACGACAGAGTTAACAATGCCTGTGTTAGTAAAATATCTCAAACATATCCTTCAGTTCAGGTCACTGCCGACAGGGAGACATGACACATGTACCGACCTGAAGTGAACGTACAACACACGGCACAGTATTCTCCCGTTGACGAACAAGTGCACAGAAATGCAGCGGTCTGCAGCAGGCTAACTCCTCGTATGAACTTTGACCTTGATTTGTGCTCATGACCTTGGAGCTGAGGTGATGGGTGTCGAATAAAAACTGAGAACAAATCCCCAAAAGACATTTTGAGTTCTATTTCAGCTTGTCCAAGTAGTTGAACACGCAGGAATGAACTCATTTACACGATTTATCAGGAGGAACTCGGTGGCTCAGTGGTTAACTGCTGCGGTCTTGTAATCCTGAGGCTGATGGTTCGAGCCCAGGTTGTGCCATGACGGGCATTCGATGTTAAATAATCACCAAATCTTTCAAGCGACTTCGTTTTCTGTGGCGACTCCTGCAGAAGAAACAAATTAACTTTTTAATTAGTAGGAGGTGCTCGTTTGGGTGAATAATTTTCATCCACAGCCGACGGCAAACAGATCCAACATGGCCGTCACAACCAACTGACTAATAACTCCAAAAATGGCTACAACTCAAGCAACAAAATTGAGCTAAAATCTGGAGTGGTAGTAGCTGAGTCATACCCAACATGCACTCTGAGGGCTTTATTGAGTTAAACACAACGTTGTTTTCAAGAATTAACTCTTTAAATCAATAATTTCTTAACGGAAGGCGTTTCTAAAACTCTGGCGTGGAAGGCGGCGGGTGATATGCATCCCCGGAGGGGTCGACGAGACTTTTAATTTGAAATTCTAACATTTATGAACATTTTATTTTGCTTGAAGCAGTAAATCATGACGAGTTAAAGACTCTGTGTAAATGTCCTTATACAGTGTCCTCGCTGGTGCAGCACTGCCTCGCAGGGCTGAACTAATTGGAGCAGAGTTCAGCAGAAACTGAGTCGGGGGGGCGGGGGGAGGCTGAAGGACGAACCGCCGATATGACGGAGCAGAAAGAGAGGCAGAGAGTTTCAGAAAACAAAGCGGGGCCTCGAGAGATAAAGAGGTGAGGACGAGTAGCTGCGGTCAGGACAGAAGACGCTCGACTGGTGCCGCTCAGCGGGGTCCACAACCTGCGGCTCTTAGGTCCCTCTGCCGGGGCTCTTTCAAACTGACCCAAACTACCATAAAACTGAATTTATTGGTCGGTGTATCGGCAACAAAAAGCGGCCGTTTTATTACTTTTCCTGTCATTTATTTTGGAAATATGTGAACCCTAATACAAGGAGTAAAATAAACTTCATTTCTCAGAGAACACAAGTTTTAATTCTTCCACAATAAAAAAAAAATCACACAGACCTGCATAGTTCAGTTTTAATAAAAAAAAAATGTATATAAAAACTGGGGTGGCACGGTGGCGCAGTTGGTAGAGCTGCCACCTCTCAGCAAGAAGGTCGATAGTTAAAATCCCGGCTGGGGGGCCTTTCTGGGTGGAGTCTGCATGTTCTCTCTGTGCATGCGTGGGTCTTCCCCGGGTTCTCCGGTTTCCTCCCACAGACCAAAGACATGCATGTTAGGCTGATTAGTAACTCTAAATCAGTGGTTCCCAACCCTAGTCCCTGAGGAACACCATTCTGCATGTTTTAGTTGTTTCTCTGCTTCAACATCTGAGTCAGTGGTTTAGTTGCGTCCTTAAGTTCGGCAGAAGCCTGTTAATCACCCTTTCATTCAAATCAGGTGTGTTGGAGAGGAACAACCAAAGATGCAGGATGGTGTTCCTCAGGGACTAGGGTTGGGAACCACTGTTTTGTCTCTGGTTGCGAGTGAGAGAGTGGTTGTCTCGTTTGTCTCTGTGTCCCTGTGATGGACTGGAGACCTGTCCATGGTGTCCCCCGCCTCTCGCACGGTGATTGCTGGATATGGGCACCAGTGACCCCCCGCAACCTGAAAAGGAAGAAGCAGGTAAAGAATGGATGGATGGATATAAAAACTACTTTTTCCCCTTTACTTGAATCGTCTTTTTTATTTTTTTTGTCTTTAATTTAAAACATATCAATACATTTTAAAAATCATTAGATTTTAGTATTATGTTTTCACCACTATAGGTCAGAAACGCCCCCTCCAGCAAACCTAATGTGGCCCACGGGCCACCAGTTGATACCGGTTGTAGCAGGTTGTTGCTGCTCTGGACTCATTTAATTTAGTGACCGGTTCTTTTGATCGTAACGTTGCAGAGTCCTGGCTCACAGCATCAGACTGCAGCTGCTCACTCTCTGTGCACGAACACACAACAAGAGGTTTTTATACGTTTTTACAGCCAAGTTGCTGAACTGGGTCCTTGAACTTGACGTGCTCTACAAAATGGCCGTCAAAGAAGGAAGCGTTGATGGGGAAAGCCTCATCCTCGTTGTGAGCTCAGGAGATAAAATAAAACGACTGACTCTACGATAAATCTGAACTCGATCACATCGTTCGCTGTTTGAATTGATCAAAATGCTGACTTCAACGAAAGGTGTCATAAAACCTCACGATGAAAGAACTCCCCGTCAGTTTCCTCTGGTTTCACACTCCAAGGTGTTCCCAGGCCAGCCAGGAGGCAGATGGCACTTGTGCACTGAAAGGTCCAGCCTGGCCTGGGTTGGCCCGGCCCAGGTCTTCTCTGCACAGCCTTGGTTGTGTTTGCAGGTGGTCGAAGCGAGAACGCTCGGAGTGATGCCATTTTAATACGATTTTAACAGTTTTTAATAGGAATGCACGATATTATCGGCATGGTATCTGTATCGGACGATATTATCGATAAAGTTAAATATCGGACATTCCATCAAAATAACTTGCCGATATAAAAGGTTTCTGTTTTAAGTTGATTTTTAATTTAAGAAACTGTCAAGTATATCTATTAAAGCACTACTACTTATGCACTTTTCACTTGTCGCTTGTGAACAGGTTGAGTTTAAATTTGTTAAAAATTACAAATTTTCACTGTTCGAGTGTTGTCGTTGTGTTGGAGAGAATAAATATCATGAATAAATTTGACATTAAACATAATCCAAGTTGAAGTGTTGCGTCACTTTCAGCCCCTTTTTGGTATCTGCTTTTGGTGTCAGACCAAACTGACAAAGACCATGAAGAATAATGTAGTATTTTGATTCCACATCAGAGAAAGCGATGTAGTCTCTGGAAGTACATCCAGGGGAAAAATATCGTATTGGTATCGGTTATTGGCCAAATAAGTTTTAATATAGTTAATAGTCTCTCCAGTCCTTAGTCTTCCCTGGGGTCTCCTCCTAGTTGGACATGTCCAGAGCAACTCCCTAGGGAGGCGTCCAGGGTCCATCCTTACCAGATGCACCACCTCAACTGGCTCCTCTGGATGTGGAGGTGCAGTGGTTCTACTCCGAGTCTCTCCTGGAGAACTGAACCACTCACACCCTGCAGAGAACTCATTCAGACCTCCTGGGTCCACATTCTCGTTCTTTCAGTCTCTACCAGAGTATAGGTGAGGGTGGAACGTAGACCGGCCGGTCAACAAGGAGCTCAGTGTCATATCTCAGCCAAAAATTGGTTTATAAATATGGAAAAAATACATAAATATGTTGCTCTGGCCCATAAGTCGCAGGGCATGCAATATGCAAAAAAACAAACAAGAAAAACCCTGTGACTTATAGGGCAAAACATATTGTAATTACATTTTTTATGTTCCGTTCAGCTTTTTTTCCATCTAATATCAGATTATTTTATATTTATATTATTTTATTATTATATTTTTCTCCCATTTTCAATTTTTTTTGTAATCAGCCCCTCTTTGCTGTGTTCGGCTGTTTCTACACGTTTTTCTGCTGCGTTCAGCTGTTATTTTCCTTCTTTCAGCACGTATCAGCTGTTCAGATTCAGCTGAGAGAGGAAAAGTTTTCAGCTGAACTCATTCATCTGTGTTTTCACAGATGACGTTTCTCTAGTTTCCTTTGAGATTCGTTCCTTCTGGCACCGAAACGACGTTTCACACTTAAAGACGATCTTAGATTTAGTTTTTGACCGATCGTTTGGACTCTTTCTAAGCTTTCAGTCCCGCAGCTCGTTGAACTCCGGCTCTTCTGAACCTTTGAGTTTTATTCATATTTAAACCGTCGGGTGTTTCTCATGCACATCGTCCCGGCCGAGCGGGCCTTTGTGGCAACGAGAAACGAGAATGAATCGCCCGCGGCTTCCTGAAGCCGTTTTCACATTTCAGTGAGTGATTTCTTGTCAACAGGAGCGTCGTTGCTTCCAGCTGAATCACGGAGTCCGTGTTTTCCATCGCGGACTTTCAGCTGTTGAAGACTTTGTTACGAGCCGCGGTGCCTTCAGGTTTTATTGGCTCATCACCAATGTATCGCTGAGGCGTTCAGGGTCCAACTGTTGCAGACTGTCTGAATCTATACATTTGAAGCGACTGGCGAGATTTTATTCGATTTTATTCAGTTAATTAAGAAAAAGAACCGGAGGTTGTCGGACCAGGAAGCGGAGTGGAGCCTCTTTATGGTCGGTCCAGGTCACGTTCGGCTACAAACTTTAACTCAGAAGGATTTGCATTAAAACGTGAAGGGGAACATGTCCGGTTCTGGTAAAACCTCGAACATGGACTGAATTCTTAAGCTGTCTGTGAGTCAGGGGAGTTTTTGTGTTAAACTACAACATTCAAAACATAATTACTTGAATTCACCTCGAATCATCTGCTTCACAACAGAAATACTTCATGAAACTTTTATTTTATGGAACTTATTTGCTTAAAAACGTCTTCTTGGTTGAATCTCAGCCGTTCCAGCTGCTTCACAGCTTAACGTTGCTCCTGAAAGTCAGACCTTCAGTTGGTCCTCGGTCAGTTTACATTTGGTTTCCTCCTGCAGCTTTAGCAGAACCCAAACATCAAAACGTGACTCAATCCGGTTCAGTGTCTCGTGGCGTTCGGTGGCAGTACTTTGGATTGCGGAGATATAATTAGCAAAAAGCTGAAACAAAATTTCCCCCCATGAACGAGAATGTGGTTTTGGTGAAAGAAGCTCGGACTTTACAGCAGAACCATCAGTCCGGGTTTAAACGAGTAACAGGAAGTTGGCTTTTACACGACTGAGCTGCTGGTTTTTTTAGATCTTTTAAGTTTTTTTTTACACAATCAGTTTAATTTTGGCCATTTTGGGAGATTTTACCACAAAATGTTACATTTTAAAACTTTGCAGATTTGTAAGGCTCTTTTTCACTTGAGGCTTTGTTTCTGTCTGCCTGTCATTAAGAGCACTGTCGGGGAGTGACAGACGCAGGTGTGCGGTTACCACGGAGACCCTGATGAGCCAATAACAGCAGCTCTAACTTCTCCTTTGATCTCTATTCTCGTTCCTATGTCAAAATGTCGGCCATTTTGTCAGCTTAGATATTTACAAAATAAAAGTCCCAGAAGTAGCGGCATTCAAAATGTTTTGAGAAATTTGTGTTTTTGTAATTTAAATTTTGAAATAATGACCCATGATTTTTTTTATAACTCTTGCTGAAGGAACATAAATCAGAGGTTCTGTCAGCTCGTTAAGACTCTATAACTTAATTCAACTTAAAGTGTGATTAAAGTCTGATGGACCGACTAACGGATGAGGTCAGGCAGGAATCCCCGTGGACTATGATGTTTGCAGATGACGTTGTGATCTGTGGTGGGAACAGGTGGAAGAGAACTTGGAGAGGTGGAGGTATGCACTTGAAAGAAGATGAATGAAAGTCAGCCGTAGTAAGACAGAGTGCATGTGTGTGTGAATGAGAGGGAGGAGGTGGAACAGTGAGGCTACAAGGAGCAGAGGTCACAAAGGTTCAGGACTTCAAGGACTTGGGGTCCACTGTCCAGGAAAAATGGGGAGTTTGGTTAAGAGGTCAAGAAGAGAGTCCAGGCAGGATGGGGTGGATTGAGAAAAGTTTCAGGAGTGATTTCTGACAAAAGGGTGTCAACAAAGGTGAAAGGAAACATTTACAAGACAGTGGTGAGACCAGCTATGTTTTATGGTCTGGAGACAGAGACATGGACAAAAAGACAGGAGACTGAACTGGAAGTAGAAATGAAGATGTTCAGGTTCTCCTTAGGAGTGACAAGGATGGAGAAGATCAGGAACGAGATCATCAGAGGTACAGCACAGGTTGAACAACTGGGAGATAAAGTTAGAGAGACCAGACTGAGATGGTTTGGACATGTCCAGAGGAGGGACAGTGGTTTGGACAAAAGAGGAGATATATGGATGCAGTTAGAGAGGACAATGAGGTAGTTGGAGTGAGGACAGAGATGGAGGAGGATGACTCATTGGCGACCCCTGAAGACAGAAAAGCTGAAAGAGGAAGAAGGAGGAAGACTTGACGGCAGGATTTGATGTTTGTTAATGGAACGTTTCCGGTTCAGACTGATGTCAGAAAGACGGCAGAGATTTTCACCTCTCTTCATGTAGAACTATAATAAACCAGACACCAGTCACTTATTCATTCTGCTTTTTCCTCTGGATCACAACATGGCGAAGCTCTCGGACGCACTCAGACAAAAGCCTTCCTCCTACGTGTTGACCTGCTCGCCAGCTGATTCATCGGCGTGCCGTCGGCGCCGTCTCAACTGATTCTTTATAAAGACCCAACACGTCTTCTGATGTCGACATGGTTTTACCTCTGTTCAGTTGGGTTTGCAATATTTACTTTCAGAATAAACTCCACGAGGCCGTTTTTACGGTATTTTCCAGGCTTTTAGTCTTCCTGTAGCATAAAGTGCTGTTTCCATCCTTCCCTCGTGCTCTCGGTCAGAGTGTGGGAGTTCTGCTCGGCTGCTAATAAATGCAGAAGAGGCTCCGCTGGCCGAAGTGCGGTGAGTCACCGAAGCGTTCGAGTGAGCTGCAGGTTTGTGGTCGTTTAGTAGCACTCTGAGCGCTGACGTGAGGCGGGAGATGCAGATGTTCGCTCACGAAGCTGACGGATGGGCCGCAGAGCGCAGAAACAAACCACCGGGTCGGTTGGCGACAAGCCGAAGAGCTGCCGCCGCCTCTTTAAAGTTCAGCCAGAGTAAAACACGGGATGTTCGGCTGCTGGCCGCCGTCACATGCTTCAGCCACAGCAGAAAGGTTTTTATATTTCATTGTCACGTTTCAAGGTGTCCAAACCTTTAGCTGTCAGGGTAACCGCCGTAAAAACTACAAAAAACAAAAACTGGAGAAAATACATTTCCTGTAAAAACAGAGCAGTAATGCTGAATGACTTTACTCAAAAAGCCGAAGAAGCAAAAACTGAGAATTAAAAAAAACAAGTAGAACACTAGCTATGCGCTAAAAGAAGCAGAACACTAGCTGAACGCTAACAGAAGTAAAACACTAGCTAAATGCTAAAATAAGCATAGCTCTAGTTGGAATCTAAAAGAAACGGAATACTAGCTATAAGCTAAAAGAAGCAGAACACCAGCTAAAAGCTAACAGAAATAAAACACTAGCTAAGTGCTAAGATAAGCATAGCACTAGCTAAAATCTAAAAGAAACAGAACACAAGCTGAAATCTAAAACAAGCAGAATGTTATATATGAGCTAATGCAGATTATTAGCTATGAGCTAAAAGCAGATCACTAGCTATTAGCTAAAATCATCAAAACATCAGCTAAAAGCTAACATAAGTAAAACACTAGCTAAATGTTAAAATAAGCGTAGCACTAGTTAGAATCTAAAAGAAACAGAACACTAGCTATAAGCTAAAAGGAATATTTTAAGTAAAAACCTAAAAGACGAAACCCGAGCCAGACGAGGGTTGCTCTTTAAAATTTCAAAATTAAAGTCTATTCTTCCACAATAAGAGTCTGTTTTCCTCGCAGCTTGTATTATCCTTGAACAGGAAGTCAAACTGAGCTAACGAGACTTCAGGTTTTGACAGTAAGTCATGACAGAACTCGGGAAGACGACGTGCCTCCAGTCGTCTCGCTGCACGGAACAAATCAAACCTTGTTTAAAAAAACGTTTTGTCTTATCAGCTTCCTCTTCGGCTCTGTCCCCTTTGCCTCTCCTTTTTCACAGATTATTAAAGTTCAGACTTCAGCAGCTCCGTCACAAACTCTCAGTCAGCAGACAAGATCGTTGCTCTTTTCATGCCAGCAGCTTTAAACGCCGACAGGCTGACTCAGGTTTTTCTGTCTCTAAGGAAGCCGGCAGGAGGATCCCGCTTTATTTCCAGACTCTCCATCTCAGCAAACCTTCAGTCCGATGCGTAACACGGTTCTGAGCGGGCTGTAGGGAGAACCCTGAATGCTTTAGTAGCTGTCCATTAATCTTGGCACAAATTAAACATCTCATTTAAATATTCATGAACTGGGAGTGAAGAGGCATCTTGGAGGAAGTATCAGTAAAAATGCATCAGTGCAGCCACAGGAATAAGCCTCGTTGGTGCATTAGACGGTCTTTTAAACACAATTTTATGAGTCTAAACTATTTTTTTGTGCTTCATTAAAAAGCAGATTTTAAACCAACATTACTGCTGTTAGGCAGTTCTCCGTTAATCCTCCTGCAGGCTTGTTTGGCTCAGTGGGGATTTGTGACCCTGAGGCATTCTCTGCGGGGTGCCAGGTTTGCTTTTAAAGGACTATCCGGTCCCTGTAGAACCAAAGCAGGAGCTGTGACATTACACAGAATCCGAGTTCGTGCTTGGTGCAGGTTGGACTCCACCAAGACTGTCCCTGTCCTCCAGTTCTGTTTGGGTGCTCATGGACCGGATGTGAAGGTGCAGTCCTGGAGAGGAGGGCATCTGGTTTGGGAACCTTAGGGTCTCGTTTCTGCTTTATACAGATGATGTGGTTCTGTTGGCGCCTTTGGGCTTTAACCTTCAGCACGCACTGGGGCAGTTTGCAGCATTTGAAGTGGCTGGGATGAGAGTTAGCTCCTCTTAGTCAGAGACCATGGGTCTCAACTGGAAACGAGTGGAGTGGTACTCCAGGTCCGCTGCTCGTTTACATTGAAAAGAGTTGGTAAAGGTGGTGTGGGCATCTGATTAGGATGTCTTCTAGACGCCTCCATTCGGAGATTTTCCGGACATATCCCCCGTGAAGAGGCCCTGGGGCAGACCCAGAATTTGCTGGATGAATTGTATATCTTCTCTGGTCTGGGAACACCTTGTGGTCCCCCCAGGAGGAGCTGGAGAGTGTCTCTGGGGAGAATGAGGTCTGGGTTTCTCTCCGGGACCTGTTTTGCCTCCTCGACTGGACTATCGACAATCAGTAGACGTAGGGCTGGGCCATATCATATCGTTCACGATAATACCGGTTAAAAAAAAGCTTGCCCGGGAAAGTAAATATCACGATATGCTAATTTTGTGACGTAATACGTCAGGGTGCCCCGCCCCATTAACAGAACCGAGCGCGCCGAACGACCATACTGAACTGTGCACCCCCCCTCCACCTGTAGGTACTGGCGTAACGCTAATTAGTTGCGTGCAATACTAGCTAGCTAAAAACAAACGATGTGGGGCTCAACTGTCTCTCCCCCTGCTCTAAACTGTCGGTACAAACACGCGCACCTCAACAGTGTCTCTTAGTTCCACAGTCCATGGACCAAGAAATGAGGCAAGTGATAAAAGACAGAGCATCAGAGAAATGAATCATTCCTGCAGGAACAGAGGAAGCTGAAACACCACAAGCTTCAGGCTCAGCTGATCACCTTGTTACAAGTTCTGGAAGTTATAGCTCATTTAAAGGAAACATATATTTTGTGGTATGTTACATTTATGCTCAACAGATCGTAAGCTTCAATTTTATTTAGTTATTTTGGGAAATTTCACCTGCACTTTAGTTTTTGTGGTAGATTTTGTTGATCTATATTTTGTGCAGACTTTTTAAATCTAAATAACAGAAGGATCTTTTAATTTTTATACTTGGAGACGGAATACTTTATTAAATAAAGTAATTTCAGTAAAATTAACCCTTGTTGTTTTTTTAGTTTTTATATAATACTGCAAAGCAACGTGTTAAGTTAATTTTGTCAAATGAATAACTATGATTTGGTTTTTTTTGGTTCTATCACGAAATTTATCGTTATCGTCAGAACGCTCTGAAATATCACAATATAATATTTGAGCCATATCGCCCACTCCTAAATAGACGATGGCGATGGTGACGTTTGGTTGCAGTATAGTGTATGTTATACAGGTAATTTGCAAGTAATAAAAAGTCCCTAAAAGATCCCCATGGCAAACGATAGGATTCTTGCAAATCAACTGTTAAACCCAGTTGTGTTTGGAGCTGCTCGGCTCGGACAGACTTCACAGCAGAGCAATCATTAGAAGTTTAAACAAATCTCAGAAACTTGGACTGTACGTGACAGAACTGCTGTTTTGGTATTATTTCTAGTTTTTACATAAACACAGCTCAAGTTTTAGGATTTTTGAGGTTTTTACCATAAATTGCTAAACATAGTAATGTCCCAGTTTAACTTTTGCGCTGTCTAAACTTTCCAAAGTTTTTTTTTTTTAAAACAAGCTCTTTTTTATTTCTTCAAGCTTGACATTACTAATGTGGTTTATATTTGTCTTCTTTCACCAGGTTTGTCTCTCGCTGTGTCATGACTTTTATTTTTTTTCTTAAACGCCTGCAGAGTGCGTATCATGATTGACTTGGGTTGAGCTCTGAATATTTCAACGTTAAAATTTAAAATGTTAGTTTTAATTAGCCATATTTCTTACATAATGCTCTGTTGCTAAATGAAAGTGGCCAGAAGACATTTCTACACCTCACGTTTGAAAGTCTGTTTGATAAAAGTTGTAGTTTTTGCACAGCAACAGTTTGTTTTTGCTCTTTTTGTACGCCTGTTGGACAGAGTTGTGTTGCCCCTCCCCTTTTCCGTGCCCCAGAAAAGGTGGGAATCACCATGGCAACCAGTGACTGAACAGATGGAGTGTTTTCATCTTGTTATTCAGCAGGTTTTTCTTTTTTTATATTTATCTCACCAGTATTTTTTTTAACGATAGGTAGTTAAATGAAAGGTAAATTAATGAAAGCCTTTTTAATAATTTAGAGTTTAAGGTCAAAATAACTTTAACGGCAAACAGCAAGCAGTTCAGACATTGGTTTTCAAAATAAAACTTATGGAGTACAAATCCGTCTTAGCTTGGATTTTGGGCTGGAACATGTTAAATTTTTTTTATTTATTTATTGTTTATTGCCAGAAAGTGTATCTGAATATACAGAAAAACAAACAAACATCTAATTTGAAATGAAGTTTAAAAGTTTAACACAACCTGAATGAAGTTGAGTTTCTATAAACTTCACGTCCGGACCGTTGTACGGACATAAATGTTTTTAAGGTGAGCGTTTGGGCCTGCACCTCCACGGTCCTGTCGATGTTCTGCTGCGAGGCCCGGTACTCACAACCAGCTGTTCCACTTCAGACTATTAAAACAAGCTGTTCTTTGCCACCGTATCTGTTTGAGTTAGAGGCACTCAGACAAAACAGGCCGGTGGTCCGTTTCCTGGACTGCTTCTTCTCTCGTCCGCCGCCACTCGCCTCCAAATTTACCACTCTGCACTTTTAACCCGACCCAGGAGAACCGGGTTCTCCATTTAAAGTAGTTCTGCTTTGTTGTTTTACCCCATCTCGCCCTCCCCTCTCCGCTCGAGTCGTTATTTCCACCGTTCAGAAATATTTTCCATCCTCTGCCTCCGAGGATTTGGCTCCATCCACACGTCCCACACCCAGAGAGGGATTGTGTGCGACAGAAGCAGCAATAAATCACCGGTCGGACGTTTGCGGCCTGATTTAAATGTCATTAGCTGCTTGTCGTCAGCGTGAGGTGAGCTTTAAAAGTGCATTTAAACATGGGCTGAGCGATGTGACAAGAACATGGTATGATCTAATTATTTCACTCTAAAACCACAATTTTATCACAGTATTTAATGTTTTTTTGTCCAAGTTACAAAACAAGACAGCCAAAGTATTTCTCTATAAGAAATCGTAGCTCAGTTAGGTAGAAAATGGATACACATTTTTACCTTTGAAATCAGTTCAAGAAAACAGGTGAGTTTTTATTCATTATCTTAATGGTGTAGAGGCAGGGCAGCCGGCTTGGGACCCGAGAGTCCCAGGTTCGATCCCCAGTCACTGCACATCACGTGGCGTCTCTGGGCAGCACGTCTAATCCCCAAAATGTCCCCCGGGCGCTTTCAATAGCTGCCCACTGCACCACCTGGTGGTGGATGGGTTAAATGCAGAGACTAATTTCGCCATTGTATGGAAACATACAGTGCTGACATTGTGATGACATTATTATTATTATTATTATTATTATATAACAACTGCATTTGTGAGTTTATCACAAGTACTACGAATATATTTTAATTTTAAATTTATTTTAAATGTAGTGTTAGCTAAAGACCAGAGTCAACAGACTGTTTTATTTATATTCTAAAGTAACTCTGTTTATATTACTTCTTCTCTGCTGCTGGTTGTAAACTTGAGAGCCTGAAAAGCTGAAGGACGTAATAATAAGACGTTAGCTTCTGTAACGAGCCCGCAGTGTTAGGCGGTATACGTTTCACCTGCTAACATGCTAATAACTCTTGTAGCTTGTTGTAAATGTTTGTTTCTAAATGGAGTTACTTTGGGAAAATGGTCCTGTTGGACCCAACTCTACCAAACGTTCAACCACCGGCTGCTAATTTCTGCACACACACACATGCATGCATATATATATATATATATATAGGACTTAATTTGTAAACTGATTGATGCTGGAACGCAAATAGCGCGCGCGGGGGGGGAGTCTGGGGGTCCCCCAGGAAATTTTGAATAAAGTAGATGTGATTTCTTGCATTTTGGTGTATTTTAAAAGGGTGTTAAACATCTACGTTTATCTACATTTGTAAACACTTTACTTCTGTCGAGCATCAAGCATTCTATCCCCCCCTTACTTGACATTTCCGAGCCTGACCCCTCCATCTATCCTAGCTTCCTGTGGGCTCCTGCTCACTTACGACTGCTTGGTTAGCTCGACACTCACCCCCACCACTCGTTTAGGGGCGGAGATTGTTTTAAGGTAGAAATGAAGAAATGCTTACTTGAAGGAGCAGCTCAGCTCGTATGTGATATTAAGAAGCTCATAAGTGGCTGTTGTGTTTAAAATTAATGTTTATATAATTTCAGTTTACATATCCAATATAAGTTTTATTCATTCAAGACAGTCATATTTGTTCATAACTTTATTATTAGTAAGCCTGAGAGTTACCAGATCCAAGCAAACAGTTATATATATATATATATATATATATATATATATATATATATATATA
>NC_056513.1:9242356-9268280 GCF_014905685.2 Nematolebias whitei | reverse complement strand
TATATATATATATCACCGAGCAAGTTGCTGGTTCAAATACCAGCAGGGGACCTTTCTGGATGGAGTTTGCATGTTCTCTCCGTGCTTGCATGGGTTTTCTCCAGGTACTCCGGTTTCCTCCCACAGACCAAAAACATGCATGTTAGGCTGATTGGTGACTCTAAATTGTCTCTGTGTGAGTGAGAGAGTGAATGGCTGTTTGTCTCGTTTGTCTCTATGTGTCCCTGTGATGGACTGAAGACCTGTCCAGAGTGTCCCCGCCTCTCACACAGTGACTGCTGGATATGGACACCAGTGACCCCTGCAACCTGAAAAGTAAGAAGAAGTTAAAGATAATGGATGGATGGACAGGTATCTTATCAACAGGCGGTGGTTAAAAAGCTTGAAGAAACCGAAGGTTCTTCCTCAGTCCTCTGTGATATGAAACTTCCCTGTTCTTCCCTGAATCAATGAAGTTTCCTCTCGTCTCTTTTCAACCTCTGAACAACTCTGCTCTCTTCTAAGATGCTCTAAAAGCACCTAAAACATGTTTTGTTTATTTCTCTGAAGAGCCTGACGACTTTACTCGGTCCTGAACCTTCCCGTCAAGCTTTTCCTTCCATCCTTCACCTGAGTTCTTCCATTATTCTGCGTCTCTGCAGCCGACTCCGTCTGTCGAACGCTGCACATCGAGTGAAGAGGCTGCGTCACACCGCCAGGGGAAAATGTTTCATTTTATAACTTCAGTGGACGTAATTTGTTAAAGTTTGTTGTTGACAACAGCTTGATTGGGTCTCTCTCCTGTATGGATGCCAGGAAGCACCGTGGTGCTGAAACAAGATGATTGCAGGAATTTTAATCCTGGCAGACTGTGGACCGAAATCAAAAATCCCGTTTTTAATCAGCACCTCCTCCAATCACGTTCTGACGCTCTCTCAATCAGAAACTTCACATCTGCAGAGCCAAAAATCAAAATGACTTTCAGTAGTTTCACATCAAACAACATAATTCGTTATAAACCTCAGCTAGTTGTAATTTTTTATAATAATTTTAAAAAGTAACATTTTCCAGCATGTAAAGTGTTTTTAGATTTATTGAGCCGCCAAATGAAACACACATGCAGATTTAATTAAATTCAGTTTATTTATATTGTGCCAGTTCACAACAAATCCATCACAGCTCAGTGTTGAAAAACACTCGCACGTTATAATCCTATAAATGAATCGGGTGTCTAAAGAAGCCAGCAGGTTGTGTTGGAGGTTCACGTCATCTGTCTCCATCCTGGACAACACAGTGGAGACAGTGGAAAGAAATGACTTCCTTTGAACAGGAAGAAACCTCCATCAGAACCAGTTAGGATGTGTGGCCCTCTTCATCGACTGACTGGGGTTAGAGAGGACAGGAAGGAGGCAAACAGGAAATAGTCCAGTTCTAGTTTCTATGGTCCAGTTGCAGCTTCTATAGTCCAGGTGCCATTTCCTTTGTCCAGTTGTAGTTTCTATGATCTAGTTGTAGCTTCTATGGTCTAGGTGTGGCTTCTCTGGTCCAGGTGTGGCTTCTCTGGTCCTGTAGTCACTTTTCTGGTCCAGATGAAACTTCTATGGCCCAGTTGTATCTTCTTTGGTCCAGTTGTAGCTTCTATGGTCTAGTTGTGGCTTCTATGGTTCAGGTGTAATTTATATAGTCCAGTTTTAGCTAATATGGTCCAGCTGTATCTTCTATGGTTCAGGTGTAATTTATATGGTTCAGTTTTAGCAAATAAGATCCAGGTGTAGCTTCTCTTGTCCAGGTGTAGCTTCTATGGTCCAGACGTGGCTTCTGTGGTTCAGGTGTAATTTATATGGTCCAGTTTTAGCTAATATGGTCCAGCTGTAGCTTCTGTGGTCCAGTTGTGGCTTCTATGTTTCAGGTGTAATTTATATGGTTCAGTTTTAGCAAATAAGATCCAGATATACGTAGCTTCTCTTGTCCAGGTGTAGCTTCTCTTGTCCAGGTGTAGCTTCTCTGGTCTAGTTGTAGCTTCTATGGTCCAGACGTGGCTTCTATGGTCCAATCGTGGCTTCTATGGTCCAGCTGTAGCTTCTATGGTCCAGGTCTAGCTTCTATGGTCCAGTTGTAGCTTCTGTGGTCCAGGTGTGGCTTCTCTGGTCTAGTTGTAGCTTCTATGGTCCAGTCGTGGCTTCTATGGTCCAATCGTGGCTTCTATGGTCCAATCGTGGCTTCTATGGTCCAATCGTGGCTTCTATGGTCCAGCTGTAGCTTCTATGGTCCAGTTGTAGCTTCTGTGATCCAGGTGTAGCTTCTGTGATCCAGGTGTAGCTTCTCTGGTCCTGTAGTTGCTTTTCTTGTCCAGATTATACTTCTGTGGTCCAGTTGAATCTTCTATTGTCCATTTCTATGGTCCAGTTTTAGCTTCTGTTGTCCAGTTTTAGTTTCTATGGTCCAGTTGTAGCTTCTATGATCCAGTTGTAGCTTCTATGGTCCAGGTTTAGTTTTGTATGGACAGACGGACAAAAACAATGTTGATATAAATAATTACAAATACAAACATGAACAGTAAAGCAAATAAAACCCAAGCTGACCCAACTATAGGATTTCTTAAAAGGAAAGTCATCAGCCTTGTCCTAAAATTAGACCGAGTCTCAGCCTCAAGGACATAAACTGCAAGTTGGTTCCAAAAGAAAGGAGCCTGAGAACTGAAAGAGTCTAGGGCAACTCTAGGAACCACAAGTAAACCTGCAGTTAGAGGGTGAAGTGCTCTGTTAGGAAAATATAGAATTATGAGATATTTTAAATTGCGCTTGTTTGTTGAGAGCTTAGTCGAGCCTAGAAGTGATAAAAGCATGGACCAGTTTTTCTGCATCCCTTTGGGACAAGATGTTTCTACGTTTACTGATGTTCTGATGGAGGAAACCGATTCTGGTAACTTTTTTTAATGTGGGGGTTAAATGCTATATCATGACCCTCAATAACACCAAGGTTCTAACCATTAGAACTGTTGGTTCTAATGTAACCTCTGCCGTGTCTGAGTTTAAAAGCAGAAAATTAGGAGTCGTCAGGTTTTTATTGCTGTAAGACGAGCTGCTTGAATGCAGGAAGTAGAAACGAGTTTTCTGAACAGAACCGGCGTCTTTGTTCCAAAATAAAAAACTATTAAAAACACAAATGACTCAAGTCTAACAGCAACTTTTCCTCCTTTGTTTCCATCATAAATCAGACGTCTAGGTAATTTCTTTAACACTGTAAAGGTTTTTTATGATCTCTCTTTGGTTGATCAAACTGCACACCTTTCACTAAATTACCGTACGGCAGATTCCTCAGTTAATTACATTTCCTTGCACTCTGGGGACTTGACGCACCCAAGAAGCTGCTGCAGCAGAACCACAGACGGGATCAGAAACCGAATGTTCTTATTTATGTTTCTGATGAGCTCTGGTGAGAAAAGCGGAGTCCGTTCTCAGAAATCGCTCCGAAGGCGAGTTTCATTCACCGTGTTTTCAGGGAACTGGACGAAACGTTCTAAAACCGACCGGTGAGAATCTGCCGCTGACGTTGATGGACGACAGATGGGAGGAGAAACGACGCTGACGATGGTGAGAACCTGCAGATGAACGAGCCGGCAGACGGCCGAGTGGAAACACGCCGGTGGTCTCAGCCAGCGCCGCCAAACCACCGTGTAACTCAGACGGAAAATGAGGAAGGAGGGGAAAGAAACACAAACTCAGACACCCCCTCACTCCCCCAAACTTCTGTTTCCTCTTCTTTACTTTCTCAGATCCACTTCAGCACTTTGCTCCCCTCCAGATCATAAAGGGATAGTTCAGAGTTAGAAAAATTATGAATCATAAACGTCTTACCTGCTGCTGTCCAACATTAAAGTCAACAGTTTGTTTTAAATCAACTAAAAACTCAAACATGTCATAGCAGCTCACTCGAATGATGTTTTTAAATCATTACTCTGCCATCGGTTTGGCATTACATGGCTATTTCCACAAAATTCTGATATTTTACAAAAGCAAACATTGGCAGCAGCATCGAGCTGTAGCACTTCTGGCTGGAACTTTATTTGATTTCGGCTGTAATAATGGTGTAATGTGAAACTGACGGTGATTTACAGGTTTACAAAGTAGTGTTTGCATGAAAAACTGTAAGTTTTAGGTTTGGACGTGGTTTAAGATGGCAGCGATGCATTTTTGGACCTCATCTAAGTAAACTAGCTCATTTTCTTTAATTGTATTTTATTTTGAAAGGGGTAAAAAGTAGAAACTATGGTCGTGGGTGAGCTCAACTCGACTGCCAAATGAGCAAACAAAGCATTTGAGGTGGTTAATGCTCGCTTCGGAAGGAGAAAGGACAATTAGGCCTGTTGCGATAAACAATAAATCAATTAATCGCACGATGAATGAAAATTATCGACCTCATTTTCATTTACCGGCTTTATCGTTTCTTCGTGTCTTTCTACTGAAAACGAGGCTCAACTCCGGTGCTTTTCACTGACCCCTCCCTTTCTCTTTAAAATTTGTTTTAACCGTCCAAAATCGTGTTTTTGGATCGTTAAAAGCAGCTAAGCTGAGAAGCTAAGCTACGAGCTAAGCTAACAGGCCGACCTCTTGTCGAGCTCAAAAGTTCACGTTGAAACCCGTGCCTCGGTGTAAAAAGTTATTTTTCCTGCAAAAAGAAGCTGAGAACTTGTTAACTGATTTTTATTAAAAGCTTTGTGTGAAAGAAGCTTAAGAGTTCAAATCACCGAACGTCGGCCCATGTCACGTCAAGGGCCCTCCCTCCCATTTTTCTTAGACACACTACTCAACGATCCTTTGGTTCAAACAGTCTTATACTGCCACCAGGTGGTCAGAAAAGGTACTACACCTCAAACAAATCATTTCTTCTCAAATTTGACAATTATTTATTGTTAAATTTCAAACAATATTATTGTTTATCACGATAATTTCTGAGACAATTAATCGCCCAGCAAAATTTATCGTGACGGGCTTAAGGGCAATAATGTTTTTGTTTGTGAGCGTATGTACATATTTTAATGAAACTCAGAAAGTAAACAATTCTAGAGTCAAATAAAAGGAGTTAATAAAATTACTCTCTCCGGGAGTGGTGGCGCAGAGGTTAGAGAAGGTGGGCCTGTGATCGGAAGGTCGCTGGTTCAACTCCCATTACTGACAACATCAAAATGTGGGTGGGAAAGGTGAAACGCCCACACCTGTCTCCACCCTCATTTGCCCCACTCTGGGCCCTTGAGCAAGGCCCTTAACCCCCACCATCTGCTCCCCCAGGCGCCCTAGATAGCAGCTGTCTGCTCCACACAGAGGGCTGTGGTGGCTCGGTGTCTGTGGTTGCGTCAGGAAGAGCATCCGGCGTAAAAACATTTATCAAGTCTTCATGCGAGGTAGTTCACTGTGGCCCTGAGGAAGGGAGCAGCCGAAAGAAGAAAAACAATTGCTCTCCACTCCCAAATCTTGTGCATAAACTGCTTGTTTATTCAAGTTTCTATGGATGATCTTGTAGACATTTAACTTTATTTGTGTTAAAGAAGGAAACTTTATTTAGTATTAACAGAGGTACAATTTTTTAGTGAGAATCTTTAGCCAAGAGACTTTTTTTTTCTGTTTTCAGAAGTTAATGTTTTATTTCCATCTACTCTAATTTCTCGAGTGTTTTTTAGCATTTCTGTTAAAAATAAATAAATTAGATTTTCCATGCTGAAGTCGTTCAAAGAGTTCAGATGAGATTTGTTCATAAACGTCCCTCAGAAACTGCTTTAAAAGCTCTGAACTGCCCCGTTAATGACCTCCATCACTAACCTGCCCCCGTCCTCTTTGTCTTCACAGCTTCCATGTAAATTCCCACTGAGCACGTCCGAGTGTGTGTGTGTGTGTGTGTTTTTTTTTGTCTTTCCTTTCCCAACTGTCTGGTCCGGTCTGGTAGCCAGGCAGACAGCCGACTTGGTAGCCACTGAGACGTGGTAATGAGCTGAACACGAGCCGAAGCTCGTATATTCCCACAGATGACGGCACCCGGTTGGGATGGAGCCGGGTTATTTCTGGCCTCTGTAATGCCGTCTCATTAGCAGCTCTAACAGAATGTGGAGAACGATGATGGACCCGGGTCCAGTTTCTGTTTTGATGTCTCAAGTGGACTCGCCTGATTACCAGTACATCCCTGGACCCCTTCACCTTGACCCAAATGTGCTGCGAAGCCGCTGAGGTGCGACGCTGAAACCGAACCCGCGAGCTGCACGTCCTCTTGTGAGTTTCCGGCTCCTCAGACCTGAAAGAAAGGTCTCAGCTCTGAGTGACACAAAATGACCCGTTTGGACTGTAATTAGCAGCTTAACTTCGGCTCATATCAGTGTTGGAGTTTGGATTTTGAAGCCGTTTCTGTTTAGACTCGGTGGTGAAATAACGGTACGCTTGTTGAGGCGGGAAAATAAGTGACGACTGTGCGCCTGTCTTTGTGTGTGCGCAGTCAATGGACAGACACACACGCACGTCAGTTTCCTGACACACACAGCGGTTTGGACGACGTACACCTCACACCATAACTCCTCGGCTGTGGAAAAATGTCCGGCTGCTGGCAGGCAGCTCCATCCTTCTCGTGACGGGACATAAATTCTTCAACTTCCAGCCGAAGCCGAACACTTTCTGCTCTTTTGACTGATGTTTGAAACACGAGGAGTCTGGGCGGTCCCGCTCTTCTGGTTGGGTCAGGCCGGGCGGCGGGACGATATTCGATTGAGCAGAATAAAAGTGTTGAGGATCTGAAAAAGCAGGGAGCTCGTAGGATCGACTCCAGACATGTTCTACCTGTTCTCTGTTTTATTGTGACGCACCGCCGATCGACCAGTCGGAGCCGACGAGGTCAAACAGCAGGAATTGAACTTCACGGAGCTCCCTGCTGCTCTGTGTCGTTGTTCACGGTAGTTTACCGGAGTTTTAACTGACAAAAGTCACGGCTCGTCGATCGGAGGATCAACACCTGTCCCAGTTTTCAGGTGAACGTTGACGAAATGCTACAAGAGTTAGCATGTTAGAGGGTAAAATATATTCAGCTTACTGCTACAGAGGCTAAAGACGAGCTAAATAATAAAAGGTCAGGCTCTTAACGTCACTTTACAAAGAACAAACAGAAGTTTAATATTGGCAAATTTACTTTGTAATTTTAAATAAACATTAAATATCAAAACATACAGGTTATTGGATGTGACTGTTTATATTGAAGTTTTATGTTTATCTTCAAACCCCCCCCCCCCCCCAGTCCATTTATCTGTGTTGTGAGCTGGATGACAATAAATAAAAGTGAGGTTCTGACTTTTATATTGATGTTTGGTTACATCTAGCTGTAAGAAAGATTATTTTTGAAAGTTGAGTTGCCACGTAAAAATCCAAGATGGCTGCCACCAAATATATAAAGTCAACCTTGTGAACTGATAACTTGAAAAATAAGCAACGTGACGATTTCTATTTTAGTGTGAGGATGCATCTAGACGGAACAATTGGCTCTAGATGGAACTTTAATTGGCTTTTATGTATGTGAATGTTTCTGTAAAGTGCCCTGAGACAACTTTGTTGCGATTCGGCGCTATAGAAATAAACTGAATTGAAACTGAATTGAACAAAACGACAATCAAAAATAGGGTCTCCACACAAGAATCCAAGATGGCCACCTCACCTACACATACACATGCACGTATATATGTGTGTGTGTTTCCCCTACATTATAAAGCGCACTGCCTACTCCCCCGGACAACTGCCAGCAACGATGTAGCTCAATACAGGCGCACTAGCTAAAAAGCTACAGAGGTCACGCTCCGTCTCCCTCGCTCTGAGCCGTTTCCTTCATGCTCCCTGTTCACCAGCGTCAGGAGTCCCAGTGGTCGTTGGAGAACTCGGTGCTGTGAAGAGTGGATCTCTGTCCAGAAGAGACCAGTCTGAGGAACAGCCAAGATCCAGAACAGAACCCAGGCCTCTGGCCGAGGACCAGAGTTTGAAGTGAAGTGGAACCGTCCAAATGGAAGAGTGTGGCGAGCTACACGGATCAACACAATCATCTGAGGGAACGATGCGTTCTAGTTTTATGTTGCTTAAATGTTTAGTTTCTTCAAAATGACGGGGGCGGCTGAAGGATTATCGATAATAGCCAAGGTTACTGCTCCTCCACCGAGTCTCATGGTGAATAAAACGTCTCCCTCCACTCGCCAGGATCCATAACTCTGAGCTGCCTCAAACACAAAAAACCTTCCCCTCACAGTAAAAACTGCCCACTTGAATATTTTGCACCAAAAAAATTTAAAGTTTACTTCATTCCCTCTTCAATCTAATCTCAAAACCTACAAAAACTTTTATTTTCAAAGAATAAAACGATAGGAAAAAGAAAACCATTCAGTCGAGCTGTTCCAGCAGCTTCTGTTTTTTTCTTCTCATCGAGCCGGAGGCAACGACTCCGACCTAAACTCTGTTTAGGAACAAACTAAAACAAAGCGTCATACAGATTAGTTGGCAGAGATGAAGAAACCCAGATAGAAACTCAAACATCGTCTTTAGAGACACCTGACAGGAAGTGGAGGTCTCTATACAACAGTGCCCCCCCCCACCCCCCCCCCCCCCGGAAAATTAGCCTCATTTCCTCGGCTCCTTCCTCTCCGATCGCAGGAACCAGGGTTTGAAGATGAGCTTTTCAGAGCCGCTCACGTGGAGAGGAGTTCAGGATAAAGTATCTGTACTTTCAGGCACATTTTGATCTGTGCCCTGAAACTTTCAAGTATATTTTTAATTTTATAGTTTATTAATTTAGTCACAAGAAACAAAAACACGGCACTTATAGCGAGGAAAATCCTCAGTGCCAGATGCGGTGAATGGCGCAAAGTTAGTTTTCACATCAGTGCTGCTGAGAAACTCACCAGAAATGAATAATAGAAATGAAATAAAAGTGTTTGCACTCTAAAGCCTCATCCACACAACAGTTTATTTATTTTTTAATACCGACATCGTTTTTAGTTTTAGTGAGAAAAACAGATTTCTTAGAGAAGAGGGCGTCCTAACCTTCAGGTCTCATCTCTGTTTTATGCAAACGATGCAGTTCTGTTGCTCCAGGTAGAGGAGTTCAGGTTTCTGGGCGTCTTGTTCCTGAGTGATGGCAAAGTGGAGTTAGATCCATGGATTGGGGCCTCATCCTCAGTAATGAGGTTGTCGCTTTGGTCAAACGTAGTGAATAAAGCGTTGATGTTTTTTTTTGTTTTTTTTTTAAAGAGAAAGCTCTTAAATGACTGATCTATGTTCCAACTCTCACCTGTGGTTAGGAGGTTTGGATCAGAACTGAAAGTACCAGATTCTGGATCCAAGCAGCTAAAATTAGCTTCCTCTGTAGGGTGACCGGGCTCAGCCTCATAGATGGACTGAGGAGCTCCGTCATCGGGGAGGGAGCTCGGAGTAGAGCTGCTGCTCCTTCGCATCAAATGGAGTCTGTTGAGGAGGTTCATCTGATCAGGATGCCGTCTAGAAGCCTGCTCTTGGAGGTTTTTTATGGCATGCTCGCTGCAAAAAGACCCCAAGACAGACCCAGAACTCTCTGGAGGCATTGTGTATTCCCTCTGACCTGAGTAAGCCTTAGGCTAAATAAAAAAATAAAATAAATCCAAATGTAAAGAGGACTATATGGATGCAGTTGGAGAGGACAAGGAGGTAGTTGGAGTGAGGACAAAGTGGGACGGAGGAGGATGACTTGCTGTGGTGACCCCTGAAGAGGAAAAGATCATTGATTTCTCCTGATGTTTGAACAGCCTCAAAATTTTACATCAGTTTCTTAAAGATTGAACTCAGAATAGCATAACTACGTTAACTCAACACAATATGGCAAGATAAAATGGTGTTACTGTACAACACAAGCTAAGGTATGGTTAACATATGGAAAGAGATGGTACGGCAAGATAAGGTATGATAAATTAATGTATGGTAAGATACTATAAGATGAGGTATGGTAAGATGTGATACAATGAGATAAAGTATGGGTAAGATAATATACGATCAGATAAGGTACAATTAAGAATTTGTAAGATAAGGTATAGTAAGATAGAATAAGATCAGATACAGTAAGATAAGGTATGTTTACGATATGGTACGGTTAAGGTATGGTAAGATAAGGTACAAGATAACGTACAGTAAAATATAAGATGAGATATAGTAATAAGGTACATCTAAGAATTGGTAAGATAAGATATAGTAGGATAAGATACAGTAAATAACACGGTAAAATAAACTGTAAGATACTATAAAATGCAATAAAATTTAATGTAGATATGGTAAGACACAATACGATATAAGATGCAGTACAATAATGTAAATTGCAAAACAATTTACTATATGATACATTACAAACGATACGATTATAAATAATAATATCTTAAAGAAAGAGCTCAGAATAGCAATCCACTTCCCCCTCAAGGTCAGTCTTGTCTCTGGTTTTCTCCTTCCTGAGTTTCCCGACGGTCTCTCTGGGTAATACTTGGATGTTCTTTTCAGAAACGTTCAGTGGATTTTATTTGAACCCTGGCAGGCTCAGACCTGATTCAGATTCAGAAATGTTCGTCTTTTCTGCTGCGAGCGCTTCGATGCACCAGCAGCCGTGAGGATCCAGACAGCTTTCCAGAGACGTTGACCCATTTTGAAGTTGTTCGTTGAGCCAAAGGGGGAGTTATTTGTGCAGCGCTCAGTTCTACAAGAGGCGAAGTACTTTTCAGAATTAAAAACACGATTTTTTTTTATTTTTTTTTCCTCGAACGTCTGAAGCCATAACTGTGCAGCGACGTGCCTCCATGTTCTGTTTCACGAACACGGAGCTGATTTGCAGAACATGAACTCGTGCACACGAACATGACTCGGATCAGCACATTCTGAGCAGAACGTTTGTACCGGAGGAAACGGAACAGAGGAGCGTCCCTGAACTCGTGACACGCGCCGTACCTGAACTCCACTGCAGATTAGTTTCTTTTGTGGATCTGCACACGTGTTCCCGTCTGGTAATAGGTTTTCTGTTACAGCCGCGGTTTTATTATGAGTTTTATTTTCACGGTACCAGCTCGGATCACAAGCAGTCACGGATTCTCAGAGTGTTCGGCCATCTTTTGGTACAAGAGGCGCATGTTTGAGCTGATTGTGGCACCAAAGTGTTTTTGCACCTTCAGTAAATATTCTGACGCTCGTGGTGGGAGAAAGGTGGGATCTGAGCTATTGTGTCAAAAGTCTCACTTTTAATCTGAAACCTGATTTATCCTATAAGAGTGATTACACACACGGTCCCTGAAGGCACGACAACATACCTAGTCACAGCTTTTTTTTAAATATATGCAAAGTCAAGAAGGACTCTCATATAAATAGATTTTTTTTTTACTTAACTAAGACGGGATTTATTTTTTAGTAAGGTGTAATAAAAAAAGACAAATTTCACAACTGAATATATCTGTACAGAGCTAAAGTTCAGCATTAATTTCAGCTCGTCATAAAAAACTGGATTATTTTCCCCCTAGGTCGGAATAAAAAAAATAAAACAGAGCATAGAAAAAAATTGACAGTTATGTTTTCAGGCTATTTAGCATATTGTGTTAAAAAATAATCTATAATCCAAAGTAACTCATGTGTGATACACATATGTGAATGTTAGATGTATTGTAAAACATTTTAGTTGAGTTTAACAGGATGCTATGCAAATAAAGACGATGCAAAAAGATGCTACAAGACAAGAGACATGTAAGGCATGATAAGATGCTATATAATAAGAATACCAACTTTAAGGCACAATATTATTTGATACGGTAAGATATGCAACAGTAAGAAAAGATTTAAGACATGAAAAGATGCAATAAGATATAAGATACATACATTATGTGAATATAAGATACTGTAAGGTAAGATACATTAGGATAAAATAAACAGTTAAGGTACGGTACGATAAAATAGGGAAGGATACTAATATAAAGTTAGATAAGATGCAGTTGTAAGTTAAAATATGGTAAGATTCAATAAGATAAGATACAGTGCATTATGTTATGATACGATACTGTATGGTAAGATACATCGGGATACAATAAAAGAAGAAATTGTTCAAATATGGTAAGATAAAATAGGGGAGGGTTTGATAAGATACAATGATATCGTAAGATAAGATTTGATAAGATATGCTACAGTAAGATGAGATATGATAAGCCGCGTAAGATAAAATAGTCAGATAAGTTATGGTAAGATACAAGATAAAAAACAATATTCTGTAAAATACAATAAGATAAAACATGACGAGGCACAAAACGATTGGATATAAGATGCAATGTGCATTACAGGAATATTGAATGTACGATTCATTACAAACGATATGATAAATGATATATGATAAAATACAATTTAACATGTTAAAATTCTGTTAGTTATACTATGTAAGATATGATACAATAAGATATGGTATAAGAAATAAGATTCAACAAACGATAAAGATATAATACAGTAAGATAAAATATGTTACATTAAGTTATGATACAGTTTTATAAAAATGGAGCCTTGGAATGTTTCGCTGATTGACTGATGCAACAAAAGATGAACAACATAGTTTTATTTAAAAATCTGAGTAAGTTGCAACCCTTTATGCTTTTTTTTGTGTTTGAATTATATCAATTTCTTTAAATTATCATTTTATCATGACAGGCAGGAAATGAGGATGCTGTAAATTACCAGTGATGTGTCTCGTGTGTGTGTGTGTGTGTGTCCGTATTACGGTTTGTTAAAATCACCGTGACTCAGAAATACCTGCTTAGAGTCGAACTACTCACCGGTGTTGTGAAAACGTGCGCTGACGATGTGCAGTGTTGTGGTAACTGAGTACAACTTTAAAGTTTACAAAGAAGAATCATCGTAACTCTGAGAGAACGGGTCTCGATTCTAAACATATTTCATGAATGAGCCAGTGACGATCTGCAACGTTGTTTTTTTTAAATAATAAACTTGTAACGAGTGTTTCCAAGTGTAATTTAATTATTCAGTACTTGGTTCTGAACAACGGGGGTGATCTGTTGTTTATTCAGTAGGAACCAGACGGGAGTTTTTAGCCAGACGTCTGTGATTATTCGGTCTACTCGTCCGCATGCTGAAAGCCGCCGCCCCGTGAAGGGATTTGTTTTAGGTGCCGATCCGGACAGTGCTCAGAACGGGCTTTACTCTGAGAGACGGGGGGGATTACGGGTCTGTGGGGAATAAAAACTTCCAGACGCGCATCTCCACAGTTTTGTTTTTGGAGGGTAATATGCTAATCCTAATTAGCAGTGGTGTGCAAAGATGGACCACGGGTCAGCCTGGGTCACACGGGAGAGAGCGAGCAAACCCACAATGCTTTTCATCATTCGCATAAAAGTCACAGCAAACATTTATTATTTTACTAAACAAAAAATAACTGGGCTCCTATTCTGTAGTTGAAGACATTTCACTTCCCATCCAGGGAGATGTCTCAATTTAAAACCAGAGTGCGTGGACTTTCAAGCTCTTTAAACTGCACAAAAGTTTGTTTTGTAACTTCGACTCACCTGCAGATTATTCTCACTCCCCTCAGAGCCGAGGGTCATTAGGGTCTTTGTTTATCTGGTGAATAAAACATGTTTTGGTCACCTGCATGAAGGTGTTGCAGGGAAAATGACTGGGAGCCCGTTTACGTCTCTGAAAGCCCTTTGTGGAAAAGTTGCACTTTTACTCAGTAATGCTGTCCTCGTATCAGCTGAAGGTTGCATGCCAGGTCACTAGCTGGTGCTGTGGTTTTGTATTTCGCCGACACGCAGAATGTCACTTGACACTTCAGTCTCGAGCACGAAAACTGTTAAATCCAACATGGAGAACACACAAACGTTCGTTTGGACCTAAGTTGAGGTCAGTTTGCTCCTGCACATTGAAAAGGGCGATCAGGACAAACAGCACTCGCTACCCACCGTTGTTTCTGTTGTTCATCTTCTTGAGCAGAAAAATTCACTGCAGATGTCCGTAGTGCTGTCAGAGATGAAGGAAAATGTCTGTTGTCGTGTAGCAGCCGAAACGCACCAGAAATGTTATTTAAAAATGGTGTCGTGTAAACGGAGCCTCAGCTGTAGGTTTTAGAAACCTGAAATCTAAGACGTCCTCCTGTTGAAATGTCTTCTGTCCTTCACCTCTCAGACCATCAGTGTTTTCGGTCCCAATTAAAAACATTTAGGTCCTTTTTATCCGTGAGGTGTAGGTGGACCGCCGAGTCTGGTTCTGAAGAGCTGCTGTCCTGTGTTGGACCATTCGTCTGTAGAGTGGTTTAGTTTCTCTCACGTAGCGGTCGGAACATTCCTCGCTGCGCTGAACCGCTCATTTCAGGGGGTTCTCTTGTATTTTAGCTTCTTTTATTTATTTTTTTTACCCTGATTTGTTTAATTTGAATGCAAACCTTGTTGTTTTTATCCGAAGACGATGCTTCATAAATAAAATTTATCTCGTGTGAGGTAAAGCTGTTGAACCTGTCGAACAGAGACATTAATGAGTTGATGAAACAAAATGAGATGATGGTTCATAAATGTGGTTGATTTAAGGAAGAAAACTCTTAACCGAAAGAGCCGCAGAATGAAAGGAAATTATTTGCCTTTTTTTTTTTGGGCCCACATCTCGTTTTGTTTACCACGTCTTTAAAATCAAGTAGAATTTGGTGCACGTTGTTTTTTATCTGAACTGAAATAAGGATCTGTTGGGAAGAAAATAGAGACAATTTAGAAATTATTGGCGCTTTTTGTTTATGCGTTTTTATTTGAAAAGTGACGAATAAAAAGAAGTTAAACTCTGGAAGGAAAGCTCAGCAGATCCGGCCTTTGTTTACGGTCAACGACGGTAAAAACGAACTCCTTCTGCCAATCACAGCAGCTCTTCAAAAAGAAACGTTTGAAAGAAGCCAGACTCGCCGCAGCGGTCTGATTTATTCCCCCTCTCCGTCCGTTCCAGGAATTTTATGAATGGAAAATGTCAGACGATCAGTTTTCCAAAGCCACTACGGGCGGCCGCCTCTGTTCTGGTGAGTTAATGTCGTCTGGACCCCCCCCACTTCAACTTCCCATCAGGCCGTTGGGCCTTTTCCTGGTGAAACTTCACGCCGAACACGGAGCTGACGAGACGGAGACCTGAAGGTTGGAGCGGCGCTCAGCGGGCCGCCTCATAAAAAACACTCGGCGTTAGTTTAAGGCCACAAAGTCTGGAAAAGACATGAGTGAAGGAGCAGCAAGCGAAAGAGAAGTGGACGTTTTTCTTTATCTGGAACACTTTTTTTCAGTCCTTTTCTTTTTGTAGCGTAGTTAATGCGCTTTATAAAAACGTATCTTTCCGATATCCTTTAGAAATAAAACCTTCTGTAAACTGGCTCTTGTGACGTTGTGGTGGACATGATGTATTTCATATATATATATATATATATATATATATATATATATATATTTATTTCACGATATATTTTTGTAAATCCTTCGTTTTTCTGAGTTGGAAGATGTAGAGAATAAAGTAAGACTAAATATTTTTCGTCTCTTTCTGCCGACTTCCACAACATTATATTAAACACGTTATCTTAACATGTTATACATGCTAGTGGAAATATGCTGAACAAACTTATATATTTGTTTTTCTAAGTCTTTAAGGTTTAGTCTAGTTCTAGAAACACAATGACTTAAGAATTTTTTTTTAAAGTTTTGCATAAGATATTTAATATAAATATCTTTGTCTTGTTGATAAATTGCTTTTTTAAAAATCAATGTATTAAAGAAGAAGTTGTTTTCTTTTGAAACTAAGGACATTGGGGGTCGGATGAAGATTGTCCAAGGGCCACTTTTGGCCCTCGGACCTTAACTGCCCATGTGTGAATGACGTTGGGTCTCAGAGACGTGACGTTCACGAACGACCCAAATCTTCAAATGTTTTATTTTTTAATTTTTATTTTTTAAACAATCAATGGGAATTAAGTCGCAGACAGATTTTGGAAAATGAAGCGAGGTTAAGTTTTGATGTGTGGCTACATCTAGGCGTAAGAAAGGTTCCTTTCAAAAACTGGGTTGCCATGTTAAAATTCAAGATGGCCGCCACCACATATGTAAACCAGCCATCCCAATCATTTTAAGAAATTATGCTTTTGAGTTTTTTTAATCGCTTAAATATATATATATATATATATATATATATATATATATATATATATGTATATATATATATATATGTATATATGTGTCTATGTTGATCAAAGGTGGTGGCAAATGCCCCCAGCGGCTTACTTCGTTTTTAAATAAAGCGTAAAGACACTTATTATCAAAGAGCTCATTTCTTTCAAAAGAAGCTCAAAAGATGTTTTACCAAAATGATTTCCAGACGGATCGGTGAGTAGAAATCTGAAATTACGAACACGGCTCCCAGACGGAGCAGGATTTTATTTCTGTAAATGGACTCGGTAGAGCCACTTGTATAAGTGTCGGGTTCTAACGCTGCGTTTCCATTCTCTGCGTTTCTGTTGACGGCTGCAGACGCAGGATTGTCTCTGCGGTGGGTTTAAGGCCTTTGAAAGCATCACGTTGTGTTTGTGTTTCTCTGAAAGCAGCTCAGCTCCTCGTGCGCGCTGGCTTGACGCTGCAGCTGACGTTATGTAACCGAGTGGTTTTTACATGCTGATGAAGAGCTCACGCTGCGAGAACTGAACATCCAGAGCGACACCGACGTCATCCCACAGAACCTCTGAAGGTTCTGACAAACGTTGGCAAAGTGCAAAACGACAACGAAAAAGCATTTAGTGAGATAAAAAAACAAAACTACAGACGCTCAAAGAAAGATCTGTTGACGAAACATAAAGGAAGTTGAGCCTTATTATTTGTGTATCTGTCTTTTGTAATGTATGTGAATGTTTTGTGCAGTTCCCTGACATGACTTCTGTTGGGACTTGAATGTTCATAAATAAACTGAATTGAGTTGTTAAAATAAGTTTTTAATCATATAAGGCAGCTGGCTAAAATAAAACACTTTGAGACAGTAATCCACGCCGTTCTCACCACCCGGCTGGATTACTGGATTTCTTTTTATCTGGAGGTTGGTGGATCCTCCATTGCCCGACTCACCGACTGCCTCATCACTTTTCATGCGAGCGCATCTCCTCTGTTTTAACCTCACTCCTTTCTCTGCCTGTACATTTTAGGATCCACTTTGGTTTTTAAATCTGTGAATGGCCTTGCCCTATCTTACCTTTCTGAACTGCTGCACCCAGACCAGCCGACTGACTGTCAGCAGGGGGTTTTAATGAGAAGGGGTGATAAACTGCAAGTAGACCCGAGTCTTATCTACGTAAGGATGAAATGAGATGTTAAATTTTCTAAAAATGGGAGCCTAACGGGAGCACATAAATGGAAAATAATCAGGACCGAAAATACATCCTTGGGGAATTCCACATGTGAGGGCACAGAGGAGGAATCTGATTCTTCAAGACCTACAGAGAAACTCCTGTCAGACAGATGAACGTAAACCAGCTCAGTTCAGAACCTTTCATACCTAAAGTATCTTAGGATGATTTTTTTCTTAGTTTTAATTGTGTGCGTTTTGCGTTAGTTGTGTTTTATTGTCGACTCTGTGCAGCACTTTAGTTCAGAGTGCTTCACAAATAAAATGGCAGTACTGAGAGTATTACAGGGCTACACTGGATTGAGAAAGTCACTTACGAACAAATCGGAGTTCATTTACCAAAACTGTTAGATCGTACAGGTGGACTATCACGGAGTGCCCCTCCGCCAACCAGGTGTTGTACATTTGACTTTATAATCACCATAATTGGTGCAAATACTTCACAAAGTTCTTTGCTTTAAAATTTTTTTTAACTTGAGACTAACGGACTATAACAATAGTTTGTGTCGTCACGACCCAGCCCGGTGGCCAAAAGAGCCATTATTCACTTTGTTCTTGAGTAAATACGTTTGTTAGTGAAGATTGTTCCGACGGCTGTTTGGCCTCCGAACTGAATGGACTCTTCATTCAAGGTTGATGATACAAGAGATGGAGCGTATCATTGTCTGCAGGACAAAAAGAAGTGTAGGCCGATCCGTGCGACTGAATGTCGATGTGGCATTAAAAGCTCTCAGCTGAACAGCTACAGCATCCGTCTGATTAGCATTGCAGCTTTCCTTTGTGTTGGAAATGTCCGTTTGTCGTCCTGACCGTTTTTTACTCGACGATCTGGAATAATTTCATCGGGTCATTTGATGTTCTCAGGTTTGGAGAGACAACGCGGTGTTCAGTTTTGATGGGAAAAGACGCCAAACTTTTCAGAACTAAACCAAAACATTTAAAGATGAGCTGAAAAGCTGTCGTGACAAACAGACCTGGTTTCATGGAAAAGAAAGATTCAAATAAAAATCAACGGCACTTAATCAAAAAATGGACTTGATGAGACTCGTGTTGATTTAAATCGTTTTACTGATCCTAACCAGATAGGTTTATTTTTATTTACAGAGTAACTGATTATGAATCCTAACCTAGTGGGGTTGTTTTTATTACAAACCAAAAAACAGAAGTTATTGCTACTACCCTATTCATCGTTTTTTTTTCTTTACTAAACTTAAATTTATACTTTACAAAAAAATAATAAAACCTTTATAAATAAACTCCAAGTAGAATTAGTTATTAATAAATTGACCGTGCAGTTTGATAAACTCTGGTGGTTCAACAGAGCGATGTAAGAAGTTTGACGTCTGTAAACTGGTCTTTGCTGTTTATCCTCCCGATCGTTGCGCAACAAATTATGACGAGTTCATAAACGTATTTTCACAGATTAGTTCATTTGCTTTTGTTCAGGAGTGAGGGAGGAATGGATCGTGAGATTGACGGACGGATTGGTGCGGCATCTGCAGTATTGTGGACTCTGTGCTGGTCCATTGTGGTGAAGAGGGAGTTGAGCTGTAAGGCAAAGCTCTCTGTTCACCGGTCAGTCTACGGTCCTACCCTCACCTGTGGTCATGAACTCTGGGCAGTGACTGAAAGAATGAGGTCACAGATACAGGAGTTTCCTCTGCAGGGTAGCTGGACTCTCCCTTAGAGACGGGGTGAGAAGTTCAATTATCAGGAGAGACTCGGAGTAGAACTGCTGCTCCTCCAAATCCAGAGGAGTCAGTTGAGGTGGTTCAGACATCTGGTAAGGATGCTCCCTGGGCATCTCCCTAGGGAGGTGCTTCAAGGATGTCCAACTGGGTGGAGACCCCAGGGAAGACCCAGGACACGCTGGAGAGCCTTGGGGTCCCCCCAGAAGAGCTGGAAGAGGTGGCTGTGGAGAGAGATGTCTGGACCTCCCTGCAAGCTGCTGCCTCCGAGACCTGACTTTGGAACAAGCAGAAGATGATGGATGGATGCATGGATGGATGGATGGATGGATGGATGGTTAATTTGCTTCCATCCAAAATTTTCTCGAGTTTCTTTTGATGAAACCGAATTTATCCTGACTCTTCAGAGCAGCGTGTTTCTGTCACCGATGGAGCCGAATGGTTCTGGACTCATCGGTGTTAATGATCCAGATGTTTGCACCGAGTCGGGACTCGCGAGTCCAAGGTCTCAATTAGCTCGAATCCTCCATGTCCTCTGGAAGATTCCTGCCAAGTCCATAAGTTAATGCACTCACCAGAGAAAGTATCTCTGTAAATGCTTTGAACTCTTGATTTCACAGTGTGAACCACTCGAGTGTCTCAAGTGAACCGGATCGACCCGAGTCCATAAAGTGATCTGGATTTACCACCTCTGGTCCTCAACCCTGAAAAGAAACGGATAAAATACGGTCTGCAGATCACGGCTGGTGTCTTCTTGAACATGTTCTCCTGCCGAAGCTCTGGACTCGTCAGAACCAGCAGAAGATTTTCTAACTCACCGAGGGGTTTCAGGAGCTTCTCAAATTCAACTTTGGTTTGTTTTGACATCTAAAATGTTCTGATTCTCTGTTCCCCTCGTCTCTTTTCTGTTCCCGCGGGTTGTTGCAGTTTGTGAAACGAGAACGTGGGTCGTGTCGCGGACAGAGTTCGGGGTGCGATAACTTTTCTTTGACGTGAAGCATCCAGACCGAGCTCCCTGGGTTTTGATACGATTAGTTAATTGGGGGAAGATGTGGAAAATGAATTATGGGTGTATCTCACGGCTTCGCCACTAATGGATGGAAAAATGGCTCCGCACCCGACCTCATCCGCCCCACACCCTTTAACCAGAGAGCGCCTCATAATTTCCAGCTTGTGCTTTTTAAAGCGACTTTTAGCTCCTCGGATTTATATCATCTTTCCATTCGGCTGTTTCTGGCTGTCTCAGTGAGGTCGTGATCGTTACGAAAACAGCCGATCGGTTCCGGTGTTTGTGTGTTAGAGGAACGGGTCATAAACGTTGTTAAAATTTTTTTTTTTTTTAAGTTCTTCTGCTGCATTTTTCTGTGTCTGAGGCCTCGGAGGAGTTCTGATGTCGCTCCGCGGTGGCTTGAAGTTCAAATTACTTTAAGCAGAAAAGTCAACAGTTTTTCCAGAGAGCAGTGGGCCTGATTATCCGCCACCTCAATTATGGTCTGCACAGAACCCGAGCCGCTCCCTCGGCCGCACGCACGGCTCTGCAGCTTGCCCACTGTGAAACCGCGCAGAACAAATCCCTTTAACAGAGCTGGGTTCTGGGCCCGCCAAAGAATGTGCTGCGGGAAGTTCACCGCTTTTCCACACGGCTCCGCGGAAAATGAGTTTCCCATGAGAGGCGGCGGGGAGTCAGGTGCACAGCTCTGGTCGTTCTGGGCTGGGATACCTGAGCGGCAGGGACTAATAGAGCGGTCACTTTCGTTGGTAAAGGTGAGCGATGGTTTGAAAGCAACAGGTGAGCTCCTGCTCGAACAAACAAAGGCTTGGATGCACCTGACGGTACACCCTGCCTCTTTGTTCGGCCGCCCGTTTCATCTCTGTCCCACTTTATGATCGCTCCTCCGCACCGCAGTGACTCAATAATGTAAATCCACCTCCTATCAGCGCTCCGAGCGGAAAACACTTTGGGAATATTTTGTTTCTTTCTTCAATAAATGATGTTAAAAGGAGCCGTGTGTGCAGTTTGCAACACAATGTAATGAAAAGACGAGAGCTGCAGGGAGACAAAGCCAGTAATTGTTATATTATGTCCGCATGCAGCTAAATGTAAAGACGGAGATAAATATTTGTGGTAACACGAGACCCGAAGTGCTGATTTGTGTTTTCCACCCTGCTGTTTAATGAAAAGAGGATCTGCTGTCATATAAAAGTCATTAAAGCTTGTGCGTGTGCAGGAAATCATCTGTAATGCGACGAGAACGAACGTCTTGTTTTTCTGTTCGTCTGCAGAAACGTTGCAGTGATGAAACCTGCGCCCGTCTGTTCGAATTCCTGATTTATTATTTGTTGCTTTTTAAAAAAAAAATCAACCACCTTATTTTAAGCTGCTTTAAAATAAATATTTTCGTCTGCAAAAAAGCTACTCCTTCAGCTTGAAATCAAAATGTAATATTTAAAATTAAAATTTTAGCTCCTTAAGGAACTTTGTGTTTTAAATTTTTATTTTTGCAAATAAAAAAAAAAATGGATGGAAAATGGAAATAATCAAATCCATGTTTTGAAACGAGCTTTAATTTGGTTGTTTTCTGGTCAAATATAAAAGTATTTTAGTGTTCTTCAGCTGTAAAAGAGCACCATGATGTATAAAAAAGGAATGCATTTATGTATTTATAATCCGATATGGAATAAATTTATAAAGAATTTCAATGGGGTCGATTTCCCCTGATGTGACACTAGAGGGCAGTAAAGTGACCGAGGTTAACTTTTGCAAATAACTAATTACGTGCACAAACGTTTAATAAATTAAACATCAAGATGTAGACACTGTTGTCCTCTTTCACCCATGCTGTAGGAATGACATATTTCTTTCAAATCCCACCTCAAATGCAGCGAGCGTTTACCTAAACTTCCTCACCTTTAGGTATATTTCAACCCGGAATATTTTACTCAAAACAGGAAGTAAAAGATGTTTCTAAATTGTCGTATCTTCAGCAAAAAAACAGCCCGTGTGGCCGTCAGTCTCCTCCTGCTCACGATTTAATAATTTTTAAAATACAGTTTAGTTTCCACACAGCGATTTGTTTGAGGCTTACTTTTTAGTCGGCCTCTCATCAACTTGGCAGTCAGGGAGTGACGGGCACAGATGTTCGGTTACCATGGTGACCATGATGAGTCACTGCCAGCAGCTTTACTCTTCTTCATCAGTTTTGACAGCCAGATGTGGGCAGGTTTTCAACTTTTATTTTTTGTTATTGATCTATACTGGAGGTTGAGGCAGCCGCGGCTTTGGCGACTTCTTTTCCCGCCGATTTATCGTTAGGTTGGTGTCTTCACGGAGGTTTAAAGTTTGAGCCTCAAAGGGAGTTTATTAGAAACGGGGTTTTGATCCAAACTTTGCTGTGAATATCCAGAACCATCAGGGCACTCTGTGGGGTTAGCCCAGGACTCCACTCTTCTTCTGTGGTTTTATTCTGGTAATGAGAGTAGTGTGATGGTTTCTGCTGCCTCCGTGTCTTTCACCTGGATCCATTTGTTCTCGTTTGGCTGAAGGGGGACTGGATGAAGAAGTGGGTCAGAGCTCTGAGTCGGATATTGATCCTTTTAGAGAAATAATACTGATGGATGAGGCCCAGCGAGCTGTGGAGGAGCATCCATGTGTTTAAAAACATCATAGATTATATATTTTTTTCTCCAACTGTCAATGTTTTTTCACCTCTTTTCCTCACTTCCTGTTTTCCTGGACTGTGGACCCCCAAGTACTTGAATTCCTGCACCTTTGTGACCTCTGCTCCTTGTAGACTCACTGTTCCAACGACCTCCCTCTCATTCACACACATGTACTCACGTCATAGTCCACAGAGATTCCTGCCTGACCTCGTCTGTTAGTCGGTCCATCACCAGAGCAAACAAGAAGGGGCTCAGAGCTGATCCTTGATGCACCCCCACCTCTACCTTCAAGCTGCTCCTGAAGCTGAAGCTCCTACAGCACATCTCACCACTGTCCTGCTGTCTTCATACACGTCCTATACCTGTCTAACATGTCCTCCTGTCAGATGCGTTTTCTAAATCCACAGACACAATGGAGTTCTTTCTGACCTTCTCCGTTCTTCTTCGTCAGCATCCTCAAAACAAAGATGGATCTGTGGTGCTCTTTCTTGGCATGAAACCATACTGCTGCTCACGGTCGCCTCGAGTCGAAGTCTTACGTCCATAACTTTAACCCAGATCTTCATTGTGTGGCTCATCAACTTAATTCCTCTGTAGTTCCTACAACTCTGTGCATCACCCTTGTTCTTAAAAATGTCCACCAGCACACTTCTTCTCCGTTCGTCACACATTTTCTCACTTTTCATACCTCCACTGGTTTGTCATCAGGCCTTCATCTTCTTCAACGCGTTTACTGAACGGTGTAGAAACATAAAAACTAACTGGTGATGACCCAACGTTCATACCTCCTTGATTTAACTATCAAATCCACTGAGGTCACAGATCTCTTTTGCAAAGGAGGTCTGGTGCAGCCGAACAGACTTGTTTTATGACCGTGGGAAGAAACCGGAGGACACGGAGAAAACCCACGCATGCACGGAGAGAACATGCAAACTCCACACAGAAAGACCTCAGGTCCAAACCGGAGATTGAACCCAGGTCATCCTTGTTGTAATGCAACAGTGCTAACCACTTAACCATCGTGCTGATATTGAAGTTGCACTTTTTAAATGTCTAATTTAAATGTTATTGTTTTTTTTCTATGTGAGGCGTCTCTTTTTAATTTATTTTTAATTATACGACTGTCAAAACATGGACATTTTTGTCTTGAATAGTCGTTGCTATAGATTTCTGTATAATAGTTTCTCGATGGGTGTTTGATGTGCCGTACTCTTGTTAAACTCCTGTTCAGTCCTGTGGATGTTTCATTTCAAACCATTTTTAAAAACACAAATATAAACGGGGCTCAGACGGGATCGTCAGGAAGTCGACGGCGGCACGCTGCCTTTACGAAGTTTAAATCGTTCCTTTTTACTTTCTGCCGCTCGTCCTCCTGCAGCTCCGCTGATGGTTTTTTAATTGGCTCAGCGTCTTTTCTCCCGTCGACACGAGAGCAGACGTCTTCCGCTGCAGTCAGGCAGCTTTATGGGTTCGCCCGCGGTGTTTCACAGTCGCCCTCCTGCTCCCGTTAAAGGCTCTTATTTTGTTGAGCTGTGGTTTCTGTGAGTGGTCTCGTTAGTTCGAGCTCCTCGTCACGTTTTGATTCTGTTAGCGGAGCGCCGTCTCAGCTCAGAGGAGTACCGGACACGTCGGCCCGTTTTCTGTTTGCCGGGTTATGAGCTGGATTCCAGCTGTTCTAGGACTCCAAGGTGTTCTCAGACTAGCTGAGAGACGGTCTCTCCAGCAGGTCCTGGGTCTTCCTTGAGGTCTGTATCCTGTTGGACATGTCCAGAACTTCTCCCTAGGGAAGCAGGGGTCATCCTGACCAGATGTCTGAACCTCCTCGTGGACGTGGAGGAGCAGCGGCTCTACTCGGCTCGCTCTTCACCACAACAAAGTCTGAGTGATGGTAGATTGGAGTGGGCCTCGTCCTCGGTAATGAGGGTGTTGCTTCGGTCAGCCGTTGTGAAGAAAGAGCTGAGTTGAACGGCAAACCTCTGGATTTACTGGTCCGTCTATGCTCCAACCCTCACCTGTGGTCATGAGGTGTGGATCAGAACCCAAAGAGCCAGATCTTGGGTCCAAGCAGCTCGTAGGGTGACCGGGCTCAGCCTTGGAGAGAGGGTGAGGAGCTCCATCATCTGGGGGGATCTTTGAGTAGAGCCGAAGCTCCTCTGCATCAAAGCTTCATCTGATCAGGATTGCCTCCTGGACACCTCCGTTTGGAGGTTTTCTGGGAATGTCCCACTGGGAAGAGACCCTGGAGCAGATGCAGAACTCTCTGGAGGAATTATTTCTCCTCTCTGGTCTGGGAACACCTTGGGGTCTCCAGGAGGTGCTGTAGTGTGGGGAGAGGAGGTCTGGGATTCTCTCCTGGGCCTGCTTGTCCTCTGCAACCTGACAGAGGACAAGCAGTAAAAGAGGGAGTTGTGTTTTTCTTGGACAGAAATAAAAATGGTTTGGTCACCAGGATTTTAAAAGATCTGCGTCGTGGTTTTGACGAGAGCAGCTCTTTGTGCAGCGTCTGGTTTGGAGTGAGAGTGGGTGGAAGGACGAGTGTGTGTCTGTGCTCATCATTTCTGTTTGGAAGCTGAAGAGCGATGGTTCTGCTGTAGAGATGCTTCAGAGTGATCCTGCAGCATCAGGACAGCCGGCGGAGCGAGGCCGCTCGTTTCGCAGGTTAATTGGTGAACTTCTCTGTTGACGAAGTCATCACGAAGCGTTACGGCACCACGATGGTCGTCACCAGATGTTTCGCTCCGATCAGAACCACGTTATTCAGATCACTGTCAACAGAACTGACCTTGAAGCTGCTTAAACTACACCTTTGTACCTGAAAAGTTTTTTTTAATTTAAGTTTTAACTCATTTTGTTGCAGCATAAGAAAAAAACATTTTAGCTCACTTGTTGGTATTTTAGCATTTAGCTAACCTTTTTCCACTTTCAGCTTTTGCTAACCTTTTATTGCTTTAACTAGCACGTTGGTACTTTTAGATTTTAGCTAGCCTTTGCTACTTTTAACTACTTTTAGCTTATAACTAGCTTTTGTTACTGTTTTCTAGTCCTTTGCTTTTTAGGTTTTGGCTACTCTTGTGGCTTTAGCTTGCAGCTAGTCTTTTGCTACTTTTAGCTTAGCTTTTATACATTTATCTAGCTCTTTGCTTTTTAGCTCTACTTTTGCTACTCTTCAGCTGCTTAAAACTTTGGCTA
>NC_056513.1:9236797-9242346 GCF_014905685.2 Nematolebias whitei | reverse complement strand
TTTTAGCTCTACTTTTGCTACTCTTCAGCTGCTTAAAACTTTGGCTAATCTTTTGCTACAATTAGCTTTTGTGAACCGTTTGATTGTTTTAAGTAGTGCTTTGTTTCTGTTAGCGTTTAGCTAGTTTGAGGCTGCTTCAAGTTTCTTGCTACTGTTTAGTTGCTTCTTTTAGCTACCCTTTTGATACTTTCAGCTTTTGCTAACCTTTTATTGCTTTAACTAGTACTTTGGTACTTTTAGATTTTAACATTTTGCTACTTATAGCTTTTAGCTACATTTATCTACATTTAGCTTATAACTAGCTTTTGCTACTGCTATCTAGTCTTTTGCTTTTCAGCTAGTCTTTTGCTACTTTTAGCTAGCTTTTTACTACTTTTTTTCAACAAGATTTTGCTGGATTTTAGCTTATAGCTAGTTTTGATGCATTTATCTAGCGCTTTGCTATCTTAGCTATACTTTTGCTACTCTTCAGCTGCTTTAAACTTTGGCTAGTCTTTGGCTATAATTAGCTTTTGTTAACCTTTTATTGTTGTATGTAGTGTTTTGCTACTTATAGCTTTTAGCTAGTTTGAGGCTGTTAGGTTTTCTGCTACTGTTTTGCTTCTTTGAGCTTTTGATACTTTTGGCCTTAGCTAGTATTTTAGCTATTTTTAGCTAATGTTTGGAAACTTATCTTTGAACTAATCAAGTGTTCTGTTTTTTTTTTTTTATCAGAAACTACAACTTTAGCTTCTGTTTTCTGTCTTATTAGAGTGGTTCTCTTTACTCATCTTGGGTTTCTGAAGTAAAACGTTGACAAGTTGTCGGCTCAGATTATTTCAGATGAAAGCTGATCATGTTCGAGTTTCTGTTCTCGGCTGGTTTCCCTAAACAGCGGCAGAGAAAACCGACTTGTGTCTTTTGGGTTTTTTTTTGTCCCGTGAGATCCAAGATGATAAATCACAGATGTTTTGTTGTGTTTTCACTGTTTAAACCGACTCTAAAGTCCGGCTCGTATTTCAGACGGAGATGATTTACTGGAACGTTTATGGGATGGAAATTAAAAAAACAAATGTTGTTTCGCTCCAGTTTCCTGGCGTTGGAGTGGCGGGCACGGAAACGTTCGAACTCTCCGGTTTTCCAGTGGCTGCTCGTTTCTCGTAAATCTTGTTGCTCAAACGAGCGTGATTAAGTTGATCCTCAGGAAACCGGATAATGGATGGGTCACGGTTCACTGCAGAGAGGAAACGAGTTCTGTGATGGCGCTGCCAGGGTGTTCCTCAGAGCCAGACCCGGTTCAGGACTTTGTTCTGTCAGCGGGTCGTTCTGTGGAGGTTCTACCGTTGACTCCGGTTGTTTCTTTGTGTGTTTTTGTTCAGGTTCATCCTGGTCTTCAGCTGCCTGGTGCTCTCGGTGTTCTCCACCATCCCCGTCCATCAGGACTTCTCGTCCAACTGCCTGCTCATCCTGGTAAGATCCTGGACCGTCCTTCAGCCCAAATGTGTCTCACCAGTCATTTAAAGGAGGGGCTGCAAATTTCAAAGATGGAAACTTTCCATCCATCCACTATCCTTTTACCCACTTCTTCCTTTTTGGGTCGCAGGGGTCACTGGTGCCCATAGCCACCCATCACTGTGTGAGAGGCAGGGGACACCCTGGACAGGTCTCCAGTCCATCAGAGGGACACATTGAGACAAACAACCATTCACTTGTTCTCTCACCTAGGGATAATTTAGAATTACCCTTCCACTCACGACCCGACTTCGTAATAAGTGGAAGATGGATGGATGGCTGGATGGATGGATGGATGGATGAAACTTTCCACCGAAATTAAACAGAATTAAGAAAATTTTAAAATATTAGAAGGACATTTCAGTTTTGTACCTGGACATGTAGGGACAATTAAGTCATGCAGTGACAAATGGGACATGTATGGACAGATGGGACATGTAAGGACAGAAGAGACATGTAAGGGCAGATGGGACATGTAGGGACAGATGGGACAAGGGACATATGGGACATGTAAGGACAAATGGGACAAGGGACAGGAGCCATGTAGGGACATGTAACAACAGATGGGACAAGGGACAGATGGGACAGGTGGGACATGTAGAGGCAGATGACCCATGTAAGGACAGATGGGATGTGTAGGGACAGATGGGACAAGGGACATATGGGACATGTAGGGACATGTAACAGATGGGACAAGGGACAGATGGGACATGTAGAGACAGATGGGACAAGGGACAGATGAGCCATGTAAGGACATGTAACAACAGATGGGAAAAGGGACATATGGGACATGTAGGGACAGATGGGACAAGGGACAGATGAGCCATGTAAGGACATGTAACAACAGATGGGACAAGGGACATATGGGACATGTAGGGACAGATGGGACAAGGGACAGATGGGACATGTAAGGACAGAAGGGATGTGTAGGGATAGATGGGATAGATGGGACATGTAGAGACATGTGGGAAGTGGTGGCGCAGAGGTTAGAGAAGGTGGACCTGTGATCAAGTCGCTGGTTCGACTCCCCGGACCGATAACATCAAAATGTGGGTGGAAAAGGTGAAGCAACCACACCTCCACCCTCATTTGCCCCACTCACATGCCCTTGAGCAAGGCCCTTAACCCCACCAACTGCTCCAGAACAGGTCCCTCTTGAAAATGAGTTCTCATGACTCGATGAGACGAGCTGAATAAATAAAGGTTTTTACAAATAAAAAATACAACATGTAAGAACTAAAGGGACAGATGGGACATGCAGGGACTGACACATGTAAGGACAAAGAAAACGTAGGGACCAATAGTACATGTGGACACTAATGGGACATACTGGGACAGATGAAATTACTAACATATTAGAAGTTTAGTCCAGAGTTGTAAAACATGCAGTTTATCAAAAATAATAATTTCTGGACACATTCTTGCATTTATTGGAACAAACCCTCTTTAGACAGCTCGGAGCTGAAACTCGTCTTTACAGAAGCTGAACTAGTTTTTCCAAGTAGTTGAGCTTCGCTCCCACCACACCCGGTGCTTTAAATCATGTGATGTACTTCAGTTCAAAACGCTGGCGCACCGTGCGGCGGGTGACAGGCATTCTGAAGCTCTTCTGTCTCTGCGAGACAAACGGCTTCTGACTAATGACGGGTTCAGCTCGTGAAGCGTCCGCCTTCAAACTCACCTTAAGTGCTTCGAACACCGAACGGCGTGTCAGAGTCTCGCCTCGAGGACCAGGTTCTGGAGGAACAGAGGATCCGGCGCCGAGACAGGAGCAGAATCCTTCGAAAGACTCAGCGTGACTGTGTTTGGTAAAAGCCTCAGACTTGAAGGTCACTTTTTGTTCTGCGCAGTGTTTCCTGCGCCGCTCGGCCGCAGCAGCTAACGTTTCCAAAGAGCACCGAACCGGTCCCGTCGGTGTCGGACCTGCTGGAGCTGCAGCGTTAACCGGCTGCAGGCATCATCAGCAGGAAGCTTCGTCCTCCCGGCCATCTTTAAACACAAAAACACTGATTCGTTCAAGTGAACAAACGTCACAGCCACGTTAGATTCTGTTCCCCGACCCACCAAGGCAACATTTAGACACGACTCTCGGCTACTACCAAACCCAGTTTTAGCTGTAAAATTTACTGGGTCATCACCATTTGTGTTTGCTTAGGTTGATGTACACGTTGTGTTCAGAAACATGGGAAGATCATTGACGTTCAGGTTCTTAAATCTACACATTTATCCAGCAGTCACGTTGACCGCTGGTTCTGGTTCTGTTCTTTCTGGGTCCAGAACCTTAACACGTGTGTCCGTCAGGAAGTCGTTTTTATTTGATCTAAAAGTCTCTTGGCTGTGGCGGAGCGTCGAGGCTCACACCTTTAACTTGTCCTGTAATGGTGCCCAGATAAAACTCGTTTCTTTTAGGTTTGTTTCAGCTCTTTTGACGTGTGAAGAAGTTTACAGCAGTCAGTATCTTACCTGCAGCTGGAAGGATCTCGGTTTGAAAAATCAAAGTCTGAATCGTTTACAGGTTAAATTTTTATTAAAAAAAAAAAGTTAAACTTATTGATTTATCAGCGAAAAGGTCGAATCAACTTTAAACTTTTCTTTTCTCCTTGTCAGCTGGTAAAATCAACTACGCATTTATTTTGTTTGTCTTCATTTATTTTTCTGGACATTGTCAATAAACACAAATGCCCCTGACAAAGCTTAAAAATCTTTGAAAACACTATTTAAATTGGTATGAATGCTCCCGTTACCTCACAGGAACTGTACTGCCCTCTAGTGTTCCCGGGGGGGAAAACCCACCATATTGAAATCCGTTATAAATGCATTCTTAATCGCACATTTAGCGTGTCGTTAAATAATGCTTTCCTATCAGTCGATGATGCTTTCTGTGACGGATGCCGTAAAAACTGCTGATGGGGGTGAACCATGTTTGGTGTTTTGAACCACTTTGGCATGACTGTCTCAGAGGAGTTGACGGGGGAGAGGGTGGGCCCCAGATGCCATCTAATCACCAGCAATCTCTTTTTTCCCACTATGGAGTATGTTGTTTGTGGGAACCTGTGAAGAAATCCTTTGGTTGAAGGACGAAACGTCTCAGCAAAAAAAGAAACCGTCCAGATGACCTGACTGAACATTGTTGGCACTCTTCTTACGGTTCATTCAAATGTTATGCATCCGTTTCCTTAAATGATTTTTGTCTTTTCAAGTGAAGCTTAGAAAAGCCCAATAGTTTTTAAATGTTACTTGTCCTGCCGTAAACAACGTGTTGTGGCGACGTTTGAGTGAAAACACGTGTCACTCCACAACAACAACAACCGTCTGCGATTCCTGCAGGAGTTTGTGATGATCGTGGTCTTCGGGTTGGAGTACATCATCCGGATCTGGTCCGCCGGGTGCTGCTGCCGGTATCGAGGATGGCAAGGTCGACTTCGCTTCGCCAGGAAACCGTTCTGTGTCATAGGTGAGTTCCATCTCCCTGTTGCTCCTCTTCCCCTCGTCCTCTGATGGACTATTGCTGTCCTCTAAGAGGCTCCTCAGCTCTTTGGCTCATTGTAGCCATAGTTTCCTGGTGTCACTTTCAGCTGTGGTTTAAGAACAGAAGCCATTTACGTAAGAAGGTTCCTCTCTGTGCTTTTTCTCTCTGTGGTGTTTAGACGTGGATTTGTCTGCTCGGAAACAACAACAGGGTGGTCTGGAGGGAGGGGGGACACAAAGAACCACGAGTTCTTGGTTTTGGGCTGATGATTGCAGCACTGCGGTAACAGAACAAAACATAAAATAAAAACATAAAATACAAACAAAACGACAATAAAATGAAACGTGAAGAGACAAAACAAAGGAAGTATGTTTCGTTAAGGGCTAAAGCTCTTTATTAAGTCAAAAAACATTTTTTCTGTTATTCAGTTTGGTTGTTAGCTAGTTGTTCAGCTTGGTGTTAGCTAGTTGTTCAGCTTGGTAAGAGCTAGTTGTTTAGCCTGGTAAGAGCTAGCTGTTAAGCCTGGTGTTGGCTAATTGTTCAGCCAGGAAATAGCTAGTTTTTCAGCCTGATGTGAGCTAGTTGTTCA
>NC_056513.1:9226994-9236787 GCF_014905685.2 Nematolebias whitei | reverse complement strand
AGCCAGGAAATAGCTAGTTTTTCAGCCTGATGTGAGCTAGTTGTTCAACCTGGTGTTGGTTAGTTGTTCTGCCTGCTGTTAGCTAGTTGTTCAGCCTGGTAAGCTAGTTGCTTAACATGGCAATAGCTAGCTGTTCAGCCTGGTAAGCTAGTTGCTTAACATGGCAATAGCTAGTTGTTCAGCCTGGTAAGCTAGTTGCTTAACATGGCAATAGCTAGCTGTTCAGCCTGGTAAGCTAGTTGCTTAGCATGGTAATAGGTAGTAGCTAGTTGTTCAGCCTGCTAAGAGCTAGTTGTTTAGCCTGGTGTTAGCTAGTTGTTTAGCCTGGTGTGAGTTAGTTGTTCAACCTGGTGTTGGTTAGTTGTTCCGCCTGGTGTTGGCTAGTTATTATGCCTGGTAAGCTAGTTGCTTAGCATGGTAATAGGTAGTAGCTAGTTGTTCAGCCTGCTAAGAGCTAGTTGTTTAGCTTAATATTAAATAGTTATTCAGCTGGTATTGATTAATTGTTCAGCCTGGTTTTAGCTAGTTTTTCAGCCAGATGTTGACTAGTTTTTAACCAATGTTTTAAATTGTGTTCTATCAAAGTCTGTGTAGCAGAATTAATGAATGTCTGCTGAAATTTGCTGAAGAAGCTGAAACTGAGTTGTTAAAGTTAAAACACACAATGCTAGCTAAAAATAGCAGAACCTACCCTAAAAGGTAAAAGAAGCAGAGCCCCAGAAGATAAAAGATTAAAAAATAAAAACACTAACTGAAAGCTAAGGGGTAGCTTAAATGTACAAATAGCAACAGGCTAACTAAAAGCTGAAAGTAGCCAAAAGGTAGCTAAATGCAGAATAAGAGTCGGTTTACCGACGTAGATTACAGAAATCAATATTTTTGAAGGACCTGAAGAGATCTAAAAGTATTTATGGGTAAATATTTGTAAATAAATTTTATAAAAAAGTGTTAGTTGTAAAAACTAAACGTCCTAGCATTGTTCTCCTGAATGAGCTGAACATTTTGATAAACAAGTCTAAAATAGCAAAAGTGTGCAGAAGTTATATTCTAGAAAACATGAACCCTGAATGACAATAAATCTGTCAGAACGTCACCAAATCACAGAATCTGCTTCAATAAACCTGTGAATTTGCAGGTAAGATCCTTTTAACGGAGCCACTGTGTCGTGTATTTTCCTGAAACCCACTCGTTCCTTTTGGCTCCACAGAACAAAAAGAATAAAAGCAGGCGAGGAGGAGGAGTCCTGCTGCTCGGCTGATGGCCGTCTGGAGTCACTAAAAGCAGGCCGATAATAAAAGTCTCACCTGTATAATTTCCAGCTCTTGTTCTCCTGTTGGTTTGCAGGTTTTTAGACTTTATTTACAGATGGATGACGAGCCTCCACTTCCTCTCACTGCATGAAGAGGAAATGTTCTGGGCATGTGTGAGCTGAGGTAATCAGGGAGGTAGAGGTTGTTTTTTATTTGTTTAATCAAAACATGGTTATGTGAAGAGTGAAGGATGAGCATTTGGAATCACCCAGATTCAAGATGGCATTCACAGCAAATAAACTTTAAAAACCAAACATGCTCTAACTCAACCAGTTGTAAAGACATTCAGCTAAAACTGTTGGTAATAATATGTACAACAGTTAAATATCAGCTACGAACTGTTTTAAGACGGCACTGATCCAGTTTGATCTTCGTTAGCTTGGACTAGTTGTTGGTTTAGACTGTTAGTTTGGTCTAACTGTTGGCCTGGAGTAGCTGTTAGCTTGGTCTAGCTGTTAGCCTGGAGTAGCTGTTAGCTTGGTCTAACTGTTAGCCTGGAGTAGCTGTTAGCTTGGTCTAGCTGTTAGCCTGGAGTAGCTGTTAGCTTGGTCTAACTGTTAGCCTGGAGTAGCTGTTAGCTTGGTCTAGCTGTTGGCCTGGAGACCACTTTTCAGTTTTTTATTTGTTAAAAAAGTTTGACACATCCAATAAATTTCATTCCACTTCACGATTGTGTCCCACTTGTTGTTGATTCTTCACAAAAAATTTAAATTTTATATCTTTACGTTTGAAGCCTGAAATGTGGCAAAAGGTTGAAAAGTTCAAGGGGGCCGAATACTTTCGCAAGGCACTGTACGTGTTTTGAGGTTGATGTCCCTCACGTGGATGAGGGGCTCCACTCTGGGGGAGGGGCTTGTTGGCGAGCATCTGGTGACCTGGCCTTTACCTATGGGGTTCTGTCTGGCTCGGCCTGAATGAGCTGCAGGAGGCCCCTACCTGTCAGGTGCAAAGAGCTGTGTGTGTGTTGGTGCTCTGACTCTAATTTACCAAAGATGGCTCCATAAATACTAATGTAAACAAAACAAACGAGTTTCTGGTGATGTTTTCTTCTCCGTCTCCTGCAGACATCATCGTCCTGATTGCGTCAGTGGCGGTGGTCTCGGCGGGCAGCCAGGGGAACATCTTCGCCACCTCGGTCCTGCGGAGTCTGCGCTTCCTGCAGATCCTCCGGATGGTTCGGATGGATCGAAGAGGAGGAACCTGGAAGCTGCTGGGATCGGTGGTGTACGCTCACAGCAAGGTGGACAGCCGAAACACAAACACTCTTTAAAAAAACTGAAGAATTAAAAAAGTACAAACAAAGAAAAATGTGTAAATGCTGAGTCAGCATCACTCTGATGGTTCAGCTCGATCAGCGATAGGATACTACAACATTTAGTTTGTAAAAATTTTAGTTTTTTAAATATTCACCTCTATGTAAAATAAATTCTCCATAGAAACATTGAGATCTTTTCAGTTCCTTCAAAACAGTTCTGTTTTAAATGTGTTTCAGCTTCTGGCTCTACTTCTGGCTTCTTTTACTGCTTTTAGCTACAGTTGTTTTTGTTTTGTTACAAGTTTGTAATTTTTAGCTTTAAGACTATTTTACTTTCTTAACTAATCTACTACTTTTGTTACTTTTAGTTTTCATCATGCTTTAAGCTTTTGGCTATTATACTACTACTCTTAACTGGGAATTTGCTAATTTTAGCTGCTGTTCTGCTGCTTTTAGCTACTGTTCTGCTGCTTTTAGCTGCTGTTCTGCTGCTTTTAGCTGCTGTTCTGTTGCTTTTAGTCATGGTTCCACTGCTTCTTGCTACAATTTCTGTTGCATTTAGCTACTGTTACTTTGCTTTTAGCTAGTATTTCAATGTTTTTAGCAACTTTTCTGTTGCTCTTTGGTACTGTTCATTGCTTTTTAGCAGTTGTTCTACTGATTTTAGCTGCTGGCCATTGCTTGTAGCTGCTGTTTCATTGCTTTTAGCTATAGTTTTGCTGTTTTTAGCGGCTCTTCTGCTTTTAGCTGTTCTTCTACTCCTTTTAACTGCTCTTCTTCTACATTTAGCAAATGTGCTCCTTTTAGCTGCTTTTCTTCTACTTTTAGCTACTGTTCAACTTCTTTTAGCGACTCTTTTTCTGCTTCTAACTACTGCTTTGCTCCTTTTAGCTGTTCTTCTACTTTTAGTTACTGTTCTGCTCCTTTTAGCTGCTCTTTTACTTTTAGCTACTGCCCTGCCCCTTTTAGCTGCTCTTCTTCTGCTTTTAGCTACTATTCTGCTCCTTTTAGCTGCTCTTTTACTTCTAGCTACTGTTCTGCTGCTTTAGCTACTGCCCTGCTCCTTTTAGCTTCTCTTCTTCTGCTTTTATCTGCTGCTCTTCTGCTTTTAGCTTTCGTTTTAGCTACAGTTCTATTAGCTTCTAGTTTACCAGCTGAGTTTTAGCTGTCGTTCAGCACTCGGCAAAAAACTCAGAATGTTGAATTTTAATTTAAAAATAAAAAATAAAAGAAGTTTGCTCCACTTTTGTTTTTATGTTTTATCAACAGGTCTGTAAATATTAATTATGTCACAAAAACTGAGTTTATTCTTTTAATTTTATTGTCTGTGGACAAGTTTTTCATCTGAAACCAAACTCTGGTTCTGTTCAGTTTGTGACCCGGTACCGGTCCTGGATTTAAAAACCTTGTTTTTACTGAAATATTTCAGCTGCTCGTCTCTTTACTCTTTGTCTTCACCTCCTTCGGCCTGTGCAGCCTCTTTTAAAATAAAAATATTAAAAGTTTTTACGGCCTCTTTGACGTTTGCTGCATTCACAGCAAACAGGTGAGCTCAGGTGCAGCACCACGGGCCCGTCAGTGTCTTACCTGCAGCAGACTGATCTCAGTTTGTAGTCGAGCTAACGGCTAATCAGAAGTAAACTTCAGGTAAGATACTGACTGATCAGAACCAAACCACGCAGCCTCACTTTAAAGAGACCCGGTCAGTTCCAGAGACCCGTGGTTCTGGACGGAGCCACAAATGTCCTCGGGGTTTCTCTGATGCCTCTGCTCTGGTTTCCTCCTGCAGGAGCTGGTCACGGCCTGGTACATCGGCTTCCTGGTTCTGATCTTCTCCTCGTTCCTCGTCTACCTCGTGGAGAACAAGTTCAACAAGGAGTTCGAGACGTACGCCGACGCGTTGTGGTGGGGCATGGTGAGTTTGGACCGGCGCCGATGGAAAAGAACCCATTTGCAATTTTATGTTTCAGATTTTTCTCTCCCTGGCTGAGCATCGACCTCTCCGGTTCAGCTGGCCTCTGACGGCTCTTCCAGAATTATCGAGCCCGCTCGGGTCCGTTGAGCGTAATTTTCTAACTCCAAGATTCAAAATGGCTCCTTTCACACGACAGTCGGTGAAGCCACCGTCTGTCTGCAGAGAAAACTGAAGTCCACACATAAAACGTCTGGTTCTGTTCGGACAGAGGTCCATTTGTGTCTGAATGTTCCTCTTAAACCATTCATCATCCTCAGACTTCCAGCAGAACCGACCGGTTCTGAAGCTGCACAGAAAGAAAATGAAACAATTCTCTGAACCAGTCAAACCAAAAACCAACCAGCAGGTCACGTCTCTGAGGGGTTTGAAGAAAACCTAAATGTTTTTGGTGTCACGGAGTGGGGGGAGCAAGTTTATTCACCACCAGGTGCAGAGGTGGAGCCAGGGGGTGGCCAGTGGTGGCCATGGCCCCCACAGATGAATCTTCAGCCACATCCAATCTTTTGAGAAAATTATACTTTTAAGCAAAATAAAAACTAGACAGCAGTTCTCTCGAATGATTGAGGTCTCTGGGTTACATACATTTATGGCGGTGGCCATCTTGTTTTTTTTGACAAAGCAACCCAATTTTTGGTAGTGACCTTTCTTATGCCTAGATGCAGCCACATACCAAAATAGAAGTTGGTACCTCTTTTATTTTTTTTTAAGTTATCCATTTCATGAGATGGATGGAGGGGACAATCATAACCGAGCAGCAAAAAGTTTTTGTTTTCGACAAAATACATGTGTTGGAGCAGGAAACAACTAAAACATGCAGGATGGAGTTCCTCAGGGACCAGGGTTGGGAACCGTAGACCCATTCTCTTTCTACTTCTTTTTATTCTTTCTATTATTATTATTTTTGGCCTGGTTTGTATTTCTGCATGTTTTGCAAATAATCAAAGATCCATCCATTTTCTTTGGCTTATCCGGGGTCGGGTCGCGGGGGTAGCAGCCTAAGTAGGGAGGCCCAGCTCCTCCGGGGAAATCCCAAGGCGCTCCCAGGCCAGCTGAGAAACTTAGTCCCTCCAGCGTGTCCTGGGTCTTCCTCTGGGTCTCCTCCTGGTGGGACGTGCCCAGGAGGCATCCTAACCAGATGCCTGAGCCACCTCAACTGGCTCCTCTCAATGTGGAGAAGCAGCGGCTCTCCTCAACATCTCAAGACGTAAAATAAAAAATAAAAAAGTTTGGTTTTATAATTTTAGACCCTGTGATGGTATAATCAGTTTACTTCTACTCTTTTAGAAACTGATAAAAAAAAAAGCTAAAAACGCTTATGTCTTGAAACAGATTTGCTTTAATGACAACTCCTTTATAATTTAAAACACTTTTGGAGATGTTTGGGGTTTACGTTGCAGATATTTGTCAAAAATACCTTTTTGGTTTGTCAGATCACCTTGACAACCATCGGTTATGGAGACAAAACGCCGAAGACGTGGACGGGACGAATGCTGTCCGCAGGCTTCGCCTTCCTCGGCATCTCCTTCTTCGCCCTGCCAGCAGTAAGTCCGTGTTGTTCTCATCCACCTCATAATTACAGCAGAAAATGTAAATCTATTGAAATCTATTGGTCCTGTTAGCACCGTGGTCCTGTTAGCAGCGTGGTATTGTTAGCAGCGTGGTCCTGTTAGCAGAGTGGTATTGTTAGCAGCGTGGTATTGTCAGCAGCGTGGTCCTGTCAGCAGCGTGGTCCTGTTAGCAGCGTGGTCCTGTTAGCAGCGTGGTATTGTTAGCAGCGTGGTCCTGTTAGCAGCGTGGTCCTGTTAGCAGCGTGGTCCTGTTAGCAGCGTGGTCCTGTTAGCAGCGTGGTCCTGTAAGCAGCGTGGTCCTGTAAGCAGCGTGGTCCTGTTAGCAGCGTGGTCCTGTTAGCAGCGTGGTATTGTCAGCAGCGTGGTCCTGTAAGCAGCGTGGTATTGTTAGCAGCGTGGTCCTGTTAGCAGCGTGGTCGGGGGGGGTGGGGGGTCTCAAAACTCCAGACTGGATATTTTTAAACACGTCAAAAAATCTGTTTGGACAAACTACGGTTGTAAAATGCCTTTTTTTAATTTCCATCAAATAAATATGATACATATTGTGATGTAATCATGTGGTTTGACCACTACAGGGACATGTTACCATAACGATATGTGGATGAAGATATCTTCAGGTAAAAAAAAAAAACGGTGGTTCAGATATTTATGCATTTTTTAGGCACTGGCATGGAGTCCAAACAGAAGATCACCTGAGGAGAGACGAGCTGCGTGTTTCATCAGAATATAAACTGATGATTTAATCCACCAAAAGTCTGATTCAGTGATTGTCTCACCAGGGGATTCTGGGTTCAGGCTTCGCCCTGAAGGTCCAGGAGCAGCACCGACAGAAGCATTTTGAGAAGAGGAGGAACCCGGCCGCCTACCTTATCCAGGTAAACTTCATGGTTCTGGTACTGAAGCTGCATTTAAGCTGCAGCTGGAGAACAGATATTTTCTAGATTAGATACTTTTTCATTTTTTGACAGACGAGCTACATTTCTTCTCTCACCTCGTCGTGTTTTCAGGCCTGGAAGGGCCCGGCAGAGGGAAAGCTCCCGGGCCGGATGTGGGAATTACTGTAAATGCTATAAATGCTAGAAAAGCTGCGCCTCATTAATAATGACTTATCCTAAACACTCCAGACGCTGCTCAATCTAAAGTGAATAAACGTAAATGGTAAAATAGATAAATCTGCTGAAGCGTTGCTGGTAGGTGTTGGGCAGTTTTTGAAGCTTGTTTTGATTTTTAATCAACGAATTATTGTGCACGACCTAGTTTTGCAAGCTGTGGACATCAAAACATGAAAAACGGCTGTGTAAATGGAAAAACAACAAAAACAACCCAGCTCGGTACGCTTCAGCATGGCTCGCTGGTTAACATGCTGCTGGTTACGTAGCCAGACGGTGTTTCTCGACTGATCTGGAGTCTGGTCTCAGGCTCAACATCTCAGAGAGTCCAGCTACCCTGAAGAGAAAACTCATTTGAACTGTTTGTATCCAAAGTCTCGCTCTTTTGAGCGCTGCCCAGAGTTCCTGACCACAGCTGATGGTGGGAACGTTCACCGGCCGGTAAACAGAAAGCCTCTTCTTTCAACTCGGCTCCCTCTTCACCACACCTGACCGGCTCGGAGTTCACAGTACTTGAGAAGCCGCACCGATCAGTCCGCTGATCTCCCGCTCCGTTCGTCCCTCTCTCGTGAACAAACGGAGATACTTGAACTCCTCCGCTTGAGGCAGAACCTCCCTCAGAGGACAGTCCAGCCGATCCTGATCCCAGCGGCTCCGGTGAGAGCCGAAGATCACGGCACGACGACACCAACAGGACCACGTCATCTACAACTGGACCCGGACTCCTCCGCACACGTAGTTGCACCAAAAAATTCTGCCCATAAAAGTAATGAACATCTTTTAAATTATTATTAAATAATTTAGAAACTGAACAGCTATTATCATCACAACGTCCACTCGGACCCCCACCTCTGAGGAAGTTGGTCAAACTGTTAGCTACATCAGCTAACGAGCATCAACATAAAGCAGCCCTGGATCAGGGGGACAAAAACAAAGTGAACAATGAAAGTTTAAATGATTTTTATTCTGCAGGTTTTTTTTATGAATCTCCATTAATTTGAAGAAGAAAAAAAAAAAAAAAGCAGAACTGTAGCTTCCTCTTCCTGTCTCCGCCTCCTCATCCTCACTCTGCTGCAAACATTTTAATCAGATTGTTCTGAGTTCACTTCAGTTTGTCCACGTGCTTCCTCCTCCTCTTCATCGTGTGCGTCCTCCTGTCGCACCAGGCTGCGTGGCGTTATCGCTCCACCGACAGCGACCTGGACGCCGCGTGGCGCCCCTACGAGCTCCTCCTGCCGCCCCGCAGGCGTGTATCCATGCCGGTCCTCTGCCGCCCTCGACGTGTGAAACATCAGTGTTTGTACTAATCAGCTGTTCTCGTCTCCCTCCTAAAGAGCTCTCCGGTCTTTTTTCTTCCCAATGATCCGTTTTGTTTACGGGGCTCTTCTGTTTGTGTCCTGCACGCAGTGTGTTTGGCGTAGTTACGCGGCTGACGAGAACTCTGTTTCCGTTGCTACCTGGAAGCCTCACTTGAAGGCGTTGCACACCTGCAGCCCGACGAAGTAGGTACCGACCCCAGTGCTGCGCTCCTCTTCTTCACTTCCTCTCCGAATAAATCTGTTGAATATTGTTTGTAAACTCAGAGGAACTGCTCGATCCAGGCTCGGCTGAATCTGTAGGTTTTTTTTTATTTTATCTCAGCTGATTCTGCTCAGGCTCTGATTCTAGTCATTTACTTGTTTTTGGTTTAATTGTTTAGAGATAATTGTAAAGTTCAATCTGCTAATGATGCATTTTAAAACTTGCAACACCTCAGATTTACTAAAGAAAGCAACTTTTTAGGATGAGTACAATCTAGATATTTAATGTAACGCCTGAAACTGAGCCTAAAATCAAATTTGTTCAGTTTATGAACGTTTGTGTGCAGTTTCACAGTTTTTAACTCACTGAGAGTTAAAACGATCAAAGCACCTCCTCTTCCTGCTTCTTCAGCCTGCATGTGGTGATAAAGTGCTTGTGTTTTTATTACATTTTAATGTGAGGTGCACATTTCTGAATATCTGCACTTTCTGGCACAGCTCCTTTTAAAATCAACCTGTGTGTTTTGCTGATTTTAATAAAAGTCTTGGTGTTTTTGCAGGTTTCAGCTCGTTAAGAAACTCCTGCTCAGCGAGCCTGTTCTGTGGGTCATGCTGACTTTTGATTTGCTCAATTTTGTTAAAAGGTTTCAGGAGTTTTAGTCATTAGAGAAAAAAACCAAAGAAATATAACTTGTCAGTCATTAAACAAACCCCTGAACATTTTTGGTTTCGTCAGGTTTAACATGTATTTTAGGTATAAACAGCCTGAAGAAGTTCACCACATGAACAAAACAATGAGCTCTAAACGTTGTCACTTAAAAACAAGAAGCTCATTTTGATGAATGTTGATGGTTCAAATGTTGATTTAATCTAAAAAGGCTTCATGTTCAAATCACAGCACTGAAAAAAGTTTTTTATCTAACATGTATGGGTTAAGTTTTAGTTCTTAAACATATTCTGTATGAGTTTAGGTTTGGTTCCTGACCTAACCTGTGGTACCTTAAGGTAAGGTACCACAGCAGGAACCAAACCTTACGGTACCACAGCAGGAACCAA
>NC_056513.1:9188140-9226984 GCF_014905685.2 Nematolebias whitei | reverse complement strand
CCTTAAGGTACCACAGCAGGAACCAAACCTTAAGGTACCACAGCAGGTGGTACCACCTGTCCTAACTTGTGGTACTTTAGGTTTGGTTCCTGACATAACCCTAACATTTAGTTTTTGATGCCATTTGATGTTGATATGATCCTAATAACCAAAATAAGAACGAAAACAGAAAATACAACAAAAATGTTGTATATTTTCACAAAAACATATTTTATTTAATTATCACAGACTTTGTTCTGAATAACAAAAGAAAAAATATATTTTTTAATCCTGTCAGTTGTTTTTATTCTGTATGAAAATGAATTAATATAAAAAGTTAAATTTATTTCACATTTCTGATTCATATCCGTTTATTTTCAACAAGTTTAGCTTTAACGTGAAGTTCGCGAGTAATTAAGAGCTAAAACATGCAAAAACACCAGAATAGTTCTTGTAAGCTGTTAGTGATCAAATCTTTAAGTTTTAAACTTTTAAAATGTTTTTTTCTTTTTCATTTCTTCTTCCAGGAGGGAGCAGGGAGAGTCGAGCACCAGGTTTGTGACCGTTTCACCGAACATTTAAAGTTTTTGATTTGAGGACGGTGAAGGTGAACCAGAGACGAAACATTTTCTTGTTTTTGTGGTAACGGTGAGATCTGTTGTCGGTTATTTGGAGAAACCTAAAGTCGTAATATCAGGAGGTTTTAAGGCAACGATGTTTACGGTGGAATCAGTAAAAGTTCTAATACGTAGTTCAGCTGGTTGCAGCTGTTTTTGTGTTTTAGATTTAAAAAAAGTTTGTTTCAGCAGAAGCAGACGAATTGAAAACGTGAACATCTGGATCTGAGGTTAGTTTGAAAACGAGCGTCAACTCAATTTAAGATGGACGGCGCCACTAAGCGGCTTCAGCAAAGACTAAACCTGTCTTAAAAGAAATAAAGAAACCTAAAAGAATAAAGTTGCTGCTCCCCCACATCTTAAGGAGCCAGTTAAGGTGGTTTGGACATCTGGTAAAGATGGACCCTCCCCCTATGGAGGTGTTCTGGACATGTCCAACTGGGTGCAGACCCCAGGAAAGACCACGTCTACTATCAACTGGTCTGGGAACACCTTGGTGTCCTCCCAGAAGATCTGGAAGAGTTGGCTGTGGAGAGAGAGGTCTGGACCTCCCTACTTAAGAAGCTGCCTTGATACCAGAGTCCAGAACCACCAGTGAGGGTAGGAACGTAGACCCAATGGTAAACTGGAAGCTTCTCTTTGCAGTTCAGCACCCTCTTCACCACAACGGACCGGCTCAGAGACCACAACACTGCAGAAGCTTCACCGATCCATCTGTAGATCTCGCGCAGCATTCGTCCCTCTCTCATGAATAAAACCCTGAGATACTTGAAGTTCTCCACTGGAGACGGAACCCAACTCTCATCTCTTCGAGGGACTGGACCTTATTCCTGTTGTCACAGTTTTATAAAACTTTATTTAATATTCATGTGAAATCGAGCCCAAAATCAAACTATGTTCGAGATGTTTTTTTTAGGCTGTCCGGTCTCTTCCGGCTGCTTCTCCAAAACAGTTTGGTCAGGAGATTTAAACCGTTTAAAAACCAGACACCTCTACAGAAATCAACCGTACAGACGTGCATTTATTGGCAGTTGAAGGTAAAAACGTTTGTTCTGCAGTCTGGGTGAGAAAAATGCTTTTAGAGCCGCGATAATTGTTCTACCAGAGACGAGCCGACCTCATCAGGAGGAGCTGAAGGCGATGGGTGATAATGTGTCGCTCCGCTAAAAGCCACTTTAACTCCGTGACTCATTGTTTGAGCTGTTTGTTCAACGCTTCGTCTCTAAAATGCACAAAAAAACCTCACGTGCACGCTCCGCGACACGGAAACGCAGCTCCCAAACACATTAGGACGTGTTTTTACCGACCCTCTCCTCGGGTTTCTGTTGTTGTCCGGGTTACTTTGTTTGTTTGTGTTTATCTTCCTGAAACGTGTTGGTATTAATGATGCATTTCCAGGACGAGCACGAGGAGCTGCAGCAGGCCGGTGCGATGCAGCGGGTTGAAACTCTGAGCCGAGCGACGCAGGAAGCTGCTCGGTGGAAAACTTTGAGATTAACAGACTCAAAGAAGTTTGTTTACGGTGGAGGTTGGGTTTATTCCACACGATGTCTGTGAGCAGTTCTACATCAGACAGGCTCTAACAACCCCCAACAACTCCACCGATGTTTAGTCCGAACGTCTCCTGGAGCCAGAGCTCTGTCTGTTGTCTGACAGCTCTTCCTCTTCATTTAAACTGGGTTCCTGGTTCTGATCCGACTTTTAATCAGAGTTCACAAACGTTCAAGCAGGTTGACGTCTGCCTTTGGAAAGACCATCCCAGAAACTTAACGGTCCATCAGAGACCAGTTTTCATGTGGGTTTGGGACCATGGTCCTGTTGGACCCAGCTGTTGATCTGTGGTGAAGTTGAAGAATTTGGGTTAGTCCTCCTCCTTCAACCCCTTCAGTTCCAAAGCATGATGCTGCCATCGCCGTGCCTGACATGTGGTTCAGTGTTCTCAGGTCTGAAAGCCTCACTTCGACTCCTCCAAACGTCCTTCTCGTCTTTGTGTCCAAACATTTCAGTTTGTGTCTCACCTGACTGTCAAACCTTTCTCCAGAAGACATTTGTCTCAACCAATCCATGTGGACAGCTGCAGGTTTTAGTCCAGCTTGAAAGTTTTGAAGTTTCTTTTTTGGTCCTCTCAGTCCATGGTGATGTGAAACTGTCTTCACTGTGGACAGGGACACTGGTGGACAGTGACACTGCTGGATAGTGACACTGCTGGATAGGGACACTGGTGGACAGTGACACTGGTAGATAGGGACATTGGTGGACAGGGACACTGGTGGACAAGGGACACTGCTGGATAGTGACACTGGTGGACAGGGACACTGGTGGACAGGAATACTGGTGTCTAGAGAAACTGGTGGGCAGAGACACTGGTGGACAGGGACACTTGTGGTCCAGTGGTTTCTGGTCCAGGCCAGACTTGTTCCTTAGTGGTTCCTGGGTCAGTCCTGAACATCTGAACCAGTTTCCTTCCATCTAAGAGGGACAGACGAGTGTTGCTCGATCCAACGAGCGCCATCAAACAAAACTATTTTTATTCTGACAAAGAGAAGCGACCAGCTGCAGTCAATCATGATCACCAATGAAAAGACACTCCAGAACCTTCAGAACCTCTGATTTAAAGGTTCAGGGTGTGTCCGAGTCTGCGTGGACACAGAACAAAGCCAAGCTGGTGCCTCCAGTTCTGGTTTTTAAAAACCTTTTGAAGCCATGTGATCCCATGCTGGGAACTTCTGATCAGAACCGTACGGTCAAGCAGAGGACAAATGTAAAAAGGAAGTGATGTCACGACGGTTTCATGTGCTGGAGCGTGTGAGGTTCTGTCCACTGGCTGTGATTCAGACGCTTGTTGTCGAGGCCGGCTGAGTTCGTGCAGTTTAAGGGGGAATATCGACGTGAAGAAGTGCCTGAGTCACCAAATTGCAGCCTTTTCTTATATATTTATTTATTTATTGGGGGGTGCGTTCATTTTCCTGTTCCGAAGCCTCCGCTCTGCTGCTTCTAAATGTCAGCGCTCACAGCCTTACGACTCTGCAACAACAAAATTATTCTTCGGTCTTGAACGCTCACGGTTTTTATCTCCTTCTGGTTTTTAGTAAAAATGGTAGTAAAAAGCAGAAGCTTCTGAGGAGGCATCTCGCTCGGAGACTTAGGTACTCGGCTCCCGTCTGGGTTTGTCTTTGGGAATGCTGACTAATTCCTGGTGCATGGCAGGGAGACGGGTCCTCCGTGGTTTTAGCTGCTCCTGTTTGTGCCTGACTGATTTCCTTTATTTTATTCTGAAACTGACGGATTGGTGTGAAAAAGCCGGGTTTTGTTTTCAGCTGCAGATCAATATTTACAGAGAAAAGCTCCTCACGCATCACTTCCTGTTTAAACTCTTCATTTCCTGCTTCTTGTCACAAAATATCAATATGGACAAAAAGGCTTTAAGAAGCTGTTTCTATCCATCTAATGTGTATTAATCCGCAGCTGAAAGTAGTCCCTCTTAAACCCAGAATAATTTGGTGACGCATTTTATCGTTTGTGTTCAGATGAAACTGATACTTTAATCCTTTCTTTGCATGTTTGTCTGTAAAACACAAACTTCCTGACTTTTCTACGCCTCATCGTCCTCTGTAATAAATCTAGATGTTTACAAATTAAATTTCGAACTAAATGTAAAATCAGAACGTTAAACAAAGATACGCCTGTTTTCAGGAGAGTTGGGAAGTTGATTTTTTTTTTGTTTTGTTTAAAGAAACCCAAAATTTAAACAAGAATTTAAGAAAGAAAACTTTTTCTTTTTAACATTTTTATGACCAACTTGAGAAAATCACAATCTGAAAACGGTTTTCTTTGGATCGTTTTGTGGTTTAAATGTTAAAATGATTCGTTGCAGCATCTTGTGAGCTCGTTGGTTTTAGAGAGTAACAATCTTCGCAAAGCAGAGCTGCATTTTGTATAAGGACCTCGTTGCAATGCATGCTGGTCCTCCTTGTTCTGCAGCCCTTCACCAAATAAACAAACTTTTGACAAAAGTCAATAAGAATTTGTGACGCTGACCTGAAACTTGCAGGAATAACCCGTTTTGGCTTCTTTTTCTTCTCTCCTGAACGTCCCGCTCTCAGCCAGAAGCTGAGCTTCAAGGAGCGGGTGAGGATGGCGAGCCCCCGCGGTCAGAGCATCAAGAACCGGCAGACGTCCTCGGGGAACGACCGGCGCTCTCCTGTGACCGACGGCGGAACGGAGAGCACGAGTCCCGCCAAAGTCCAGAAGAGCTGGAGCTTCAACGACCGCACCCGCTTCAGGCCATCGCTGCGCCTCAAGAGCCAATCCCGCTCGACCACCGACGGTAAGGAACGCTGCGCCACCGCAACACAGGAAGTCCGAGTTCAGCTGAGCTCAGATGATGATGTGGGGTTGTTTCCTGGGCTGCAGATCCAGATTGGAACATCCAAACCACTTCTGTTGGACTCAACCCAAACCTTCATTGGGGCTGGCCGTAGTCTGTGATGACAAAACAAATATGGTCAAATCAGACCAGTGTAGATCCTTTTTAAAGACGTTTAGGGTGGAAATATGAGAGAATGTGGGGTCAGGATCCACCTTTCTGTGGACTTTACCCAACAAATCTAAGCGTAAATACGTACCAACCCCCCAAAACTGTCCGACTTCTTCATCACTATCATTTCTGTCAGAGACATTGCCATTGTTGTCCTGTTTTCAGTAACTTCGGCTGGTTTCGTAGGTAAACAATCATTTATTTATTAACCTTTATTTAACCAGGCAAATCCCACTAAGATCAGATCCCTTTTGCAAGAGAGGCCTGGGCCTGAAGACAGTCTAACATGCATGTTTTTGGTCTGTGGGAGGAAACCAGAGTACCCAGAGAAAACCCACACAAGCACGAGATGAACATGCAAACTCCACACAGAAAGACCCGAGGTCCAACCAGGGATTAAACCCAGGACCTTCTTGCTGTGAGGCCACAGTGGTAACCACTGAGCCGTTGTGCTGCCACTTGTGGTAGTTGTCAGCCAGTCACAGATTTATGTTCCTCGTCGAGGATTGAAGAGAGGAACTGGAAATCCGTTCATCTTGTGAGCTGGACAACTTGAAAATGAATAATGTGCCAACTTCCATTTTATTGTGTGGCTGCATCTTAGCTAAGAATGGTTCCTTTCACACTGAAATCCAAGATGGCCACCACCATATATATGGGTACATGTGTATACCAACCACCCCATCATTTGAGGAAACTATGCTTTCTAGTTTTTATATTGCTTAAAAGTATCCTTTCTTCAAAAATGATCGAGGTGGCTGAAAATTAATCTGTAGTGGCCAAGGCCACCATTAGCCACCCCCTGGCTCCGCCCATGGTTGTGGATAAAATATCTCCCTCCACTCTCCATCACTCTGCACTGCCTCAGACGAGGAAAAAAAACTCCCTCTAACTCCTACCTACTAAAACATCTCGCACCAAAAACATTTAGGTTTACTTTCATTCCCCGTTCAGTTCCAGACCAGTCCAGAAAAACACTCATCTCCAAAACTACAAACATTCACTGTTCAAATCCCACAGGACATCGGTGTATTCTTGTTCATTTAAGGACTCTAAATAAATTAAAAATTGTTGTTTGGATCTTTTAAAAGTGTAAATTTTTACACAAAATGGGGCGGGGCTTATAAAGAAGCGACTTAAAACTGATCCCATCAGTTAACAGGAAGTTCTGATTTTCAGGTGGGATTCAGCTCACGTTAAATTATCTGACACGGTTCTCCTGTTTCAAAATTTATTATTTAACTGCAGGTAAAGCAAAACATTCTCAGAAATTTTCCATCAGTTGGTTTGGTTCCTCCAGAAGTTCTGAACACATAATTTCATAACTCACGAGGGGATATCAGAAGGCGATCTGGAGGGGTGCCCGACTCCAGATGTCATTAGTCCCTCTTTGACTCCTCGTCAGTTTATTTTCTGGACCATCTCAACCAGAATCTGTTGTAGCCTTCACATGAAAATGGCTCCAGTCTGTAAATGAATAATCTTCGTTCTCAAGCAGCAGACTCCAACCTGGCGGGGGAGGACGGGTTCGATGAGAAGGGCTGTCACTGCGACATTTCTGTAGAGGACTTGCTGCCGTCGGTGAAGACCGTCATCCGAGCCGTCAGGTGAGTTTCTTTCGTCCTCCAGTCAATACCTTCTTTATTTTTTCTTTTGACTGAAAATGAAGCCTCATGTGATGGACAAGGACAGCTACAGCGTGCGCTCTCAGGACATTATTACCTGCAGTGTTCCCTCAGTGCGGACTGAACTTGGCAAAAGGGCCTTCTCCTACTCCGCTCCTGTTTTCTGGAATATCTTGAAAAAAGGCCTGAAGCTCTCGACCTTGACCTTTCTAAGTGGCTTTAAGAATCTGTTGGGACTCGTGACAAGGACCAGTGCAGACATGTTCCTGCGACCTGCGACTGTAACCGTGGTGATTAGTTCACTTGCTTTAGAGTCAAGGACACCCAAACTTAAAAGCTCAGTTTATGCTAACACTGACTGAACTGTATGTACAAAATAAATAATTTTGCTGTTTTTTGAAATGGTCAAATAATTTTCTCAAGAAAGTTATCTAAAAGTGAAATTATTAAAGGCACTTTAAAACTGGCCTCATGAATAAAATCATATTAAAAGTATTTGTTCTTGCAATGTCAAATTATTAAATATGTAAAACTTTTATTACTTTTAATATGAAAATTATATAAAGGAATGTCAACTTTACACACAAACGTACTTCGTGCTGTGGAAAAGTGTCGTCAGAGGGTGTAAAGTGTGCGCTTGGACTCATTTTCATTGAGCTTAAATCTCTGTTTTATACATATATAAATAAGTTATCTCTCATATTTATAAATACAAATATATTCTCTAAGTTAAAATGCAGATCAGTACTGTAATTACTGGACCATAGTGAGCTAATTAATACTTTATTAAAGCCTGCTGCACTTTAAGCTGCAGTTGTTTGGGGGCAGTGTTCTACCAGCTGCTGACACATCTGTTAAATCTCTGCAGTTAGAAACTTAACTAAAGCTCAATATTTTAAAAACGATTCAAAGCACAAGCACCAAAAGTCATGGCCAGCATCATGTGAATGAGCTTCTTTTCCTTCATTCAACCTTTATTTAAACAGGTTAGTCTCATTGAGTCACGCGGACTAGAATCAGAAATTATGATGGTCAATCTATGCAGCGCTCGTTTTGTTGCAAAAACCAACAGAAGAAGAAGAAGAAAACAATAACAACTAGAGAAAATGCTAATTGCAGAAGAACTTGCTGAAAAACGGCTGCAACTAGCTAAAAACAAGCTGAAAGTTAGCTGAAGCAGCAGAGCAGACTTAAATTAGCAGAAGAAAGCAAAAAGAACATGTTTGCTGAATTAGGTTTAAATGAGCACAAAAAAGAAAAAAATAACCAAAAAAAGCTGAAATTAGCAAAACAATAGCCAAAAAGTAGCTGAAAAGGCAGAAAGGAGCGCAAACTACCAGAAGAAGGCAAAAAGAGCTGAAATGAGCCCCAGAAAATCTGGAATTAGCTGAACAGGCTAAAATTAGCATATAACAGCTATATAGTAGCAGAAAAAGCTGAAACTGGCAGAAAAGACTTAAAGGAGAATAAGCTGAAAACAGCAGAAATTACCACAAATTTTTTTTTATCTGAAAACAGCTGAAGTTAGCTAAAAATGTAGCTGAAAATGTAGAACTAGCTTAAATTAACAGAAGAAAGTAGTAAGAACATGTTTGCCCAATTAGGCTGACAGAAGCAGAAATGAGCACAAAAAAGTGGGAATTATCTGAAAAAAGCTTAAATAGCATAAAACCAGTAAACATTTAGCCAAAAAGGCAGAAAGAAGCTTAAATTAACCAAAGGAAGTGGAGAGAGCACATTTTTGCAGCATTAGGTTGAAAAAAGTTTAAATTAGTGCAAAAAATGTGGAATTAACTTAAAAAGCTAAAATTAGCATAAAACAGCTCAATAGTAGCTGAAATTGCAGAAATTAACTGAAAGGAGCAGAACAAGTTGAAATTGGCAGAAATAAGTTAAAAGCACAAAAATGTTTGTTAGAAAGAATCTAAAAGGAGCACAAAATGGCTGAAAAAAACAGCTAAAATAGCTGAAAGTAGCTGAAAAGTTTAAATTTGCACAAGGAAGCTGAAGCAGAACAAAATGTGAAAGGAGGTTGTAAACGGATCTAAAGATTTTTGAAGGACGTAAAATGAGCTAAATTCATTTTCTATGAGGAAAAAAAATGTCAGAAAAGGCTAAATATTTCAAAAAGCTAAAGTTGCACCAATACCAGAAGTCATAGCACCCTTCTCCCGAACGAGCTGAACGTTTTGATTCATGATTTGTTGAAAGAGCACAAAAAGTGTGCAACGAGAAAGATGCTGAAAATGGATCATAATTGTGTGAATAAAAGAGAAACGGAATAATTTATGCGCACTAATAAATCCTCTGGGTCAGAGCGCCCCCTGTGGCTGACTGATGAATTCTTCTCTACTCTTCCTGCAGGATAATGAAGTTTCATGTAGCAAAGAAGAAGTTTAAGGAGACGCTGCGCCCGTACGATGTGAAGGATGTGATCGAGCAGTACTCTGCTGGTCACCTGGACATGCTGTGTCGCATTAAAAGCCTGCAGACCAGGTAGGACCAGAACCAGGTGGCACACATGGTCTCAGCTTTCATCCCTTAGGACTCTGTTAGTCTCTGATCTGTGTCTTCGGATGTTTTCACCTGGACAGAAAGACGTCGCCCTGACACCGTTTTGTATTTTTGCATGTGTGTAGCTGTTTGTGTGCATACGGTGTGTTTGCTTCCCTCACAGGCTGGACGGGATAGTCGGCCCACGAGCCCTGAGCAGCCGAGTGAAGACTTTTTCCTCTTCCTCCCTGTATGTCTGTGACAGCCAGGGCAGAAAGAACTCCAACCAGGGGTCAGAACCCCCCACCCCCCCAGTCATCCTTCATTCTTCACATCACACATGTTTTCAGTTCTCACTCAGTCAATTCAAGGGTGAAAAATGGCTTTTAAAAAAATCAGTTAGTCATTTAAAAACATTTTAGAAGTCCCTTCAATCTAAAAACATCTCCACGAGTTTTCAAAGAAACCTGAAGATCATCTTTGAGCTGACTGAGTGGACTGAGAAACGTCTCATCTTGTTTCTGTTCTGTGTAAACACTAACATCCATTCTGGTTTCTGGTGCGACTTCTGGAAATAATCCTCAGGAGTTTTTAACATCTGGCTGCAGAACCGTCTGTGCACCTCATCCATAGATCTGTATTAAAATACTGGACTTGTTGAAGAAGCTGGACCTGAGAAAATGACCCCACAGTCTGGTACCAGACCTCCTTCTATGTCCCGCTCCCTCCATGTTCAAATGTTAATTTATTGTAAATGTTTAGCTGCAATTAGTTATTTCATGTTTAAAGAAAGCTCGTGTAATTGTAGAGGGGAGTGGGCGGGGCTTAAAGCCGTGCACAGACTCTGGTTCCAAAAAACCATCATGACAGCTTCTGTAAAATGATTCTTGCTGGCTTCAACATGTCTAGTATTGTAAGTCATGTTTATGGTCTAACCTGACACCAACTGTGTCACACTGCTCCCTGCTGTCTGAAAACACCGCATGCAGCGTTTCTCTTGAAGCTCGCAGCCCGACTTTATTCCATCAGTACAACAAAGGCCCCGTCCACATGGGAATGGCATTTTAGGAAACACTGAGCATTAAAAAAATAATAATAATACATATATATATATAGTGATAAGATTTATTTCTGGTATGGCCTAACCTACCAATAATGCATGTAAAGAGAAATTATTGCTTATGTTGGTGTTGCTTTACTACAGTAAACTTTTAAATCTTTTATTACTTCAATAAATAAGAAAATACAGATAAAACTGCCTTAAACGAACAAACAAACCTTTGAATTACGCAAAACAGTCTAATGCCAAATAGATTTTCTTTATTGAGCTGGACGCTAAAGCAAACGTAGAAAAGAGCTAATTACCCCACATTCATTTAAATAATGTGGGAAGAGAAAATAGCTTATAAGACTCATACTTGTGTAATTAACCTTGATAAATAAAGATTAATAAATAAATAAGGGTTAATAAATAATTTTGAACACTGATCAAATTTGTTTCTCTTTCTCTCTCATTGGATTCTGAGCCTGAAACTGTCCATTATGTCTGTGGATTTGGACCGACCCAACTGACGGTGGTTGAAGGTGGTCCACAAAGAGCTGTGTTTCCCCCACCATTACACAAAGTGGGCGTCCCGCCCTGTCAACAGAACCGAGCGCCCTGCCTACCAAACTGTCCTTCAACACCGCGCCCGCCCCAACAATGGCCGGAACTGACGACATAGCGCTAAGCTAGTCGTGCGCAATACAGACACACTAGCTATGTAGCACACCACTTCTCTCACGCCCCGCCCCCCACCCTCTATTGGACAACTGCCGGCATAAAAGTAGCTGACAACACAGACATGTCTAAACCCCGCCCCCATTTGGGAAAAAACACTCCTCGAAGAGATGATCGACCTGCCAAGGCAAGCGAAGAGGATTTGGTTCCTGCTCGTGTTCTCCGTCCTCGACTTGTTCTTTTTTCTTTACGGTTTAGAGCCTCTGCTACGCGTCCTCCGTACCGTTCCTGGTGGCGTTTTGCGGCAGCGTAACAGCGCCACACACAGGCTTGACGTAGTTACTGCAACGTTTGGGTCAATTTCTGTGTTTCTGGAAAGTCCAGAGTTCTCATGTGGACGAGAAATGTTTCTACAGTAAAAAGAATCTGATTGAAGGTTTGGGTTGCTCTTCAAGTGAGATGCATAAATCTTAATGACTTCCCTTTTTATGGATGTTTTACTAAATTAAATCTATATTTCTAAAGTTAAAAAAAAAAAAAAAAAAGATTTTAACACCAATCTAAGGTATGTACCAAACAACATTTTTAAACTACCAAGCCAATCATTTGGTTTAAATATTTAGCATTTTTAACAAAAAAAAATTAATAATCTGGTTGAATTAACATTTGAGCACCATAATTCAGAATATAAAATTTGCTTCTGTTTTACCCCGCAATGCTCCTTCCTGTCGACTGGTTGTGGATCAATACTTGATTTTTTTTCTGTCATTAACTGTTTGTGTTTGGTGTCCAATCCAGGGTGGACCAAATCCTGGGGAGGGGTCAGATCCCTCTGGATAAGAAGATACGAGAGAAGTTGCTGTCTGAGGGGGAAATACTGGAGGACATGAGCATGTTGGGCCGGGTCTGTAAGGTGGAACGGCAGGTGAGAGATCTTTGTAGATCAGTGGTTTGATTCACTCCTCTTCCTGATTTTATAGACGAGGCAGCTTTAAATAGGAAGCATAAAAATACACAGCAACAGATAAAACCACAGTGATGTGACGCCACATTTTCAAACTATTTTGTCAGAAGTGAATGTCGTGTGCAAGTGTTGGTCGGTGTGAGATTCTGATGGTGCGATAATCTTAAGTATGTGTCGTCACGGTCCGGAAATTAAATTTTATAGAAGTGTTGCTGATTTCTCTGCTTTCCATAGGTAACGTATAATAAAGTGGCGAGCACTCAGGGCCTTCTGAGCCTTCAGAGAAGGCCTAAGAATTCATATGAAATGTTGCATGGAATTTTTTAAAATGTTTATTTTATATTTGTAAAAAAAATTTAAAAAAAATCAATGTACTTTGTTTTTTGCTGGGTTTTTTCTTCTAATGATGAAATCACAATTAGCCAATCCAGCGTTGCCCCTGGTTTACTTGCCTGGGCAGGGCGCTCGTATATTCCGTGACTATTGTCAATGGGGACGTGGACGGGGTAGATGAAGACGCATCTGTCTCGCACACTGTTTGGAGCGGGGGGGGTGGGGGGTGGAGACGGCTCAGCGCACTACCTATGTAGCTTTTAAGCTAGTGCGTCTGTGTTGCGCGCCGCTAGCATAGCGCTACGTCAGTGCTGGCCCTGCAGACAAAGGAGGGCGGTGGGGAGGGCTCTCAGTTCTGTTGACAGGGCGGGGTGCCTTGCTTGTATAATGTTAGGGGAAACATCACACTCACATTAGCTTAAATTTGTGTCTCCAGGCAGAAACATGCCTGAAGCTTCTTTCTCATTGGTCAAGAGCGAAGGCTGAGCTCAGTCGGAGTCTCTGAAGGAGGAGTTTAATTACCAACAGGAATATTAACCAATCACAACGCCGACCTAGAGTGGGTGGGACCAAAGCACAGACCTCTGAGCCTTCAGGAAGGCCTTGAAGACATTCTTTGGGCCATGTGATGATTTGTGGGTTCAATTGTAAAATGTAAATAAAATAAATCCACCCTTAAATTCTGGTTGCTCCAATAAATGAAAGTTACGTTTAGGTTGTCATCAGTTCTGTGGGTTACCGTTACATTTCAGTCTGAATTATTGAAACTACATGTTGTTCTTGAACACAAACGACAGGGGGGGGGGGGGGGGGTGGTTTGCTGGGTAATCTTGGGACACGACTTGTGTGGACACTTTCAGGTTTTGTGTTCAGATGGGTCATCCCTGTTGGTTCTGTTTGGTGCTGAGTCGGCATTTATCTTCAGGTTAGCGACTAACGAAATTACGCTTATAAGTAAGACGTTTGGAAACGTTTGACTGAAACATTTAGTGGTTTTCACACCATGACTTTTTAACACTGACTATTGTCTCGAGTCTTTGTATGCACATCACCTTAAATGTGTTTCTCCCTGCAGGTCCAATCCATCGAGTCAAAGTTGGACTCTCTGCTCGACATTTATCGTCAGGTTTTACGTAAAGGCTCTTCTTCAGCCATCACGCTCTCCTCCCTGCCCCTGTTCGAGCTGGAACAGACCTCCGACTACAACTCCTCGGTCTTCAGTAAGGACCTGTCCAGTTCTGCTCAGGTGAGCAGCGGTGGAGCGCCTCCTTCAGGTGGTTTTGGCACATGCTGCTCAACCAGTCCCCACCTTTCCCAGGGAGGACTCCATCTGATCCTGGCACCTCCGAACGAGCTTAACCTTAGCACCTCCTCTTCCACACCTCCCTCTGGCCTCGCATCTTCCCGTTTCAGCCAGTCGCCCCTGCATCATCGTCATCATAAGCAGGTTCAAGCCACGTCACCTGAAAGCGGTACCGACTATGCTGTTCTCACCCCGAACAGCACCAGCAGTTCTGGGGGCCGGGGAGTCGGCGGAGGAGAGTTTTCACTTTTAGCGAGGCTTCCACCGCCCCCGTCCACCCGGAGTGGACAAGGAAAGTTGGTGCGAGGGACGCATACAGAGACATGTCCTGAAATAGAGGACTTCTGCGGGGGGTTAGGGAGGCAGGTGGAGGACACGGGTCTCCAGAAGGACCTTGAACTGGAGCTGGAGCTGAGCCCACTGGGCCAGCAAGGCAGCACCAACTGCAGGCTTACTGCCAAGGAGGACGGCTCCTGGAGGAGGCACATGAGCCTGGAGCTGGAGCCTCTCGTGCCCCCGGTTCCCGGCTGCTGCTCGGGACCCGTCCAAATGGACCGAGGACTGGGTAAGTCCATGTCTGTGCAGGACCTGATGCAGGTCTCCCCTGTCCATGCTGCCCACCAAAGCCACAGCCTGTCATCTCCGAGCCCCAGCACGAGCAGCGACTCTCCCATCGGCTTCCACGGCAGCAGCCAGGACCCAGGGGGAGGAGGCAGGGATGGGGGTGAAGGAGGTGGAGGCAGCTGGGGGGAGGAGGACCTCTTTATCAGCGACAGGGACATGAAGGGGCAGGGGTTCAACTTCTTGTCACACAGGACCACTGAGGCTCACACCTTTTCTCAAACGCTCCTGAGGACAGGAGGCAGAGGGGGGGCAGGGTCCCGGGACTCCAACCGAAGTCTGGCCAGCGGTCCAACATCCTCCCCCACCTCCGGCAGCGCCGAACTAATGAACATGCCCCACGTTCGGCTAAAATAGACTCAAAGGTCTCACCTCAGAAATGTTTTTTTTTAATCTTTGAAGGGGGCGGAGCCTAACGTGGGGGGCGTGTTTTAATGTTGATTCATTTAATAGTCGCAGTTTTTCAACACGGGCTGAAAATCAGAGTTTTGACAACAAACCCTCAAGGTTCTGATTACAAGTTCTGCACTCAGATAAAAAATGTTCTGGTTTAAACCAAACGGTGACGACTGAAAATATATATATATTTTTTTTAAATTAATTAATTGATCTGCAAATTAAAACTGGGGGTGTGACGTCCACAGCCCGGACAGGAAGAAGCGGGTAAAGATAACGGATGGGTATGCACTCGATCTTAAACGTGCACCGTTGATCGAGTTGACCCTTAAAGCTTCAGAATGAAAGACGCATCGATATGAAATCATGAATTAATGAGGTGCACGTTTAACAGAACCGGCGGGGTCAAGCATGAACTGCATGTTTCAAACACAGAACTGGAACTAAAGGCATGAACTGATCTGAGAAAAGTTATTTTCACAGCACAGGTTACCTCCCCACCTCAGCATCAAAGGACTTTAAATTAATTTTAAACTAATCTCACCCACGGCTGAACCACGTTCTGACAGGAGACGCTGTTTCTGTTGAGCATAAAAGCAGTTTTGGTTAAATAAACTAAAATACCATCAGAAATTGACTAAAACAAACTAATAGTTACATTTATATTTATAATAGGGACTATTTTATGACGTTCTGAGACCTTAGAGGATTTCGCACATTAAGAACAAAGGTGTGGTGTTTGTGGGGTGACGGCCTGCTGAGCCCAGTCTGAGTGGCCGGTCCGGACGTAGTTTTGTAGTTTTCTGCCTTCGACTGTAGTTCTTTCTGACCTGCAGGGAACTTTGATCTTCTCAGTTCTTTAAAACAATATTGAAACAAAAACGGTTTTTGCTCTGCTGAAACGCAGCCAGCTGAGACGTTAACGGAGCGTCGAGGAGCCGCTTTGAAACGTTTCTCGAATGTCATTTTCTGGTTTCAAAGTTTTGTTGGAATACGTACGATCTGACAAAGAACGGATTCAGAAACACTAAAAGAAATGTAACTTTGTACTGAATTTGGCTTTTTACCGTCTGTTTTTACACAACATTTAGACTTTACGCGAGTCACGGACGATGTTTTCACACAGAATGTTTTTTTGTTTGTTTTTTTACAGCAGAATGTACATTTTATTAGTTTTGAGTTAAAGTTGCCTGAACTGCTGAGCATCATAAACAGGAAGACTTAAAACCAATTTCCATTGGCTGCTGCGTTATATAAAACTGTGCAAGTTTACTCTGTTTTCCTGGAGTTTTATAATTGCAGCTAAAGTTTGAGTTGTAATCCCCCTCAGCTGCAGAGCTGCACTGAAGACCTGAAGTTCAGGCGTAAAATAAACCATTGGTGCACGAAAACAAAATCTCTGGTTTTGACTTTAGCCGTGAAGACGTGTAACCCAAAGGAGGCAGTTTGAAAATTGTAATAAAAACCAGCAGAAACAAGCAGTACGTACAAATCCCCCCCGGCTCGGAGGAGCTTGAACAGTGAATGTTTGTAGTTTAGGAGAAGAGTGTTTTTTTCTGCACTGGAACTGAACGAGGAAACGAGGAATAAATGTTTTTGGGACGTTACACAGTGAAGAAGAACAGAGGACGTGTTTTTCCTTTTTCTCTTGTTCAAGATGGCGCAGAACGACGGACCCTGGAGTGTGGAGGAAGCCATTTTATCCACCACCGGGTGCAGTGGTGGAGTAAGGGGGTGGCCAATGGTGGCCTTGACCACCACAAATTAATCTTTGGCCACCCCAATCATCATCATATTTTTAGGGAAAACAAAAACTTCCTTCTGCTTTTCCCTCTTCAGGGGTCTCCACAGCGAGTCATCCTCCTCCATCTCTCTCTAACTGCATCCATGTATCTCCTCTTTGTCTTTTTCCTGGCAGCTGCATTTCTACCATCCTTCTACCAATAGACCCACAGTCCCTCCTCTGGACATGTCCTCTCTAACTTCATCTCCCAGTTGTTCAAACTGGGCTGTACCTCTGATGATCTCATTCCTAATCTTCTCCATCCGTGTCACTCCTAAGGAGAACCTCAACATCTTCATTTCTGCCACTTCCAGTTCTGTCTCGTCTTTTTGTCCATGTCTCTGTCTCCAGACCATACAACATGAAGCTGGTCTCACAACTGTCTTGTAAACTTTTCCTTTGACGTTTCTTACCACCCTTTGGTCATTAATCACTCCAGAAACTTTGCTCCATCCAGTCCACCTGCCTGGACTCTCTTCTTCACCTCTTTACCACTTTCCCCATTTTCCTGGACAGTCCTGCACCTTTGTGACCTCTGCTCCTTGTAGCCTCACTGTTCCACCGGCCTCCCTCTCATTCACACACATGTACTCTGTCTAACTACGGCTGACTTTCATTCCTCTTCTTTCAAGTGCATACCGCCACCTCTCCAAGTTCTCTTCCACTTGTTCCCTGTTCTCACCACAGATCACATCATCTGCAAACATCAAAGTCCATGAGATTCCTGCCTGGCCTCATCTGTTAGTCGGTCCATCACCAGAGCAAACAATAAGGGGCTCAGAGCTGATCCTTGATGCACTCCCACCTCAACCTTGAAACTGTCGCTCCTACTGCACATCTCACCACTGTCCTGCTGCAGTGTGATTTATAGAAAACTAGAAAGCATAGTTTCCTCAAACGATATAGTGGCAGCCATCTTGGATTTTGACATGGCAACCCAGTTTTCGATGGTGACCTTTCTTACGTCTAGATGTAGCCACACACCAAAATAGAAATTGGTACCTCACTTATTTTTCAAGTTAAGCTTACGATGTTCACGGACGCCCTGTCTTCGCTCCATGACGAGCAACAAAAACTGCCACGTGACGCAGATCCTGCTCAGAATTAAATGAAATAAAAATGATAAACTGAAGCAAACGCCTCGACGTTCAGAGAAAACTAAGAGGTTTGAAAACATTACTGGGACGTACGAGTGTCTCTACTATAACAAAAGGCCAAATAATTTAAGGCAAACTCTTTAAGGCTGAGTTTAAATGAAAAGTGTGAGGAAAAAAAACTCCAATTTTATAAAAAAAAAAAAAGAAATTCATGAAACACGCACGGTTAAAATACAACGTGCTTCTTTCCGGTCCATTTCCTGATATTAAAGGCACAATTTATATTTAGACTTGTTTGAACTCTTTGGAAGCAGATCTCACTCAGAGACAAGTTCATGACCCAAAACACCAACAAAGACATTTTCAGTTGCCGTCTATAAATTATGAGTTTGTGACTGAACGGCCAGTTACAGATTTCATCCCCTGGAGGTAAACCTTTGAAATGATCGGCGGATCAGGATCTGTGTGGTTTTTAGACCCAAGCATGTTTTCTGTCTCATCCTCGTGTTCCTGAGACGACCGATTCTGTTCTGTCGCACAAAAACGTGCTCAAACTTCAAGCAACGAGTCTGCGAACCTCTTCAACTCGCACGAGGAAGCCGAATCCCTGCACACCAAAAAAAAAAAGAAAAGGTTAAACAAAAACTGGAGTTTTATTCTGTAGCTGAAGACGTTTCGCTTCCCAACCGGGAGGCTTCATCGATCCCAAATAATGAACGTCTCCAGTGTTTCGATTCCTGTCAATTCTCGATTCTTTTTAGAGGCAGGGTTAAAAAAAAAAAAAAAGTTTACATGGTTTTAAATAAACTAGCTAACCAGAGTTCTAATAGTTTGAAATTATCTTTGAATTTTAATTCTATGAACTTTTTATTAACTTTACTATGAATTTCTCACTTTTCAACTATTGTATAAATTTAAAATGAGCAAACGTTGGCGTGGTATTTGCTTTTGAGTCGACCCACCACTTTACGTTGCGTATAACTTGTTAGCTGCCTTAATATTAGTACAAGACACGTTTTATTGTTTTACTTGATTCTGACTGCCGTGAGTTGATGGGCTGCAGGTCGGAGCGGGACGAGGCACCGTTCCTTCTGCACCACGAACCTGGAGGTGTTTAATCATCTTGGTCATAAACCCTCCTTTGCACAATATAATCTTATTAAAAGTGTTGCACTGAGCCGACTGGTCATTTCTTTTATTAAAAATAAGCCACACTTTCAATCGCCGCTGCACACTGTCCATGGTCGCGCGCACACTTCCTGCGGCCTCTTCCAGTCGGCGGACTAGGCATCGGAAAAAGGAATCGAAAATATTTGAACAATGCCGGGAGAATCGGCGTCTTAGTCCCCGTTTCAATGGATTATTGAGACTTGATGCCCAACTCTAGTCTTCAGCTTCAGAATAAACGTCCAATTTTTTGTTTTTAACCTTTCATTTTATTTGTTTGCAGCTGTTTAGAAACAGCTGCAGCCCAGAGAGAAAACACCTGAAGAGCTGAAGAAAACCCCCAAAAGGTTAAAAAAAAAAAGACCGAACCATAAAAACAAAGATGTCTCGCTGCTTTTATCAAATTTAAACAAATTGTGTCAACTACACAAAAGTAACCGAGGAGCATAAACTGAAGTTAAATTAGACGTTTGGGGTTTAACGCTCTTCATCCTCCTTTATGGACGTCACTGCGCTTTAACTTATTTCTACGTTCTGGGCTCAGATTACTCGCAAGAAAACATTTATTTCCCTCAAATATTTAAATATATTTTGCATGAAGAGGTTTTGTTTTATACAAACTGATCTATAACTGAGAATGACTGCTTGTCCCATTTGCTGCATCAGATTATTATTAAAAAAAAAACATCAAATGGACAAAATAAACTGGTGCCTTGCTTTTGTGTTACGGTTTCTGACCCTTCAACGTTTTATTTTGTTTCAAACTTCACACTTGAGGCGTTTTACTTCTTTTCTCAGATTTGACGAGCAGCTGTCCTGTTGATTTATTTAAATCACGTCCTCATATTTACACATGAGGTCCAGAAAGCCTGTAGAGTAATAAAAATGCAAGTGAGTTCTTATTCTTGGTCATGAATAAAGAAAAATAAAACTTCTTTTTGGGTCTTTTCTTTTTGTCCTGCAGAAGTTCAACATCAGGTTTTTCTGCCATAAAACCAGAAACGAGGATTTAGACCACGGTTAAGTTTAACAAACGTTACAGATGTTTTTCAGAGCTGCTGCCAGGAAGAAGTGAAAGTTTCTATCAGAACATCAAGACAGCAGCTGGAAGTTTATCAGAATCAGAATAAACTTTATTGGCATTGCACCGAGATACAACGCGAATATGTACGTACAGTCGTCCGAAGATGGGCGGAGTGCACGAAGCTGCGGCTAAAATAATCAGCGCGGCCTTCTTGTTCTTATTCAGAATAATATTTTGCTTAGATAAGAAAAGGAAAGAAAACATGAGGAGAGACGGTATAAAAAAAGATCTCTCACACCGTGTCCTAGACAGGGCACGATTTGAGGCATAAAAATAACCTACCACAGCAAAGCAACATAAACAGACGTTATACATGAACATATAGGCGGTGAAAACATTGAATTTTTAAGGGAAAGTCGTAGCATAGTCCAGAGCCCCCCCGCCCCTCAGCCATTGTCCAGATAAGAGGTGACGTTCATCTTCAGCTCAGTTGAGCTTCTGTTACATGTCCACGACCTTGGGGGAGAGAGGGGTGAGGAAACAGCCAAAGCATCTTTGTTGTTTTCCAACATTCCAGGAGGAGTTGAGATAAGTCCGGCATCAAGGCCACAGTTTGGGTCAGGCAGAACTCCTAATTGTTGTTTCTGCCTTTAAAGTCTCGCTGGTACATATTCTCTGATGGAAACTCCAAAACAGCCGAATTGATCCTTTACTCCAAAAGTCGAGCTCACAGCTTCTCCAGATTATTCCACCAGTCATGAGTGCTGCCAGGGAGAACACAGTTCTGATAACAGCTGCTCCAACTCCCTGTCTCAGCTCCACATTCAGTCCGAGCACTGTCGAGCTTCAACACATCCACAAGAATTTGTAGACAACCAGATTCCACCAACCCAAACAGTAGAATCTAGTCGTCATCATGAATCCAATTTGTTCCTTAAAGAGGTCAGAGGTCCTCCTTACCCTGACTCCTGTCGGGAGAGGTTGATCGATTTTGTTGAGAGACCAGCTGATCCTTCCAATTAAGAGGTATGCAGAAAAAAAAGAGGCTTTTTAAGGGTTCACAGGACAAAAGAGCGCAGCAGGGAAGCGGGGGGGGGGGGGGGGGGCAGAGAGGGTAAACACTTCTGGTTTCACCGTAGAGTAGCAAGAAAAAAAAAATAGTTATCGTTTATAAATCTAAATGCAGCTGAGTCCGTTTTACCTGGAACAGAAATATTAAGACGTACTTCAACAAGTTTTGTTTTCGTCTGCGTTTTGATGCGTTGGGACCAGATGCTGGTTGTGGTGTACAGACGGGAGCAGCACTGGGCATTCGGAGCAGCGGCCCAGGTCTACGGCAAGCCAAAGGTGACACGAATTGCCACTTTCGCTATGCGTCTGGTTCAAGTGTCCCCTTTGGCTTGGCACAGACGTACAGCACGACGTTCATTTGGCCTTCTGTCCAGATTTGGAGACCTTTCCGCTCATCGAGGCTTTCTTGTCCACACCTTTAATCACTCCCACAGTCCGACAGCAACACACCCTGAAGACGAATCAAAATGATCGTCTCTAAACAAAACTATTTCTCCGCGTTTAATTCAGAGACCTGTAGTGGAAAACTACCCAGCGGTGCGTACTCTGAGAAACTGTCCAGACACGTCCGTTTGCCAAGAATCATAGGACTTTAGGACTGTCCTCCAACGCCGACACAGATCTGACCCGGGCGGTTCAGGACGATCGCCTGCAGGTGTCGCGCAAACCGGCAGAAAGGTTTTTAGCAGCGACGTGCGGATCCATGTTTTCAAATGAACATCCATCAGAGCGGGGGCACGTTTACAGAAAAGACACGGGAAAACAGGAGCCAGACTGTTTTATGTTCAGCTTGGATGCAAAAAGCAGCTAAAATATGACCAATTTATAGTGATGTTCTTTTCAGCTGATTAATCCGGTCTTGTTTTACATGACCTGCTACGTTAGCCCCGTCCCTCTAATGGGTACCGTATTTTCCACCGTACGAGTCACACCGCCCTATAAGTCGCATCAGTCCATATTTGTCTAATAAAGTGGAAAAATCCATAAATAAGTCACTTCGCCATTAACGTATCTATTATGTGTCACCGCTGACGACCCTGAAATGTGGGCCGGTGTTGTGCCAAAAACCGATTGACTGCCAAATGGTGGCCGCGGGAGCATGTGCGGGAGGACTTTAACAAGAATTTAACAAGATTAACACTTAAAACCAATTATTTGTTTGCTTGAAATTATATTAAACGTGTGTCTCAATCTGTTTGCTTAATAAATGCACTTTAATGGTCAAATCAGCTGCATTTCAAAAATAGTTTTGATGCCGATGTGCTGCGAAGCGGGCTTGACCAGCCGCAGCATTTCGTGTAAATTTAACAAGATAACAACCTAAAAATAAATTTTTGTTGCTTGAAAAGTATAGCAAAGGTGCGTCTCAGTCTAACGTTTGCTTAACAAATGCACTTTAATGGTCAAATCAGCTGCATTTCAAAAATAGTTTCACTGCCTCAATGCTCCGTGAACGCGCAGAGGAAGTGAAAATTAACAAGAAATGCACCTAAACAATTATTTGTTTGCTCAAATTATAGCAAAGGTGTGTATCCGGCGAACATTGTCTTAATAAATTCACTTTAATGGTCAAATTAGAAGCATTTCGCCGGGGTGGTGCAGCTGTTTTGATGGTTCCAAACAGTGAGCAGAATGAAGGTGGGGAGAGTATGGCAGGCCGATTGAGTCATTAATAGCTGGTGAAGATTCTCAGTCATCCAGGACACGGTAAATTCAAAAGTTTAAGAAAAAAAGCAATAAAGTATAATAAATAATGTCCAGTTGATTTTGTCTTGAACTTTTTTTGAATTTGTCATTATAGCCACGTTTACCTATTACATGATACAACAGCATGCCATACAATATTACCACTCTGCTGCCACCAAGTGACTGAAAAAAAAAAAGAGCGGTACCACTTTCAGTCAATGAATGAAAACATTCATCTCATCCATAAAATGGTTTATAAATATGGAAAAAAATCCATAAATATGTTGCTTCAGCCTATAAGTCGCAGAGCGTGTAAATTATGCAAAAAAACTGTGATTTATACGCCAAAAGATACGTTACGTCTTTCTCTGCTTCTGGAAGAGTTACTATAAAAGAATATTAAAACTCGTGCTGAATGTTTGACACTTTTGTTCATGCACGGGTCGGTTACAACACTTACTGAGGACAGTACAGTGTAATTGATTTAATTACAGTTCAGTTTGTTCCCCCACTTTTATAGTTTTTCTTTCTAATTTTGAGAAATACCAGCAGGCTATCCAGACAGCTGGTGTGATGTTGAAGCAAACCTCGTTAGTTAAACTAAAAGTATTTAAAATGAACCGTTTTAATTCTAGACACAGGAAATCTTTGACATGGTCACGTTTTAAATGTGACGGCAGATGAGTCGTACCTCTGCAGCTTTCTTCTCTAACATCTTCTTTCTTTTTGTCCGGCGGACAAGTCCTATGACCACAATGTTGATGTGCAGCTTCTCCTTCCACGAAGCGGCTCAGTCTGGAGAGACAGATTCAAAAAGTCAGAATCAACAAGAAGCAGAACACAGACTCATGCTGCAGGGAATCCCTCTAATGAGGGACCAATCCTGAACGAATCGTTCCAAACTCATGAGTCATTTGACTGAATCTGGAGTCATGATTCTTCTTTTTCATCAAACTCCCAGCTACAGCTAGCTATAGCTACCTGCTAAAGTAGACCAAACAGGCATGTCAGCTGCTAAGCTGTTTAGATGTTAGCAGATGTTTGGAAAACTCAACACCTGTCCCTTCCTGTCCAATGAGCAGGTGACTCTCTCAGGTGTCGTGGTCTGTGAGGACCAAATCCCTGTCTCAGTCAGGAACCACCTGTATGAAGGTGCAAAGGAAACTGAACTAAGTTTGAGTTCATTTGAGGAATAGAATGAGATTGTGGGAGTGTAATGATTGTTTTTATTGCAGAATAATAAATAATACAACGTCTATTGTTCCAAACTCCAAACAAAGCAGGTGTCTGTTCCGTCACATGCAGGCCTCGTGTTTTGACTGCTAGCTGAAAACGAACGGGTCCAATCTGCAGAGCTGCACCTGGCCTGCCGTTAAGGATGGAAGTTACAGAACAAAATGTTCCGTCCTGAGGGCGGCTCAGGAGCACCTGCATGTCTCAACAACGGCCCGTTTCCAGTTTCAAGTGTCAACAGCAGCTGGATGACAGCTGAAACTGTGCTGTTTGGCGCCTAACTGGTCCTAACTGGTCCCAACTGGTCCTCCGTGGCACCGGAAGCCTCCATCAGATGGAATCAAAAAGCACAATCAGGTGATATTAGCATGTGTAGCAGATATCGGACCGGTACAATCACTACTAACAGATTATATTTTTGTTCGGGAGAATCATCGTGTCTGAAATTGGACAGAAGTGAGACGGAGACTCATCACTGCGTGTGTCCTTGTTCGTGTCTCTGCGAGGACTGGTTTTTAATCGTCCCCGACTCAAACCATTACATCCAGTATTACAACTGTATTATATGATGCATTTGCACATTAAATCTGTTTTATCAATAAATTTAACCATCCTCTTACATTTAGCGGTGAGCTAACACATTACTCAACAAACTGAACTAATTGCCATTAACACTGAGTCACAAGATATTGGGCAGCTATTACATCTAGTCTGGAACCATTAAACACAAACCAGCGTCACCACACACATACCTGCAAACTCTCAACAGATGCCTGTAGTTGGGGGGGGGGGTGGGGGGGGCTTCTGTGCCCCTCTGAAAGATTCTGTGATTGTTTTTAACATGGAAATTAAGCGTTCTGGTAAACTCCAAGAAGAAAATTAGAGGCAAGACGTGCTTCAGGTAAAAAAGACATTTACTAGCATATCCTAATTTAATTAGGACATACATAGGAAAGCTGGCAGGCATCAACCAAAAAATAAAAATAATAAAGCAACAGCAGCAGCAAGTCAACCAGAGAAATCAAATACCAGTATACCTGACAGCCCATTATTGGATTTTGTTCCTTGGATGATTGAGCATGAGTCGATGGGGGACAGGACAGCCCCCAGAAACCATCTAATCACCAGCAAACTGGTTGATCTACTAAAGGAGTATACTGCTTAGTGGGGAAAACGGTTTAATTGGGACTCCTCAGACTGATGAAGCCCTCTGGATAGAAGGCGAAACATCTTTCCACAAAAAGAGAAACTGTCCAGATGACCTGATTGACCATTATTGGATTTTGTACCTGGATGACTGAGCATGAACTTTGATACTTGTATAGAAGATAAAAAAATAATAAAGTCAGGTCCTCTGGACGCCAGGTCATTTATTTTATTTAGATTTTTCTACCTGGATTATTGAACACACATCAGGACAAATACAGGAAAGCATTTTGCTAATAGCAACCATTTATTTATTAAAATTTTTGACCTTCCAAGGATCCAGTCCTGCTGCTTGTCTATGTGTCCCTTTCGTGCCCAGGAGAGTCCAGGAGAGGATGGGATGACCCGCCTGCAGGCCCAACCTCCAGCAGCTAAAATATAAAGTTCTTCAACAGTGGCTAAGACTAGTAAATCAGCAGCTACAAGCAAACAGTTGCTAAAACTAGCAAAACAGTAGCTACAAGCTAAAATTAGTTACAGAGTGGCTGGACACTAAAACCAGTAAAAATTTAGCTAAAAACTAAGATTAGTAAAGCAGTTGCTGAAGGCTAAAATGATCAGACCATTAGCTAAAATCTAAAACCATTAGAACACTGGCTAAAATATAAAGTTATGAAAACAATAGCTTAAACAAAAAACTGGAAAATGTAGCTTAAGGGTAAAATTAAAAGCTAAAACTAGCAAAAAATGTAACGGGTCAAATTAGCTAAAAGCTAAAACTCAAAAAAACTAAGCTACAGGGTAAAATTAGCTAAAGGCAAAAATGAGCAAAAACTGAAGTGAAAGGGTAAAATTAGCTAAAAGCTAAAACTAGCAAAAATGTAGCTAAAGGGTAAAATTAGCTAAAAGCAAAAACTAGCAAATCAGTAACTACAAGCTAAAACAAGTAAACAGTTGATAAAACTAGCAAAACAGAAGCCACAAGCTAAATTTAGTTGAACACAAAAACCAGTAAAAATGTAGCTGTTAACTAAGATTAGTAAAACAATTGCTGAAGACTAAAACTATCAGAACATTAGCCAAAATATAAAACCATTAGAACAATTGCTAAAAGTTAAAGTTACTAAAATAGCAAAACATTTGTTGAAAGCTGAAATGATCAGAACAGTAGAGACAAAACTAAATTCTGAAAAGAAAACCTACGTATTTATATATTTATAAAACCGAAACGTGCATTTACCTTCAAATTAGTACATTTAATTTATAATCCAGGTAATCCTAATTATTCTGTTTATTGACATCACTGTTCATTTATATTTACAAATCTTTATTTAAACAATAAAGTTTGTTTAAATAATTAAAAAAGGGATAAATTACTATTAATGAACCAAACTTTAAAAACAAGAACATGTTGGAGACAGCTAGTTGAAAATGTCAACTTCGTTCATTCAGTTTGTTCAGACAAATTCAAAGATTAAAAAAAAAAAATCATAAATGTTTGTCTTCACACCTTTGGTTGTATGAAAAATAAAAGCTCCAACACATTTATTTACAGATTAAACATTTAGTTGCAATTTAAACTTTTTTTTTTTTTTAGAAATGGTATAATTTAATTTCAATTTAATTAGGTTTTATTTGTGAAACTGCTCCCTTGAGGTGATGCATCACCCAAAATGCTGCTCCCAGAGTCTTAACTGGAGTTAGTGGGAGAGATCATCGCTCCAGTTTTAGCTTCTCTCCATCGGCTCCCTGTCAAATCCAGAATAGAATTCAAAATCTTACTTCTAACCTACAAAGCCCTCAACAACCTAGCTGCATCTTATATTTGAGATCTTATTGTTCCATACTTTCCTAACAGAGCACTTCACTCTCAGGCTGCAGGTTTACTTGTGGTTCCTAGAGTTTCCAAAAGCAGAATGGAAAAAAGATCTTTCAGTTATCAGGCTCCTCTCTAGAACCAACTTCTGTGAGGCTGACACCCTGTCTACTTTTAAGATTAGTCTTTCTTTTCCTCCAGTTCTTGTCATTTAAATATTTATCCCTTTTTAATCCCTGCTGTGATCTTTAATTCTAGACAACAGCGTTTTCTACATTTGCTTGAATTACTGACTTCCTGAAAGGTCTGGTTTGTTTCAGGGTGTGTATTTTCCCTCGTAAAGAGAACGGCTCACTCCATTATTTTGGATCTCTCTATAAACGGAGGTTTACTTTGGTTTTTATTACAGGAGCTGTAATTGAAGCCAAACGGCGTCAATTAACGAACAGGAAGCGCCGTTAAAGCTCCGTGTGTAAATAAGACCTGCGTTACTGCGGTTATTTAACGAACTGGAAACAAACATGACAATAAAACCCCAGCAGGAGTCAGGAAGTCTTGTTCAGAAAACCTTTAATTTTACATCAACTTTCAGTTGTTTTTTTTTTGTTACGACAGAAAAAGCGAAGTTTTAATCCGACTTCTGGTATAAATACGTCCAGTCGAGTCCAGTAAACACGCAACAAACCGCGTAACTTTAAAGGATATAAAAATAAATGTACACAGAAATAAAATCTGCAGTCGACCAGCAACTGTCGAGGAATAAAAACGTGTTTTACAAAAGTTCTTTTTGCTCGTTAAATAAACGTTTTAGCGTAGAGTTTCAATCTGGGCCTGTGTCCGAAGAAAACAGCAGTTAAACATTAAATTATTTGATTCTTCTGAGCTCTGTCGAGAACCAGAACCTGCAAACAGATCTCACTTTCTCTGGCTGCGTTTGAAATGTTCACTCACTCATCATGGACACTTTGAAGTGGACCACAGAGGGGACAGGGGACAGTGGACAGTATGGTGTCTTGATGGGACATTTGTGCTGGACGTTGTTCTAAAACCTATTTATATTTTTCTGCATGAAGTCTTTCCAGATGGGAAAACTGCCCATGTCAGAGGCACTAATGCACCCCCATACCATCAGAGAGGCAGACTTTTGGACTGTGCGGTTCCCAAACAGAACTTCAGATTTGGATCTGGCTGACCGCAGAACAGTTCTGGTCCATTTTAAGTGAGCTTTGGTCCAGAGAAGACGGCAGCGGTTCTTTATCCTGTTTTAATGCCCGAAAGTCACGACCTTCAGCCTCGTCCTTTGAGCTCTGAGGTTTCTACAGATTATTCTAATCTGGTGATGAGATTATGAAAGAAGAAGAAAGTGCTGTGTGTCGTCATCATTGTATGTTTCTATGCTGAAATTAGTTTTCTGGATTTAACCCATCACACCTGAGGTACACCCAGGTGGAGCAGCGGGCAGCTATGTGGGCGCCCAGGGAGCAATAAGGGATTGGGTGTCCTGCTCAAGGACACCACAGCGACATGGCGGGGAAGTTGAACTGGTCCCAGATCACCTACCTCTACACCATCTGGGCTTCTTGTATGAGCTGCAGGTGATTAATTTCATTGGGGAACTTTATTCTGAAATTGTTCCACTATTGTTAGCATTAGCCTAGATTAGCCTGATATGTCGGCCCGGGCCTAATTGGACCGATGTCGTCACATCGAAGCATGTGACCAGGACACTGTGCAGTGAATGAGTGGACAACTCAAAGACAGCCTTTGTCCTTTTTTCAGTCAAAACTCTGTCCAAACAATCCGACGTCCTCAAACCCATCGTTAAAAACATACAACTTCACCGCGACGCGGCTCTGGGTCACTGCTCGCCTGGGAGGCAGTTTCCGTTGTGCAGGACGGCCGGGACGCAGAGGTTCAGGTTGGACACCTTCCTGTAGACAAAGTGGAAGACGTGCGCGAGCGGCCGGCCGTGCAGCTCGGCTTTGATCCGTTGGGGGTTCGTGTCCGGGGCGAGCTGCTGGCTCGTGTCGTCGGTGACCAGGAACAGGGCGTAGTTCTCCGGGTCGGGGATCTTGAACTTGTAGGCGCAGAGGGAGCAGACCTCCTCGGTGGTGGTGTACGGGTGCACCTGCAGGGTTTTGGCGGTGCAGCCTGAGCCCAGCTCCTGCAGGGCGACGCGCAGGAAGTTCTGCAGAACAAAGACAAAAAAAAAAAAAAGGCCCGGATGAATTCCCCACAGCACGAGAGCAGCAGAGCTGAAGCAGAAAGAGAATCCATGCAGTTTCATCTAAACGAGACATGCAGCTGGTCCACCGGGGGGCGCCGTCCACCAGAGACTGGTCCTCAGCTCCAGACCATGTTAGTAAAGTTCTGCAGCTGGTTTCATGCATGTTTCGGTTCAGACCGGATTTGGTACCAACTCACTGCCTGGATGTTCAAGGTGGGCTCAGCTCAGGTGAGGTACCTGAAAGTCGTCCACAGACGGCACCGAGCGCTGGGTGGTCCGCCGGCGGTGCCACTGGTGCAGGGTGTTCCGGGCCTCGGAGCTCAGAACCCGGGCCGCCTGCTCCTCCTGGAAGTTCTTGATGAGCGCCATGGCTCCGTAGGCGCTGGTCAGGTAGTAACCTCCTGGAGAAACAAGAAAAAGACTACAATTAATTCAATTTGTTTAAATAATTAAAGTTGTAATTTTAAGACATCATTCAACCTTTATGTAGACAGGTTAATCCCATTGAGCCTCGAGGACTCGTTTACAAGAGAGACCTGAAAATCAGAAACCAACTTGTTGTGCTTTTATTTTGACAGAGTCCGTGGCTCTGAAACAGGAAGTGGAAAACTGAATAAATAAAACCAGGGTTGACTTCAGACCATCTGAATTTACAGAAATCTTCCAAAGGGGTCAATAAACTTTATCTAATCTAATTTAAGGACGTCCCAGAAACATTAGAACAGAATTAAAGGGATAGTTGGAACATTTTGAAGTGGGGTTTTATTTACCTGTTGAAGATAGCTCTTTGAGAAGCCTCAGTTTAGGGGAAAAAGTTTATTTCTGATTAGAATAAGCTGCTGTTTTAAAGAAAATGTCAGTTTTTCATTACGCTGTTATTTACATGGAGTTCTGCGGCACTTCCTGTGCAGACTGGGGGAACTTCCTGCAGAAATATCATCCTGTTTCTGCTTAAATGTTTATAAAATGTGACACTACGTCAAAGTTTACGAATAATCCGGCAAAAACCATCAGCTGGAGCTGATTTAAATTACTTTGCCCATCAGCTTCTTTGTATGAATGAAACTGGAAACCAGGAGTTTTTATAATATTCATTAATTTGTCTGCTAAAGTTTGTGGGAGATGATCAAACCAATAAAACGTCCGAGCAAAGAAACCGAAACAATCCAAGTTCTTCTGAAAACCACGGATTTCACAAAGTCTTTTCTGAGGAATCGTCGCTGACGTCACATTTCTGAATCGACACTTCAGGACAAATCCTCTCCGCGATGTTCCCCGAGCTACCGGCTGCTTTTACAGTAAACATAGAAAGTCTCCGCCCTCAGGTGAAAACGGCAAGTTCACGAGAGGTAAAAGTAACGGAACCGCAATAAATCATCTCGTACTTTGTTCTCCTTTCCTGCAGCTCGTGCGCTGTGCAGTTCAACATTCAAAATAAAACATGGAATAAGCCGGTTGCGTAAGTGTGCACACCCTAAAAGACGACGGCAGATGAATCTATCTGAATCCCTTAAGACGTGAAATACCTGACGGATCAGCTGATCATCTCCTTGTTGGAGCTGTAATCCTACTTTCTGCCAAACCGGCTTAAATTTGGTGTTTTGTTCAAATTCAGCTAAAGAAATGTGAACAGACTGAACAACACACTGATCAATAGTAGTTCGTCGTCTGGTGTTGACCCACCAGTCTTCAGTTGATGCAAAATGCTGCTCCCAGAGTCTTAACTGGAGTTAGGCCAGTGCTTCTCCATTATTTTCTCTTATGCCCCCCCCGAAGAAGAAAACACTTTGCGCTTCCCCCACACGCCCCCCGCCCCGGGACAAGTGTAAATAGTGTGTCTATAAAAATGTTATAAGTACACCTCCACCTAACACTGTGTCCTTATTTACATTAAAGGAAAAAAGAACATAGATCAACTTACAAGGAAGAATTAGCATTGGTTTTTATTTAGTCTGTATCAATTTGCCTGTAAAAAAAATCAATTCTTCTTTAAACTGTAAACATTTTGTACCATTTGATACTGAAAAATAAAATCTAATCAATAAATAATAATAAATTAAAATTGATCAGCAACATTTTAACTCAGGAGTGTTATATAAAACACTTTGACCTACAAAACAAAAACGAATAAAACAATTTATGCTGATTTTTTTAATAATCGAAATGAGGAAGTCCGGATCAATGAGCACATTCATCGATAAAACAAACAAAAAAAATTGTCAACGCGAAAGAGGAAAGAGGGAAGAGGAAAGAGGGGGCAGGTAACCCTCTTGCTTTGAGTTACTCTTTGTCGCCTGCGTGCTGTGAGTGACAAGCGTCCAGAGAATCAAAAAACAGCAGCTTAACTGAGGAGGTGAATTAATTTTGTTAGCAAAGAATCAAGTCCTAGCATTTATTAAACATCCATCCATCCATTATCTTTACTCGTTTATTCCATTTTGGGTCACGGGGGTCGCTGGTGCCCATGTCCAGCAATCACTGTGCGAGGTACACCCTGGACGGGTCGCAAGTCCTTTACATTACTTCTGTAAATTGTGCTTTGACAAACTCATCGATAAAACTAAAACATTTAGTCAACGCAAAAGAGGAAAGAGGGGGCAGGTGTCGCTCTCGCTTGAGTTCACTCTTTGTTGCACGCGCGCTGTGAGTGACGTCCAGAGCGCGTGGACATAAAAACAGCAGCGGAGGACGGAGGAGGTGACGGTCGGAGTTTATGTATCGCGTCAGCCGCAGAGGAGAGAGACACGGCTCATGCATGGCTCCCAAAATGACAAGGCGGCCATATTTGTTCATAACTTATTAGGAACGCACGCGACAAAGTGAGAGTGGTGGAAAAAAAAAAAACTACTCCCTCCTTTAAGTGCGCCTTGTAGTCCCAAAATATTGTACTGTAACACACTTCATCTGGGGCTCTCCTCCATGGCCCGTCTGCAGAGGGTCCAACGTGCTGCAGGAACGATTTTAACTGTCACATGTCAACATGAGCACATCTGTCCCATCTTACCCTCACTCCACCGGCTGCCCTGCATTTTAAAATACTTTTATTTTTGTTTTAAAGTCTTTAAATGGCTTTGCCCCACCCTATCTCTCTGAACTACCTCAGCGGGGGGGGGGGGGGGGTGTCAAGATTTTGCTGCAGCAGCTCCTAAACTGTGGACCGAGCTGCTCCTCCATCTCTTCCTCATCCATTTTTAAAACTCCTCTTAAAACCCACCTGTTTTAACACTTTGTAAAGGGTCAATTTTATTTATTTTACCTGGTTTTTATTTTTGTAGGTTTCACTGATCGTATCATTTGATCAGATCTTGTGCATTTGACTGTTTTTTTTATCACCTGGTTTGATTTCACTCGTGTTTTTAACTGCATGTTGTACGAGCCGTGTTTAAATGTGATTCACCGCCCCCCTGTGGACAGAACCTACCTTCTCCTTGGAGCAGAGACGGGTCCAGCAGCTCCATCATGTACTGGATCTCGGCGTCGAGCTGCGGCGTGTCGCACTGAGCCACCACGTACGTCAGCATGGGCAGGAAGTCGTCCGCCCCGTACATCCGCCCTGCGAGAAGCAGACGGAGCGTCAAGAGCTGCGACCGTCGCCCGGTCAGGACGGGCGGATTGGACTCAGACATGAGAGACGTCTCTGTACCCGAGTGGTCCTGCATGATGGTGTAGATGAGTTTACACACTCGCAGCAGCAGCGACACCTTCTTCTCGGGCGAGTACACCTTCCTCATGTTGAGGAACTTCTGCCGGATCTTCTCGATGGCCACCGAGTCCGGCGGCATGGCGCCGTCAACCCCCATCTCCTGAGGTCTCTTGGTCTTGGCCAAGGCCAGGTTTTCCCTGAGCTGCTGCCAGGCTCCGCTGCTCACCTGCACCAGGACAAACCCAAAGATTACCCATAATTCACTCTGTCCCCACCCCGCTGCAGCGACGAGGGAAAGGGCGGTGGCTCGTGACTCACCTGGAAGTCGTGCAGAACGGCCTCGATGATGCTCTTCAGAGGCTTCAGGACACACTTGTGCATGGCTTTCTCCAGCACCTGGTCTGTGGACCAACACACACATTAAAAACCAGCACCTGAAGGCATCACAGCTGCTTCCAGAAAACAAATACAAATCGTTTTACTGTAAAAAAAAAAAAAAAGTCACAGCTCATTGCACAATTCTGCTGACACACAAAACTGAGTGTTAAAATCTCTGCAATCAATTTGGTGTAAAAAAAAAAACCCCAACAACAAATAAAACTGTCTAAACCAAAGCCGTCGCCCAAACAACAATCCTGAAATGTTTAAAGGTCCCCAGACAAGTTGAGCAAACTTTGAAACATTTCGATGCGGCTGCTGCCAAGAGCTTCTGAGGCTCGTTATGGTCACCATGGTTACCAAACACCTGCACTCGTCACTCCCTGACTGCCAAGTTAATGAGACGCAGACAAACAGACTGAAAAGTAAGTCTCAAACAAACATCTGCTGCACAAAAACTAAACACGACGTCTTCAATATTCTTAACTCGTGAGCAGCAGAAACCTGTGACAGTCACAAACGTTGACGGTTGAAAACCCTGCGAGCGCGCAAAAACCGTAAAAGATCTCAGAACAGCAGCGAAGCTTCAAGTCCAACCGTCTGCGATCCGTTTAAACTCAGAGTCGTGGTTCTGCTGCACGAACGAGGCTGGTTTCACCAAAATGCCACGGATCTCGCCGTTTGCTGAAAACTTCGGCTATGTGTCGGGATGTGCCGCCACCAACCGTCGCAGCTATACCTGACCGAGCTGCTCGCTTGGATTTAATTTCCACGTTTTACTTGAAATCTGTGCAACGAGACGCAGGTGATTTTTTTTAACAGAATAATTAGATAAATTGCATGTTCTGTGAAAATTCAGTGTGGATGCTTATTGCAGAAGAACTTGCTAAAAAAACAGCTAGAATTTAGCTGAAACGGAAGAACAAACTTAAATTAGCAGAAGAGAGCAGAAAGAACACATGCTTGCTTATCTGGGTTTAAAATTAGCAGAAATTAGCACAAAAAATAGGAAACTAGTTAAATACAGCTGAAGTTAGCAAAACAGTTGAAAACTAGCTGAAAAGGCACAAAGAAGCTTAAACTACCAGAAGGAAGTAGAAAGAGCTGAAATGAGCTTAAAAATGTGGAATTAGCTCAAAAAAGCTGAATTTAGCATAAAACAGCTAAAAATAGCAGAAAAAGTTGAAAGGATCATAACAAGCTGAAATTAGGATAAAGAAGTTAATTAGACTGACATTGGCAAAAATTACCAGAAAAAAAACTTGAATTTATCTGAAAACAGCTTAAATTAGCTAAAGATGCTAAAAAGGGTAACTAAAAAAGTAGAACAAACTTAAATTAGCATAAGAAAGGAGAAAGAACATGTTTGCCTAGTTAGGCTGAAAGAAGCAGAAATTAGCACAAAAAGTGGAAACTATCTGAAAAATCTTAAATTAGCAACAACAACAACAAAACAGCTGAAAAGTAGCTAAAATTGCAGAATGACACCTAAATTACCAGTAGGAAGTGGAGAGAGCACATTTTTGCTGAATTAGGCTGAAAATGTTGAAATGAGTGCAAAAAAATGTGGAATTAGTCAAAAAAGCTAAAATTAGCAATAAAAAAGCTAAATAGTAGCTGAAATAGCAGGGGAAAAAAACAGAAAATTGCATAAATAACCTGAAAGGAGCATAACAAGCTGAAATTAGCAAAAAGAAGTTAGAAGAAACACAAAAATGCTGTAGTTAGCAGAAAGAATCTGAAAAGAGCACAAAGCAGCTGAAATTAGCTAAAAGTAGCTGAAATGTTTAAATGTGGAAGCTGAAAGAAGCTGAAGCAGAATAAAATGTGAAAGGAGCAGTAAAAGGCTAAAAACAGATCTAAAGATTTGAAGGATGTAAAATGAGCTCGGTTCATTTTCTATGAGGAAAAAAATGGCAGAAAAGGCTAAATATTTCAAAAAGCTAAAGCTGCATCAATGCTAAAAGTCATAGCTACATTGTCCTGAATGAGCTGAACGTTTTGATTTACGATTTTGTTGAAATAGAACAAAAATTGTGGAACGAGAACGATGCAGAACAACGTAGGAAGAAAAATGGATCACAATAGAGTGAATGCTTCATAAACATTCACACAATAAAACCAGCTTGAATCGCAGACAGTTATTTACATAAATACGGGAGTTTATTTTAAATTTTGAGCGTAAAACCTCATTAAAATGTGGTCAAACTTCTTTTGTGAGTCAGACAAACGTGTCAACTTCTAATTTGCACCAACATACTTTCAACTTTAAAACAGTTTATATGCATTTTATTCCTCGACAGCTAAATGTTGACAGATCCTGAGTTTGACAGTTAAACTTCTGTTCTTCGATTTTATTTTGACGGTTTAAATAAAAACAGAGTAGTGTGAGCTTTGATCTGACACCATGCCAGAAATATAAAATCCTCCATCTGTACATGAGCTCAGGCCTCACGTTACATCCTGCCCACCTCCATTGTTCAGCTCTGAAGACTGAGGAACCCTTCATGCTGCACAACCCTCCAGGCACAGTTTATACCGTGTTAACGCAATGAGATGCACATAGAAAATACGGTAAACAAGCGAGCGTGCGTGAGCACACCGGGGGAATGTTCCTTTAAGGTGAGTCAGAGGAAAGGAACGAAGCTCGGGATGAATCTTTTCCACCTACGACAATCCTCACGTCTGTACAGGAGCTGCGGTTCAGGAAAGGCCTCGGCTGTTCCTTTAGCTGCAACGGCAGGAAGTCTGGGGTGTTTACGGAGACCGGAGCAATCCGCTGCAAAGACGCTTTCAGGAATTGGACTTCCTGATTTCCTCAGCAGCAGTTGTGTTTTATCTAAGCTCCAAGCTGCTCAAAGACTTCCTTTAACTGTGATAAAATAATAAAGTTTGGGGGTGGAGGACTCAGAAAAGCTTCATATCAACACTGAAGAACAACTAAAGGAAACTGATTTCCTAAAGTCCAGTCCCATGAAGAAGCGTTCCTCCTGATCTATGTCGTTCAGGTTCGCTCTAAAACCGGATTTTAGGTTTCAGCTAAATGCAAATAATGAATCTTCTTCATACACCAAAGTTAGTCATGGAGTTCCTCAGGGTTCAGTGCTTGGACCAATACTCTTTACCATATGCTTGCATTAGATAAAGTTATTAAACAGCATGGGATAAATTTTCATTATGATACAGTTATATTTGTTCAAGAAACCCAATGAATCCAATCAGTTACTTAGACTACAAGCATGTCTTAAAGACATAAAAACCTGGATGACCCTAAATTTTCTGCATTTAAACCAAAACAAGACGGAGATTTTAGTTTTTGGACCTGAGCATCTTAGGAATCATTTTTTCAGTCTTTCTCCCTCCTTGGATGGCATTAATCTGTCCTCCAGCTCTAATGTTAAAAATCTTGGTGTTATTTTTGATCAGGACATGTCTTTTATCCCCCGCATTAAAAACGTTACTAGAACCACTTTCTTCCACCTGCGTAATATCACTAAAATTAGAAATATCTAAAAATGACGCAGAAAAACTGGTCCATGCATTTGTCCCGTCTAGACTGGACTATTGCAATGGTTTATTATCTGGGTGTCCAAATACGTCTTTAAAACCTCTTCAGTTGATCTAAAATGCTGCTACCAGAGTCTTAACTGGAGTTAGTGGGAGAGATCATATCTCTCCAGTTTTAGCTTCTCTCCATTGGCTCCCTGTCAAATCCAGAATTTAATTCAAAATCTTACTTCTAACCTACAAAGCTCTCAACAACCTAGCTCCATCTTATATTACAGATCTTATTGTTCCATATTTTTCTAACAGAACACTTCACTCTCAGACTGCAGGTTTACTTTTGGTTCCTAGAGTTTCCAAAAGCAGAATGGGAGGAAGATCTTTCAGTTATCAGGCTCCTCTCTTGTGGAACCAACTTCCAGTTTCTGTCCATGAGGCTGACACATTGTCCAGTTTGAAGACTGGGATTAAGACTTTCCTTTTTGATAAATCCTAACCCAGCTGGTTGAAGCAGATGGCCGCTTGTCCTGAGTCTGGTTCTGTTTAAGGTTTCTTCCTCATGAGGGAGTTTTTCCTTTCCACTGTCTCCTTCATGCTTGCTCAGGATGAGAGTTCTGTGATGAAGTTAAATTCAAAGCAGTCTGGTCCTCAAATAAATAATGTTAAATTATTATTTTTATATATGAATGTTTCTGTTCAGTGTCCTGAGATGACTTCTGTTGTGACTTGGTGCTTTATAAATAAACTGAACTGAATTGTGCTGTAAAATAAACATTAAACGAGCAGCAGAACCCTCAGTGGTTTTCTGTTTCAGTCTCTCTCTCTCTCGTGGTTCTGGAGGACTTTGGTCCACTCTTCTTTCCAGTATTGTTTCAGTTCCCTCTGAAGGTCCATCACAGCATTTCAGTCAGGCTGAGGTTCTGGACTCCTTGGTTCTGTTGTAGATCAGCTGCTGTGTTTGGGATCATGGTCCTGTTGGACCCAGTTTGGTCCGGTTGGACAGATGAGAACCCTTTGGTCTCTAGAGGAGTTCTTGATCCACTCAGAGACTGACAGAAGCCCAAATCATCAGCCTCTACCACCATGCTGACAGCTGAGAGGAGCTGTTTGCTGCAGTGCATTCTGGGTAAACATTTGTCCTCTGGTCTGGTTCTGGTCCAGAAGTCTTGTGGTTCAGATCTCAACCTCTCTTCTTCATAAACTACTTATACATATTTTATCCTTCCCAAATAATAGCCTTAAAAAGCAACACAGGAAACTACAACTTCCTCCTGATGGTTTCCTGCAGCCAGACTTCCTGTTTTTAACAAGTATTCATATTTTTATTTTATTTTATTTGGAAAACAACAACAATAAACAAAGCAGCAGAACTAAATGTCTGCCTGGCGTCAGCAGCATGTTCCCTGTGGCTGAACGTCGTGTATTTCTGGTCAAATGGGATGAAGATTTTGTCCAGTCGTGACCTCTGACCTTCGATCTTCTGGCCTGTAAAGTCTGAGATGGAGCCCACTGCACTGTCTGACCTTCAGGGTGAATCTGTTGCCACTTCTGGGAAGACTGTCAGCTGTCTTAAATGTTTTGCTCGTGGATAATGTTTCTCTCTAGAACAACGGACTCCAGATGATCGTTGGCTCTTCTCAGACTGAAGGCCAGCAGCAGTTGCTTTCTTACAGTCATTGCTGATGTCTTTCCACTCTGGCATTGTATTATATTTTTATGAATAATTTGAGGCTCTGACTTCTGTCTCGCCTTTTTTAGTGACGCAGTCGTCAGTTTTTCCTCTGAAAAGAAAAACATCACGTTCCGTTCGTCAGTTTTCTTCAGCAGGACTCTCGGCTCGGCGTTTGAAGCTTCAGGTCCTCCTCGGCCTGTCGGCACCAGAACGGACCACTCTCTGAGTGGGAACAAGGCTCAGCTGTTATTGATGACAATGAACAAGGGATGAGAGCGAACGCACTCGTACATATGCACGAGAAGCGAGTCCGCTTGGGTCGACAACGACAAACTGAAATGAAACATTTATAAATGACACGCAAAAGTCTCGTAAGAAGGAGCCGTTCCCATGTCAGACTGAAAGAAGCTGCTTTGTGCTGAGATAATAATTCTGCTTTACCTCTTCTGCCTCTGTAAAAAAAAAATACATTATTTGTTTTTCAACAGTTTTATATGTTTTTCTCGTCCACCGAGTCCAAAGTCTGAATCTGATGTTTGAGCTGATAAAACAGCTGAAGGATTGTTTTAATGTCTGAAAGTTTGCAGATGATACAGCGGTGGTGGGATGCATCACAAACAATGATGAGTCCAGCTACAGGCAAGAGGTGGAACACCTGGAGAGCTGGTGCAAACAGAACAACCTTCACATCAATGTGAAGAAGACAAAGGAGATGATTGTGGACTTCAGAAGGAACAAAAACACCTACACCCCCCTGAACGTAAGAGGATCTGCGGTGGAAGTGGTCTCCAGCTACAAGTACTTGGGTG
>NC_056513.1:9170694-9187740 GCF_014905685.2 Nematolebias whitei | reverse complement strand
GCTAAACACCAGAGTCAACAGGTTGTTTAATTCACATTTGTTCATGGTTTATTTACAACTTTAAAGTAATTGTACTTTTACTGCTTTGTCTCTGCTGTTCTGCTCTTTAAATCTTTAAAGGTTGAATGGAAAAAAACAAACAAAACAAAAAACGAGAGCCTGACAAGCCGAACTTTGGGTTTATTTAGCCAGATGTTAGCCTCTGTAGCAGCCTGCAGCTGTGCAAATTTCACCTGCTAACATGCTAACTCTTGTAGCTTGTTGCAAATGTTTGTTTTTGAAAAGAGTCGTCTTGAAAAGAGACGCTCCTCTAGCAGGGAAGCTATGACCGATCGAGTTATCTGCTGGAAAAAGGTACGACCAAACGTCGACCTCTTTTTTTTTCACGAGCATAAAAGTTGCAAATGGACTTGTAGGAGATCAGAGCTCTGCTGGACACAGACCTGTCTGACTCTCTTCTTCAGGGGTTGCCACATCGAGCAAACTTGTATGAAAGATTTGGCAAATGTTTTATGCTGGATGCCCTTACTGGCAAAACCTGGGTCTTGAACCTGCAACCTCAGGATTACAAGATCACAACACTGACCACCAAGATACCGCAGCCCCAGGAACAAAACAAGAAAACAACAAAAAAAAAAATCTCTCCATTGTTTTTGGTCACCTGGTGGTGCACCTTGAAACCAGTTATCAGCCTATGCCTCATCAGGACACATCAAGAAACACTGTCAGACTCACCGATCTGGTCCTCGGGTATCAGGGACTCGATGGGCGGGTCGAGCTCAGAGGTCTGGCGCAGGTAAGCCTTCATCTGGGTCATGAACTGCCTGACGGTCTGCAGGAAGTCCATCCCTGACGTGTGGCAGCTCCGGTTCTCCTGAACAAAACTGACGTAGTCCTGAACCAGGCAGCCGAAGTAGGTGCTCTTATTCCGGGACAGCTCAGTGATCCGTTTCACGGCCCGTTTGTCCGGCGTCATGAGAGAGCTGAGCATCCCGCTCACCTTACTGAAGCGTCCCTTCAGAGACCGGGGCAGGACGAAGGACGTGCCGTTCAGGCTCACGCCCACCCTTCGCCTTCGAGCTTTATACGATGGACGGAAGCGCGTTTCCAGGTCCGCCTCCAGGCCAACGCCGTAGTCCTCATCGTCCTCTTCCTCCCCATCCTCGTCTTCCTCGCTGCTGTCCTCCACTGTGTCCTGATGGCTGAGGTGTTGGGACGACGGCGGGGCCAGGTTTAGGGAGAACCCGGGGGACCGCGAGTTATCCAGCGAGTCAGAGGAAGACGTGGACATGCTCATGTCACTGAGACGCTGGTGTCGACTCTCTTGAGGACCCTCGGCATTGTTCCCTGGACCGTCTGCAGCCGGCGGAGGCTGGCAGCGGGGGAGGTTGGCGCGGGACAGAGCCTTGGCGATGGTCTCATCATCCAGGGCGATGTGGCACCGGTGGGCTTCGAGATCGGGCTTCTTGGGCCGTGGAGGCGGTGCATTTGGTGAGGACGTACTTTTGGACAGGCTGCTGGATTTGGAACCCATCGATGGCCGAGGAGGTGCTGGGCGCCTGCTGGAGACCTGCTGCCTGGAGCTCACAGTCTCTGGCATGCTCTTGGGTCTGCTGGTACCCGCTGGAGGCCCGGGCGGCTGAGGAGCAGGCCGGCGCCGAGGCATAGAGCGAGGGGGAGGGGGGCGAGGAGGAGGGGGACGGGATTTCCCGTTCAGTTTGATCTGGTCCACGTTCGGGCTCCTGGCTGGCGGGTCCAGTTCAGCCGTTTCCTCTGGTTTGAGCTGTGGAGGAGGGTCGTCTCTTCGACCGTAGGGGTGGGTTTGCAGAAACAGTGGATTCACAAAACACAGGGGTCCGCTTGAATACCTGCCCCCCTGGTGAATGGAGGGTGGAGGCGTGTAGAGCCGTAAGGTGGGAGGCGCGCTGTCGCTGTGAGTGCCGGCGTGCCGCTCCTGTGACCCCCCGACCTCCCCGCTCCTGTTAGTCCGCTGGGGGCTGAGGGTTCGGCTCAGAGGGCGGCAGGGAGGGGAGGGGGCGGAGCGCCGCTGACTGCACAGGGCAGAGTCCCAGAAGGCTGGAAAACACAGAAAGTCAAATATGAACAACAAAACCAGGACGAGCCGTTCTCTCAGAAACAAAAAGTGAATTCAGTAAAATGATCTCACCCAGAATTCAGACATCTCATAAAGTTTTTACAAGTTTAGCCCGTCTTTATGTGCCGCTGTGTCAGCCCTCTGTCCGGCAGAAGAAGCTCAGCAAAAGTGTCAGCTCCGATTCTCTGAATGCCGACACATTCAGAGGGAGGCAACCATGCAGATGACGGAGGAAGGGGGGGAGGGCCTTGAACGCACCACCAAGCAAACAGTTCCAGTTCCACCACTTCCTGCTCTGGAGTTCCCTGCAGCTCCTGCCCGAGTAGTTTCAGGATCCTTTAAGTTGATTTTGATCCTTTTGTTGAGCTGCCCTCTTCCTTTTGTTAAACTGTACCGTGAACAGGCTCTAAAAACTCACCGAGAAAACAAGTTCTTCTGTTTTTACGGGACAATAAAACTGCTTAAAGGCGTGGGCACAGAGGTGACTCACGCCGTCTATAAAAAGAAACAACAACTCTCAGATTTCTGGGACACTGAAGCCGGTGGAGCAGCTTCAGCGGCCTGATGAAACCCTCGGAGCCTCAGACCTGCCCCTGGGATTTGTCACGGGTGGGTGTGAGCAGCTGACAGCGTGGCCTCCGTCAACAGGAAAACCAACAAACGCCTCAAACTAAACACGGTGCCTGATTCAACGGAGAAACAATCTGCTCTGCTTATTTTAGTGCAACAGGTTTGACTGGAAAGTCTTCAAAGATAAACCCTCGTCTTCTTCAGGAGAATCTTATCTTGAACTTTAAACGTCCAGCGGATACAAAACTCCCTACATTTAATGCAACATATGTTTAGTCTTTGTAAAAGGGGGTCTGTCAGATTGCGGGTCAAGACTCGGGTTAAGACAGCCCCAAAACTTTAATAACTTTCTGGGGAAGACCTCTGGATGTACAATTCTCTCCATATTCATCTTTCTAGCAAACATTTGAAGGTTTGGAAGTTTCAAATATGTATTTATTTTAGCTTCAAGCCATCAAACGGGAATAAAACCACAGTTTCAGATGAAGAACAGCAACCCTGCTTATGATGCTGCCACTGCCATGCATCACAGTCTGGTTCCTGAACCAAACATACAGCAGCATCTCAGAACGTTAGAATATCGTGAAATAAGTTCCATTTTTTGTGGTCAATCATTTCAGAAAGTTAAACTCATATTACCTAGATTCATTACACAGAGTGAAATATTTCAAGTCTTTATTTCTTGTAATTTTGATGATTATGTCTTACAAAAAAATGAAAAAACAAGTCAGTGTCTCAGATTTTTTTCTTTATGTGTAATAGGAGTTTTACTGACCAAAAAAAAAAAATGTAATTGTTTCATGCCAACAATTTTCAGTCAGGTCATCTGGACAGTTTCTTTTTTTTTTTTGTGCTGAAACATTTCACCTTCCATCCAGAAGGCTTCATCAGTCAAGGAAACACAAAACTGATTCTTCCCCCAACAGCTTACTCCTAAGTGGAACAAACCAGTTTGTTGGTGCTAAGATGGTGTCTTTGGCACACCCCATCCTCCGGTGCCGGCCCTCTTCCTCGTTGACAGTCATGTCAAACTGGTTCAAAACCAACAAAGTCCATGCTCAATAATCCAGGTATACAATCCAACAATTTTCAATCAGGTCAAACATTTCAGCACAAAAACAGAAACTGTCCAGATGACCTGACTGAAAACTGTTGGATTGTATACCTGGATTATTGAGCATGGACTTTGTTGGTAACTGTTTCTTGATATTCTAATTTTTTGAGAAGCAGCTGTACTGTCAAAAGTCACTTCAGGTTTATTGGAACATGTTTGTCACTGGGTTTTTGGGAAGAGCTTAAATTTTTTCTAATATTTATCCAGTTTTAGACGTTTAATGCGTTCTTTGTAACGAAAACAGTCAATAAAAAGTTTTAGAAGGAGCAAACAGAAAGCGTATTCACCAACACGACACGTCCTAAAAGAGCAAAAGCACGCTGCAGTTTGTTTTGCTCCACGTCTCCTCTCATATAAACACTTTTAGAGGAATTCCATATTTTCCTAATAGAGCACTTCACTCTCTGCGGGTTTACTTGTGGTTCCTAGAGTTTCAAAATGGGAGGAAGCGCTTTCAGTTATCAGGCTCCTCTCTTGTGGAACCAACTTTCAGTTTCTGTCCGTGAGGCTTGTCTACCTTTAAGATTAGGCTTAAAGTTGTCCTTTTTGATAAATCCTATAGTTGGGGTCGGCTTGGGTTTCCTAAGCTATCCCTTAGTTATGATGCTATAGGCTTAGACTGCTGGAGGACAAATTGACCACACTTCCTCACTCTGCTGCTGTCTTTTCTTGCTCTACCTGTTTGTATTTGTAATTATTTCAATCTAACGTGTTTTTTGTCTTTCCTCCTATAGAAAGTTCACCTGGACCTGTCATTCTTCTGCTTCCTGTCCTCTCAAACCCAGCCGGTCGAAGCAGATGGCCGCTCGTCCTGAGCCTGATTCTGCTGGAGGTTTCTTCCTGTTAAAAAGGAGTTTTTCCTTTCCACTGTCTCCTTTGTGCTTGCTCAACATGGGCGACTGTGACGAAGTGAAGATTCAGCACAATCTGCTGCTTCCTTAGATAAATAACTTCACTAATTAGCTTTGTTAATGTATGTGTATGTTTCTGTTCAGTGCTCTGAGACGACTTCTGTTGTAACTTGGAGCTATAGAAATAAACTGAACTGAATTGAATTGAATCCTCCCAGCGGACCAAAAACAAGCTAAAGACACTGAAAACTATAAGGACAAATAAAACGAGCTCCAACTTCAAAGTAAGAAACTTTCTGAAAGGGTTTTTTTCAGTCACAAGCGCGCTCTGTGCAGGTCGGTCTTTAAACAAAAGAGTTTGTTTCGTTTTTTTACGCACGGAGGCCGGGTCACACTTAAAGGACTTCCAGTGACTTCATGTGAACAAAAACAAAAGGCAGAGCGGCTCTCACCCAGAGCCACACCCAAACTTGGAACCATCCGGCTGTGTTTTCTGAGCGTGGTCTGATGGTATGTGTGTGTTTGGACGGCGTGCAGATTTCAACTCGACAAGCCTTTTTTTTTTTTCTGCCTCAAAGGGACGTTAGCTGTCAGCTTCCAGTCCAGGAAACTGAGCCACTGAAGCTGTGAAAGAAGCTGCGCGGAAGTTGAATTGTTGAAAAGGTGCAAATGTTTTCCTCAGTGATAATCTGGGACTTTTATTTTGTAATCAACTAAGCAGAAAAAATGGCCGACGCTTTGATGCAAACCGTAAAAGAAGAGAACCAAGATTTAAATAAATTAAAATGTTAAATCTGCTGCCAGTGGCTCATTAAGGTCACCATGGTAACCATACACCTGTATCTGTCACTCCCTATAAAACAGGCAGAAACAAAGACTAGAAAGTAAACCTCGGGTAACAGCCAGTTGAGGCAGCTTTAATTTCACTCTTCAGGCTGTGCAATGACAATGAAGACTATTCTATTCTGTTCTACTGTAAGCAGTCATTGTTTGAAAGCTGTAAGTCTTATTAAAAAAATATTTACTCATATGTGACCGAAGCATCTGTAGTTAAAAGTGTTCATTTTTATGTTTGCACAATGTTTTATGTACGAGATATGACAAGTAAGACCCTTCACTTCCTGTTAAAAAATAGTGACAAAAATAAAATCGCTGAGCAAATAAAAGTGAACTTCAACACTCAATCCTTAATAAAAACCAATAAACTCAAAAACGGTCTCTATATTCAACTGGTTGCATGTTACGGTAGAATCAGTCAGAAATGAATATAAAACACTGCAGAGTAAGAACTAATCACATCCTTATATTGATATTTCATGTTTTTCTGAAAAAAAAAAAGTCATATTTCTTTGTTTTGTATTGAGCCGAACCTGAAAAATAAGGAGAACTTTCACTAGAACCAGAAGAAAAAAGCTAAACGACACAAAAAAATCCACTTAAATTCATAAAACAAATGAAACACTTGGAAAACTAAGAAAAGGGCATCACAGGATGGTGACGCAACGTGCGCTGAAATTACACATGGCACAAGAAAAACGGTTCAAACAGGAAGTCAGCGCTGAGTGTTTTTCCAAGGATTCCCTCGCTCAGAGGAGGAAGTATAAACGACAAAACAGAAAAAGGAGTACATGAATTGAGATTCTGGTCAGTAAAATTATTGTTTCGCTTCCCCTCCTTCTTTTGTGTTCTGAACGCTTCTTCTTTTTGGAGCTTTCAATTAAAATTATTTTTGTGTTGAAAATTGGCAGCGTTCTGCAAGTTGCACTAAAATAAAATTGTTTGTGAGATATTTTGCTAACAGACACAGCACAGAAATACAGGCAAAGACAAGCATAAGGCATGTGATTCGCAAAGTAAAGTTAAATAAATGGAATCTCTTCACGTTTATTTATTATCAGTCACATTACCGTACTTTCCACCGTACACGTCGCTTCGCTGTATAAGACGCATCTATTATGCATCACCGCTGACCACCCGGAAACGTGGGTCTGTGTTGCGCTAAAAGTCGATTGGCTGCCAAATGATGGCCGCGGGAGCGTGCACAGGAGGACTTTAACAAGAATTTAACAAGATTAACACTTAAAAATAATTATTTGTTTGCTCAACATTATTGTAAAGTTGTGTCTCAGTTGAACTTTTCCTTAATTGGTCAAATCAGCTGCATTTCACCTGGGCGTCGCAGCGAAATGCAGCTGATTTGACGTTTGCTCCAGGAGTTACGGAGTGAGACGAAGGTGGCTTTGTATGGCAAGCCAAGTGTCTCATTAATTGCCACTTTTATCTATTAATGAGACACTTGGCTTGCCTTAATACTCGATGGCCCTCTAGCGGCTGCAAATGGTAGTGTTTAATATTTTTCATGTCAAAATGAATGAAATCGTCAAATCTCAGCCAAAAATTGGATTATAAATATGGGGGGGGGAAGTATATTAGTCGATTTGGTGTATAAGTTGCAGGACGTGCAAATTTATGCAAAAAGGTGCGACTGATATGGGGAAAAATACGGTAATTGCCTTTTAATGCCCATTTAATTCTTTTTTTTTTTTTATTTTAATACCACTGACGTTGAATTCATAACCTGTTGTGTGTCTTTTTGTGGGTTTGTTTGACAGAAGTTCACAAACGTTTCCTTTAAATTATAACTCGTTAAAGTGAGCATCACAGAACCAACAGAGGCGTGGAGCAGAACTTATCTGGGTTAACGTGGAGCGTCAACGCGTTAAACTCACTCAGTTTAGTGTTCCTAACTAATTTAGTCAACTAAATTCAAAGTTGCTGTGTGTCGTCCTGGATCTTCCTGCGATAATAAATCTGTTTGTTGTTGTTTGGTGGTTGCATCGCTTCAAACGTGCACTTTTGGCACAACACTTTTTTACATGTCAACCATTTCGGCTCTGTTACTACCTCACTTCCCAGCACAAAGCCACATCAGTGCTTCATCTCCTTTCACCGCCTCGGTCCATTCAGATTCAGCCCAAGTGTTTGTTTTTATTTTATTTTAACAAACTCTACAAAAGCCTTCACCATCCTGATGACCAGCAGGTTGCAGCCGTGCACTAAATTATTTGCGCTCCAGCCACTTTAGCATTTACCCATTTTCTCTTAGCGCCTGACGTTTTCATGTTTTTCTTCCAATCCTTGATCTTCCAACAACTGCGCCCTGAGCGCCCAGAAACAATGGCGAAAATGGTTTTGTATGTTAAGCTAATCTCCTGATGAGGGGGTCCAGCTGAGCGATCTTATCTTTGTCTTGAAAGCTGATTAAAAAAATAATTAAAGCCACTGAGATGCAGCGTTAATGTTTTTTAATGCCCATGGAGACCCTGTTTGTTGAGGTTCAGGTTTCAACAACAGTACAACATACAATACTTTAGCCGCTGTTGGATTTCATGTTTTATCTTTTATTATTTTTTGTCAAGCTTGAAATGTCATGTTATACAATGTGTGCACGTGTCGTTTTTAAAGGGTTTCACTACACTTATAGCCATCAACAAACTACCGTGTTTTCCGGACAATTACACCGTTTTTCATAGTTTGGCCAGTCCTGCGACATATAGTCCGAAGCGACTTGTATACGATTTTTTCATGGCACAATTTTTGGCTGACGCGTTAATTGTTTATTCATACTGACATGAACCAAAGAGTAAACATTACCATTTGCAGCCAATAGAGGGTTTTTGACAACTATTCTGTATGTTGTTCCTCTACTGCTACCCCCCCCCAACATTCACTTGGAGACAACTGAGAAAAACTTAACACAAGTAAAATGCACCACAAAGTGATGAGGAATGAGGATGATCACAGAGCAGGTGCATTTATACGGAGACTTGATTACACACAGGTGATTCTATTTATCATCATCAGTCATTTGGGACAACATTGGATCATTCATAGATCCTCACTGAACTTCTGGACTGAGTTTGCTGCACTGAAAGTAAAGGGGCCGAATAATATTGCACACCCCACTTTTCAGTTTTTTATTTGTTAAAGTTCGACACATCCAATAAATTTCATTCCACTTCATGATTGTGTCCCACTTGTTGTTGATTCTTCACAAAAAATTTAAATTTTATATCTTTATGTTTGAAGCCTGAAATGAGGCAAAAGGTTGAAAAGTTCAAGGGGGGGCGAATACTTTCGCAAGGGACCGTATATTCTGTGTGCGATTGTTATTTCAGATTAAACGTCTGTTCTTGCACTTTGTGAAATACACTTCTAAATAAATGCAACTAATACTCCAAAGTAACTTATACATTGTTTTTTTCCTCTTCATAAGGAATTTTTTGACTGATGTGACCTATATTTCAGAGCAACTTATAGTCCGGAAAATACGTACACAGCTACCTATAGCAATGGCCCCAACAAGCAGACCTCGTATAACCTTTGACCTTGATTTGTGACCCTTGAAACACGTGACTCTCCATCTAGTGATGATGCATTTGTATACGAAGTTTCATTAAATTGTCTTGAGCAGATCAGAAGTTATAGCCGGAATAAAGAGCATTTACAGATGGACGGAGACTTAACCGTAATACATCCACCTCTGACAGGTGTATAAAAGCGACCAATAGTCCCGTTGTTTTTTATTTTTATAGAATAATATTAAACATATTCAGTTTACACAAAGCAAGGTGATAAAGACGAGCATATATTTTCTCTTAACAGTGTAGGAAATCACGCCAAGTCAGTTTTTTATTCTCTAAATAATTGTTTGAAGCTTGATGAATGGTTGCATCTTGTTTATTTACTGAATGGTCTTTTTTATGGTTTTGTTAGAGTATTGTTTTTTTTAACTGAAACAACATAAACGATGAGCTACCTGCTCCGAGCTGAGCCACCTCCTCCAGTTCTTTCTGCGTCTTGGCCGATGCAATGGCTTCTGGGAGTTTGAGTATAAACGGCAGGACATCTCTAAAGAATAAACAAAGAGATAAAAACACACGTTGTAAATAAAAACAGGAGGGGGGTGAATCAAAGCGGCGGTCGGGTGAGGCTTTGAGGTGCAGATCTTGTTGGGCGTGGAGCAACGGTAGATGTTTTGGACATGTGACCCTGATGCATCGGTGAAAAACTGTCGATGCCAACAGTTTGGTTGGTAAAAACATCCTGAAGGTTGGCACACAGAGAAGTGAAAACACTCGTTTCCATTACACAGACAGATGTGAAACCCCACACAAACGCACTCACGAGCATTTTTAGTCCAGAACCACAACAAGCGTTTGGGGCTTCTGAAATTAAGGAGCAGATAAGTTTACTGCAAGTTAATCGTTCTTTGAAAACTCTAAAACCTCCACTTCCTGTTCTCAGAGATAACTGCGGTTCTGATTTTACCCAACTGAAAAAGATCATTTTAGGAGCACTTGGTCACAGATAGGGTTGCTCAAACAACAAAAATTACTTTCAGAAGCACCAAAGCCAGATGTATTTTATTAACTGGAAAGACTTTGACTTTGGTTGGTAAGGCTGTGAAAACCTGTTTTGTCCTACGTTAAAGGTACCGGACATTAGATCATCTCGAGCTCCACAGTGAGTGACACTTTCACAAAACATCTCCACAAAATGACCTAACCAGTAAGCAGAAATACCTGCTCCGGTTGGAGAAATCTTACAGAAACTGACAATCACTCATCTGCAGTGACTGCTTTAAAAGGTTGAACAAGAAAATGTGAAGTTAAAGGAAACATCCTTTGTCCCAAGGCCAGTTTAAGTATCATTATTATTTTGGTTACTTTATTTTTCTTTATGAATTGATTGTAACTATTTTCATATTATTCAACAACCAAAACAGATTTTGTTTTTTAATGTAATGGCATGTAATGGTATTAAAAAAACAAACATTTAGCCCTCCCCACTACCCATTTATGTTGCTCTTATTTTGAAATGTAATAGGAAGTTCTGTGTTAAGAGAGGTGGAAAGAGAAGGTATGTAGACGCCGCTAATGTCGAACCGGTTAACACCATAGACATAATAAGTCTGTGGTTAACACAATCTGCCAATAACGCCTTGTTTTTTTTCTCACAATGTTGAACTGGAGACGCTTCCAATGTCTTTTAATCGTCCAATCAGATGTGGCCCTCAAGATACGCCTTGCGCATTTGTTTGCAGAGATACCCTCATTCGTCCCACTCTGGGCCCTTGAGCAAGGCCCTTAACCCCCACCATCTACTCCCCCGGGCATCCTAGATAGCAGCTCTCTGCTCCACACCGAGGGCTGTGGTAGCTCAATGGTCTGTGGTTGTCACAAAGGGCATGCGGTGTAAAAATAATCGCCAAGTCTTTGTGCGACTTAGTTCGCTGTGGCGACCCCCTGAAGAAGGGAGCAGCCAAAAGAAGAAAAAAAAGTGTATGGAAGTCTTTTATCCTTTATATTATTCACCTTAATTTTACAAATGTGTCTTTTCTTTTTGTTTCTCGTTTGTTAGGGGCAAGTGGCAGGATGGGGGATGTTTGTTTGTGGCTAACCGTTGATTTAAAATGTTAAAAATGCAACAGACAGCACCAGTTCTGCAGGAGGTACAGATTATTTACCTGCTGACGCAGTAGAAAGCCACAAGGTGGAACAGATCTGCAAAGCTGATCCCAGATCCCTCCAGAGAAAAAGCTGCAGACAAATATATGTAAAAAAGAACCAGTTTAAGAGTATACCAAGATAGTAAAACGTCACATTGTTAACAACAAAACACATTGTTTTACCGGGAGCAACATCCATCTCTCTTTTCAAAATAACGCCGTTAAGAAACAAACGGTTGCAACAAGCTATAACAGTTAGCACGTTAGCAGCTGAAATATATACGACTTACTCACTGCAGAGGCTAAAAACCAGCTAGTTATTATCTATCAGCTTGTTGGGCTCTCAGTTTTCCTTTAAAAAGAGCTCAAAAGCTGAGAAAATGTAAAACAGGCAGAATGACGTTGTGCTGTGTACCGTGTGATCCCAGTTCCTCTTTCCAAGATGGCAGCACGTCTATTGCTGGGTGTCTTTTGTGTCCTGATTGAAAGGCTGTTTTAACAAATTCTTCAATGGATTTTGATGGATTTTAAATCCAAAACGTCTTTTATGTCTTATAAGTTTTTGGATACGTTCTTAAGAAATGACCAAGAGACTCAGTCCAAAAGACTTTGGCCTTCTGGATGATCTCTGAGGCCTGCCTTCCTGCTAAAGCTAATGTTTCGTAACCTGCGGATTTACTGCGACTTACCCTTGGCCTGTATTTGTAATCGCAGCAACAAGATTTATAGAAAAGTGACAACTTCTGGGTACCACCTTTTTTGGAGCTATGGTATCAACCAGACATTTTCTTTGCTAGGACTTGTGCATCATCATTTCTGGAACCCGTGCACCTTGCTGTCTTGCCATAGTGAGAGTTACTGAGAGAAGCAGAACTTGGAAAACCTTTGGACTTTATTCTGTTTATTGTCTGCATGGATTTTGGGGGAAGCAGCCATCCCTGGGTGAGTACATTTAATAATGTAGGGGCGGCTGCGGCAGAGTGGTTAGAGCAGTCATCCTCCATTGCAAGAGTTGGGGGTTTGATTCCACCAGCATTCTTATGCGGAAGTGTCCCTGGCGAAGACACTGAACCCCTCATTGCCTCCCATGTGTGCCCCATCAGCGTGTGAATGTGATAAAGCTCTGATTATTCTTTGTATAAATAAAGAATGCTGTATGAATGGGTAAATGAGGCACAGATTGTGTTGTAAAACACTTTGAGTATCTTGATAAGATAGAAAGGTGCTATATAAATACAGTCTATTTACCATTTAACGTGTGTAGTCAGTGGAGCAACCAGCAGACCATTTGACCCAGGACATGAACTTATCCCTCAATCTGCCCAGAGATATCCCACTTTCAAAGCCAAAGGTTCATGATTGATGTCTGCCTTACCGTAACACGGAGAAACTGGTAAAGAGGCTGAGACTAAAATTTGGTTATTTTCGGAACACGTTTTTCTTTCATTGTGAAAAAGCGTCTAGCTGCTGCTACTTTCTTACCCGAGTTGTATCATTGAGATCTTTTGTGTTTGAATGCATCTGCTCAATGGCTGACACGCTCATCATGCCTCGCTGAGGTTCATGATGGTGTCACGTCACTGAGTTATACTCCAAGTTAGAGTGGCCTGCTGTGGCCACCAGAAGGCTCAGCCATCGGTATATTCAAAGCAAAATGTGGACTTCTTCCCTGATTGTACAGAGACGTGCTGGATATTACTCCATCAGCTCGCAGGACTATTCGATGCTTCTTGCTGTTCATTTGCCTGAATTGAACCGAGTATAACGACTTGGTCCATTCTGCACCTGCTACACTGCAGAAAGACTGGAAACTGACCGAGTTAATTTAACCAACACCATTTAACTCGAGATTGAAAGGACTTGAGACCGACTGTGTAATTTGTACCTGCTGTTCTTAATTTTTATTTGCTTAATTTTTGTTGGTTTTAAGGTTTCTCAGTTAGATGTTTTAATTTGTTGTCTCGACAGTGATGTGGTAACTGTGTTTTGCTGCCGCTCATCTTGGCCAGGTCTCGCTTGAAAAAGAGGTTTTTAATCTCAATGGGATTTTCCTGCTTAAATAAAATAAAAAATTGGAATTATAAATACGCTATAAACAAATAAAGCACTCTGTTGACACACTTGTACAAGTATTTAAATTAAATGTATTCTTAATGCTTAAATAAATAAAAGGTTGAACCTTAATGTTTATTACCATCATAAATAAAAACGTTTTGAATAAAAAAAAGCTGATCTGAAGAGTTGAAAACATGTTCTGCTGCGTTTGTGTTTAAATCATGGCATTCAAATTAAATCACCTAAACAATTTATTTAGCTTTATTGTATGATTATGCTTTTAACGTCATGATTGTCAGACAATATGTAACATATATCTTTGGGCAGCGCAGGTGATGTAATCCCATCGTTATTGTATTTAGTTTTAATATTTTTGTTTTAAACCCATGAAACTGGTCTTTAACCTCGAGGTTATGTGGTGCGTGTCTAATCAACAACTGAAATAATCTTAATATCTTTTCAATCAGGTCATCTGTTTTTTGCCGAGATGTTTCGTCCTTCATCCCACAAGCAGTACATTCCCATAGAGGAAAAAAAAGTGTGCTGGTGATAAGATGGCCTCCGGGGCCCGCCCTCTCCCCCGTCAACTCCTCAGACAGTCATGCTAAAGTGGTTCAAAACACCAACGTTCATGCTCAATAATCCAGGTATAAAATCCAACAATGCTCAGTCAGATCATCTGGACGGTTTATTTTTTTGCTGAGACGTTTCGTCCTCCATCCAAAGGACTTCTTCAATCTGAGGAGCCTTCATTCTCATTTATTTTCCACTACGGGAGTGTGCTGCTTATGGAACTCAGTTTATTTGGTGGCTCCTCCGATTGAAGAAGTCCTTTGGATGAAGGACGAAACGCCTCAGCAAAAATATAAACCGTCCAGATGACCTGACTGAACATTGTTGGATTGCACCTGGATTATTGAGCATGAACTTTAGTGGTCAGGTTTTAATTAACTTACACTGTGACTTAAAGAGCGGTCGGTCTGGTTTTAGTTTGGCCGGTGGAGCTTCCTGCTGTTTTCAGTCGTTTTACTTATTTATCAGTAAATATTTACTGTTTAAAACAAAAACCTGACTGAGTTTTGCCCAGTCAACTCGTTCCAGCACGATCAATCGTGGTTCTGGTTCTGGTTTATGTTTAGTCCTTTGTATTTTTCAGGTTTCTTTATGTTTAAGATAAAGTTCATCACTTTAAATGACCGTTTCTCCTCGATACAGCAGGAGGAGAGGCGAACAGGAGAGGAGCTGACCTACAGCTGAAGCTCAAACTGGGCCACCTCCTCCCTCCCCATGTGTGCTGTAATTTAAACTGGGAAAATCCACAGCTGCCTGTAAACTGCCGCATGTTGCGCAGCTCCTCTGCTCCCCCCAGATGGATTTGGAGAAAACTACCAGAGATAATCACAGCTGTGGTTTTACCAACGGAACAAAACAAAGAGGTTTTTATGGTGCAGACGTAAAAACTTTAAAATCCCCCCCCCCCCAACTTCTTCTACCTTCGAGTTGAAAGTCACGTTATGTGACTGTGAGCGCCTTGGTGTGAATTTCGTTTACCTCAAATGTTGGAATTCAAATTTGCAGATGCCAGAGAAAAAATAAAACAAATGTACTTGTCGAGCTCAGCGATCAGGCAGGGACATATTAAAGATGGAAACTCTTCTGCTTTTAAACCAGTGGTGGTCGTAGCTTTCACGCTGCACCTCTCATTGGAAGATCCACTGGAAAGATGATTAAATGCCTCAAATGAGGATTCAGGGGTAAGAGTGCATGGGTTTACCAGCTGAGCAAACTAATCAGCTGCAGCAGCTCCTTTCTGCTGATTTGCCTCCTGCATTGAGAGCGTAAGAAATCCATTTAAGAGTACAGAGTACTACGAACACGAAGTCACACCAAAAACAAAAAACTATCCACCTTATTCCTGGGGGCTCCACTGTCTAAATGATTCTGGTACAACTTCCTGTCAGACAGGAAGTAGCAGTAAACGCTGGTTAACCATGGTGGCAGAGTACGGATCGCGGTTTATTTGAAAATAATTTACATTCAGTTTAGCAGATAACTGTTTTTGTATTGTTCACATTTATTGAAGAACCATAAAGTTTACTAAAATAGCCGTGCTGAGTTCAGGTACCGGTTGTGTTCCCGGCTGCATGAACAACCAGATCAAACTAAACCAGTGGCTACAACAACAGTGTTTGGAACACGGACCCAAAACAACCAAAAAAAAATAGTGATCCTGTGAAAAGCTGTATAGTTTCCATCACCTACCTACAGACTACAGATGAGGAATTAAGAAGAATGTGTCTGAAAAATGTGAACTTGAAGAGACCACCCAAAACACTACGTGTGCTCATTTCACTTTGTTGACAAACGGAGGAAAACCTGCATCCTACTTTGTGTCTGGACTACAATAAACCACCGGAGAAGAGACGCCGGATCCTCAGACGGATTGGAAACAGTGACGAGAATATCAGGTATGATTTCAAGTATATGGAGGTCACAGTACTATAGTATTTGTGTAAGGATCTGGTATTGTTTTGAACCCAAAAATGCAGGGAGGGCTCAAACCACTCAGGTTAAGAGTGAAAAAAGTATTTAATGAAAACATCAAACAAAAGGGTGGATGTGGCAGAAAAACACACGAATAACAAGAGGTCATGAGGGGAGACAGAAACATAGTGAAGGACATGAAACTGAAGTCTTCATGAGGAAATGACCAGATACCAGAACACACTGACTTGAATACACCAACACTGATGAGGCAAATGACAAACAGCTGGGAGAACAACAGGTGAAGAAACCTGGAACTTAATGAGGGAGTAGTAACTTACACAGACTGCGTGATGGAGGCAAAACACTAGGAAGAGAAAAAGGAACCAAGAGAAGGATAAGCACAAAAATTACAGACAAGAGAACACATAATGACAGAACAGGAAAGTAAATAAAGACGAGATAAACAAACAAAAATAGACAGAAAGGGCAGAATATGACAATTTGTTCGTCTTTGGTATTACGATTTTCTCTGTAATGAACCAAAGCTCTGTGATGGAGGACTTTAATACTTTGGTTTGGCTCTGCGTCTGCTTCAATACTGATACTGATACTCCTCAGAGCTTTTCAGGTTGTTCATCACTTCACTGTCAGAAGAACCGACTCAATGAAGCTAAATATGTGTCTCGAGTTCTCTGTTCTTTACTGCTGATTTGTTGTCGGGTCACAGAGGCAACAGGTCCAGGAGTGAAACCGAGACCTCCCTCTCCCCAGAGACGATCTCCAGATCCTCCATAATCCTTCCAGAGAGTTCTGGGTCTACCCCAGGGTCTCTTCCTTGTGGGACGTGCCATAAAAACCTCCAAAAGGAGGCGTGCAGGAAGGATTCTGATGATCCTGATGATTAATCCATTGTGAATAAAATAAGGGTCTGTGTGATTCATTAATCTGTTTTTATTTATATTTTATCAACTTCTTTAGCCTCTGGGTCATGTTTCTGGTTTAAAGCGGACACAGAAACATCTTATTTCATTTCTTTGTCCCAATAACTTCTTAGACCAGGGGTCTGTAACCTGCGGCTCTGGAGCCACATGCGGCTCTTTTGTCCTTCCGCAGCGGCACTTTCAAGCTTTGACCAAAACTAACATAAAACTGAATTTTATCAGATGTTAGACCCACAACAAAAAATGAATAATTTTAGCAGTTTTCCTGTTGTTTTCTTTGCAAATATGTTAATACTAGTACTACACAGAGTACTCCCTTTAACTTTATGCTTTACTTCTTCAAAGTATGCTCAGTTTCTCCACAATAAAAAAAATCACATAAGCCTGCACAGTTCATTGTTTTAATTTTTTTAAACTGGCAA
>NC_056513.1:9151100-9155694 GCF_014905685.2 Nematolebias whitei | reverse complement strand
CATATATATATATATATATATATATATATGTATACATACATATACATTATCTTCAAGACAAGAGAACATTTACGGAAGTTTCCATAAAACATCCGCCTTCGATGGTCAAGAAGAGCTGGGTCCACATCCTCAGAACCAAGTCGAGCTGGTTCCCAGTTGTCCTGGTTCTCCACCAGGACTGTCTCTGGTCTTGGATCCTGTTTGTGATGCTACTGGACAGGATCCCACCTGTAGAGAGGAGGGTGTCCGTTTTACAAACCTCAGGGTCTCGTCTTTGCTCTCTGCAGAGGACGTGGTTCTGTTCGCATCTCCAGGTCAGGACCTTCAGAGAGGCTCAGGTGGGTCTGAGACCGTGGTTCTGAACCACATAAACTTCAAATGCTCCCTTTGGGTCTGGGACAAGTCTCTGCTTCAAGCAGAGGAGTTCACCAAGTTCAGGGTAGTCTTGTTCATGAGAGCCGTAGATGGATCAGGACTGTAACGAAGGAGTTGGGAAAGCAGAACCAGAACCCGTTAGGAACCCAGGCTCAGTCAGAAGGAGCTGGGAGGAGTCTGGACCTCCTCTGTGACCCAGTTATACGAGGATTTAAAAAACCAACAAGCATCTTAAAAGAAAATCCTCTCTGGTGTTTTCTTAAACTGTCAGGACAACAAGTGCCGCTTTGTGTTAGAGGTTTGGTAACGAGTCCAACGGGCTTCATGCTGGCGTAGGAGGAGGTTCTGGAGGCAGCTGTATAAACCCAGCGCCGATAAAAACTGTTCTGGACCTAACCAGATGACGCTGTGGGTGTGTGCATCCGCAGGAAACAACCAAACTCAGTCCTTCCAAAAGCCTATGCTTTAAACGGGTCGTATAAGCCCGAGGATCAGAATCTGGGTCAGCAGAACCTGCCGGTCCACGCTGTTTAACTTAAAGAGTTGCAGCTTTTTCCCCACATCATGGTTAGTTTGTCCCCTTCAGTTTTTCCATACAAACATTTACAGATTTTCACAACAATCTGACCTCTGATTACAGCCTTCTGTCTGAGTAAATCACACTTGGTGTGAAATTATAGTGCGTCTGGAGTAGATGATCCGGGTCAGGCACCAGCACCACCCCGCCACAACCTTCCACGCTGAAGGTCAGCTGAGAGAGGGCCGGGTTCGGTTTTCTTTTTATAAACTTCAGTCTGAATCGAGCTGAGGCTCCAGTGCAGGTCTGAACTTTGACCTTGATCTGTGACCTTGACCTTGAAGCTGGAGCGATGAAAAGTGTACGTGAGACTCCGTCTCGTGTTGATTCACAAGTGTAAGAAGTTTCATTGAATTATGTTGAGCGGATCAGACGTTATGTGTGGGACAATTTAGAGTTTGTGGATAAATGGATGGAGATTTACCGTAATTTGTCTGTTTCTCATCGATAAAAAAAACCTTCGAGATGAAAGTTTGACAAACGAACCTGCAGCCGTCAGACGCCACAACCTCACCCTCAAATAACTGAAAGGGTAAATTTAAATTTATTGGTTTCCTTCTTAAGAAAATAATTTTAATGTCTGCAAAACAGAAATAAACCCACCTTTAGAGTCAGAGCGTCAGAGAGTTTTTATTGTCATTTCAGCTACGTACAAGTACACACTGAAACAGAGTTCCTCCAGGGTCACGGTGCAACACAGAACATTACGTGTAAAACAACATGCAGTGCAGATACACAACAGAACAATAAATGCAAACAGACATCTAACCTAATCTAAACATTCTACTCTAAACAAGTAATTAAAAGACAAAACTAGACACATGTTGATTAATACATGCGCAGGTAGTACATGAGGTAAACATGTTCTGATATGAGGTTAGCAGCTTAAAGTTTTTTTTTATCTAGCAGCAGAGATATAGACAGTGTAGGGTGCAAAAATACAAAAACTTGAACAGATTGCAAAGACGTACAAGTAAAGAAATCACAAACAGTTCAACACAGTAGTTGTGGGTATTTAGGTTGTGTGAGTGTCAGAGTCCATCATGCATGTGTGTGTCAGAGTCCATTGTGTGTGTGTTTGTGTGTCAGAGTCCATTGTGTGTGTGTTTGTGTGTCAGAGTCCATATTGTGTGTTTCAGAGTCCAGAGTTGAGGAGAAGCTGTTACACAGTCTAGTTGTGTTGGTCTGAATGTTGTGGTACCTTCTCCCAGACGGCAGGAGAATAAAAAGTCCATGTAATTTATGAGACGGGTCCTCCACAATGTTGAGGACTTTCCGAACGCAGCGGTTGTTGAAAATGTCCATGAGAGATGGAAGAAAGACCTAGATGATATTTGCAGCTGTCTTCACAATTCTAGTTCAAGTCAATTGTATTGTCATTTCCATCACATGTGGCACATGAGGTGGAACAAAATTATGTACTCAAGGTCCCAGTTACACCCAAAAATAGAAAAAAAATGTTAAGTATAAAAAGAAACAGTAAATAAGGATCTAAGATATAAACTAAGATATACGCTAAGCACAATATTCGCTGGATAGTTCTGCGATCGGATGCAGTGCAATTCCTGAACCAAACAGTGATGCAGCTGCTCAGGATGCTCTCGATGGTTCCTCCTCAGAAAGTAGAGATGCTGCTGAGCTTTCTTGGTGATGGCGCTGGTGTTAAGGGTTCAGGTGAGATCCTCCTGCCAGGTGAACACCAAGGAATTTGGTGCTCTTGACATTCTCCATAGAGGACCTGTCAATGATCCGTGGGGAGTGGTCCCTTGGTGTTTTCCCACAGTCAATGACCATCTCTTTGGTTTTGTCAACATTCAGAGACGGATTGTTGACTTTACACCAGTCCATTAGCCGTTGTGCCACCTCTTTGTACATTCATCGTTATTGCTGGTAAGTCCCAACATAGTTGTGTCATCTGCAAACTTCACAATGGAGTTTGAGCTGTGCATTGCTGTACAGTAATGAGTAAGCAGAGTAAACAGCAGTAGGCTGAGCACACAGCCCTGGGGAGCTCTGGTGTTCAGTGTGGTGGTGGTGGTGGAGGTGTTCTTTCCGATCCAGATGAATTGAGGTCTCCCAGTCAGGAAGTACAGGATCCAGTTGCAAAGAGAGGCATTCAGGCCCAGCATGCTCAACTTTCCAATCAGATGCTGAAGAATGATGGTGAATACTTTGAGTTGAATATTTAGCTGCTGGTTTGGTTAGCTTAGCATCAAATTTAGATGATGTAATGTTAGCAAGAAGCAGGACAAATGTAGAAACGACACCTAAAACGTCCAACACGTGTTTCTGTTTATTTTTCATCTGGACAGCTGTTACTGAAGACTCTGCCCTGTTTGTATGGTACATTTATACGGAGTGTCTTTCCAGACAAACCTACAGTGGAGGAGCAATTCACCAAAAACGAAACGGAGCAGTAAACACGACCAGAACTTTCTGATGAAATGCTGATGGTCGCAAATTCAGCCTGAAATTCTAACATTGACTAACTTTCTTGAATAAAATCCAAGAATAATCCAGTACGATCTGTATTAATCTGTGACTGAGACTTGTTCTTCTTTTGAAGAGCTTTATGTTGAAAGTCCAGGTTTTTAAATTTTAACCAACAGTTTTAAGACTAGAATCCAAAATTCTACAGGATCTATGGGGGCAGCCATGTTGAAAAACCAGGAGGAAGACAAGCCTGCTGGGTAATAAACGAGCTGAGCTGTAGTTAAAACATTCAAAACATGTACTGAAACAAGATAAAACCATAAAAAATAGCTGAAATCTTTGGAATTGGAGTTAAAATAAGCTGAACCATAGCTAAAATATTCGAAACACAAGCTAAAGGATCAAACCAGAAATTACAACCTTCAAATCATGCACTTAAACAAGCTAAACCATATACAATACTGAAATATTTGGAGTATGAGAAAAAAAAGCGGAAAAGTAGTTAAATGATTCAAAAGACAAGCTTAAAAAAATCAAAACAGTTAAAACCTTCCAAAAATGTACTAAAACAAGCTAAACCATGAAAAAAAAATGCTGAAATCTTTGGAATATGTGATAAAATAAGCTGAACAGTAGCTAAAATCCAGAAACACAAGCTAAAAGGCACAAAACAGAAGCTAAAACATTCAAACCCTGAACTGAAAAAAGTTTAGTCTGAAGAAATGGAGGAAAGAAAAGTGCTGAGCTGAACTGTAGTTAAAACTTTCAAAACATGCACTTAAACAAACTAAATAATAAATAGCTTAAATATTTGAACTATGGGCTAAAATGGGCTGAACCATAACTAAAAAAATCAAAACACAAGCTAAAAGGATCAAAACAGACGTTCAAACCTTGAAAACATGCATTAAAACAAGCTAAATCATGAAAAATATCTGAAATCTTTAGAAAATGAGCTAAAATATGCTGAATAATTAATATAATATTCTAAACACAAGCTAAAAGGACCAAAACAGAAGCTAAAACCTTCAAAACATGACCTGAAACACGCAGAAAATTTGAAATTCAATATGGGGGTGGCCATGTTGAAGAAATGAAGGAAATAAAAGCTTGCTGGGTTATAAAGGAGCCAAATTCGTCATAGTCCAAAGTGATACAAGAAGATGTTTTATACCAAGGTTGAAGGGAAATATTAGGACTTATTGCATG
>NC_056513.1:9148737-9151090 GCF_014905685.2 Nematolebias whitei | reverse complement strand
GGAATAAAAGCTCCTTCGAGCCGGATTTGAACCAGCGACCTAAGGATCTCTGCTCATAACCTCTACAGTCCTCCGCTCTACCAACTGAGCTATCGAAGGGACAGGCACAGAACCAGCCGGGGCCCTTTTCATACAGAGACAAGATACGTTAGAGCTGGGGTGATTTAAAGATTATGAGACACGCTGTCTAGTGGAGGTACGAATGTGAATCAAGTTTTAAATCATCCCAAGTGGATCAGAAGCTATGGGCAGGACACGAGAATGTTTACAGACGTACGGGGACTATCCCGTATATGACGGGTGCAAAATAAAACTAAAACTAAAACATCTTAAACACGTTGAGCGTTTTGTGCCTGATGCTTTAAATCAGGTTTAAACTGGACGGCCGTGTTGCTCCACAGTGTTTACAGGTCAGGGCTGTCTGAGTCAAACAGCAGACGTTTCCTCAACAGCGGTGAGAGAATGAAACCCAGACGTCCTCAACCCTCAGCTGTTGCTCATCCGTCGTTTCAGCTCTTTGCCCCGACACATTTTTCCAGCCTGGTTTTGGGAACATGTTTGCAGTTCGGAGCAACATTCCTGTTTCTGTAGCGCCTCGGGGGAACTTTCCATCCCGCATGTGTTTCTGCTTTTTAAAGCTTCGGCTGCCGAGCACCAAAACAAACCAGCGTGCGAAAGGATCTGAAGGTTTTCCTCGAAGGAGCTCGTTCTGCCTTGGGCCACGATGACCCTAACGAGCTGAAGCGACTGGTTTTCATTTGTTGGGTCTTTGAAGACGTGTCTCAACTAATAACTTTTTGGAAAACCTTCTCTGCTGAGAAATTAAACCACTTTTTGTTGCCAAACAAGTCTGTCCTTGATTCAATTTAAAATTCTTAGAAGGATGTGAGAAGCTATTTGTCTGTTAGCGAAATATCTCATGAAAAAAGTGCAATGTTCAGGCAGTTCATCACACGTACAGCTAAGTGACTGGCTTCAGCTCTGAAACGAAAGGTGGTGGGCGAAATGCATTCCTGCTTTAAGAAATGTTAAACCCTACATTCTTAGTTTCGGCTCAGAATAAAATCTTCGCCCACTTCCTCTGTAGCAAAGCTAAAATGTCAACAGTCCAGACAAAAAAGGATTCACCCACTTTTTTTGACTCGGACTCAGAAGTTTGTTTACGAAACTTTGAGTTGCATCAGAGCAGCCTTTTCAGCTATTTCAACAATTCATCCATCAAAACATTCGGCTTATTCACTGAATTTCAGCTGAGTGTTTTGAGTTTTGTTCAATTTCTACTTTTTGAAATAATTAGCTTTGTTGGCCATGTTTTTCTCATTGAAAAAAATCACATCGTTCAGACCCTTTGAGCTGTTTACCTTATATTGCTCATTTCAGCTCCTTTCAGCATCTTTCTGTACTTTTTTACATACTGTTAAGGTATTTTTCAGCTTAATATAGATGTTTTCTGTTTTTCTTTTTAATTTTATACTAATTTTGGAAATCTTTGCTCTTTGGTGCTTTTTTTTTTTAGCATTTTCTGCTAATTTCACCTTTTTGTTCTGCTCATTTCAAATTCATTTTGGCATATTCATCTATTTCAGCTATTTTGTAGGTATTTCTTGCTCATTTCAGGTTTTTTTTTTTTTTTTTTCAATTTCCGATTTCTTGTAAGTTATTCAACCTCTCTACATATATCAGCTTACTCTGCTCTGTTCGGCTTTTTCTAAACATTTCAGCAGTTTTTCAGCAGCTTTCAGCCAAAGACCAAAAGAAAGGTTTAGAAGGCGTATCTGGAGAAGTGATAATCGAGACGACTTCAACAGAAAACAGGACAGTTGTCCTAACTTGAAATGTCCTTGTTAAAAAAAATTTTCGAGCCAGTTTTAAAATAAATCTTGTTCCCTGACCGGGAATCGAACCCGGGCCGCGGCGGTGAGAGCGCCGAATCCTAGCCACTAGACCACCAGGGAGGGCTGCAGCTGCCCTCAGACAAGTTAAACAGTAGCTAAATTCTTAAAAACACAAGCTGAAAAACCAAAAAAGTCCATGCTCAATAATCCAGGTATACAATCCAACAATTTTCAGTCAGGTCATCTGGACAGTTTCTTTTTTTTTTTTTTTTCTGAAACGTTTCACCTTCCATCCAGAAGGCTTCATCAGTCCAGGAAACACACAATAAAACTGATTCTTCCCCCAACAGCTTACTCCAAAATGGAACAAACCAGTAATGTTGGTGCTAAGATGGTGTTTTTGGCACGCCCCCTCCTCTGGAGGGGGAGGAAGAGGGCCGGCTCCAGCTAAAAAGTAGCTAAAAAGCTGAATAAAAAAAACAGTAACTAATATTTAAAAGCAACAAAACTGTAGCAAA
>NC_056513.1:9133582-9148727 GCF_014905685.2 Nematolebias whitei | reverse complement strand
CTCCTTAAGAGCCGAACCTGGAACCACAGACCTGTATCCATCTGAGAGACTCAGAGGTCGGGGTTAAGTGGCTTAAGAAACAAATCTCAAACATTCCTCTGAAAATGTTCAGCTGCTGAGCTGACAATAAGTGGAATAAATCAGCCGAAGACCAAAAGCAACGTTTAGAAGATGTATCTGGAGCAGTGCTGATGGAGACGAGTTCAACAGATTACAAGACCGTTGTCCTAACTTGAGCTTCCTCTTAAAAAAAAACCCTTGAGCCAGTTTTAAAAGAAGTCATGTTCCCTGACCGGGAATCGAACCCGGGCCGCGGCGGTGAGAGCGCCGAATCCTAGCCACTAGACCACCAGGGAGGGCTGCAGCTGCCCTCAGACAGACGCTTGTTGTAGGAGATGTTCCGTCCTGACAGACTTCTGCTGCACATTTCAACACATTAAAGACGTTTATTTCTAGACAGAACCAACAAAGTTCTAAAGCAGGACCAGGAACTGAACGATGGCACCACAAGGTTTGGTTGATTGGACTGAAACAGAGCGGAGAAGCAGCCGAAGTTCAAAGAAAACCCTTTAAAGACCTTCACAAGGTCTGGAGACCTGTTGATTTACCACAGATCAACCAGGAGATTTAAAACAAACAGAATAGTAGCTAAAAAAAGCAGAACAATAGCTAAAAATTAGAGAACACGAGCTAAAACAAGCTAAAGAGTAGCCAAAACCTTCCAAATCACTAGCTAAAACAAGCTGAACAGTAGCTAAACCCTTCAAAACATGAGCTAAAAAGCAGAACAATAATCAAAACCTTGAAAACACAAGTTAAAAAAAAAAAAAGGTAGAAGCTGCAGCGAGGCGGCTCAGCAGCTGCAGGGACCATCAGAACCTTAATTAAAGCTCAGGACCCAAAGCTGACTCACTGCAGCTTGTTTTTCACTTCAGAACCGTTCTGGCGATCGGTGCAGGAGCGCTTCGGGCCAAAACTCGGTGGTTTAGCTGTGAAACTTTAATCTCTTTAACAGATTCCTCTGAGGATTAGATCACTTTTTACACAAGCAATCCTGCAGTCCTGCAGGAAAGTACCACATGTGGACGAGTCCAGGTGACCGACTGATGGTAGGACGGATCTGGGCCTCGTTCTCAGTAATGAGGGCGTTGCTTCAGTCAGTCATGGTGAAGAAAGAGCTGAGTTGAATGTGCTGCTCCTCTGCGGCGATAGGAATCAGTTGAGGTGGTTCATCTGATCGGGACGTCTCCGTTTGGAGGTTTCTATGGAACGTTCCACTGGGAAGAGACCCAGAACTGGCAGGAAGGACTATGAACACCTCAGGGGCCACCAGGAGGAGCTGGAGAGTCTCTGAGGAGGGGGAGGTCCTGGTGTCTCGCCTGTACCTGTTGCCTCCCCGACCCCACCACAGATCAGCCGCAGAAGATGGAGAAAAGTTCACAGAATGACATAATTTCATGTCCAAATGATACGAAGGTCTGAGTTCAAATGGACCAGAACCACTCCAGAGAAATGGGTCGTACCAAGAACTGAAAAATCAGCCAAAGTCCAGAGAAAATTATGAAAGACTTTAAAAAGTCTGAAGACCAGTGGCCTGAAGACCTGGTGACTGATTCACCACAGATCACTGAGGCCAGGAGGATTCAGGTGAGCTGTAGCTAAAGTCTTCAAAACACGAGTTAAACAAGCTAAACAGTAGCTAAAACCTGCAAAGCACAAGCTAAAACAATGAGAAAACTAGCTAAAACCTTCAAAACACGAGTTAATCATGGTAAATAGTAGCTAAAGCCTTCAAGCATGAGGTAAACAAACTAAACAGTAGCTAAAGCCTTCAAAAGGTGAGTTAAACAAGCTAAACAGTAGTTAAACCTTGCAAAACACAAGTTAAAACAAGCAGAACAATAGCTAAAGCCTTCAAAAAATGAGTTGAATACTTAAACAACAGCTAAAACTTCAATGAGTTAAACAAGCTAAAAAGTAGCTAAAACTTTCAAAATATGCACTAAAACAAGTTAAACCATATCTAAAATCTTAGAAATATGAGCTAAACAGTAGCTAAGACCTTCAAAACAGGAGATGAAACAAGCACAACAGGAGCTAAAATCTTTCGAACAGGCTAAAAACAATCAGAAAAGTTACCAAAACACATGCTAAAATGAGCTAACAGTAGCTAAAACCTTCAAAACACGAGCTAAAGCAATCAGAATTGTAACTAAAACCTTTGAAAAAACTCAAAATAGCACAAAGTTTAAGGAAGTTTGAGGAAGTATTTTTATTACAAAAAATAAATAAATATTGTAACTCAAAAAAACAATACACATAAAAACTGTAATGACAGATTTGTTTTATATGTAATATTAAACTTGAAAAAAACATTTAGTCAATAGTAAAAAAAAATGGTTTGAAGAAAAGAAAAGGCTTCGTGCTTATAAATAAATAAATAAATAAATAAACAAACAAATAAATAAATAAATAAATAGATTGAGGCCAAACATGAGTGAACCTGGTGCCTTCAGGTTCCTGTCAAAAGTCTGTAAATTACAGCTGCCAACATCTGCCAACAAAATGTTTCAGGTATTTTGGTGAAAAGAGCTGCTTTATTGGACTTTAACAGAAATAAACAGAGGAAGAGGTTCAGCTTGATGAAAAACAAACAAACAAACTGCCAGAAAACTAAAAGCAAAACAAACAAAGTTTTATTTTTATTTTTTTTACCGTTTAGTTCATTTCTGCGTTTTTCAGCTTCTGCAGCTGTTTAGCTTTTAAATCAGAAAAAAAACATGGATCGTTTTCAGTTGAAGAGCCGCAGCCTGCTGGAGTTTATGTGGTTTTAGCAACAACAACAACAACAACAACAACAACAACATGCAGCTCAAGTCGTTTTTTTTTCTGAAACTCACCTGAAACTTGTTGCTTTGTTGCTACGTTTCGATCCAGGATGAAAAAGTTTTGGACTCCCACTCCTCCGTGGTGCTGTTCGGTTCGGTGACACCGAGGAGCCCAACCCGTCCTCCCGAACCGAGCCCGTTACATGGTTTAAAGAGAAAACGAGAAAAGAACCGAAAGACTGCAGAAAGAGGAGGAGAGAAGGAGGAGAGGAAAAGGAGAAAAGGAGATTTAGGTGCAGCAGGATAATGAGGTGGCGGGGCTCTGGCGCCCTCTGTTGGCGGACAGTGGAAAAACAGTCATCTAGCCATTTTTCTAAAAAAAAAAAAAAAAAATATATATATATATATATATATATATATATATATATATATATAGCATATTAAGCCCTTCTGTGTGTCTCCGTGAGCTTTGGGACTTTGTCCTGCTGGAAGATGGTCTAGATTGGTCCAGTCAGGTCCTGACCCCAGTGGACCCAGTTTTCATGGAGAACATTCTTGTACTTTAACCCTGACCAGGCTCCATGTCCCCCACATCATGATGCTGCCACCACCGTGCTTCACTGTTGGGACGTCTTCTGACGTCACGGCTTGTTCTGGCTCCGGAGGTCCAACCAGTTTAATTGACCAGAAGTGGACTCCAGTCGAGGCGCAGAAACACGTTGCTGCGACGTTTAAAATAAATCAGTGTCCCGACAGTCTGAAGATGTTTTACTGAAGGCCGGAGCTGCAGGTCAACCCTCTCTTGGCAGAGCCGGCCTGCGAGTTCAAACGAACGGCCGGCGGCAGAGAAACCTGGAAAACTCAGATGTTTTGGGAGATGTGGATCCTGGTGTTTTCCTTCCAGATCAACTCCAACCTTTCTTTGACTGATGAAACTAGAGGAAAGCATCCATGGGACCTTGGACTGAAGGTCGAGAAGGTCAAACAGTTGATTGGTAGAGAATATGTTTGGACCTTAGGATGACAAAGTTCCTCCAGTCAGAGCTTCAGGAGCACTTCTCTGCTCCTCAAGCGGAGCAGATGTTCACCGATGAAGAAAGAAATCCTTCAGCTGCTGCTCAGAGCCGAGCTGACGAGGGTCCGACGCTACGCAGACGACATGACTCTCGATCCGGATGAGTGCACAATCAACAAGTCACGTGTTGTGGTTCAAAGGTTCTTCTTCAACGTGTTTGTTTTAGGAAAGCAGAGTTTCTCCTCAGGAAGATTTTACTTTGAGGATCAGGTGGAAGAAAAGACAGTGGACTTTGGGAGTGTCCAAAGAGTCCACCAGCAGGATGGACCCCATCTCCCCCTTCGATCTGGTCCTGAGAAGATGGGGGTGTTTGTGGACTACGAGGACGATCTGGCTGCAGTTTTTACCGGCATCTTCTTCACCATGACTCTACCTGAACTTTGACCCCGGTCCAAACCACAATGGTGGAAACTCTGCCCCCTGACCATCAGCCCGTCGGACTGCATGAAACTAACATGATCTTCACATTAAAAACATGTCAATGTTTTGAGTGGATCAATGTAAAACCATAAATCCTTATGAACAAAACGAACTTTAACTGAGGCGTGTGGTCTGATAATAAGTTGTATTTAAATAAATGGTAGGAAGCAGTGTTTATTGTTTTCTTCATGTATTTATTAACAAAATCAGGGTTTTCTTATCAACTCTGAAGACATAAAACTGATAATATGGAAGGCTGCAGCGCCCTCTTGTGGTGTTTGTTGGTTACTGCAGTTTAAAACTAATTTTACACCAGAATCAGCAGAAAAAGTTTTTTTTTGTTAGTTTTTTTTTTTTTTGTAGGCGGAAATACTAACAAAGACTTTAAGTACTTTATCAAAAATGAAACAAAATAATAACACAGGAAACCGAATGTTTGTTTGTTCCTGTTTAAGCACGTGCTGGCGTTAGCATTGCAGCGTACAGCTACAGAAGCTAACGCAGCGCGCGCCATGAAGCTGAGCGTCAGGCGTTTCGAGTTTCATTGTTGGAAAATAATAATAATTAAAATAATAATAACCGTAATTGTCCAAAATAGTACGTATCCATGCAACTATCACTACACAAACAACGGTCAATCCCTGGTAGTTTTTAATTGTCAAAAGCACCTCTGCAATTTTAGTGAATCACTTTCCCTGGTGGTCTAGTGGTTAGGATTCGGCGCTCTCACCGCCGCGGCCCGGGTTCGATTCCCGGTCAGGGAACAAGATTTTGCCCCCTTTAGTTTGAAGCTCCACTCGTCGTTTCACTTTTCTTCTAAACTGCATTTAAAAAAATTGGCCCGGTCAAAGTTTTGCACTGAAAGAGTTGACAGGCAATTTAAAGAAAAGTCCGCTAAATAAAATCCTGAAAACAAATACTATTCTTTGGATTTTACAATTATTTTTAAAGGCGTTGAAAGGATAAGGAAAAGTAAGACATGTTTAATAAAAAAAAAAAAGTGACCTCCTTCGAGCCGGATTCGAACCAGCGACCTAAGGATCTCTGTTGAGCCACTACAGTCCTCCGCTCTACCAACTGAGCTATCGAAGGGGCTACAAACTATATAGCAAAGGCGCCATTTTGAAAAAATGAATAAACACCAGGAAGGAGCAAATCAAAGAATGCAGGATTACTTCGCGGGAATAAAAAAGAATCTTCATCAGTTGAGAGCGGGAATAAAACCAGTCTGTCCAATTTTCATTCACTTTTTATTTTTTGTTTATTACTCATTTATACTCCAAGTATTTTGCCATTTTTACATGTTGCTTGAGGTTTCATGCTTCTACAGCCCCCAGGACCTCCTCAAGACCTGGAGAGGACGGTGCCTTCAGGTGACACGCAGCAATGGGAAAAAATAAATCCACATTTTGAAACACGGCCTCAAACGCTGCGCCTGCAGTTTCTATGAACTGATGGAGGATGAGACAAGTACCTGTGTGGGCTTTTTATAAAAACAAGATCTTCAGGTGACCGTGCAGCGTTTGGACCAAAGAGCGATAACTAAACAGCACGGCTTCTTAAAATATTTTAACATAAAAAAAAAATACATTTTATCGTACAAATCTGCTGCGAAAACTTCCAGCGAAACAATAGAGGAGCGATACAGCATCAGGACCGCTGACGTGTAAAAAACAATTAGAAGCATCTTTTACCTCACAATAAAAATACGAGAGTTCGACTTTCTGTTAAAAACGTCACACTTAGATAAAAGTCTACCGTGAAAATCCTTTTCCAAAGAAAAGACGATCAGCTTTATTTCTGTACTCGAAGAAAACAAGACTAATAATACTGTCTTTGTAAACAAAACAAGTACAAATACATGAATAATACAACAGAAATGTACAAAATGGAAGAAAACAACAATTTGATCCATAATTGTGTCAAAATGGTGTTTAAAAAAGAAAAATGTAACTACAGGTCATAATCATCAGGATGACGTACCGTGTGTGTACAAATACACAGTACACAAACTCCTCCTGGATGAGAAACATCTGGATCTGAATCATTTTTAGAACCAGACCAGCCAGAAAAAAACGTGTTGCACACTTTCTGCCTCTCAGGAAAACTGTTTGGTTAATTCAGAACAGCAGCCGGGTTGTAACACTACAATACCCATGATCCTCTGCAAGACACCGGTGATGCTGCGTTCAGTGTACTCCGAAGTTAAAGGACAAAACTCGTCATCGTTACACTTGAACGGAAACAAACGCGCAGGGAAGACTGAACGCAGGAACGCAACGTGATGAAAACTTGGGAGCAAGTTTGATTTCTTTAAAAATAATTAAATAAAAGTACCTCAAATGTCTCGTACGTGATTTAGATGGTTCACTTTGTGAACTCCGAAGCATCAAAATGTTAAAAACGAACCTGGAGGACGTTGGTTAGACTAAACTTCGTGTCCTTTTGAGTCCGTTCTGAGAAAGTTGGCATGTTTAGTAAAATGTAAATAAATACAAACCGTAAATGTTTCAATAGTTGAAATAACAAAAAAAATAAAATCGTTTGGAAAAAGTGATTTTGAATTTTATGTTGGCAAAAGGAAACAATTGGCTGTAAAATGGTACAACTCAGAACCAGCTGGAGGAACATCTGGTGGCTGATTATCAGCAGGTCTGTTAGAAGTAAAGATGGGCACCGGTTCACCACCCTGAGGAAAACAGCATCTAGAAATTATTTTAATCTCCATCGTCTGCAGATTGGCAGAATCTATAGAAACCTTTGAGCTCAAAGGCTAAAGGTCGTGACCTTCGGGCCCTCAGGAGCCTCTGCATTAAAACCAGGTCTGGCTCTGTTCTGGCCTCAGGACCACTTCCACAGATCTTTGTCACAAATGCTGCTTAAAGCTCTATCAGGCAAAGAAGAAGTCGTATCTGAAAAATCATCCAGAACCGCTGCCGTCTTCTCTGGACCAGAGCTTGTTTTAAATGGACCGAGGTGAAGTCCAGAACTGTTCTGAGGCCAGATGGGTCCAAACCTGAAGATCTTCATAAACCACAGACCTCCATACTAAAGAGGAGAGGGACCATCCAGCCTGTTATCAGCGCACAGGTCAAAGCTGCCTCTGTGATGGTATGGGGGTGCATTTCTGTCTCCGGCATAGGTTGATTTCTACAAAGACTCCATCAATGCAGAGAATAATCTACAGGATTTAGAACATCTGCTCCCATACAGGACTATAGAACATCTAGAAACCTCCATCAGACCCAGAATGGGACAACATTCCCTCCAGAACCTCCCAAAACTGGTCTCTGGTCCTCCAGAACCTCCAAGAACTGGTCTCCTCAGGTCCTGGAGGTTTAGACTTGTTAAGAGTCTTCTCTGAGGAGACCTGGACCCAGTTGCTGAGATGGTCCGCTGCCATCAAATTCACTATCTGTAGTTTCTGAATTTCAACTCTTGATGTGTTCTGTTGTGTTCATGGTTGTTGTAATTTGTAGCTAATCTGCTGTTAACATTTTAATCCCAACATTCCATAGAATCAGGATTTTATTTCCGTGGATCAACCGGACAATGTTTGTTACTTTGTAAACTGAAACACTTTCGACCCACAGACCGAGACAAAACAGAACTAAACGTTCCACGTGTTCTGAAATGATGGTGAACCTCAGGGAAGTGCTTTAAAACCTCCGGCATGAGCGGTCCAGAACAAACACGAGTTCTGGTACTTGCGGGTTTTGCTTGGACCACGGCGGCTCCGAGACTCCAGACCAACCTGAAGAGCAGGCCGAGTTCGGTCGTTTCAACTGGAAGTGAACTCGTTAAACGAAGGTCGGGGGTAAAAAAAAATAAAAATCGACGCTAAATATGCTTCAGGTCTCTCTTGTGGCTCAGTGGAACTAACCTGTTTAAATAAAGGTTGAATGAATAAATGAGGATTAAAATAAAAATAACTCTTGGGAGCTGCAGCGCCTCAAAACAGCCAGCAGGGGGCGCAGAATCCCCACAAACACGAAGGCCATGAACAAAGAAAGTACCGGGAAAAGTACCGAACAAGTGATTTTTACTGTCCTGCCATCCTAAACTACATCCGTACACCATCTCCACTCCAGCTGCTACCCTCTTCCTCCTCCTCTTCCTCCTCCTCTTCTTCTTCTTCCCTCTTTAATCCCATTTTTTGCTGCTTTGTACCGTCTTTAATTCTCTCTCAGTAAAGTTAACTTGTTTTCATTCTGGATGTTAGTACCAACTCATTCTCACTCTTGTTTTTTTAGTAGCTAAAACTACGAGCCACTGGCCTCCTCCTCCTCCTCATTAGTCTGGTTGTACTTTTGTTTTCGCAAACCTCCTTCCTCCTCCATTGGCTTCAAAGTTTTGACGTCTGAACAAACTTGCATTGAACGTCAACGCTCATCCTCTCGGGCGTTTAGCTCCCCAAAACAAAAATAACGTCCACATCTGGACTCGGTTCTAAGTGCTGGCAGAGTTTCTCCTCAGTCCAGGACCTCCTCCTCCTCCTCTTCTTCGATTAGGTTTCTCACTTTTCCACTAGTGCATCTTCCTCGGTGATGCCCTGAGCGCGGAGCTCCTCCAGGACGTTGTCCAGGTGTCCCGGGTCGGGGAAGCCGTGGCCCGTCAGGTTGGAGCCGAACTCGGTTTTATGATGGACCTTGGATGGAAGCAGAGCGTCTTTAAGTTTCTGTGACTGTAAAACGTGGCACGAATCAGCGTCGGTGATGTTACCTCATTCCAGATGACGGTGTCGGACTCTCCCGTGGTGCTCGAAGTGCCGACGGAGAAGATCAACCTGCGGTCCCACGCCACCAGGAGCAGCCTCAGAACCTGCAGACAGGTTCTTTGTTAGACCCTGAGAACTGTTCAGTCAGCGATAAAACACGCCACTGTATGGTTATTCAGTGTCTTAAACGAGTTAAAAAAACTAAAAAAACAAAGACAAAAAACTTAGGAGCAGGATGTTTTTGATGGGCGACAACAGCTGCTTCTCAACGGTCATTGCTGATGTCTTTCCTCCCTGGTGTTATGCTTATCCCCCTCACAGTATCCTTACGTTGAAGTTAGAACACTGGGTACAAGTGTAGCAGTAGAGTGGTTTTCGTTCTTATCTGAGTGATGGGAGTTTGTGTGTTAATGTTGGTAATAGTGTACCTGCTTCGTTGCCTATTTCCTGAGGGGTTCCGCAGGGCTCAATTCTTGGACACCTTCTGTTTTCACTATATGTTTTTCTTTTGATGCTTTTAATTAATTTTCAGTTTTATTTATTTATTTTTTAATCGTTAAATTACTCCCATTGATTTCTATTGTTAAGTACTTTGGTAACAGCTGCTGTTTTAAATGTGCTTTATAAATAAAGTTGACATGGCGGTGTATGTAACCTCCTGAGGATCAGCTGACCCGAATGTTTGATCAGCAGCTCCTGGCTGCGTTTACCTTGCGTCCCTTCTCACTGTCTGGGAGGTAGCAGTGTCTCGGGAAGCCTCTGGCGGTAAAGGGCTTCGCTGGATTCGGATGTTCTGGTCCCTGAAAGAAGAGGGCTCATGTGAGCGGGCTCCCACACGCACCACACCTGGACCGAAGTGGCCACTGGGCACGGCTCGTGGCGTACCTGAACCCCAGGTGGGATGTTGTAGATGATGCGGATGGTTTTACAGTCGGGGTGACCCGGTAGAGAGTGAGGGATGACATGGTACTCCATCTTCCCTGCCGGTTGGTTGCCCGTCTTCACGCCGTAGATGGTTTTGCAGGTGGGACACTGAAGACTGGACCACAGAACTAAACTTAGCTCACGATCTGTGAACACGTAAATAAAAGCTTCTTGTTTTTTTGTACCTGCCGTCCTTGTTGCCGTTATTATACATGGCCACCAGGCACTGGAAGTGGTACTGATGTCCACACTGGGCTAACCGACCCACGGACTCCGCCTTCGAAACTGGACCCACACCTGGACCTTTGTACCCAGACGGTCCCCCCAAAGGCTCCATGCAGATGGTACAGTCCTGGAAAGAAAACCCAAATGAAACTGACCTTTTTGTCTTGAACATGTTCAGAATTAAACTGATCTGGACTTGGTCGGACACAAAGATCAGACAGAACCAGCTCCCCCTCACAGTCTGGACATACGCTGGCTCACCGGGCACAAACTGTTCAAGTGACTTTATGGCACCGGCCCGAGGTGGGCCTACCTACAGAACAAAGACGAGTGGGGTTGTACCTCCTCTGGTGGACTTTTGACTTTCTGCAGGTACTTCTTGACCACCTCCTCCGGAGTTTTACCTGCAGACAGAACCAGGAGATTCAGACGATCAGAAGCTCAACGTCAGGAATCCACAGGAAACCAGAACCAGCTGGATCCGACCACAAGTTCTGCTGCAAAAACTGTAAAAATGTTTAATCTTCATCAACAAAAATGGTTAAAATCACGTCATCTGGGCCCGTTTAAGTGAAGAAATGTTTTGTCCCCTATCCAGAGGACTTCGTCAGTCTGCGGCCTGCTAACCAGATCTGTCCCATAAGTAGTCTTCAATGCTGTGTTTGTTCCTTTTAAAGCCTAAAGGTTTTTACTTTTTCGAGCCCGTTTCTTGGTGGTTTTTACTTTTCGAGCCAGTTTCTTGGTGGTTTTTACTTTTCGAGCCAGTTTCTTGGTGGTTTTTACTTTTCGAGCCCGTTTCTTGGTGGTTTTTACTTTTCGAGCCAGTTTCTTGGTGGTTTTTACCTTTTCAAGCCTGTTTCTTGGTGGTTTTTACCTTTTCGAGCCTGTTTCTTGGTAGTTTTACTGCAGCAGTGGCTGAAGCCTGGCACTGGTTTAATGTCGCTCTTGCTGACGGGTGGAGGATGCAGAACCAGTTTGGGAGGCCGGGTCAGACACACTGGCAGAGCGGCAGCACTCATCAGGATTCCTGTAATCCCTGGAGTAAAACAAGAAACAGTTTGATGAGGATCATGTGCCATCTGAAGTCGGCGACCGCTCGTCTTGTGAGTGTGGGTTCTTACCAGCCAGCGCCGGATGGACCGGACTGGATCCGTTCAGATTTTTCACTGGGACGGTGGGAACGCTGCAGGAGAAAAAGACAAACCCTTTAGTCCAGAACATCCCTGTGCCTCCTAAGAAACGGACGGAGCAACTCTGATGACCGGCATTTCCAACACCAGAATTCACACAAAACCAAAAACTTGACGAAGAAGTGTCTGAACTGACACAGTTTCTACAACTTCCAGAAGCAAATCGTCCTCTCAGAACGGACGACTCTGTTCAGGCAATCCTGATTGGTGCTGGATTATGAGATATAATCCACAGAGTTTCCATCTGATCACTGAGCTCAGAGAAGCCGGTGTCGCACAACCGCCAGCCGGGGATTACCTGCTTCGTCACAAAGCCCACCCTCATCCTCTCCATCCGGTCTTTGCACCACAAGAGCAAACTCGCATCTCTTCATTTTCCTCAACTGTTCAGAGTGTTTCACAAATAACTGGTACATTTGATAGGAATTAATTCTCAGAAACAAAAATCTTTTCAGTCGAGTGTTTTTGTCCTAAAACTGGGATCAAACAACGATGTGTCACCAAGTTAGTCCAGTTGGTTCTGATTCCTCATCAAGAACAACATTAAACTGTAAACATAACATTTTATCTTAAACTATCGTGATCAGATTAATGAACATTAGAGCAAAGGAAAACTACATTTACAGCAAATATCAATAATAAACCAGAAAATACATAATTTACGTTTTGGTTTATTTCAACGTCTTCCTTTCAATGAGCGAATAATAAAAATTTTTGATCAGACCATTTTAAAGAGATATTAGAGTTGAAACTGGACGGCAGCAGGTTGGATCATTATGAATTCCTTTTATGGACCTGAAGTTCACACAGACGCTTTGTGGGCTGAGACTATGAACACAAAACTGACCTTTGACCTCAGGCTGTAAAAGCGCAACAGTCGTTGAGAGTTAATTTGTTTTCAACAGAGATGCGTGTTCAGGGGAGGGAAAAAAGTTCCTTCGAGCCGGATTTGAACCAGCGACCTAAGGATCTCTGTCCTTTGCCTCTACAGTCCTCCGCTCTACCAGCTGAGCTATCGAAGGGACAGTCCAGGGACAACCGGGGGACGTTCACATACAGAGACAAAAGTCAAAGGTCGGAGGAGCACCAGTCTGTTTTTAGTCCCACACTCAACTGGTTTCTTTCCTCAATCAAACACTTGAAAACACGAAAGCGAACGACCCGTCAGGATCTGAAACAAGTTATTCTACAGGTCAAAAGCTAGTCAAGTTAAATTTATTCATAAAGCACATTTAAAAGCAGCAGCTGTTACCAAAGTGCGTAACAATAAAAACAATGGCAGTAATTACAAGAAAAAACAAAACTATGTAAAAGCATAAAAAGAAAAAAACATAAAACAAAAAAAAAAAACGTACTAAAACAAGTCACACTGGGTTAAGTCAGTGAAAACAGATGTGTTTTATGATCATTAAAACAAATAATTTGAAGCCATACGTGTCTTAATGTCAAGACGTTTGGACAGAGGGTGAATGGAGCAAGAACTATAGGGTTTTAAGGGCAGTTTAATCTGACAATCATCAGCACAACAATGAAAAGAACGACCGTGTTTCCTCACAATAGATCCTAAAGGGAGCAGAAACAGTGGAAAACAGAAGGAGTCTAAGAATTGAGCCCTGTGGAACCCCGCCGTAAAGAGGCGCTGAAGCAGATAATATATACCAATAATATTACCAACATTAGCAGACAAAAGAAACACTGGTTTAATTGGTTTAGTGTTCTTTAGTGCAACAAATAATGACTGGATTGTTACTGGAGGTAAAAATCATCAAATTGTTATTTAAAAAAAATGTTTGGTTTTAGTGAATTTTAGGGATGATTGAGCATGAACTTTGATGTCTTGAACCACTTTGGCTGTGGCAGCCTGCCTGGGAGGAGTCGATGGGGGAGTGGACAGCCCCCAGAAACCATCTTAACATCAGCAAACTGGTTGGTCCACTAAAGGAGTGTACTGCTTAGTGGGGAAACAGTTTACTTGGGACTCCTCAGACTGATGAAGCCCTCCGGATACAGGGTGAAACGTCGTTCCACAAAAAAATAAACTGTCCAGATAACCTGACTGACCATTATTGGATTTGGTACCTGGATGACTGAGCATGAACTTTGATGTTTGGTTTTAGAGTTTTAACGTAGATTGTTGCGATTCTTGATTTCCGCATCTTTTAGTCAACTGTAATTTGTGACCCATCCCAATGAACCAGGATCAAGTCCCAAGGTGGTAAATTAAGGTATAGGCAGCTCACTGGTAGAAAAACTGGCCAATACTGGATTTACTCTAAAGATGACTAATAAATTATCTATAGGTCCCCTGAAGGAAATGCCCAACATATAATCCTAAAGAATTTTACGTAGGCCTAGTCCACTACAACCCTTATCTGAGCAGTACCAACAACTAACCAGGATTTTGAGCAGAACAACTTTTAATTTTTGCTGCTTTTCCAAACCAGTTAGGAAATCCAGATTTCCAAATCTGGTTTTAAGATTTCTCTGTCAAATGACGTCATTAGAAGACGTTAAATAAAGGATTCAGGCCGATTTTACTGGGGTTATTCCAACTAATCAAGTCATCTCTCATGTATTTTATTGGTTCATGTGTATTTTTTCCTTAAAAAAATATATAACAGTATTTGCTAAACTAAAAATACAACATTTACTAACCGTTAGAGGCGCTTGTAAGAAGAGCACTCTTGCCTTGAACACGAGGGCTTCTGTGAGCTGGTTGCAGCTGCTTCTGCTGCGTCTTTATTATCTTTCATAATCGGTTAAATACACACAGGCATGGCCGACTGCCAAATTAAACCATCCCCTTCTGGGGGATCTTGAGACGTTCCCAGACCAGGGGGGATAATCCCTACAGAGAGTTCTGGGTCTTCCCCGGGGTCTCCTCCCAGCTCAACGGACTTGAAGCGACTCCTCGCCGTTTCTCCAAGGCTGAGCCGCCCTCCAGAGCTGCTTAGATCCAGGATCAGGTTCTTTCAGTCGTGATCTAAACCTCACAACTGCACGACAAGGTTGGAACGCAAGTGGACCATTACATTAACCTGTGTTACGATGATAGACCGGAGCAACATCCTCATTACTTCACACGAGACCCTGATCCACCGAGCCATGTCTTGTTGGCAGTTTGCCAGGGAGAAGGGGGGTTTGAATGAGACTCTTGACCCTCTGCGACTCCCCCACTGTCCCAGCCCCCCTCCCTCAGTTCCCACTGCTTCAGCTTTGTATGACTTTCCCCCCCCCCCCCCCCCAACTCCAGAGGGACATCAGCTGAACTCGTCTGAACACACACACTCCGAGTCACACATTCTTTCACACACAGTGAGGAGGAAATTGTGTTTCGTTTTAAAACACAGACAGAACGTGAATTTGATGAACATATAATTATTTATTTCACTTTTTATTTTGTTTACTATATTCACATGCGCATCTCTTAACATTAACGTTTTTAAAATAAAACTATAATTAGTGAACTGCTAGAAAAAAAAAAAACAACAACTAAGTGTCTAAATTTATGTCCAGAAAATGTCTGGAGTGTTTTTCACTCCCGCAGCTCAAAACAAACTATTTAAGTTATTTATCATTTTTGCTTTTTAAATAAAAACATTTGCATTGAAACTTCCTACAGTTTCATATTTCCATTTGTCCCTAGATGTCTCCTCTGTCCCTATGTGTCCCTCTGTCCCTACACATCCCCTCTGTTCCTACATGTCCCCTCTGTTCCGACATGTCTCCTCTGTCCCTACGTGTCCCCTCTGTCCTGATGCGTCTT
>NC_056513.1:9125268-9133572 GCF_014905685.2 Nematolebias whitei | reverse complement strand
CCTGTCCCTCTGTCCTTATGTGTCCCTCTGTCCCTACGCATCCCCTGTGTCCCCCTGTCCTCATGTGTCCCCTCTGTCCCTATGTGTTCCTCTGTCCCTACATGTCCCTCTGTACGGACGTGTCTCCTCTGTCCAGATGTGTCTCCTCTGTCCAGACGTATCTCCTCTGTCCCCACATGTTCCTCTGAACGGACGTGTCTCCTCTGTCCCTACGCGTCCTCTCTGTCCTGATGTGTCTCCTCTGTCCTGATGTGTCTCCTCTGTCCAGACGTGTCTCCTCTGTCCAGACGTATTACTCTGTATGGACATGTCTCCTGTCCCTACGCGTCCTCTCTGTCCTGATGTGTCTCCTCTGTCCCTACATGTCACTCTGTCCAGACGCGTCTCCTCTGTCCCGACATGTCCCCTCTGTGGAATCTGAATGTTTTGGTCTATTCTGCTGAAACGTGTTTTCTCTGCTGTCTTTATGACGTGTGAAGCCTTTACAATTTTAAATTACGGGATTTAATCCAGAGCAGATTAGCAGATTAAAGTCCGTGTGTGGTAACAGCGCCCCTTATAGGCCTCCAGATACGACTTGTTGCCGAACGAGCAGGTGTTGCCACATTTCCTCCATTTCTCTTTAATAAAGTCAGAGCCCCCGTCCTGCTTCGTTCGTCTTCCCTCCCCCTCTCCTTCCATCCGTTTGTCTCTTTCCCATAATCCCTTGCTGCAGAGGAGCGCACACATCCTTCACCTCGTGTCCTGTTAGGATCGCCAATATTTACTTCTGCTGGGTGTGTGAGCGACATGTGTGTGTGTTAAATGCCTTTACAGCCGGGCAGCGTCGTGCACGCCCCTGTGTGTGTGTGTGTGTGCATGTCGCCTCCCTCCTTCTCTGCATTGGCCTGATTTCTTGCACCACATTGTGATCAGTCTTTGACAGCTCGCTGACTCGTTTCTTTGTCTCGCAGCGCCCCCTCCCTCGCCACCCCGTCCCTCAGCGCTGTCTGAGTCGGAGGCCGTCTTCACGCACATATACGTCTTTATACACATGCCTGTGACACCCCCCACCCCCATCGGGCTAGTGGGGCAGCGGGAGGGGATGCCAGCAGGAACAGAACCATTGTCTACTTTTTACTGACAACAGAATTATTCATAATCACTCATTTCACCTCCGAGCTGATTCCCTGTTCGTTCACGCCGAAGTCTGAATAAATACGATCTTAAAATGAAATACTGAAAAAAATAAAATGATCTGAAACGAGATTTATTGTCTCAAACCAAATGAAATGACCAAAAAACTAAATTAAAGGTAAAAATGTAAAGTTTTTGAACTAATTATTGGGCTTATGTTGTATTTGTCGGCTTAGCGAGGTCAATATTTGCACAAACAAAATAAATTAAATCAGGAATCACTCCAGGCTGCTTCAGTTGGAGACAAGATGGTGGCCGGCGTTCTCAGAGTCACAAAGGGGTTCTCGGTGTCCTCCTCTGAATGAGAGACTCTCGAAATGGTTGAAGAGTCGTTGAAGGAATCTGAAACACATCTCAGTTTGGTTTCTGTAGATTTAGAGTCAGAGCTGTGTTTGGTTTAACACCGATGTCTCCAGATGCTAAGGGGTTTCAATACAGAATGTTTTGTAGTTTCATGGGCGAGTGTTTTTCTGGACTGGAACTGAACAGAGAATGAAGTAAACCTAAATGTTTTTGATACAAAATATTCAAGTGGGTAGAAGTTACGCTGTGGAGAACAGAGGGAGGTTTTCTTATTATGTCTGAGCAGTGAAGAGTGACGGACCCCTGGAGAGTAGAGGGACCAAGTTTATTCGCTACCAGGAGCAGTGGTGGAGCGAACGGGTGGCCAATGGTGGCCTTGACTGACATAATTATTCTTCAGGCACCCCAATCATTTGAAGAAATTGTGCTTTTAAGCAACATGAAATCTAGAAAATACAGTTTTATCAAAAGGTAGGGGTGTTCGGTTCATCCAACCATCTATCATCTTTACCCACTTCTTCCTTTTTGGGTCGCGGGGGTCACTGGTGCCCATGTCCATCAGTCACTGTGCGGGAGGTAGGGGACACCCTGGACAGGTTGCAAGTCCATCACAGGGACACAGAGAAACAACCATTCAGTTTCACCTAGGGACAATTCAAAGTTACCAATCAGCCTAACATGCATGTTTTTGGTCTGTGGGAGGAAATCAGAGTACCCGAAGAAAACCCATGCATGTACAGAGAGAACATGCAAACTCCACCCAGATAGGATTTGAACCAAAGACCTTCTTGCTGAAAGGCATGCATGCATGCATGCATGCATACATATATACATACATACATACATATATAATAATAATAATAATAATAATGTCATCACAATGTCAGCACTGTATGTTTCCATACAATGGCGAAATTAGTCTCTGCATTTAACCCATCCACCACCAGGTGGTGCAGTGGGCAGCTATTGAAAGCGCCCGGGGGACATTTTGGGGATTAGACGTGCTGCCCAGAGACGCCACGTGATGTGCAGTGACTGGGGATCGAACCTGGGACTCTCGGGTCCCAAGCCAGCTGCCCTGCCTCTACACCATCTCGGCCCCAATATACATACAGTATATGATGGTAGCCATCTTGGATCTTAACGTGCCAACCCAATTTTCGAATGAACCGTTCTTATGCCAAGATGCAGCAACACACCAAAATGGAAATTGGTACCTCAATTATTTTCCAAGTTATTGCACTCAAAACATGCATGGATGCATGGAGACTATTTCCATTTCCCCATTTTAACTCTGCAATGGGGAAAAAACATAGTAATAAATAATTGTTGAAACAACTGGCTTTCTGTCTAAAGTGTACCCCGGTACATGGAAGTGGGGGCAGATGCCAAGGTGGGCACCACTGTGTGCAACACAATGTACATGGAGTAGAATAATGTTTTGAAAGTCATACACACAAAATGGACAACGTAAAGCAAAGCCATAAGGCTGGCTGGTCGGGAACACTCCGAATTCAGTGAGACTGCAACAGGAAGTTCATCTAGTTTCACTTAACATGTTTAGATAACATAACTCTAAAAGAGTATTTCTTTATTCTAATAGACATTTTGTGATTGTTGTAAACTTATCACAGAAATATAAAACACAATGTAAGGGGTCTCAATACACAGCTCCCAACCGACGTCACATATCCTACATCCGGGAACTTTCCTCCATCCCAACAGGATAAACTCACAGAAACCAACTTTCCGTCTCAGTGAACGCATGTGAGAGATCGATAATGGTTGTGTCTGGTTCAAGTAAAGGGTGCACAAGCAGCAGATTTCATCCTGAAATAGTGTTATCAGGGATGATGTCACAAGAATTGTGGGAAATCTCTGAAGTCCCAGATGTCAGGCAAACAACACAACAGATCACAGGCACGATGGCCACCTCCAATGATTTGACCATGTCAACCTAAACAAACACGACGTTCCCGAGGCCAAAATCACCTTGGGATATATTGAAGGATACATCAATACACAGCTTGTCCGGTCGAGTACAACAATCATTTCTCCCCACGAGTAATCGGCTTTGGAAATGGCAAGAACCAAAAACCTTGCATATGAGGCTCGTCAGCATGCTGGCCGTCTCTATTGCAAGTCCCGTAACAACAAAGCTTCTTAGATGCCATTTATTTATGGGCACAAACCACGACTACAGCTCTACTTGTATTGTACTCAAAAGTTCTGTTTGTCTGACACCCCGGTACTTGCTGACGTCACACATTGCATAGGGAGCCTTTTTTAGTAACCCTGACCAGCGCTATTGAGAAAGCCTGAAGGCCAATCAAGTTTACAAGCCGGCAACAAGCGCCGACAAGTCAACGATATCAAGAGCAACATGAAAGACGAGCCGTCTGAAGCTGCAAGAATTCACCCCAAACACATTGTTAGCATAAAGAAATGGTAAAGCATAATCAATCTGCCATCCTGTCCATTTTCTTCTGAAATGGTTCAACACATTAATTATGAGGCTGGGATCATGTATTTGCATGTAGATCTTAAAGATAAAGGAGCGCCTAAAACTTGTTAGTTTTCAGAGTCATCTGACACCTAAGAGTTTAATGCATGTAGTTCCTGTAGAGTTTATACATTTCTATTATAGAAAAGATTACTCACAATGTCTGGACACATTTTGTCTGTCGGCTTCGTATGGATCGATTCGAAGAACGGCGTTTTTTTTTCTTCCTAACTTTTCAACGACGCCAACTAATGAGTTTCTAGAAGGTCTTTTAGCATTTGATGACACCACAGCTGACGAAAATTTAGACAAAAAGTCTGAATAAAAAGAAAAGCCTCTCAATAATTTTGGTTACATGACTCCTAATGATACAGTGATCATCCAGTTTCTGGTACGGTCTAATGGGAACTTTGTATAATAAAAAAAACAAGTAATTTTTTTTTTCATTAATTCAACAACCAACTGGGAGGAATAGGGGTCACAAATCTTTGCTTCTGTTGTTCCCCAAGTCAGAACCTGAAAAACTTGACAACTTCAGTCCCACCAGCCCGACTCCGAAGAATGTTTCCAGTTTTATGTCTGATCAGTGACGAAGTCAAAGCAACGATTCAGACTCACCTAAAGTTCTTTCAGAGTACAAGAAAGGACTGTTAGTGTTCACAGATGTAAATCTTTCAGGAGTTAATATAAAATAAACCCAGTGTTTGGAGGGTTTCTACGCGTCTGTCCCAGGTGTTTAACAGTTCTCCTTCTCTGAGTTCTTCAGTTCTGCAGCAGACGCAACAGAACAAAGAACTGCTCTGCTTCTTGAGAGGGTTTCCAATTTTCCAGAATAATATTTCAACCTCAACCCTCATTATAAGAAATCAAAGGGCAGGGGTGACTGAGAAATGGGAATGAGCCAGAGTACATGATCACTCCCCCCCCCCCCAGCCTTAACTTTGAAGCGTCAAACTAAATCTTTATTAAATCTGACACTTTTACCAAGAACAGCACCAAGTTTTGAAGAAGAAATCTGAGCAACAAAGAAAGCTCCTGAAAATTACGGTGCACAAGTTTCTGACAGAATGGAGAGAAGTAAAGAGAATATAAATAAGGTCGGGGTGGTGGGGGGGAGGCAAAGTGAAAAACTAGCAGAGGCCCATGCTAATGTGGCCCGGGCATGGCTGATCCAACAAAGGTTACTGTGGAGACCAACAATGGGCTCTGAGGGGCCCCGACGGCTGAGAGGAGCCAGAGAGGAGGGGGGCTGGGACCTCCAGAAAAACAATCTACGTCTCGAAACATCCCAACTGAACTTTCAGCTGGAAAACTGTCTGCAGGAATTCCATTTAAACTGAAAACACTGCACTTCCTGTTCAGTATTTACACAAGGACAACCCCCACCCCTACACACAGCTCAAACCTACAAGTGGAGTGAATTCATGACACAGCAGGTCAGTGCTGTACGACACCATCAAACCACAATGTGTCTGTTCCAGCTGCAGTTCTGATGCATCAGGTTCAGTTGGGGCTGAAATCGTTTATAAATCACAAACACATTCTTCTACCGAGCTGCAGTAAAAACACTAAAGTTGATTTTAGGACAAGGAAAACAGAAGAGTGGGTTCTCTCGAACAATCAGGACCTACAAGCCAGTTTTAACCACCAACGTTTAGACTTCAACCCAATTATGGTCCTACAGTAGCACCGGAGCAAACACCTGTTCGTCAGAGGTTATGGAGACGGACCCCTGTCCACGGACCTGAACCCCCAGAAGGAATGCCAGTCTGACTTTAAAACCAGAATTTTAGACTAAAGCCTCCAGTATACTTGCACGTACGTGGGTCCGCATACGTCCGCGCGTACCGAATTAGTCAATGCGGATGCCTGCAGGGCATGTCTGTGCAAAGCTCAATTCTTACGACCGCGTACTCTGTGTCTGATCTGGCCTTTTTTTTTTTTTTTTTTTGCCAAGAGGCAAGTGATCTCTTCCTCCTCCATTGACGCCATGACTGAAATGGTGAGAAATGAAGGAATTTGTCACGAGGATTAAAATCGGGTCCAGCGTGGCTGCGGGAGGGTCTGGAGATTTCCCGTTGGGCTGGTCTGATGTGTGGGCTGCAGGGCCAGAGCTCCCCATTTTTTTTTTTTTTTTTAGATCTTTTTATTAACAACATATAAACACAGAACACCGCTGCGGCTGGGGCTGCCAGCTCTCTTTTTTTTTTTTTCCGACCTCTCAATCAATCCAGTGGCGTGTCACCAAACGACCAATCGGCGACCTCAATTTGTCCCGAAGGTAAACGCCCCTCGTCTGTGGAGCTGCTCAGGGTGGACGCTCGAGCATGAAATCTCAACCCCTGCATACGTACGTGCAGACGTACGTACCTGGGAGTATACTGGAGCCTTAAGACAGTAGGGCACACTTAAGCCCCTTATCCACGGGTCTTTTTGGTACTCCTATGTAACTAGTTGTGGCCGATTGCAGGATTTATCAACAATGCCTTTAACGGTGGAACCCACCCCATTTTTGGGACCTAAATCACTGAGGTCCCAGGTCTGGTTCTTTTAGGGTCTAGTTGTGACATCAGCGCACTGTAGGTCACTGATTGGTCAGGGGGCGTATTCATTGGTGGAGGGCGGAGATTCAGTCTTCCACCGGAAATCACAATCCACCATTTTCTTTTTCACCCGCATAACAGACAAGAAATCGGAGGAGCTTATTTTGGAATATTTTATAAGGTAAAACAAATAATCATGGCACAACCGTGGTCGAATGCTGAAGTTCAGGCATTTCTCTGTTTGCTGGCCGATGAACAAGTGCAGCGCGAGCTAGATGGAACGAAACGAAATAAAAAGATTTTTCAAGAGGTGTCTGCGCAGATGGAGGTGCAGGGCTTCCATCGCACACCAAAGCAAAGAGGAAAGCTTAAAAAACTAATAGTTGATGGTGAGTGTATTTTATTTACTTTAAGCATATTTCCTTTTCCTCATGCAACCGTTTCTTTGCGTTTTCTGAAAGTACTCTGAACAAACGAGGCTGACGCGGTTACGTCGTCATTAGTTAGCATCATTGCTAACTGTACTCTGTTGCTGTTTTTCCACTCTTATTTTGATGCAGAAAGTCCCACTGAACATGAAGGTTCGCCAGATTCTGCTTTTGACTGTCCAGTCCTCCCCGCTTCTGACCCTTCCCGACCACACCAGCTCCGAGTACATGCATGCCACCGGGCAACACGCAGCAGAGCGGCACCGAACAGCACCGGTTAGTAGGTAAGAAGCAACAATCGTGTTTAACATCACATTGATCATGTTGATATGAATGTTGTTTTGTTTTTGTTGTAAAACACCTTGCATGTATTCAAACTACTTGTTTATTCAGTTGTAATGGATAAATGTTAAATTTAGTTATTCATTTATTACTTAAACTTTCATTTATGAAGTTTATTATTGAAATTATACAGGGTGTAGTGATTTTTGTTCAGATTAACGACGCTCTGTTCTTTTTCTAAATTAGCACAAACCGTTGTAAATGACTACATGTAGTTTATTTATGCCCACCTGCTTACTATCATTAAAGTACTAGACTGCTTTATGAACAGAATCATTTCTGATCTTGTAAACAAACACCTTTTGAAATTAGCAGGAACTCAAAATTAGCAGTAACTTAAAAACTCTACCTGTACTTCATCATCTAACAGCCATTTTCTTGTGTGTTATTCCTAGGCAATAGAAAGCGCAGATCAACAAGTGCAGCAGAGAGCTTTGTTTCTGCACATACAGAACAAGAGGAGATGAACCGGAAGCAGAGAGAGGAACACTTCCATTTTATTTGTGAGGATGTCAAAAAAGCAAGGCAAGAAGAAGCTGCGGAGAGGCAACGCCAAGCTGCAGCAGCGAGGAAGCAGGAGAAGGCAATTAGGAGGGAGGAGATGGCCTTGAGGAGAGAGGAAGCAGATGTTCGCAGAGAGGAAGCAGCACAGCGAAGGCAGGAGGCTGAACAGAGTGCTGCTTTCAGTCAGGCACTCCTTGGGGTGCTGGAATCCATTGCCCGTTCCATGGCAAACAGACATGTTTAAAAATATTTAGAGTAGATCATAGTTATCTATAGAAATGTAGATCCTGCAAGGTAAGCCCACAAATAGCCAAACGTAGCTTGTTAAGTTTGCATATATAATTAGTGTATAATTGTTTTTTTTTGTACAGGTCTTTATTTCTAATAAAAGAAACATTTTCAAGTCTTGAGCTTCCATCTGATCATCAAAAGTGAAGTGCTTACAGTGTTTTTTTACGTCAATAGTGTAGCTGCGTGGTAAGCATAAACTCTGAAAGAGTTGTTA
>NC_056513.1:9114569-9124868 GCF_014905685.2 Nematolebias whitei | reverse complement strand
TCCATCAGAGCATCTCTGACACCTCGGCCCTGCTCTCCATCTTGCGGGACAGCGACCAGGATGGGCTGTGCGGCTGGTTCTGCTTCAAGTTCATGTAGGTCATCCATTTTGGTTGTGTGTTGTTTTCCAGCTCTTCTTCTAATGCATGTTAGTGGTGCTTAGAAAAGAGCTTAATGTAGCACTACCGCCACCAGCTGGTAAGGTGCATTGATATTAATAATCCGCCCACTAGAGGTGAACAATCCGCCCACTAAACGGGAACTATAGGCAAAGGTGAGACACAAAAATAGAGGTCCCACTAGAACCGGACACAACAGGCTACAACAAGAACCAGACCTGTGGATAAGGGGCTTTACATGCCTGCTACGTGCTCAGGCCTGCGCCCTGCGGCATGTAGCAGGCGGGACTAATGTTGCATAATACCTCGTTGCAGCCTGAAGCGGTTTTAGGGATGCACAAAACAACAAATACACAGCACTTTGTTTCAGCTGTGGCTGGTGTTAAAGTGCTTTATAAATAAAGTTGATGATGATGATGAAGAGCTCAGAATGAGTTGGGAACCAGTCTCACTACTACCACACCAAACTGTAGGTTAACGGTTTCAAAGTTGACCAACCTTTCATCACGGGCACGTTTAAAATGTCCTAAATACTGTGATGTTTTACACAATGCTGCAAACACCAGCTGCAAGTTGAAGCAGCAACATCTACATCAGAACGAGCTTCTTAATATTATTAATGTTAATAATATTTTAATGAAAATCTGGTTGATTAACAGCTGAAACGGCTAAAGACGCAGTTCTTCTTCATACTCGTCGTCGACGCCTCCGAAACCTCCATCAGGAGTCAAAAGAACCCGTTTCTGGACTCAGCCTGAGGACTTGTCACTGCCGTGCCACCGTGGTTGATGTAAACTTGTTCAGAGCTTCTTGTCCCGGCGTGCACGACCGGGAGTGTTTCCACATGTCTGAGCTTGAACGAGGGCTGTGAGAGTTTGTTTTCACAATTTGTGTTGTTGTACGGAAAACTGTCCAGGAGGAGACGGAGGTTGGACTTTACAGAGATGGTGTGATTGTCAGGATCATAAAGAAACTCAAAACATGAACGTTGCTCTTGTTGATGCAAATATTAACAGTTGGAATTGTAAAACTTAAACTCCAGAGTTCAGTGTGTTGGTGGTTCTTCACTTACCCGGATGCAATCAGTGCTCTGGACTGAGCCATGGCGATCCTCTGCAGCGCCGGCCTGCTCAACCCGGCCAGGCTCGACCGCTGCGGTAACGGGGCGTGGCACACCGTCGGCGCGCGCTGCGGCTTCATCACCATCGGCGACGGCGATGGCACTGGAGAGGGAGGCGTGGTAACTCTGCTGGCGGGGGTGACCAACGTGGCGGTCGGCACCGGCTCGTTGGCGGAGGACGAGAGTTTGGGGGGGATGGACGGAGGGTTGGAGGAAGGGGGCTGCGGCGGCGGGAGGGACGGGGGAGGTGGTCTGTTTGACGGGGCCGAGACGGTCATGGAGGAGGTGCCAACGGTGAGGGCGGCGAGCGACTGGGCGAAGAGCTGGGCGTTCTGTCGGGCCGTGGCGGTGTTCTTGGTGATGGCGAGGCCGTGCGGCAGCGTCTGGTAGTAGCTGAGGTTCTGCAGCTGACCCCGGCCCAGTGTGGCAGATTTAGATGGACTCAGAGGTTTGGAGCTGGGGGCTGACGAGTTCTTCGGTCGCTGTACGGTTAATGAGCGCCGACCCAGAGTCTGGACCCCCACTCCCCCTGCTCCCATACTGGACTTCACACTCAGGACCAGCATGCACTGTTGGCAGGAACAGGGCTGGCCCAGACTGGGAACTGGTATACTTCCATTAGAGGTGACATAACTCCCAACTCCCATGCTGGCCCCCGAAACCCCAACGCCGAGCAGAGCTCCCGTTAGCCCCCCGCCTCCTCCGACGCCACCTCCTTTGGGTAGAGGCAGCGGGCCGGCCACTAGCGGGTAGGTCAGGTCCGCACGGCGCTGGATTCTGCGACACCTCTGGCTCTGTCTGTTCACCTGCAGGAACACAAACTGACTTATCGGAACATTTTTTGAATTTGAAGTTGCTACAGACTCAGAAGCATCATCACCAACAAATCAGAAGTTTTACTAACACATAGGCCTGTCACGATAAACAATAAATAAATTAATCGCATGATGAATGAAAATTATCGACCTCTTTCATTTATCGGCTTTATCGTTTCTTCGCGTCTCTCTCTTTCTACTGAAGACACTGAATGATAAAAGGCTCAACTCCGATGCTCTTCACTGACCCCTCCCTTTCTTTTTTCTCTTTAAAATCCGTTTTAACCGTCCAAAATCGATAAAAGCAGCTAAGCTGAGAAGCTAAGCTACGAGCTAAGCTAACAGGGAGACCTCAGGAATAAAGCTCTTGTCAAGCTCCAAAAATTCACGGTTGAAACCCGTGCCTTCGTCTAAAAAGTTGTTTTCCTCTGCAAAAAGAAGCTGAGAACTTGTTTACTGTTTTTTTATTAAAAGCTTTGTGTGAAAAATGTTATGCTCAAGAGCTCAAATCACGGTGCGTCAGCCATGTCACCATGTCAGCCCATGTCACGTCACGGGCCCTCCCTCCCATTTTTCTTAAAGAGACACACTGCTCAATTATCCATCCTTTGGATCAAAGTTTTATACTGCCATCAGGTGGTCAAAAAAAAGTACTGCACTCCAAACAAATCAACATTTCTTCTAAAAATTGACAATTAATTATTGTTAAATTTCAAACAATATTATCGTTTATCGCAATAATTTCTGAGACAATTAATCGCCCAGCAAAATTTGTTATCGTGACGGGCCTAGCCGTAACCTTTCAACACACCTGGGTCATGTTCTTATAGTCGATGAGGTAGCAGAAGCCGAGCGGCGTCAGGTCCAGGCAGGCCTGCTGCCGGCTGTGGGCGCTCTCGATGGCGATGGCCACCTCCATGTCGTACGGAGTCCACGTGCCGGCGTCGTTCTCCCACTCCCACTGCCAGCCCTGACCCGGGGCCGAGGCGGGATCATAGAAGCTCCTCCGGACCGGACGGATGGTTCCTGACAGAAAAAAAATGAAGTTAACATCCTCATGTTTGGTTGAAAGTTAAAAAGATGAAGCTATAAGACAGAAAAAGTCCGATTCTGACCCATCATAAATAAATGAACACCCTGGGACTTGTTCTGAAAGTTCTGCTGGTTTCTGTTTTTGAATCGGCACGACCCGCAGGCGTCCAGAGATAAGGAATTTGTATAAACTGGTCTGTTGTTTTTAAGCCTGTGTGTTTCGTGTTGCGTTTGGTCGGACCGCAGACGGACGACAAACGGCCCGTTCTTCTGAACACCACGTTCTTTCTGGCTGCACGGATGATTCTCATTAAAATATTTCAAGGAGAAAAACAAATCCACCAAAATAAAAGTCATGTGATGTCACGGTCAGCCCTGCAGATTTCCCATTTTTCTTAAGGCTCTTTCATAAAACTATTCGAGCCGAGACTTCTGTCCTTCTGTCTACCTCGCAGTGATTTCTGACAGGACCGAGGTGTGTTAAAGCCGACCCACCCCTGATATAAATATCTTAAATTTGTTAAGTAGAATCTCATAATGGATTGATTTGATTTAAGCTTTATTTAACCAGGAAAACGTCACCGGATCACAGAAGTCTGTTTCAGTGGAGGCCTGATCCTGAAGGCCGAACTAACAAAAACTAAATCTTAACGTTGAACAATGAAAACACAGCACGGAGCCTATTTCTGATTTTTATAGTGTAAAATGTTCATAACTGAGCAAAGCTCATCATATACATTGTTTTTCTAATATCTATCATTTTGCACATTTAAAAGTTGTAATAGTTTCCTGTTTTTTTTAATAGCTTATTTTAACTTAACAGGTTTTCAGCACTTAAGGAGTTGCCAAGTGTTTAAATACACTTATGCTGTTTATCTGTCATATGCAGGTTAACACAGGGTCAACAGTACAATGAAATGTTCAGGATGAGAAGAACAGATTTCAACTCACTAAAATAAATAAATATATATATAAAAAATTTAAAAATAAAAACTAAAGCATGCAATAAAGGTACAAAATAAAGTACCAAACAGTGAAAAAGACGTGTAATATTTACAAGGTCCAAAAGAAATATTGTAAACAACATGGTAGAATATAACGGTGCAAGTAGGATGAATTTGTATGAATATGTATTTCAAGGTAGTAATACAAGCTTTAATGCACGTGATGTATATCGCACATAACAAAACTTAAATTACACAGGGTGTGTGACAGGTTACTGCACAGGAAGTGAGAAACATTGAGATGAATTATGACGGTAGATACATACATGATGCAGCCACATAGTGCAGCAGCAATAAACATATCAGGTGTCACAGATGTGGCTTGGTGTGATTGTCAAGAGTTCAGTAATCTGACAGCTTGTGGATAAATAACCGAGTCTTTTCGTGCACAATAGGAGGCTCCTGTATCGTCTGTTTGTTCAGTTTGTGAATCAAACGTTGGTATTTTTTAATCAGTTCAGCTAAATAAATTGAGTCTTTGTAACAAACGGATGGTTGTGAACAACACTGGTTCATCCTTGAGTTAGGAGCCATTTTATACATAAACGAGTCATAATTCAAAGTTAGTTGGCTTTAAAAAAACAAACAAACAAACAAAGATTGTACAGAAAATTTGTTTTTAAAAAAGCACCCGAGTCCAAATGAAAACGGTAAAACCCGTCCAAAAGTTTTAAGAAGTACGGATTAGGAACTCCCAGATGATTGGGAAGTAAAATATCAAGAAATAAGGAGTGAATCTGGACCGGTCCTGCTTTTTCCTTGCATTTTAAATTCCTCAGGTTGAATTCGTGCATCAGAACACCAACTGAGGCGCGTGGAAAGGACCAACTGAAAACCAACAAAAACTCAAAATGCCGCGATGTTCAAGTCTGAAAAATTAAGTCATAGTCTCCTTTTTATTTCAACTCGTTTTTACAGAACGAGTTGACCGAGGAGACGAGCAGCAGCCACAAAGAACCCACACAGGCGCTCTTTCATATCCTCCTTTATGCTCATAATAAAAGGAATGATGTGCGGCTTCATTGATCCCCGTAGGGATTTTCTCTCCGTATGACTGAATACAAGAGGGGCCTTATGGGACTGGGAGTATCCGTGCATTTTGTGTGTAGTTGAAGCGTTATCTGTGCCGGGTCGGACTGCTGCTAACCGGGCCAAGGTCTTTCTCACACAGAGAACTTGTTTTCGTTTGTAAGCGCACGGCTTGCGCTTTCTCCGAACTCAAAGTCTGTGAAGCTCGTTTCCAGGTAAAGAATGCAGGATTTAAACGGTGAGGAGAAGAACACAGAAAACAAAAAATGTTTAGTTTTGGGAGTTCAAACTTTAAAATGAAGTTTGAGATTTAAATAAAACAGAAGGAATTAAAGAGGAATAACTTAGAGGGGTGAGCTGGGTCTGGTCAGGAGGACTGGGTTTGTGTGGTTACAAAAGCATCAAGTGGTACGCCGGTGTCCCCACCAGGTCCCCGAGGGGTTTGAATAGTGAATGTTTGTAGTTTTGGAGATGAGTGTTTTTCTGGACTGGAATGGAACAGGGAATAAAGCAAACCTACATGTTTTAGTTCAAGGTATGTAGGAGGTACACCGTGGAGAAGAACAGGGAGGTTTGGGCGATTTTTTTATCCAAGCGTCCGCAGAGAGACAGATCCTGGAGAGAGGAGGGAGCAGGTTTAGCCACCACCAGGTGCAGTCAGGGGGTGGCCAATGGTGGCCATGACCATCACTGATTAATCTTCAACCAACCCAATCATTATAGTAAGCTATACTTTTAAGCAAAATAATAATTCAAAAAGTTTCCTCAAATGATCGGGGTTGCTGATTTCCAGAAGGTGGGCCTGTGATCGGAAGATCACCGATATATATATCATGTCCCATGATGGGGGACAAAAACTCAGGAGAAATTCAAACAACAACAACGTTTTTTTTTTTTCCTTTCGGCTGCTCCCTTCTTCAGGTGTCGCCACAGCGAACTAAGTCGCACGAAGACTTGGCAGTTATTTTACGCCGGATGCCCTTCCTGATGCAACCACAGACCACCGAGCTACCACAGCCCTCTGTGTGGAGCAGAGAGCTGCTATCTAGGACATCCAGAGGAGCAGATGGTGGGGGTTAAGGGCCTTGCTCAAGGGCCCAGGGTAGGACGAATGAGGGTGGGGGCAGGTGCGGGTGCTTCACTTACCCCACCCACATTTTTTTTTTTTTTTTTTTTTTTCTTGATGGCCTCCCTTCTCCCCTTACAGCCATCCTCTCCACACCATTATTATGAAATATTTATTATAGTGACATTCTAGTGTAGGTTTTTTTTTTTTTTTTTTCACCCACATTTTTGATGTTGTCGGTACCAGGACTTGAACCGGCGATCTTCCGATCACAGGCCCACCTTCTCTAACCTCTGCGTCACCACTCCCTACAATAATAATAATAATAATAATGATGATAATAATAATAATATTAAGTGCAATGTGTTGTCATCATTGTACTGTATGTTCTCACACAATGGCAAAATTAGTTCTCTGCATTTAACCCATCGCACCTGAGATACACCCAGGTGGAGCAGTGGGCAGCTATGCAAGCGCCCGGGGAGCAATTATGGATTAGGTGTCTTGCTCTGAGACACCACGTCATGGAATAGCTCGTAATCAAACCTGGGACTTTTGGGTCCCGAGCCGGCTGCCCTACCTCTACCGCATCACTGAGATAGAGGTAGGGCAGCCGGCTAGAGACCCAAAAGTCCCAGGTTCGATACCCAGCCATTGTGTCTCTGAGCAAGACACCCAATCCATAATTGCTCCCTGGGCGCTTACATAAGCAAAAGTAGAAGGACTTTTTGTTGGACTCAAGAAGGTTCTGGTCCACTGACCCGTCCCAGGCTGGGCGGAGAACTGTTTTCACTCCTTTTGTTCATTAGTTTAGTTTTTGTTTGAAGGAAAACTGAGTCATCCTGCAGGATTTGTTTGTGCGATGACATTGATGATCATTTTCTAATTGTGCCGCGGCCCGCTGGATCGTAAATGATCACATGCTGAAAGACCCCCACCCCCTGGTTAATAGGTGGTTTATGAAGAGAGTGGAGAACACTAAAGAGTCCTGGAGCAGGTGGAGAAAGAGTCCGAGCATCTGGTCTTCATTGTTCTCTGCACCCATCCACCCCCCACGGCTGCAGACTGACCGGCAGGCGAACACATGTGGGGGTCAGCCTCCACGCTCGGAGGTTCCTTCCCTCCTCCTGAAATCCTTGACATCAGCAACTCGTGGGAAAATTCATCCATCACCTGATCTTCTGGAGGTCTGAAGATCTTCCCTCGCAGCCCAAAGCACCACTAAAAACCAGCACCTGACACGTCTCCAAACACTTCTGGCAACATCTGGGCATGAAGAGGCTCTTCAACAAGCCTCTGACCATAACGCCGCATTGTCTGACTTCTGCTTCTGACCCCCCCCCAACACACACACACACACACACTTCAACATTTCTCAAAAACGTTCGACCTTAAAGCACATTGCTTGACCCACAGCTTTTTTTCCATTTCTCGTGTTCAAACCAAGTGCCCATGAGCAGCGGAGTGCCAGAGAACGGTCGGCAGAAACAACGGAGGCGACTCACGCAACGTGCCTCGACGAAGGTCGAGAAACAAAATGAGTCGCACGAGAAGGTCAGGAGACGACGCGTGGCCCACTTTCACCGAAACAGGAAGTGAAACTGAGATGAACGCTGAAACAGGAAGACGGCGAAGCTGGACGACTTCACAGATCGTTCAAAAGCTCAGAGACCAGGAGCAACACGACCTCCTGCACTACGCTTCCTCTTCGAGTTTTTAAACCTCTTCAGCCTTCCTGCTTCGACTCTCTTCTCTCACTACAGGAACAGAAACTCTTAAAAACAGCTTTGATCAGAGAAAAACATTTAGCTTTTTTTTTTTTAAAGTCACTTTTAAGTTTCTCTGAGCCAATAAAATTCCCTTCCGTTACCTTCTGATATTACTTCACGTCGTCAGTTTCAGTGTTTTTACTGTCCGTAACCACAGGCGAAGGCATAATGTTTGTGCTCATTTGTCTAATTGTTAGCAAAATATCCTCCACATCACTAAACAGGTAGCGTTTGACTGCTTGTGTGTAAAAAGGCCTCCGGGGAACCCGTAAACCATAACCAGACGTGCAGACTTCCTCAGCAAGACTTTGTTTTTACTTTAACACTTAAAACAGACGAAAAACAACAGAAGACAAAGAAATGTTTCCAAGGCTGGAACAAAAAGAGCAGTTTTAATTCCAACACGGCCTTGGAGCTTTTAATTTCCCTAACTTATCTCTCATCCTCCCTTCATCGTGTCTGAACGTCTGAAACTCTTCCTCCCAGTTTGACTTCCTGCTGCCCTCGTCCTCCTCCGCCTGCGTTGAGCGGACACCTCCCTTCACCTTCTGTCTCTCCCTTTTCGTCCTCGCCGAGTCTCACCTCGAAGGAGTCGGGCCCCCGAGTTTTGGGTTCAGACTCAATTTTCAGCTGCAGCGAGTGCGAAAGCAGAAAAATACCACGGAGGAGGGGGCGGTCAGGTGGACTGGAGTTTAAAGTAATCAGCAATTTGAAACTGAACTACTGAAAATGACAAGTTTTATATTTTAGTTTATTAACGAGCTTCAGATGAAAATCATCAGGAGAGCTAAAAGCTACAGGAAACATAGCATCACTACGTAATGTAGAAAAGTCTTTGTGCCATTTTATCCAAACATTCGGCTGATTGCGAGTCATGACTTCCATTTATCTGTACAAAAACTATGTTCTCTGAATCACATTTTAGCTCACTGGCTTTATCTTCTTAGCTCTGCTCATTTTAGCTCTCAACTGTTTTGCTCCTTTTAGCTTTTAGCTACAATTTGCTAATCTAATCTTTTAGCAACTGCTTTGCTCATTTAAGCTTTTTACTGCAAGTTGTGCTCAAATTAGCCTATAGCTTCAATGAGCCAAAATAATCTTTTAGCTACCATTTGCTACATAAATTTAACTAGTTTTGTTAATTTGAGCTTTCAGCAACAGGTTTTGCTCCTGTTAGCTTTTAGCTATAATTTGCTAATTTAATCTTCTAGCAACTGCTTTGGAAATTTTAGCTTTTAACTGCAAGTTGTTCTCATATTTGCTCTTGGTTTCAAATAGCTAATTGTATTTTAGCTACCATATTGCAATTTAACTTACCTAGTTAAGTTACTGTAATTTAGGCTTTTACCAACTGCTTTGCTCATTTTAGCTTGTAACACAGTTGAGCTCAAATTAGCCTCTATAGCTTCAATTTGCTAAAAGAATCTTTTAGCTACCAGTTGCTACTTAAACTTAACTAGTCTCATTAATTTTAGCTTTTAGCAACAGTTTTTGCTCATTTCAGCTTTTAGCTACAATTTGCTACTCTTTTAGCAACTGCTTTGCTCATTTTAGCTTGTAACACAGTTGAGCTCAAATTGGCCTCTAGCTTTAATTTGCTAACATAATATTTTAGCTTTTAGCTATCATTTACTACTTAAACTTAACTAGTTTTGTTAATTTTAGCTTTTAATAACAGTTTTGCTAATTCAAGCTTTGGTCGAATCAAACTTTTAGCTACAACTTTAACTTTCACTTTTATCTTTGGCTACCATCTTGTTATTTACATTTAACTGTAGTTTTGTTCATTTTAGCTTTTAGTTACAGCTTTGCTAATTGTAGTATTTAGCTGCTCCACATTATTTCTCCGAGTGCACAAAGATGGAAACTTATAAACTGTTACACATTTCTGCTATAACCTTCAGGAAAATCAGGAAAACATAAATCAGCTGAATGAACCGCATTTGAATAAAGAATAACTAAAACTGATCCGTCGACTTATCGAGGTTTTGATCTTAGCTCGGGGTTTGACTGAGACCTGATCAGCAGCCGGGACAATGTGAGCAAACGTTACAGAGGTCCAATAAACCCTCACAGTAAAAAGAAACCACCTCAAAAAGACTTGAAGGACCGTTCTCTGGTGCGTTCAGGTGCAGGTTGTAAATCAGAGCGTCTAACTGTTTACTTCCAGCCATGTTTGTTCCTGTCATCTGGTTTGTTGTTATGTAAACAAAGTTAGTCTAAATGTTTGGTGCCACTCCCGTCTCACTTTGTTGTGGCCGTAACACCCCCCCCCCCCACTGTTTACATAACAACAAACCAGATGACAGGAACACACATGGCTGGAAGTAAAAAGTTAGACGCTCT
>NC_056513.1:9108546-9114469 GCF_014905685.2 Nematolebias whitei | reverse complement strand
GTCCCATCATGACCCCAACGCCCCTGGGGCTTTGTGGGGCTCTGGGAATGTTCCTCCTTCAGCAGGACCAGCTGGAGCCACAGAGCAAGGAAGACCAAGATGCTTAAAAAGTTGACGGCATTAAATCTAAACTTTCACACTCTGAACGAGTCATTAAACACGTTAACGTGATTGAAACGTACAAGAAAACGAGCTCTTCTTCCAGTTTTTGGTCTTTGACAGTGAAAGCATCACTAAATAAACTTATATTTGTCTTTATTTATTTTAAAAGAAAATGTCAACATTTGTCTGACTTAAGTGAAATTTTTAATATATGCTGGGAGGAAAACAACAAAACGTTTTGTTGATTAATTAGTAAAGAGTCTAAAATCTGAAGATCTAGAGTTGGAAACAGGAAGTTGATGAACGGACGGATCTGACCTTGAATCTATAAGAAGTTTAGTTTGTTACATGTTCAGATACAAAATGTTAAAGACGTCCCATCTGTCGCTGCTAAAACACAAGTAGGCATCTGCCAGCTCAGTAACAGTCTAAAGTTTTCAGTGGTGAACCCTCAGGGCCTTCTACATCTTCAGAGAAGGCCTAAGAATTCAGCACATACGGTAATAAAGATCATGTTTATTTTTTAAAAATATAATATTTTTAATATTTATATATATATATATTAAAAAAAAAATTCTAATTTCTCTTATTGTCTGTAAACTACATTGCCATAATTACAAATCCTATTACATCATGAAAATCCCGTTATCCAATCAGATTATTTTAAATTATTGTCCCCATGCAGAAACATGTCTGAAGGAGCTCTCGCATTAGTTACAGTATTACATCGTAACTGAAGGCCTTGCTCCTAGAGTCACGGTTCGCCATCGATACTTTCCTGTAGTTCCTGTGGAGTCTTTAAAGCTCAGTCTAGTTCTGGAAACACACCTGCATTGCTTTCATATAATGTAGGTTTTCATCAACTTTTATTTCCATTTAAGGACGTTGAGGGCCAGCTGGAGCTTGTCCAAGAACCACGGTTGGCTTCGGGTCGTATGTTGCCAATGTCTGCCTTAGATAAAACCACTCAGTACCAGGACTTTTAGAGTACTGCTGCTTTCATAAACCTGCCGGTACAAAGCGTCACCGATGGTACGCTTTGGCCCAATTAAACTACTTTACCCACAGGACATCGGTTAAAAACAGGAAGTCACGACTCGCGTTATGCCACTTCTGACCGAGTCAGATCTAAGAGAGTCCAGTGGTTCAGGAGGCACGGTGCCGAGGAGGCAGCTGAGAGAGCAGCTGGGCGAGTGTTGGGGTTCTGAAAAGGTTAAAGTACACAGTGTGAAGAGAGTCGACGGTCGTTCCTGCGAGGAAACGGTAAATCTGTCAGTAGTTCAAGTCTCTGTCAAACAAAACGCAGATGTTCAACAATAATAATTTATTATAATAAAAATAATGAACGGTCTCCAGCGTTTTACTTAAAAACTTGTATTAAATATTAGTTGAAGTCAATCAAACTGGATTAACTAATTTAACTAACTAGTTTATTAACAGTAAACCAATTAAATCATTATAGAGGATGAACTAACAACCTCCACGGTGGACTAAGCTGGAGTTAGTTTAAAACAGTGGTTCCCAAATCTGGTCCCTGAGGAACACCATCCAGCATGTTTTAGTTGTTCCTCTGCTCCAAAACCTGCGATTTGAATGAAAGAGTGATTAACAGGCTTCTGCCAAAGTTAAGTAATTAAACCACGGAACCAGGTGTGTTGGAGCAGAGAAACAGCTAAAACGTGCAGGATGGTGTGCCTCAAGGACCAGGGTTGGGAACCACTGGTTTAAAAAGACTGTTTAAAATTATTTAAATTCCCCTTTCTCTCCACTTTTTTGATTCCTGCTGCAAACCAAGTGGCTTTCTATAAAATTTCCTTTCAGTTTCGGCATGAAATTACAAATTTTATCACCAAAATAAGAGCCCGTCAATGACAATCAGGAGGAAACTTCATTTCCAACAACATCGTGATTATCTTCTGTCTGCATCAAGCTGAAGGGCGATTCAAAAACACTTTGGGAACTTCGCCCGCTGATGAGGTTTCTCTTGTTGCAGAGAGCTGGGGGAGGTGGAGGACTCGGGGGTGAAAGTGGGGGAGTGAAACAAAGGACGGCTGAAGTGAACTCTGTGCTCATTAGGCCGTGAAACATGTTGCTCTCTGCATCGACTCGAGGATTCTTTGTGTCGGGAGGCTGCAGCTGCTCGGTGGGTCAGAGCTGAAAAATGCAGCTACCTCCGAGCGATGGTCGCTCACAGCTGCTTCAGACCATCAAAACGGCTGGATCTCATCTGTTAAACTCTCCCCCCTGTCCGTTAGTGTTCGGATCGCCTTTCAACAAGTCACAAGTCTGAAGAGCTGCAGCAAAAACAAACAGAATCACCTCCGTCTGCGGCACAAAAACTCTCAAATTCCAGCGAAAACGATCCTGCTTTTCGTTCAAACAGTTTGCTTTGTGTGATGGCGTTTTTCTGCCCAAACGTAATCTGAAAGTTGAGATCCGAATGTAAAGATGTGACACAAACACTCAAAACAATCATCCATTTATCTGTACATCTATTGTACAGCTCTCAACCCACCACAATAAATAAAAACCAGCGGTACGCTCATGTCCTCCGTCTCTGAAGGGTCCGATAGTGAATGTTTGTAGTTTGAAATGAGTGTTTTCTCTGGACTGTAGCTGAACAGGGAATGGAAGTAAACCTTAATGTTTTCAGAGCAAGATATTCAATGGAACCGTACTGGTTAAAAACACAAGAAAGTTAACAAAACAAGCGCTAAATTAGCCACGGCCTTTAGCTGCACGAACATGTTAGGTGTTTCGAATCGAATGAAATTAGGTTGAGAGAAAGTTTTTTTTTTTTACGAGGGATGAAGTCTTAAAGCTTCTTTGCTGATTAAGATTCAGAAGAATATACAGGTATTTATGATAATTCACTGTCCGAGGAGGTGCATTGACTGATCCAGGTGAGTGGAGGGTGATGTTATTCAGTGGTGGAGCCAGGGGGTGGCCAATGGTGCCCTTGGCCACCATAGATTAATACTTGCCCACCCCAATCATTTGAGGAAACTTCATTTTTAAGTAAAATAAACGCTAGAGCCTGTAGTTTCCTCGAATGATAGGGTGGCCAGTTTACATTTATTTATGTATATATAGATATATAAAAATAAATATGGTGTCGGCCATTTTGAATTTTATTGTGGCAACCCTATCTTCTATAGGGACCTTCGGCTACATCCTCACTTAGAACCTTGGATGAGTAGGTTGTATAGACAGAAGTAAAAGTTAATGGGACCACAAAAATGACGGCACTTTGCCATCGTCTCCATTCTCATCGTCTCCACACTGCACCATTTAAGGGACTGCCTACTGCCAGTACCTCCACCGCTCAGCCCAGTTTACGGGACCACCTTGTTCATGGTTTCAAGCGAACTGTCCCAAAAGACGATTCTGACGTAAGCAGACAGCAGCCGTTGATTGGCCACTGAACGACCTCCGAACTACATCTGAACCACCACTTCCTCATCGTGTGCCACAAGAAATGAAAGCATTTATCGCGATATTGGAGACGATGGCTACACTCAGACTTATAAGCAGTGCCGGGATAAGCTAAAGAAGTCCTGTAATAGGGCGATTAAGGACCACAATGGGCGGAGTGGCTTGAACACAACGACCAGTTACAATACCGTCCACAGAGCAGGGAAACAAGTCACCGTGACAAATCACCTCCACCTGAGAAGAACGGATAAGACGAGAACCGAGTGGAGCCGCACTCATCAATGGCAAAGAGACTATCTATAAAGATAGAACCAGCTCTGTACTGACCCGGGTCAGCCTGAGTCGAGACAGGGCAAAAAAAAACGAGCCCACATATGACGCACATTTCTGACAAGTCGGGTTCGGATTTATGGAGTTTGAGGGGTAAGAAAAAATTGGTTAATCTGTCCTGGCATTAATCTGATGAGAAATGTTCTTCAAATCCGACTCCCATCTCTGCGTGGAGCTTGTGGACCACGAGTTAGTTTCTCCTCATCATCCTAATTAGGATTCGTTGTCCGTGACACCGACCCGAGCCAGATGTTAAATCAGCGCAGTAGAATAATCTGGAGTCTGTTCGTCATTTTGACACATCTGAACACGAGAAGACGTCCCGTGATGTTGTGTAATTCACAACGGAGTCAAAAAGCAGAACCCAAAAACAAGCTGGGTCTGAGCGGCGTCTGGGCACCAATTCCCACGATGGAAAACAAGAATAAAATCTAATCAAATTAATGGCACAGAATTTGTTTTTATTGATGCATCTGTATTATTCTGATCAATCCCAAATGTTTTCCCACATTTTAAAATTAAGATAAAACAAAAACAACAACAAGACGCAGCTCGTCTGCTCAGGATGACAACAAACAGCCACAAGAGGAAAAGTTTAGAGGAAAAACCAGGAAGTGTTTGATGAACCGAACAATTCAAGAGTCAAATCAAACAGGAGAGCTAACGTTAGCCTCACTTCAGCTAACTCCTTCCTGTGAAAACATCAGCAGAAACAAAACGCCAGTTCATCCACAGCTTCATAGCCGAACGTGCAGAAAAAGACCCTCAAGGAAAGCTAAAGGCCACCAGGCGAAGAGGTGCTGGAACACACCAAGCGCCTCTGTCAAAACCAAAACAACCAAATCTAAATTTACCTTCAACCATCAGTCAAAACATTTCACAGGCTGCAGCTTCAGAAACCACCAAATCATCTGAGAAACCCCAACAGCTTCACTGCTTCAGTCTGGACCGAACCCTGCAGATGTGGCCCGGTTCAGCATATTTCATCCACGTTCTGATCCAAATAATTATCGTGCCAACATCTGGCTGACTGCTGTGAACTGCTGCGTTGGATCACCGAGCAGACGGTTCTCATGCGAGAGTCCAAACAGAACTGCTGTTCCAGCCGGTCCGCAGTAAGTTTTGTCTTTACCCAAAAAAAAACAAAAAAAAAAAAAAAAACAGCAGCAGACGTGACATCGTCCTGTCAGGGACTGCCATCTTTCATAAGCTGAAGTAAGGAACACTGAGCGGACCGGGTGCCGCAGAACTGAGGCGTCGTTTCTGCTAAAAGTGACGTCATCAAGCAGAACAACAGCTGAAGTTTTCAGTGGTTCCCAACCCTGGCCCTTGAGGAACACCATCCTACACGTTTTACTTGTTTCCCTGCTTTGACACACCTGATCGGAATGAATGGGTGACTAACAGGTGTCTGCAGAACTTGAGGAAGTAATTAAATCACTGAATCAGGTGTGTTGGAGCAGAGAAACAACTAAAACATGCAGGATAGTGTTTCTCGAGGACCACGGTTGGGAACCACTGTACCAGACAGACAAACATAAACAGGTTCAGGTTGGAAGAGTTCAAAATAAGAATCTGGGTCTGTTAAAAAAATATATATCTATCCCTCAGCTCCTTCAAGCTAGCCTTTTGTTCATTTTATCCTTAGCCAGCTCTTCAGCTTCTGTTTAATGTTTCACATCTTTAACGTTTTTATTTTTCCATCTTTTAGCTAGCTAGTTCAGCTAATTTTAGCTTCCAGCCAGCATGCGGCTACTTTTAGCTTCCAGAAGAGTGTTTGGCTTCTTTTAGCTTCCAGCCAGCGTTCAGCTTCTTTGAAGCTTCCAGCCAGCGTTCAGCTTCTTTGAAGCTTCTAGTCAGCGTTCGGCTTCTTTTAGCTTCCAGCCAACGTCCGGCTTCTTTTAGCTTCCAGCCAACGTCCGGCTTCTTTTAGGTTCTAGACAGCGTTCGGCTTCTTTTAGGTTCTAGACAGCGTTCGGCTTCTTTTAGGTTCTAGACAGCGTTCGGCTTTTTAGCTTCCAGCCAACGTCCGGCTTCTTTTAGCTTCCAGCCAACG
>NC_056513.1:9108148-9108536 GCF_014905685.2 Nematolebias whitei | reverse complement strand
CAACGTCCGGCTTCTTTTAGCTTCCAGCCAACGTCCGGCTTCTTTTAAGTTCTAGACAGCGTTCGGCTTCTTTTAGGTTCCAGAAAGCGTTCGGCTTCTTTTAGGTTCCAGAAAGCGTTCGGCTTCTTTTAGCTTCTAAGCATTTGGCTTCTTTTAGCTTCCAAGCGCTCGGCTTCTTTTAGCTTCCAAGCGCTTAGCTTCTTTTAGCTTCCAAGTGTTCGGCTTCTTTTAGCTTCCAGCCAATGTTCAGCTTCTTTTAGCTTCCAGCCAATGTTCAGCTTTTGTTTTTAAGCTTCCAGACAATATTCGGCTTCTTTTAGCTTCCAGCCAATGTTCAGCTTTTTTTTTTTTAAGCTTCCAGCCAATGTTCGGCTTCTTTTAGCTTCCA
>NC_056513.1:9105020-9108138 GCF_014905685.2 Nematolebias whitei | reverse complement strand
AAGCTTCCAGCCAATGTTCGGCTTCTTTTAGCTTCCAGCCAATGTTCGGCTTCTTTTAGCTTCCAAGCGTTCTGCTTCTTTTAGCTTCCAGACAGTGTTTGGCTTATTTTAGCTTCCAGCCACCTTTCAGCTTTGTTTAGCTTGAACTCTGTGGTTATGCTTCATTTTCTCTGGTTTGTGTTTAAAATATTTTGTAACTTTAAATAAAAATCAGCTAAAATAATAAACTTTTAGTAGCTTCAGCTGACAGGAACATATTTCTGTGCTCAACAACTTTCCATGCAGAAACTATAAATCTGCTTTTCACTCTTTTATCAAACAGATGGTCTCAAAAATAAAACAAAAGATTTATTTTCTCCAAGCCAACAAAGCAGGGTTCGGCACAGAGTCCGACCTCACCTGTGTCCTGCCGGAACTGGTGCATGGACTGCAGGTCGATGATGTAGGGCGACAGTCTGCTGTCCACCTGGCCGAGGACCACGCTCCCTCCGCGGGGGTCGCTGCTCCGGACGGCCGCCTCGATCTGGTGGGAGACGGCGGGGCTGTAGGGCCGCCACCGCCCGTGTTCGTTCAGCCATTCCCACACCACCACCGCGGAGGCCAGGAGCATGTTGTTCCCGGTGGCCCTGGAGGGGAGATCACAAATAAACCGAAACAGAAACACTGTTATCCGCTGGAGGTGAGGGGGCAGCGGCCGCTGCTGCCGCCGAGGCCAACCGAACCACACATCAGCCTGTTTTACTCGTTTTTATCAAAATCCTCCCGAGTGTCTGAGCTGCTGTCCACCTCGTGATGAATTAATAAAAGGCCGACCGGAGCATGAAGCTAACGGAGCCTTACATGGAGCAGCTAACGCCGGCGCATTCTCCAGCGAGGACCCGAGCTCCTCGCGTGGCCCCGCGGGCGAAGGGAGCCCCGCTCCCCGCTCCGCTGAGCTCCTCGACCGGGGAGGCGGCCTGGCTTTGGTCCGCTCAGTTTTCGGCCTTTTTTTTTTTTTTAATGTATTTTTTGAAGCGGAACCCTCCGCGTTGGCGTCGATCAGTGGATAGTTTGTAGCGGAACAGAACCGAACTGGTCGGGGTGTTCCACCGAACCCGGCTCGGGGCGGAAAGCGGCGTCTTCCAACGGCTCAACTAGCTCCGCGACAACTCCCCAACCCGTCGCCCAAAACAGGTCCGACCGGTCCGGAACCAGCCGGGAACACAACCCCGGAGTCTCTCAACGGAACTGGGCTTTGGTTCTGAACATTTAACCCCCTGAAGAATAAAAGCAAGAACCAGCTGCAGAGAAACTAGTCACCTGTTGTGGGTCTCCTGCGTCCTCCCTTCAGGTCCGAGACTTGTGGAGCAAACTTTAACCAAGTCCTTCATGAAGGACTCAGTCGAGCCATGGCTCCTCTCGCTCCCTATTTATATTAAAAATGAAAAACACAGAGAACTGCTCTCTATTTGGGTTAGAAAGGGAAAAGGGTGCTATCCTTTGGCGTCCATGTTCGCTCCTAAACAACCAACATCCCGCAACCCCCCCAACCTCCCTCCAGGCTCCTTCCCCCCCACCACGCCTAGAAATCCCCCCGAGCTACAAAACACGATACAAAATGACTCCACGCTCAGTTATTTGGACACAGTTTGCACAACTTTCCCTTGATGTAAATCAATCTCTTTAAGAAATAGTCAAATGACCTGTTAATATTTTTATTTATTGATGCGCTTGTCTAATCACTAAAAGGAAACATTGCTGCCCCCTGGTGGGTGAATGAGAAATAGCACACAATGGGATTTTCACCTCGTTGTCGTTTTAGAAGCTTCTAAGTTGTTTTAATTATATTGATATGTGACCAATGGTATATTTTAGTGAAAAATATTTGAACCGTACACCTCACTACTAGTCAAATTTAATGTTATACGGAAATGTTTTAGTGTTTTTAAAGAATAGACGAGACCGTAAACATCACGGCTCCATAGCTCAGGGGTTAGAGCACTGGTCTTGTAAACCAGGGGTCGCGAGTTCAAATCTCGCTGGGGCCTGAAATTATTATTATTATTATTATTATTTTTTTTTGGTTCTATGTGATCGTTACATGATTGTCTGTATGTGTTTGGACTGAGAAATAACGAATATAACTGATAAGAAAGACATATAAATAAACCACTTTGTTCATGACATTCTTCTAAAAAGTAGTTCTTTTAATGCCTGAACATTATTTTTTGGAAGACGGTGACTAAATTTAATTTTCACGATCTTTGAGACAAATACAATTTTGTGTTTGGAAACGAAAAGGAAAGTAACTGAACTTCTAAGACGTAAGTAAAGGTAATTATTGTTTGGTTAACCACGGAGTCTATCATTTTAGCAAGAAATATGACCAAAAGCAGGCAGCTAACTCCGTTAGCTCACTAGCTAGCTAATATGTAACATTAGCTTAAAGTTAGTGTATATCGACATTAAAAAAAATTATCTTGGACTAAATCACAATATGCGAAACAAAGAAAAAAAACTGGTGGTCATGAAGAGAACATGAAGCGTTGTGTATACCTTCTGCTTCAGAGCCCGGATAGCTCAGTCGGTAGAGCATCAGACTTTTAATCTGAGGGTCCAGGGTTCAAGTCCCTGTTCGGGCGAACGATCTTTTGCCATTCCAGTTTTTAACGTTACATCCTTTACGCTTAAGGATTTGAGAAAATAAGACGTAGCCCTAACAACTCTCTGCTTAAATGTTTCCTTTTCTAACCCAAGAGATGTGTGTTTCCATCCGATCAACGAAAGAGCTTTGTTCCGGTACGCGCCGACTTCCGAAACAAGACAGCCAATGAGATGCTACCAATTTGAGCGTGCGTCCAATCAGAATCTAGGATTCGTTCTGGCTGTCTTCATAGACCCGCCTCCGCTGTTCTTGCATTTGTAAAATATTTTGCCCATAAATTTCATACCATGTTACTTTATAAATATATTTTTTTGCCAGTTAGAATGCACATCTAGAGAACAAATCTGAAACTCGTATAAAAAATAAATATATATATTTTTATTATTATAGCACTGTATGTAACACTATATACACTGCAGAATCAGATATTTTAAACATACAATCCTTAAAATTTTAACCCGATATATATATATA
>NC_056513.1:9076806-9095020 GCF_014905685.2 Nematolebias whitei | reverse complement strand
GTCTCTTACAGGCTAAAATCGTGTGTAACGCTAAAGACACGGCGCACACCCGAGCAGAGCGGGAGATCCTGGAGAAAGTGAGACACCCATTCATCGTGGACCTGCTGTACGCCTTCCAGACCGGAGGAAAGCTCTACCTCATCCTGGAGTGTCTGAGCGGTGAGACGGGAACGATGGACGACATGAACTGGCTCAGGGAGACGGGGTTTTGTTAGGAAGAGAGAACAAAAAATAGAAAAAGCTCATTGACTTTGATGGAAAAAATTAAAAGTGAGTTGGATAAAAGTTGGAGTTTTAATTTCAGGTAAAATATTTTAATCAAAATGAGCAGAAAGACGGACAGAAAAACCAGAAGGAAAAATTATAAAGAAACAAAACACAAATTGACCAAAAACAAGCACAAGGAGATAAAAATAACAGAAACAGACAAAATGGTTACACAAAAAGACAAAACGGATGCACACAGACAAAAAGGATGCAGAAAAAGACAAAAAGGACACACAAAATGACAAAAAGGACACAACACACAAAATGACCAACAGAACACACAAATTGACCAACAGGACACACAAAATGACCAACAGGACACACAAAATGACCAACAGGACACACAAAATGACAAAAAGGACACAACACACAAATTGACCAACAGGACACACAAAATGACCAACAGGACACAACACACAAAATGACAAAAAGGACACAACACACAAAATGACCAACAGGACACACAAAATGACCAACAGGACACACAAAATGACCAACAGGACACACAAAATGACCAAAAGGACACACAAAATGACCAACAGGACACACAAAATGACCAAAAGGACACACAAAATGACCAAAAGGACACACAAAAAGACCAGCAGGACACACAAAATGACCAAAAGGACACACAAAATGACCAAAAGGACACACAAAATGACCACCAGGACACACAAAATGACCAAAAGGACACACAAAATGACCAACAGGACACACAAAATTACCAAAAGGACACACAAAATGACCAAAAGGACACACAAAATGACCAACAGGACACACAAAATGACCAACAGGACACACAAAATGACCAACAGGACACACAAAATGACCAACAGGACACACAAAATTACCAAAAGGACACACAAAATTACCAACAGGACACACAAAATGACACAAAAAAGGACACACAAAAGGCAAAAAAACACACAGACAAAAAAGACAAAGACAACAGGGCACACAAAAAGACAAAGGATGCATAAAAGGCACAAAATGACAAAAGGACGCCCAAATAGACAAAAAGGACAAATAAAAAATAAATAAATAAAGGATGCATAAAAGATGAAAAGAAACATGAGACAAACTGGAAACATTAAACGACACAAAAAGGACACGAGGAGATGGAGCAAATATGCTGATGTGGATTTAAAGTGCACCAAGTTTTAAAAAACATAATTTTCAACCAGATGAAAATATAAAGTTCAATGTTTGAAAAAGTCTAAAAGTTATAATAAACAAAAGTCCTGGCTGTACTGTCCTGAACGTGCTGAACATTTCGACATCTGAGCAGCTAAAACAGCTGAAAGTTTGCTAACGTATCGACGGCCCAAAAAGAAGTCCGTTTAGACGATGACTCAGCCGATGAAGAACCGAAGGAGCGATCTCTGACTCTGTGTTCCTGCTCCTCAGGAGGAGAGCTCTTCATGCAGCTGGAGAAGGAGGGCATCTTCATGGAGGACACGGCCTGGTGCGAGTTGTCTCCTAGCGGTGAAATATTTGCACGCTAACGGGGTTTTTGATTTGGAGCAGCTTCAGCGTAGGTTCGTTGTTCCTGTAAGTCGTGAACTTGAACTCTGTACGTGTTTAGCTTCTACCTGGGAGAGATCATTCTGGCCCTGGGTCACCTCCACTCCAACGGGATCATCTACCGAGACCTGAAACCGGAGAACATCATGCTCTGTCACCATGGTAACGCACCGCACAAGGAACGGAGGCCGTTTGTGTTTTTGTGATGGTGTCTTTTCATACCGATGTTGTGTTTAAGGACACATCAAGCTGACGGACTTCGGCCTCAGCAAGGAGTCGATCCACGACGGAAGCGTCACGCACACTTTCTGCGGCACCATCGAGTACATGTGAGTGTCGCCGAGCGCCCACGCTGCCAATCCCTCTCTGCTTCATTTTTATCTAACAAGACACAAACCTGGCAACACAAATTAAAACTTTTTGTTTTTTTAACAACACTGTTCTCTGTAAGGCTGATAGCACTCCGGTGCCGTGCCGGATCTCCGAATCAGACCCTAGACATAAAACGGCTGTCGGAGCCATCAACAGCCTCGGCAGACTTCCCACCCTCACTGACCGATTTAAAAATTCACGTCTGCTCTTTCTTTGCTGAGCTACATCTGTCATTTACCATCGCTCCTCCACTCTTCAGTTTATGTAAGAAGTTAGAGGAGGATAAAATCACCCTCACGCACTTGTCCGAGGCAGCATGCTAGCTATGCAATCACACGCTATCTCACCAGAGTTTTAAAATAATCTGAAATGCTAAAGATTGCCATTTTTTTTCTCAACGTCAATGAAGCCACGGACACTTGTTTAAATGTACTGGTTAGATTTTATGACGAGGATGCAGGTAGGGTGAAAATACTGCAGCTTACCAGCAAAAACATAAACGCTTCGAATGCCAAGGATGCTGGAACTAAAATACCAGTTATACTGGTAGGTTATATTGGTACGTTATGTGATAAAACTGCATTTCAGTGTTTGGATAATTCTGTTTTAAAACTGATCCCCCCCCCCATTTATTTCTCATTATTTTTCAGTTCTTGAAGCACTTTATTTTATTATTGGTAGTTGAACTGAATTTTCAAATTTCTCAAGTATGCTATGTTTTTTTTTTTTTTTAGGTTTCTATTTTGGATTTGTTTCCCATCATTTACTAAACTTTTAATTGTTTTGAAGAAACAATTTTAGGATTATCGTATTATCTATGGTTCGTTGTTGCACAGTAACTTTTTCAAAGCTGTATTTGAAATAAATGGTGCATATTTTGCAACAATGTTTTCTTTTTAAGAAAAATGAATGGGTGTCCTTGTCCATGCCCTTTAGTCAGTGGTTAGGCTAAGTTAAGCCGCTTTGCCATTGATAAGTGCGATTCCACTTGGCTATCGTCTTCTCGGTTCTTCTCAGGTGGAGGTGATTTACCACTGTGACCTGTTTCCCGCTCTTTGGGCGGTATCGTAACAGGTCATTGTGTTAGAGCCACTCCACCCATTCATCACCCTATAATCAGACTTCAATTTCTTAAGCTTACTTACTGCTTGTAAGTCCAAATGTAGCCACGCTGTGCTACGATATCTCTCGGTAAATGTAATTTCTTGTTGTGCTCTCTGGGTCATCCTGCTGTCTGCTTACGTCAAAGTCGGCCCCTTGGAGTAGTCTGAACCTCAAACAAGGTGGTCCCTTAAACCGGGCTGAGTAGGGGTGGGTGCCGGCAGTGGGCAGGCCCTTAACTGGTGCGGTGGGATGCTAAGCCCATGAGAGTTGAGACCGTGTGGAAAAGCGTCATATGGCTACTAATCCAAGTTTACTTAGGAGTACCACTTCCTCCTACTGACCTTTCTTGGTATTACTGTTGTATGTGTAGACTCTGTAATCGTGCATTCGCTCCAAGAGCTACTAAAGCTGTAAAATCACTTTTGTCCCTCATAAAGCATAGCTGCTAAAATATCTGTGTCCGTTCATGACATGCGCATTGCCCTTTCATTTCCAGCCTAAATGCGTACATTTTTCATAAAGTCTAGCAGTTTTGAACTTCATTTAGTTGCTCATTTCCCAATTTTTGTAGCTTTAGTCATTTTGTTTACACTTAACTTGAAGGGAGTGACATATTGGTGTCATGAACCTGTCATAAACATGACGTGCATCATGAACATTAATGACACTCTTCCAATGGTCATGACTGATGTCATTGAATGTCTTTTGTTTTTTGTAATGTAAAAACTGACACCGTTTGAGATGCTGACACTTTACGACAACAGTTATGACCATTAGGAGTGCCATTAATGTTCATAATGCATGTTATGTTCATGTCACCCCCCTCAAATAAAGTGTTACTGTCATTTGTGTCACTGTTGTCAGTAGAAAGTGAATTACTTCTGATTTTTACAGCTTTACTAACTGTTGTTGTGAACACACAGTAAAAGCAGCAGGCAGTGAAGTGATTAATTAAAAGCAGGGCTGGATTACTGAATGGGCCTACCACCCCCTGGGGCCCAAGAGCTCAGGGAGCCCTGAAGCCTGGGGCTCTGCCCAAAGAATCTACTGTAATATATCTATGTTGTATATATCTATCTGTATATGTCTTGTCTGAATGCCGTCTGCTTATTTCCATACATTTCAACAAAATCTATCATTTAAGGGTCTATTTTCTACATTTTCTCCTGAGGGAGCATATTCTCAGACGGACCAATTAGCTTCTGGTAAACTGAGTTCCGATAACTAAGTCAGCTAAAAAAAACCTCTCTCCACCCCCCGAAAAAAAAAAATGTGTACATGAGAACGGGGACTCACACAAAACTGTTATGCTAAGCAAAACATAACAAGGTACTGAGCATGCATCAGGATAACAAGGTACTATCTTCTGACCTCACAGTGCTTTCCCCCTTATACATACCAGGAACAACCTCTAACTCATGGTGTCAGTTTATATCAAATAACAGAGACTTTAACATACTGTAAATGTCAAACCAAACCTGAACAGGACATTAACAAGAACAACAGATTTCCACTCTCGGAAACATCGCAAACACTCAAAAACATTACATACTGAACGTAATTCCTACAAGGTGAGCTAACATCCTTTGCAGCGCACAGTCTGTCTGGGACGTGACTCACACATTTCACACATCTTGGCTTTAATCTGGTGCATACAAATATTCATCTTTTAGCGTTACTAATGTTTAATTATAAGAACTAAATTAGCTGAAACTCGAGTCGAAAGGCTCCACGCTCCTGCTGCAGTGACGCTGTCTTTTCCTCTCTTCTGCAGAGCTGGGAGCTCTGTCTCAAATGATGAACTGATGACATCATTTGTGACGGAGAGAATAACAGTTACTTTGTAATTAGTTTATAAAAGTAGTTAATTGCAAAGAGGACCGCTAAAGTGAGTTACCGGTAATTCATTAAAGTAAATGACATGAGGGAGAAGTCCGACACACATTGAATGCATCATTCTGCTTCAGCACAGCAGAGTTCTTCTCCGCCTCTTTTGGTTCCACTGGTCTGGATTAATTTCTGTAAGCTTACCTCTGAGCGGGACATGGACGCTTTACCTGTGATTTATGAACCGTTTTGAGTTGTGTTCACTTATGATGTCACATTACAGACAGTCTTACAGTGTATGATAAAGTTAGCTGTTTTCAGTTAGCGTTAGCTTCCGCTAATTCTTTTCAAACCTGTTTAGCGGCTTAGTATTAGCAATTTTTTTGTCAGTTAGCAGGTTAGCTGTTAGCAAAGCTAACATTTTGGCTAGCTGTGCCAGACACTGGTATTAGTATCCAAAGCTAACAAGTAAAGGGAGAAAAACAGGGGCCTTAAGATATAGCTCTGTGGAACCCCAAAAACTAAAGAAGCAGAGGAGGATTCAGGACCGGCTATATTGATGCACATGTGGATCTGTCTGCCAGATATGACCTAAACCAGCTTAGCTTGGTACCACAGAGACCCACTTGGTGATATAAAAGACACTGAAATGTTCTTTAACATTGACTAATGCATCAATTACATCAACTTTGGCTAAGATTTAGTCTTTAATTCTCATCGTTTGCATAACAGCCATATTTTTACAGAATCGTAACCTGTGCAATGTTTTCAAGCTGCACATTGCGATTTATTCCCTCAACAATTTGCTGTAAATGTGTTAAAAATGATAAATTTCCTCTCCAGAGCCAAAGGTTGCAGACCCCTGGAGGATCAAACAATTCCTTTCTTTTTTGTGTGGGGTCCTAAAACTTTCAAGACAACTACTGGTAGTATTTTTTATTCTTGAATATGTTCCTCTTCTCTTTGGGCCAACAGGTGTCAGGTTTGGGTCCCGTGTCTCTGGTTTTTCTTCAGTTCAGATTGTTATGGTCATCGTGTCTCAGATTGACAGGGAATCTGCACCGTCATGCTGCCGAGTTGTTTAAAACTGGACCGAATGTTGAGTTGAAACTTTTCAGCTTAACGTTGATGCGTTTGTTCTGTCCGGGCTGCTTGTTCCCCTGCAGGGCTCCAGAGATCCTGAGCCGCTTGGGTCACAACAGAGCCGTGGACTGGTGGAGCCTTGGGGCCCTGATGTACGACATGATGACCGGATCGGTGAGCTGGCACCGCTTCGCAGAAGAGCTTCTTTAGAGTCTTATTTCATCGCTTCATATCTTTAAGTTCAGTGTTTTGAGCCTATCCAGTCAAACCGAACATCTTAGACACGTGGAGTTCCTTTAAATGACGTCTGCAGTGGTTGTTGTTTTTTGGAGGATTTGTTCGTAACTTTAAACCTTGTTTTTTTGTCTCTCCAGCCTCCGTTCACAGCTGGAAACAGGAAGAAGACGATTGATAAGATCCTGAAGTGTAAACTCACCCTCCCTCCGTACCTGACGGTCGATGCCCGAGACCTCATCAAACAGGTGGAAACCCAGATTTTGTTTATATTATTCCTCAGAACACGAGAAGTGAAAGCCTCTTAATGAGTTAACAAAGTTCATGCTCAATCATCCAGGTACCAAATCCTAAAATTATAGTTGGGTCATCCGGACAGTTTCTAACTGGGTCATTGTAATCTTTAAAAATAGATTTGAATGTTTCTTTAGACACTGGTCGACTCGGCAGGAATAACTTCATTATGGAAGAAAACGACTGAAATGAAACATAAAAATGACTACTTGACGACGATTCAAACATAAATCATAAATAAATCATCTGAAGTTTCCTCCCCATTAGTCATGTAATATGATAATAATGATGACGTAATGTCCATCTTCTATAGTTCTTCTGTCCAGCAGCTGATTTTTAGCCCCTCCCTTTGACAAAAACACAACTTCTAAAACACAAATTTCTTTTTGTTGACAACTAAATGAGCAGTGAGGATACTGGATGTAACTCCACTGAACTTTTCCAGATGTTTATTTATGATGAGCCCACATCAGACGGAGGAACCGTCTCTGTTTCAACTTAGAAACCGAAGTTTTATTGTTGAAATTCCACATTCGTGTTTCGGTTTAACCTCCCTGAGCGACGGGGTTTGGATCGGTCGGCGGTGGTTTGTTGTGGGGATCAGAACGAGCTCGTTCACACGTTCGGCGTTCCCACAAACCCTTAAGGACAGAACTGAGAAGACCTCCGGTGTCGGAGATGAAAGTTCGATTTTAACAAAGTGTGAAATCAAAATGTTTGAACTTATTAAACTTTAAACGGTCCGGTTGTGATCAGATTAAAGTTACAGTTAATAAAACGTCCTAAAAACAGGTTTATTGTCTGATTTTAAGCAGCTGCAATACTTAAAGTTTGGCTGCAAAAGAACAGGGCTGCTCGATTATTACAAATACTGTAAAAATAATCTGGATTATTCTGAGCAGTTTTATATTCTGGATTATTGAAATCATTAATCGGTGAAGTTGGAAAATGACTTCTAAAGTAAATTAAATGTATCACCTGGATAAAATAATAAGCAGTAGAGTGCACTTCAAATATATTGTAGGCCTGTTTAAAATCTGAATTTGCTCTTTTTTTAATTGTTTTTAAATTAAAGTAGTTTTTCACCTACAACATTTTAATAAAAATATTTAAATAAATATTCAGAATTTTATGAATATTGACAGATATTCAGCTGATGCATTAAAGAAGCAGACGAGCCCACAAAGCAGAAAATGGCAGATTTATTTAATTTTTGTTGATTATTCTGTTTTTGTGATTGTTTGGAGCTAAAATGAAAATTAAAACAACATAATTAAGTAATTTCCTAACCGTACGATCATCTTCAGTTGGTCAAATGTTTCTTTGTTGTTTTTTCCAGCTGTTGAAGAAAAATCCATCCAAACGACTCGGCTCAGGGATAAACGACTCTGCTGACATCCAGGTAACTCCACGATCTGTCTGGAACCAAAACTGCTTCAGATTATTTAAAAACAACAAACGAACATAGAAGATGTGATGATTGGAAAAAAAAAAAAGTGTTACTGAAGCCAAAATACAACATGTTGTTGGTTTCCAAAATGTAACTGAAGTAAATCGGAAAGAGAAGAAAGGTTTTAGGCTGAGCCGACAGTTAGTTTTGCTCTTTATCTACTATAAGTCTTTTATTATGCCAATAAAATTAAGCTCAGAAAGACGTAAAATATAAAAAATGAGAACCACGGTCAAAAACTTTCCTTTCTCTTTGTTTTTAGAGCTGTATTAATAATCTATTATCTATGTAATAATTATTTTTTACTTTTAATTATAATTTTTTTATAATTTTCATTTAAAAATCACCTTTTTTAAGCTCTCTCTATATATATACATACATTTTCCTTATTTTTGCTTATTTTTTATACAGAACAGAACATTGGGTTAATTTAATGCACAAGCCACAGAAACAGAAATGCTTGATAAAATAAATCAAACTAGAGAAATTGCATTTCCTGCGACAGTGCAGTGTGAATGCTTATTACAGAAGAACCTGCTGAAAAATTGCTCTAATGTAGTTGAAATTAAAGAACAAGCCTAAATTAGCAGAAGAAGGCAGAAAGAATACATATTTTCTGAAGCATGTTTAAATAAACAGAAATTAGCAGAAAGGGTAGGAAAGTAGCTAAAAAAAAAACTAAAATCATCCCAAAATAGCTGAAAAATAGCTGAAAGGTAGAAATAAGCTTCAACTACCAGAAGTGGAAAGAGCTTAAATGAGCTTAAAAAATGTGGAATTAGCTGAAAAAGCTAAATCTTGTATAAAAACAGCTAAATTGTAGCTGAAATAGCAGACAAAGGTAAAACTTGCAGAAATAAGCTGAAAGGAGAATAACAAGCTAAAATCAGCAGAAAGAAGTTATAAGCCCCCACATTATGTAGTTAGCAGAAATAATCTGAAAAGAGCACAAACAGCTGAAAAAAACGGCAGCTGAAATTGGCTGAGAGCAGCTGAAAAAAGTATAAATTTGCACAAAGAAGCTGAAGCAGAACAAAATGTGAAAGGAGCAGGAAAAGGTTGTAAACGGATCTAAAGATGTGAAGGATGTAAAATGGGCTCAGTTCATTTTCTATGAGAAATGATAATAAAATATTTCAAAAACCTAAAGTTGCACCACATACCAAAAGTCACAGCTGGATCGTCCTGAAAGAGCTGAACTTATTGATTTATGATTTGTTGGAATAGCTTGAAAACTGCAGGACGCGGATCGCGCTGAAAGCCACATGGAAGAAGAACGGATCACAGTCGTGTGACTGCAATAAAACACAATAAAACACCAGATGAGGTCAAAATAATCAAACTGTAATTGGTGCTGTGGTGAAAGGCTGTTCAGACTCTGATGTGTTTGAATGTCCTTTAAGACAGAAGTTACAGATTGTTTATGAAGATGGGCGGGGCCCTGTTCTGCAGTGTCGGTATAGACGACTGGTTAGCTGTACAGCAGCTCATCGACAGGCGGTAAATGTGCCATGTGTGGCTCATTTCTTTACAGAGACATTCCTTCTTTAAAACCATCAACTGGGACGAGCTCCTGAAGAAGAGGCTGGAGCCGCCGTACAAACCACAGCTGGTTGGTCCTCTCTTCAGCTGCTTTCACCGTTTTACTTCTTGGGTCGCCGTCTCTCACCTCTTCGTCCTCGTTTGTCTCACGCTAGCAGTCAGAGGAGGACGTGAGCCAGTTTGACACCAGGTTTACCCGTCAGACCCCGGTGGACAGTCCGGACGACACCACGCTGAGCCACAGTGCCGAGCTCGCCTTCGCTGTGAGACTCTCTGCTTTCCGGATGTCTAAGTGTCTGTTTGATCGTCTCACTGATTGTTTTTCCAAACTGATCGGCGGTGTTGATGTTTTCCACCAGGGTTTCTCCTTCGTGGCTCCGTCTGTCCTTGAGAGCCTGAAGGAGGGGTTCTCGTTCGAACCCAGATCCCGTCGCGTTCGCCGTCACAACAGCAGCCCACGCACACCCATCAGGTAAGAAAAGTCACGTGTCTGTCCGCTCCTCAAACCAACCCTGGAACGTTGGTGACAAATAAAAACTTTACAAACGTGTATAGTTACCGTACTTGCCGCCGTACACGTCGCATCTGTTATGCGTCACCGCCGACAACCCGGAAACGTGGGCCGGTGTTGTGCCAAAAATCGATTGGCTGCCAAACGGCGGCCGCGAGAGCGTGCACGGGAGGACTTTAACGAGAATTTAACAAGATTAACACTTAAAAACATTTATTTGTTTGCTTGAAATTATCTCAGTTGAACTTTTACTTAATAAATGCACTTTACCGCTCAAATCAGCTGCATTTCGCCTGGGCGGCACAGAGAAATGCAGCTGATTTGACGTTTGATCCAGGAGTTCCGGAGCGAGATGAAGGTGGCTTTTTATGGCAAGCTAAGTGTCTCATTAATAGCCACTTTTACTTATTAAGGAGATACTTGGCTTGCCATATAACTCGACCAGATAGATCTATCTCTCTCTCTCTATATATATATATAGAGAGATATAGATTTAGATAGATAGATATAGATATACAGTAGTTAGATGGATGGATGGATGGATGGATGGATGGATGGATGGATGGATGGATGGATTGATGTTTGGATTGGTATTGCTATATTTTCTTCAAAAAAGTTCTAGTTTGAAACATGCCGGGCTTTTCATCTTCATTTCTTCTAAATCCTGGTTTTTTTTTTTTCAGTCCTTTGAAGTTCTCTCCTGCCGGACCCTTTAAATCCAGTATGGACGGTGAGCCGGACCTTTTCTCTCCGGTGTCTCCACCAGCAGCTCCGCCTCGGGTCCCGCTGGAAAACGGACCCACCACTCAGCCCATCAAGACGCCTTCGAGGAACAAGAAGAAGAAAGGACACCAGAGATGAAGAGGACACGGATTCAGCGCTCATGTTTTCTGCTGAGCACCATGAGTTCTGACCCGGTGTTGAAGCTCAAACTCTTTGTCCGTTTATTTTATTTTATTTTTAATGGTTCAGATAACAGCTACTGGGACTAATCAGGTTTAAAGTCCCCAGCTGTCTCCTGTTGATTTAACACCGGATCTTTTTATTTACAAAGCTTTAATTGATGTATTTGGACTGATGGCTATGTCACACTGAGGCAGTATTACACAAGAAAAAAATATGAAATATAATTTAATTAAGGCCAAACAAGCCATTGATTTTTCTCCACCAGCTCCTGGGCATGAGCTCGAGTGGTCAAGGTCGGCGCCTGACGGATCGAGCGCTAATCTGCTCATTTAATTACAGCAGGAGGGACGGAGCTGTACTAAGTTTTTAGGCGTAATTAGTTCCTCAAAGACTCTCACAAGCTGACGTTTAATTACAGAGCTGATGACGGATCGCTTGATTGAAATCAAGATTATTTTCTGCGCAGGTCGAAACCCGAACCCGACCTTCGCCCTGGAGGACGAGGAGTTTTTTTAACCTTCGTCCTGCAGCCTCTGGACTTCTTTGGGTTTTCTTTATTTTGTGTGCATGAAAAAGTCTAAAGCTTAACGAGAGTAATGTAATGACATCATCATAATGATCGCTGCCTATTGATCGAAGCAAACAGATGTTTCCTGTGTGAACCAATCAGAGCACACGTGGCCTTGAAGAGAAAAGTGCTGCAGTAACAGACTGCATGTTTATAATTTATGAGACATTAAGCTCTTCTAGTCGACCCCAACATGAAATGGGTTCAATCAAACGAGGGTCTTTAATATATTTAGATTAAAATGAGAACCATTTAAATAACCGACTCATAAATGTCAGGTTATTCTCCTTCACTTCATCTCTGCTGCCAAACTGGTCTCCTCATCATCCTCGGATTGTAAAAACCGACCAGTCTGAACCTGCTGACCCTAACAGAGTCCCGATACCGGAAGGGAAGGTTTTATTTTAGGAGTTTGGGTTCAAACAGACCTGCTTAAACAGCAGCTATCAGGAGGATACCAAATCAAGAACAGAGCAAGAAGCAAAACTTTTATAAAAACTGTATTTTAGTTATTGAACAGAACTTATTTTTACATAAAAACTCTGGGTTAAATTCTCTTAAAGTTGTTCTACGACGGTTTCTCAGAAATATAACGTACAGAATTATACCCGCTTTTTAATTTTAGTCTTCCTGCAGGGACTGAGAAACCTGAACCTCAAGAAAGCTCAGAGAAAGCTTCTTAAAGGGATATACTGGCCATTTTCAAGTGGGGTTCTGGTGAAAAGCTATGCACTATCATCATCTTACCTGTTGTAGATCTCAGTTTGTAGAGATTCAGCCTAGCTGTTAGCTCGTCAGTTCTGCTGAGCATGAAGACCAAAGTGGGTCGCTGGTGTCTCGACATAACTTCAGTTTCCTGAAGGTTCCTATGGTTTCCTGCATCTTATTTATATGGCGGTTGTTTCTGCAAATAGCAGCAGGAGTACCTCTGGGGTCAGAGTTTTTACATCTGTGTATTTAGAAACTAATGGTAGTGTAGCCTTTGCAGAAACTAAGAAATTTGAAAAGTTGTAGCTGTTTTAGGACGGCCATGTTTCCCAGCTCAGATCATACTGACGAGCTAACGGCTAGTCCGTTTATAAAACCAGGTTTCCGTTCTCAAACGGCTCCTATCGTCTAAACTTTACAAATATTACACACCAAAGCTGATGTTTTAACCTGTGTGATTGACACTAAATAGTTATATTAAGAAATTCCTGTTGAAATTGAGCCCAGGCTGCACAGGAAGTGCTACAGTTAGCTGCTGCTGTTGTTGCCCCTTTAAATAAACTGGTAATGCAAAACTGATGGTGAGTCGATTAAAAAATGCATCTGCATGAATCGTTATTTTAAAGGTTTGATCAGCTTTGGTATTCGCTGCGTTCAGACTAGCCATCAGTTTGATCAGAATAAAACAAAATAAAAAAAGAGCTATCTACGACAGGTAAGATATTTATTAATCATTTTTACAGAGAGCCTCCCTTCAAAATAACCCGTTAAGACGTTTTGTTTTGGGTCAGGGAGGAAATAAAATGAGTCCTTTGAGGACTGTTTGGGAACGTTTGACGTTTTGATTTGTCCCTAAAAGATAAAATTCTTTTAGATTAACTTTTTTGTTTGTTTGTTTTTTGCAAAAGCTTCACAGAAGCGAGTGAGGATTTCAAAACCAGCTGCTGCCAAAAAAACTTAGTTTTGTTCATAAATGTAGATGAAATGATGCGAGGAGTCCAAAATGCTAAATGAGACTTTTTTGATGTCGTTGTCTGATGCCTTATTAATGGAATCAAACGTTAAAATGATAAATTAATAAATAAAATCTTTGCCTTATAGTTGAGACATCGTCAAAGTGCTGAGCAGTTTCAGGCGTAAACGTCCATGAATGATTTGCTCTGATAAACAAAAAAAGCTCTTTACAGTGTTCAATAAATCATGTTTAGTAATAATCCTTTCAACGCAAATTATTCAAATATGGATCGTTCTGCTTCAAAAAAACAACCAAACGTTTGATTGATTGATTTATTTTTGTTAACTCCTACAGGATTTAAAACTACCATATTTTTTGGACTAAAAGGCGCACTTAAAATCCTTGAATTTTTTCAAAAATTGACAGTAAGCCTTATAATCCAGTGCGCCTTACGTATTCTGGTTGTGCTTACTGACCCCGAACCCATTTTATGTGGTACACGGCGCTCAAAAATCTGTCAAAATGAATTTATTATGCTTATTGCACTTTATAATCCGGTGCGCTTTATGTATGAAAACGGACCCATTCATTGCGCCTTATAATCCGGTGCGCTTTATAGTCTGAAAAATATGGTAATCCTTAACAATTATTTTAAAATCTCAGAGGTGGCAGTAAAATGAATCAGTATTAGACGTGAAAATGTGAATCAAGGCAACATTTTGTTTTTTCCACCTTTATCAATCCATTCTTTGTAATTCTGCTGTGAAGTTAATTTATAACTCGTATCCTCGTTTTTTATTTTATAAATTTTGAAGATGAACTTAAATGTAACAAAATCAGCAGGACAGGAAATGGTCCTTTAAAATGTATGAATGGATGAAATCATGCTTTGATGTCTTCTGGGTCTTTCAGTTGAGGTTTTATGGTTTTTTTATGAAGATGCTCGTTTTCTTTTCCATATTTGGATCCGTCAGCCGGTCTCGAGTAACCGGACTCACTCGGGTCAAAGTGCCGTTGCTCAAATATGTCAGTTTATTATTTATCTGATCACAGCTGGTTACAGAGAAGTGTTTATACAGAAACACATGTCTGGAAATGTCCAAATGAAAGTTCATGTTTCTTCTTCAGCTCCTTCGGACGCATGAATGTTCTGAATTAAAAAGATTTATTTGCTGTGAGGTTTCTGTGTCGGGGAGGAATCCTCTGGTTTTTATTTAAAATTTAAAACAGAAACATGAAAACGAAAGGGAGGAATCAGGATGAAATACAAAGTGTTTTTAAAAAAAAAAAAGTTATCTGATTTTTTTTTTGTCTGAAAGGTTCATCAAAGCAGGAAGTCTGAGCATTTAACTTTTTATTATTTTTTTTTACAGCATTTATTCATAATTGGAACAGTTTTAAACCAATTTGATCAAATTTACCCCCTTTCCCCTCAAACCTTTTCGAGACTCAAAGCAGTCGCTCCCAACACTGGTCCTTGAGGAACGCCATCCAGCATGTTTTAGTTGTTTCCCTGCTCCAGCACACCTGATCCAGTGATTTAATGACTTCAAGTTCTGCAGAAGTCTGTTAATCACCTGTTCTTTCATATCAGGTGTGTCAAAACAACTAAAACGTGCAGGATGGTGTTCCTCAAGGACCAGGGTTGGGAACCACTGCCTTAAAGGACTAAAGACCAGATCTGCAGTCCTACAGAGGTGCTGAGGGAGACATTAGAGACTGATTGTCCTGTCCACATGTCTGTTGGTCATCTTCTGGGGTGGTTCTGGTCATCTATAAGGGATATCCAGGTCTTGGAACAACCAAAGCAAGAGCACCCTGTCCTTGATCTCAAGGCTCAGTCGTGGAGAAGTGGGGGTTCTGGTTGGGGAACCTCAGGGTCTCAAGTGGTTCTGTTGTCTTTGGACCATGCCCTTCAGCTGTATGTGAAGTGGCTCTGAGGTCCAGGTTCTCCAGATAAATGTGGGGTGAGGCGGGACGCATGCGGTCACACACATATCAGTGCTCTGGATAAGAAAGGAAAAATATTTCCCTGAAGATGTGCGTCTGCACCCTACACGCAGAAACAAATCAGACGGTCCTGTTTTGACCCTGAAGAGTTCTGAACATTAATGACTTTGGTGTGCGGAGTTCGTTCAGCTCGGTCTGGTCACTCATGCATCACACTCAACACGCACATGTGTGTAGATAACCGTGTTCTTGTGTTTGTCCATGCTGCTTGCTGTTGTTGGAATTGCTCGAGGTGCCCTTCAGGAGTAAATGTTGTTTAACAGGCTCGTCTGTACGGGAGGTGGTTGAGCATGCATGTGTTCCTGTTGGATGCTAATAAATATCACGGTATATGATTACATGGGGCTGGTTGTAGTAAACAAATGTACATGGTGTCGGAAGTGGGATGCTTCATAAAAGCCTACCGTGGTCATATCAGCTGATGACGTAATAGAAGTACCAGCCCCAGAAACCAACGTCGTAATGGAGAAGCCCAACTTTAATAAAAGACAACTGAAGCCAGGTGAGATGACTGAAGCGTACATGAAGAAACGTGACAAAAACCTACACCTTTGGCACATTACGAGACGAGCTAATCCGAGACAGACTAGCATGCGGAATAAATGGTGACGTTGTCAGAAGAGGTTTCTCACTAATCCAATCTCTGATGTTCTGAGAAGGCGGCCATCTTGATTTGGGCTGACTCCAAAAATTAATTGTAGAAATACATCAAAAGTTTAGGTTGCATTGAAATCTGTCCACTGGTTCATGAGATATTTTACTAACAGATAAACGATAACGTTACAACAAGCTAAAGGCGAGCAAATATATATATAAAAAATGAATTAATAAGTTTAATAAGTTCTGGTGGGGCCTGTTTCTGGATTCTGTTTGAAACATAAAAACATAAAAAATTGTTTGTGTTTTTATTCATCTAAACTGAAAGAAAAATGCCAAAAATAATATTAATCTGCTTCAATCAGCTTTGTTCTTTGCACAGGATGTAGAATTTCTCAACTTGATTCAATTTTGATTTCTGCTGGGCAGAAGTTGAAGATTTTCTTTGTGTCCGGGTCTCTGATCCGGGATCTGTGGGGATAAAACTGAAACATGAAGACAACGGTTTTTTTTTGCTGAGGAATGTGTTGGATGTGGAAGTTTCGTAAACATCTGTGTTTGATTTACTTTAAGCTGAGCCATGTTGTAGATCTAAATCTGTGTTTTTTGTTAAAAGTTGTGAAACTTTTAGCGTTGCAGGAAACTGTTGCACAACAGTTTTATTAGTTCAAACATTTTCTGACAATTTGTCCTTTATAAAAGAAAGTTGCATTCTTTCATTACTTTTAGGCTCTTCTACTTGATTTTTTTTTAAACACTGCATTTTTATGTTTAAATAAAAATAAAGCCAGAAAAAGTAAAATTCACATTTAAACAGGGAGCGGTACCTACAGATACCAGCAGGGGGCAGCATAGATACTGCACATATTTCATATATTTTTTTATTTTTCACCTTCCTGCTGTATTTTTCTCGTTTGTTCTAATTTACGTTTGCTTTTTTCATTCTGCATCATTGATTCTTCAGACTTTTACTTAAGACAACTTGATTTACATAATAAGCAGTTTAAAATATTTCCTTTTTCTGGCATGAATTTATTTTATTTTTAAAGTTCAGACTGTACAAATGGCATCATGTTTTTCACATGACGTGACTCATTTTGTTCTTGCTCAGCTGGATCTTCTCTCCCCACAGAAATAGATTTTTTTCTGAACTCCAGAGTTCTGCAGAAACACATAAAAAACAGATTCTTCTCATCCGGTAAACCACATTCAATATTGGTCGAGGAAATTTGGTCATCGTTAGAGCGAGGAACCATGGTCCTCTGTGAGGTCACGTCACGGTGGAGGACCAGGGTCATATGTGTGGTCACGTCATGGTGGGGAACCATGGTTCTCTGTATGGTCACTGTTACGGAAGGGAACCATGGTCGTTTGTGTGGTCACATCACAGTAGAGGACTATGGTCTTCAATCAATCAATCAATCAACCTTTATTTATACAGGTAAATCCCATTGAGCCTCGAGGACTCATTTACAAGAGAGACCTGATTTCAACAAAGAAAGATGACAACAATGGACAACAACAACAACAACAATAAACAGTTATAAAAAAGCATACTAAACAGCCACTGGCCAAAAGGATGGCCCAGCACAGAAGATCAACATCATCAGGCCAGGCCTCTGAGGTCTACACTCATCTCCAGGCCAGCGGTCACTCTTTCAAGGATGAAGATGTTCACATCCTGGACAGAGAGGAACGATGGTTTGAGAGAGGAGTAAAGGAGGCCATCTTTGTGAAAGGAAATCGTCCATCATTAAACAGGGGTGGAGGCCTCCGGGTTCAACTGTCCCCCTCTTACAATGCTGTGATTGCTAGTATCACTCAGCCCTCTGTGAGTAGTAAACAGCCATCAGTGTGCTAATGACCCATTGTTAGGCTGATGGTCCTTCTTGAGCATGTGATCAGCTGGTTTTGGTTGTCAGCAGCAAACTGGTTGATCCACTATAAGAAGGTGCTATTTAAGAGACTGAGCTGAAAACAGCACCTCAGACTGAGGAAGTCTCTTGGATGAGAGACGAAACGTTTCTAGAATTTTTTTTGCTTTGTTTTGCTTTTGTTTTTTTGAATGTCCAGAGGACCAGATTGAACTTTTTTGGATTTTTCTACCTGGATTATTGAGCATGCATCAAGATAAAGCATACTACAGTTTTTTTTTTTTTTTTTTTCGTGAGGTAACGTGAGTTTGAGGGACTATGGTCCTCTGTGAGGTCATGTCACAGTGGGGGACCATGGTCCTCTGTGAGGTCACGTCACAGTGGAGGA
>NC_056513.1:9076478-9076796 GCF_014905685.2 Nematolebias whitei | reverse complement strand
TCATGTCACAGTGGGGGACCATGGTCCTCTGTGAGGTCATGTCACAGGGGGGAACATGGTCCTCTGTGAGGTCATGTCACAGTGGGGGCCATGGTCATCTGTGAGGTCATGTCACAGTGGGGGACCATGGTCATCTGTGAGGTCACGTCACAGTGGGGGACCATGGTCCTCTGTGTGGTCATGTCATGGCAGGGAAACCATGGTCCTCTGTGAGGTCATGTCACAGTGGGGGACCATGGTCATCTGTGAGGTCACGACACAGTGGGGGACCATGGTCCTCTGTGAAGTCATGTCATAGCGGGAGGACCATGGTCCTCT
>NC_056513.1:9073767-9076468 GCF_014905685.2 Nematolebias whitei | reverse complement strand
AGGTCACGTCACTTTGGGGGACTATGGTCCTCTGTGAGGTCACGTCATGGCGGTTGACCTGGGTCCTCTGTAATGATCTGGATCATCCTCATTATAATTGTTAGTCCAAACAGGGAAACTTCTTTGTACAAAAAGAACCTTTAACTCTGCGTATGGTCCCATCAGAATTTATTTTCAGCGCTGACCTTTATCTCAGGCTCTGAGCTAGACTGTGGGACATGAGGACTCATAGATGTTTACAGTCAGCGCGTCTCTGAGGACTTGTTCCAGGCTTCTTCAGGTTGTTCCCACCAGAACCACAGGAAATTATGCAAATTCAAGGAATTTATTTCCATTAAAACGTCTCTGTCCCCATGTCAATGAAGAATCACCAGATCGACATACAGTTATTCTGCACCTTGCTGAAATAAAACAGAGTTAAAGCAGAATGTTTAATAAAAGTTCTGAACCTTTCTGGGCTGTGAGATGTTGATTGTCTGAAGGTGGGAGCTGCCGCTGCTCTTCCTGGACAGATTTACATTTTACAGTAACAGAGACAAGAATGCATGAAAAGTGAAATCCAGTAAGCTGATGAGCGGGAGGGTCTTAAGTGGATCCGTTTTCCTCATGATGGATGTTTTTCATAGGAGCAGAAGAAAAATGACTCAGATGTAGCTAGAACTCCTCCATGTCTCCGGAGGTCATTCCTCAAGGATCAGTCATTGTGTTTTCAATGGAGGTGAAGGAGAAACAGTCGATCCGCTGACCTCAAAATTTAATTTAAGTAAAGAAAAATGGGGAGAAAAAAAAGACAAAACAGAAAAGTTTAAATAAACATTTTGCCGAACACCTTGATAATTCAAGGTGTCTTTATGACCTTCATTCTTCCAACATCCAGAACTCAAACTGTCGGAGAAAGAGTTAAAACGGAAAACAGAGTTTGGTCGATAATGGATTCAATATGACGAGCACATTGTTGGAATAAATTACATGTCAGATTGTGACAATTATACTCGTTAAAGAGACACAAAAACTTTGGCTACAAACAAACCCGTCTTTGTTGCCAGATGCACAATGATTATCAGATTTATACGACAGTTGTTTAAAAAGCCCAGCTATACTATAGTTTTGGAATTTCCATCCATCAAAAAATAATCAGATTTTATTTACATAAATCTCATTGTCTAATCCTCTAAATCTCAAAATGTTCGGCTTATTCAGGTCATTCCAGCTGTGACTTTTCGTTGTTCCGTTTTTACTTTTTGAAACATTTTAGCATCGTCAGCCATGTTTTCATTGAAAACGAATGGAGCTCTCTTCACATCTTTCACACACTTTGAGCTGTTCACAACCTTTTACTGCTCATTTTAGCTTTTCTTCTGCTTCAGCTAATTTCAGCTTTTCGTCTGATATGTTCCTGCTCATTTTCACATCCTGCTTATTTAAGTTTGTTTTTGTTCTTTTTTCAGCTTCTTTACAAAATTCAGCATTGTTATGCATTCCTTTAGCCTTTTCTTTAGCTAATTTCCACCTTCTGTGTATTTTCTCCAAGTTCCACATTTTCTGCCATTTTCAGCTACTTTTTCATATTTCAACTCATTTCATTTTTGCTCAGTTCAGATTTTTTGTCTTAATACAACCTCTCTGCCTATTTTAGCTTATTCTGCTACATTCATCTTTTCCTACATATTTTAGCTGTTTTTCTGCTGCTTTCATTTTCCTGCTTTCAGCAAATGTCTGCTGTTTGAATTAAACTCTCACTAACAGTTTGTTATGACTTGAGGAACCCAGAATGGTATGAGACCCGGAACGAGACAGACACAGGCAAGTACAAAAGTGACAGTGTTTATTATTTACAGTGGTAAGCGTACAGTAGCTTCTCTGCAGCTCCTGGAAGAGGAGGGAGATGGTCAGAGGAGGTCGGCAGATGGTCAGACAATATTAATGTGCTGACGTTTTATCTCTTACAGATTTGAAGATCTCCTTAGGGTCCACTCCAAATCCTTAGAAGAGCTCCAGAGGGGGACAAGGATCCAACAGAGCGAGGAAAACTGGCAACTGGTGGTTGGCAAGACAAGGGGAGAACCAGGACGAGGAGAACCAGGACCGAGGAGAACCAGGACAAGGAGAACCAGGACCGAGGAGGCAGGAACAATGGAGACAAAAAAGAGACTAAGTAGATTTACTTACAGGCCAGAGACAACACTACCAGTGAAGAGTAGCACTGGACTGCAGCCTTACGTAGTGGAGGTCCTCGTCAGGGTGATGGCAGACAGCTGGTGTAAATTAGCGACCATCTTGGCCGAGGAGCTGCAGTTAGCGGTACTCTTACAGTTTAGAGATGAAACCTTTTCAGCATCCTTCAGCAAAAAACGTTCACAGTGAAAACATAGAAAAATACATTTTTCCAATTGTCTTTCTTTTTCTTGCCTTAGGGCCACGGATGAAATTTAGCTCTTGAGCTCATTTTGTCGTGTTAACATTTAAGCGTAACAGAGATATGCTGATTTATGTGCAGTGTCCTCGTTAATGTTAATTAAATTTGGTCAGTTTTCAATTCGCAGCTCGTTCCACAGCTGTGGAAAACACTTGTAGCCAAACAGAGAACATCAACCTTAATTTTAATGTTGATGTTAGATGTAGGCAAACACACTTTGGCTGTTTCTATAGGTAATAACAGCCAAAGTGTGATTGTTTACCAACAGAAACAGCCAAAGTGTGA
>NC_056513.1:9053003-9073757 GCF_014905685.2 Nematolebias whitei | reverse complement strand
AGAAACAGCCAAAGTGTGATTGTTTACCAACAGAAACAGCCAAATTGGGTTTGTTTATCTACAGAAACAGCCAAATTGTATTTATTTACCAACAGAAACAGCCAAAGTGTTTTTGTTTACCTACAGAAACAGCCAAAGTGCCAAAAAGCCAAAATGCACAAAATAAAATGCGTTGTTTACATTGAGTGCAGACCCACATAAGCATAAGCTCTTTCAAACTGCACTGTTTAAAATAGTTTAGGATCATTTTTATTTTTTGCAATGAGTCCTATGACATTGTACAAAAATAAAAAGTATGTTTTTTAAAATATATAAAATATGTTTCCTGACAGCTTTGATCGGTTTATTTCAACATGTTGATGCTCCTGCTGCCCTCGGGTCAAACTGACTCCCGTGGCGTCAGTTTTAAAACAGGCCTCGTGGTCATTTTGACCCAAGGGCAGCAGGAGGGTCATAATAATTTTGCTGTAATAATTCTGTTTTAATCAACTTTTCCAGATGAGACAGTTTCTGAACAAACTGTTCAAACTTTACACGGACAGCCTCTTCTCTGTATATTTATTTTATTATCCTTCATCGCTTTGATTCATTTCACCTCGTTTTTCTCCTGAAATAAGCGTACGTCAAATAACGCATTGTGTGTCTGAACATGACGAAGAGTAAACGTTTTACTGCAACAGACGTGAATCACTGCTGACGTCCCAGTGCTGGGGAGCGCAGGGGGGGGTCAAGCTGTTGGCTCGTGGTACCGTGAGCAGTATGTAACCGGATCAGCTCAGACTGAGCTCCAGCGTCGAGCAGATATGAGAGAAATGACACAGCAGCTCTCACCTAGGGACAATTCAGTTACCAGTCAGCCTAACATGCATGTTTTTGATCTGTGGGAGGAAACTGGAGTACTCAAAGAAAACCCACACACGCACAGAGAGAACATACGTAATCTCCATACAAAAAAGCCCCCAGCCAGGATTCAAGCAGACGACCTTCTTGCTGAGAGGCAACAGCTCTACCCACTGCTCCACCGTGCTGCTCATGTTAAACATCTTTAAACGGAAGTCAATAACGTGTTTTCATTTAAGGACAAAACAAATCTTGAAGTTTAAATTGTTGCTTTAGAGCAAAACATAAAATGTATAATAAAAAAAATGTTTTGTTGAGAATTATGAACAGTTAACATCTTACCTGTTACAGGTAAGATGTTACAAACTACGATATTTTAACCTCTGTTTTCTGTATAAAATGGGGTGTTTTCTAAGCTGAAGGCTCATGGGGGTTAGGTTTAGCCTAAACTCCCACACCTTTTTTTTTTCGGTGACTCCACCCTCATTTGCCCCACTCTGGGCCCTTGAGCAAGGCCCGTTTCTGAAGAAAGAAGAAAAACTAAGTTTATTTGAACAGAACCAGGACCAAAGTGGACTGCTGAAGTCTTTTAACAGCTCCAATCTCTTCAAGGTTCCTGCAGGAAGGAATAAATGAACACTGGTAACTGGGAGGACCAAGAGCTGGACCAGAACCATTAGACGTCCACATGGAAGAGACAAATGTCTCCTGGAGAAATGTCTGATGGTCGGATGAGACAAAGGTTGGACTGTTTGGACACAAAAACAAGAAAACCCTTCTTCTGAGCTTCAGGTTCTGTTTGCCGTCTCTCTGGCCAGGTTCAGTCCACTGACTACGATTAGCTCTGCGTTTATCAGGCTAATGAGTTGTGAAAGCTCCCCGGGCCCAGATTATCCCTTACAGAACCACAGTGGCGTGTTCTGGGCAGAACGATGAACCACAGCACCATCAGACGCCATCACTGAGAACGTTTTATAAATTTTATATTTTTATTCCTCGTCAGCTGTTGAAGAATTTCAGCAGATTATTTTTAGCTGAACTTCTTGCAGCTCTGTGGAAATCTAAGCAGCGATTGCAGCTCAGTTTGAAGTTGGTGTGTTTTGCAAATTACTTCTGGGAAAGTTCTGGGAATTCAGTGGAACAGCCTGAAACAGATTACGGAGCACAAATCATTTTAATTTCAGTTTGTTTACAGGGAAAGGTTTCAAGACGAAGCGACTTTTTGTTGTTAAGTTTGCAGAGAAAATGTTGGACAGAAGTTGACTCCGGTAAAGAAACATCAAAAAAATTTAATCTGATGGTTATTTACAATCACCGTTTTTGAAATTATGTTAAATTTTTTTGATTTTCATTTTTGTTTGTTGAAATTTAACAGCGTTAGAGAGCATTGTGGAAAAGGTGGGCCTGTGATTGGAAGGTCGCCGCTTCCAACTCCCAGGACCGACAACATCAAAATGTGGGTGGGAAAGGTGAAACACCCACACCTGCGCTCTGGGCCTCAGAGCAAGGCCCCTAACCCCCACCTTCCTCTCCCCCAGGGCCCCAAGATAGCAGATCCCTGCTCCACACAGAGGGCTGTGGTTGTGTCAGGAAGGGCATGCAGCGTAAAAATGACCAAGTCTTCGTGCGACTTAACTTGCTGAGGCGACCCCTGAAGAAGGGAGCAGCCGAAAAAACAATATACACCATTATTGAAGGAATAAATTATTTTATTAAATGTAAGGGACGAGAAAGATGCATTTATAAAGGATTTCAATGTGGTCAGTTTTTCCCCAAATGAACATTAGAGGGCAGTAATGATCCTTTGAGATAGAGTTGCGATTTCTGGCCCGAGCAGACCCGGCTCGACCTGAAATTCAGGCCAGGTTGGGCTAAAATTATGTGCTTGATGGGCGGGCCGGGTCGGGCTTGGGCTTTTGATGCGGTTTTACAAATCATACAGCACAAAGAAAACTGAATAAGAATGTGCAATATAAAACTGTGTTAATCTACTTGTAGAGGAGGAGGCAGTAAGTTTATATGTTGAGGAAAGAAATAAAATATAGTGCAGAAGTTAATCAGACTGTGAAAAGAGAGATGTGACATGTGGCCCCACCCTTTGCTCTTATCAAACATCTGAGGATTTACAACTGACCCACAACAAGCGACATTATGGATCTGGAAAGTATTAAACAAAAGCTAAAAACGGGAGAACTCTTGCTACAAAGCCAGCACAGTGAAACCTGCTGATGTGTCAGGTGCACGCTCAGGTCCGACTGGCTGTTTGAAAGAGGTTAAAAAAAAAGTCCAGTTAAGTTTAAGCTGGATCACCGGATCATCGGCTGTGCGCATCCCGCTCCGCACCCTGCTTTCATCTGCGGTGGAAGAAGTTGCAGCACCTGAAGCTACAAAAGCCGAAGCGAGCAGCGTGTTCAATTAAAATAGCCTAGGGCTACTTATTGTTGTATCGTGCTCTAAAATAGTTATTGAATCAAGTGTTTACTTGTGGAGGTAAACATGTTTATAACATGTTAAAATACATCAGAATGCAGAAAAAGGCATCTACTTTATTCAAAATTTTGGGAGGGAGGACTCCCAGACCCCCCCTTCAGTGTGTGTGTGTGTGTCCCATTACAAATGCTTCTGAAACCAATGGGTTGTGAAAGGTGAAGCACCCACACCTGCCTCCACCCTCATTTGCCCCACTCTGGGCCCTTGAGCAAGGTCCTTAACCCCCACCATCTGCTCCCCCAGGTGCCCCAGATGGCAGCTCTCTGCTCCACACAGAAGGCTGTGGTAGCTCATTGGTGCTTGAAGGTTTGCGAACTCTTTCTATACCACTTTCTATATTTCTGCATAAATGTGACTTAAAACATCTTCAGATTTTCACACAAGTCCTAAAAGTAGACGAAGAGAACCCGGTTCAACAAATGAGACAAAAATATACTTGGTCATTAATTTATTGAGGAAAACGATCCAATATTACATATCTGTGAGTGGTAAAAGTATGTGAACCTCTTGGATTCGCAGTTAATTTGAAGGTGAAATTAGAGTCAGGTGTTTTCAATGAATGGGATGATGATCAGGTGTGAGTGGGCTCCCAGTTTGATTTAAAGAACAGGGATCTATCACAACATGTTGGTGCAAGTGGATCATAGCAGGAACAAAGATTTCTGAGGGTCTCAGAAAAAGAGTTCTGCTCATCAGGCTGAAAAAGTTTATAAAACCATCTCTAAATAATTTGGACTCTTAACGTGAAACTGAATTTTTGACATGACCAGTTTTCAGTAGTGACCTTTCTTACACTTTGATGCAGCCGCACACTAAAATAGAAAATGTTGCTAATTTTTCAAGTTGTCACGCTCACAACATGCAAGGCCAGACAGAGGAGATTTCCAGTTCCCCCTCTTCGTTCTGCAGTGGGGGGACAAAAATCAAAATGCTTTGTTTTCTAAATCTCTTTGGATTAGCAGCAAAATAATGTCTAGGCCCAAAACACAGATTTGCAAGCTGTGCACACAAAAATAGTCTAGGATAAAAAAAATAAAAATAAACACTGGCGTAAATTGCAGCTGCCTGGCTTGATGATTCATTTCCAAACACTCGCTTAAAAACTTACCTTCAGTTGCAGAGCCTTTCTGAGGGACGAGATTGTAAATTTTTTTTATGGACAAAACCCAGAGCTGGGACCAATCTGATCGTTAACCGAGGTGGCGTGTTTCCATTCATGCTGTTGAGGTTGGAGTCTAAACTCGGGACAAAAGGCCAATGAAAAATGTTCTTTTTGCTTTTAAAAGCCACATGTTTAACGGGTTTTATCGCGTGTTAAATGGTTTCTGAGCACGAGGAAAGAATAAATAAAACAGCTGTTTGGTGGGATCTCACACAAACACATTTAAACTCGTGAACTTTGAGACGGTTTCCAACAAAATTTACAGAAACGTTCACGTTGTATCTCCTGGTCGGTGAATTGGTCAGCTGTAAATACAGAAACCTTTTTATTTATACCGATGCTCAGATTCATTGGCACAAAGTAGAACCAGAGAAAGGACGTTGAAGTTGAAGCCACAGAAGACGAGCGCCCCCTAGTGGCTGCTTCCAGAAGCATTTTCTTATTTTCTTCAGGTGCTGATTTTTGCTGGTCCGTGTCGTTCCTACCCGGCCGCTGTTTGTTGACGTACAGGAGTCCCTCGCTACTTCGCTGTTCGACTTTCGCAGACTCGCTCTTTTGCGCTTTTTCGACAACTGTCAGCTTTAATATTACTCACGTGATAAAAAGTTACCGAAAAACAATATTTCGGACAGGCGTCACCATTTTGTAGTTTTCTTTCAATAAGCCTATACTGTAAAGACAGTCTAAAGAACTACCGTATTTTTCAGACTATAAGGCACACTAAACAAAACAAGTTAATTTTGGCAGATTTTTTTGAGCACCGTGTACCACATAAAATCGGTTCTAGGTCAGTAAGCACAACCAGAATTAATACATAAGGTGCAACGGATTATAAGGCTCACTGTCAATTTTTGAGAAAATTAAATGATTTTAAGTGCGCCTTATAGTCCGAAAAATACGGTACACAATCCAGAAGCCAACAGTGCTTCTGCCCACTGCTTTCTGCGGAAATGGAAGAAAAGTTTTACAACTCAAATCTATGCTATTTATTAAACTCACAGAACTGGCAGGAAAGTTGCAAATAATCCTGAAGCTCAATTATCCAAGTGCACATCAACTGGACGGGGCGCTGGGCTTCATCGTTGCAGGGTAGGTCTGCAGAACCGGAACTGAGCCGGACCAGAACTGAGCTGCTGTTCTGCAGAGCTGGTGAGTAAAATATTGCAGTACTGTACAGTACATATACTGTACGTATGTTGTTAAAATGATGTAGGTTTAGAACATTGCAAGAGTGTGGGAAGCATTTATAAAGCCTTAAAATATATATAAATACAAAAATAAAAATAAATACTAATATATATATATATATATATATATATTAGTATTTATTTTTATTTTAGTATTTATTTTAGTATTTATATATATGTGTATGTATGTATATATATATATATATATATATATATATATACTAAAATAAATATAGCGTTCCTACTTTGTGGTATTGCACCTATCGCAGTGGTGTGTTAAATGTAGTCCCCGCGATAATTAAGGGACTGCTGTAGCTACATTTACCCCCCAAATGCTAAGTTTGAATTTGAAGCCTTAATAAATGTGTTTCTCTGTGATTTGGGACTTTTTGCACTGCCTCATGTCCACAGAACCCCCAGTTAAAACATTTTAGCTTCAGTTTTGAACATTTTAATGTGGATGGTCATGATGCTGAGTTTCAGCTTTCCAGGACATTGAACGCAGCATCACTCCGTTGTGGAGGGCCGGGGCATAACATTCCTTCAATAAAGCTTTAGTAATAATAAACCTCTAGATGCAAGAAGAGGGCCACCTGCATCATGAAGGACCCCACTCACCCAGCACACACACTTTTTGCCCCGTTCCCCTCAGGAAGGAGTTTAAGGAGCATTAAGTTTAGAACCACTAGACTGAGGAACAGTTTCTACTCTGAGGCTGTTAGACTCATGAATCTCTAACCGGGAAAATCATTGTGAAAAATCACATCATGTTGCTGCTGATCTGTTTCATGTTGCTGCTGATCTGTTTCATGTTGCTGTGTTCATGCGTGCTCATCTGCTCACACCGACTCATGTTCATGCTGCTGTTCAGCGTATTGTGTTTATTGTTTTTATGCTATTGGTGCTTAGAGTATTTTTAGTTGATGTTTTTCTTAGTTCATATCTTAGATCTTATTACTGTTTTTTTTTTTACATTTTATTGTTGGCTGTAACTGGGACCCTGAGTGCACAATCTCGTTCCACCACATGTACCACAAATGACTGACTCTGACTTAATTTTGCTCCTCAGCTTGTTTGTCGTCGTGCATTTAAGAGCATGTGCCGTGCACGCACCAACACACATTGGTATGAAAACTTTCACTGAATCGTTTGATTTCCTAATAAAAACAGCCATGAATAACAGTTCAAATGAGTCCTGATCTTCTTACTCAGAAACACCCCCCCCCCCCCCCCACACACACACTTTTAGTTTCTTTTTCCCTGAAGTCCTGTGACTGAGAGAACAGGATCTCGGGTCGGGTCTTGGCAAGAACCTCCTGAATCCAATCCAAGAAACATGTGGTGAAAGACTCTCCAGGGATGTTTCCACAGAACAAGCTCAGAGTTTTAATTTGACTGATCTCAAACAACTCTCTCTCTCACCCCCCCCCCACCACCACACAGATATGACTGTGAAGACATGTTATGATAAAATGATGCATCATCGGTGAGTTCATTTCACAGATTTTCAAACCGGGCCAGAACTCTTTCTGCAGCCTCAGCAGACTGAAAGTTGACATAAAACTCCTTTTTTAAATTGGATCTGCAGCGACGGAGCGGCGCAGGTATCATCTGTTCTCCAAACCTCATTCAATTAGAGAAGGAGCTGTGAGATGGGCCGCGGCGTGCCCGAGGAGGGAAATAAAACACATTCACCATAATCAGCTCAGACTGTGATGCTCCGCAGACGTGTTTCTGCTGCTCCATTTCAAACGGAGCCAAAGAAAGCAGCAGGCAATGAGAGCCGAGCTGCGGCGACATCAGCCGAAGCCCGAGAAAGCTGTGGGGTCGTAGCTGCGAGCTAACGGGCTCCGGTCGAGACACGCGTGCAAACAGCCGTCGGCGTCGTCTCCACGGAGCGATGCTGCTCACGTCAGGCTCAGCCCTGAGAGGATCACAACACCCTGAGACGGTGACGCGTTTGTACGTTACGGCCTTCGTGACCTTCTGACCTCACAGCTTCGGCTGCTTTAATTGTCCTGAAGAGCGGCGCACTTCTGGAGTTCACACGTTGCACAATGTTCTTTGTGCAAACTGCAGAAAACAAGGGTCTTGTCTTCTTTTTAAAACCAGAAAATAAAACAGATTTCTAACGTGGGGAAGGTTGTGAGATGATTTATTCTGTGCGTGTACTGCAGCCCCCCCCCCCCCCCCCCAGCTTGGAGCAAGGAGCCAGTAAAACTAAAATGGTTTAATAAAACTGGTACATCTTTCAGTTTTCAACACATGCTCAGATCTGTTTGTGAAGTAAGAGGCCGACTGGGAACAAAACGTTGGCGTTTGATTAGAAACACGACGAACTTCTTTCAGTTTGAACACGCCGAGCAATTTTAGTTGTTTACCGATGGATGTCAAAACAACAACAACATTTAAGAAAACTAGAACATTTCTGACACGAAGGGTTGAAGGTGGTCAAAGCAGCTACTGCCTTAAACGTCTTCGCTCAAACCGGATCATTTGGGACTTCTTTTGTGACAACCAGCTGATTAAATGCCGACGTTTGGATGTTTCAGTCGTAAACAAATAACAGACTGAGCTCGGCGGTTTATTACGGCGGCCGACGGGTGCGAACGCGCCGCAAACAGCTGAACGCACAGCAAAAGGTTAAAACGCACTGCAAATACAGAAACAACTGCAAGTAACAAACGCAGCAAACATAGCTGGACGTAGAGCTGCCATTTTTAACCCGGGCCCACACCCCGCCCTAAATTTGAGCCGAGCCAAAATAATGTGCTGGGCGGGCGGGGTCGGGTCGGGCTTTTGATAGCGTCAGCGGAGCGTGGCTGACGATCCCATTTGGATCAGCAGCCGTTTGACCACGTGCTGACCGACTGGTTGAAAGAAAAGTTCAGCTAAGCTTCAGATGGACCACTCCGAAGCATCCGAAGCCCAACTGGACTCAGCCGTTGCGTCAGCCGACCCCAAAACTGCATTAAAATGACCGCACTACTCCTTTATAATCTGTGTGGATTTTAAAACGGCTGTCAGTTTCTGGATCATTACCTTTGAAGAGCGCTGTTGTTCTGAACAGTATTAGTGACTTGTTTAATTTAGCAGAGCGCTTCATGCCTTAACCCTTGCCTCCGACTTCACCTCGCTAATGTCGGCTAATTTATTAACACGACAGTTTTCTTTCTGTAAATAACAGCGAAAACGCGATTAATCACACGCGTCCAAGTCTTAATTAGACGTTAGTCGTTAAGGAGACGAAACTCTTCATCAGCGTGAAGATAATTGATGACGGAGGTATGACCTGTGTGTGTTCAGGTTTACAGACTAAAAATAAAACTGACCCTGCAGAGAGCACGCGGGAGGATCTCGTATGGTTCTAATAGACACAGAAAGCTGAAATGTGATGCTCGGAAATATACAACTGGCTTCAAAATCAAGGCGTTAATAAAAGAGGCTCGGTGTAAATTGCACCCCGACTTTCACTGTTTCGTGCCATCAACTGAAAGAAATGGCAACAATGGGAAGAGTGAGCCAAGTAATTAAAACTGAACTCCAGTAGGAACGGCTAATGAGGAGGGAATGTCACAGTGAAGAATAACATCTTTGTCATTTTGGGGTGTTTTTTGGCAGCAATCAGACTCTCAGTTGGACGGCAGGATGCAGCTGTGAAGACTGAACGCACTTCCTGACGTCTGAATCATTTCTGCTCGTTCACTCGCTCGGAGACGCGCAGTTTTTAAGAGTTTCTGCGGTCAGAGCGAAAGCTGCGAGAGCCTGCTCGGTTGTTTTACAGATGATGTTACGAAACACCCACTTGTTAGCCTCAGATGACTCTTCAACCTGACAGCTTGTCTTGTTCTGTTTACAGGAGAAAACCAGAAATTTCACTTTGGGAATAATCTGCAGGAACAAAAGCTGAATTTATCCACATTAATCCCTGAGAACATTTTGATTTTTTTCCCACAGATCTCTGATTAGTTGGAACAACAGACTTTATTTGATAAAAAATACTTCAGCTATGAAAAAGAGAGAACAATACTGTAAGCTGTTTAGTTTTGATAAATATAAACAAAATTATTGACACACGGACAAGGCCATTTTATATATGCTGCAATGCATTTGGGGTAATTGACATAGACAGGTTGCTTTGGTGTGAGATCCATTCAGCTTGAATATTCATTTTGGACATTATCTGATGTTCAGATCTTTAATTTGAGTCGGAGAGCGTTGACGGAGAGGAGAACGGAGACATGACCCAGCCATAAGTCAACAGCAATATTCATATTTAAAAATAATATTTTAACATTATTTATCTAGATAACATTAGCTCCGGAGCTTATATAAATAAACAAACAAATATATATATATATATGTATATATACAGTGTTGTATAAAGTACTTCAAAGTGATACTTCAGTGAAAGTACAGGTACCTTACCATAAAATTACTTTGGTCAAAGTTAAAGTCTCCTTTAAAATTATTACTTAAGTAAAAGTCTTAAAGTATCGGATATTTAATGTACTTAAGTATCAAAAGTAAATTTCTCTTCTAAAATGTACTTAAAGTAAAGAGTATTAAGTAAAAGTAAATGGTTAGAATTTCCAAAACAGCGTTTATTGGGTGCAATATCCAGTGACAAAAACTTGGAAAGTTTGAACTGAACAATGAAAGACTGTTCTTTAAAAAGTCTGATTCTATTGAAGTATTCAACCTTTATTACCCTTTATTACCCTTTATTACCCTTTATTACCCTTTATTACCCTTTATTAACAAAGCTGTTCGAAAGCTCACATTGTTGTGCATTCTGGGTAAACATCTGTCCTCTGGTCTGGTTCTGGTCCAGTTATCCTCTGGTTCCTTCAGATGAAACTTTCCAAGCCGAAGTCGTGCAGCCATTTTGTTTTTTAAGAGCGAAGAGGTCATAACCTTTGACCTTTGATCTGCTGACTGAGGCCTGTAGAGTCTGAGACGGATCTCACTGCATGGTCTGACCCTCAGGGTGAATCTGATTGTCAGGTGCCTTCATTGTTTCCACTTGTGAAAAACCTTGCTCTCTGTAGAAAGATGGACTCCAGATTGGAAATGACCTTTGACCCTTCACAGCTTGACGGACAGCAACAGTTTCTTCTTTAAAGTCATTGCAGATGTCTTTCTGCCTTGGCATTGTTTTAACACCGACCTGCATGCACCACTGATCCTGTGAAAGCAGCTGGACTAGAATCAGTTTTATAGCTTTAAAAATTGTTTTTTTGTAAAATAAATAAATAAATAAATAAATAAATAAAAAGACAAGATGGACTCTGTTGTTTTTGTTCACTTGACGTTAGATTTTAGCAGTTTTAGAACCAGATGAAGACCAGAAAACTGTCATAAACGTTTGCCCCCGTGACTATACGATCATGAGTTTTTGGTAATCGGTGAGTGAAAGACCACGAACAGCTGGAATGAGCTTCCTTCGAAGAACAAAGACATCAGCTTTTCAGGAATCCAGAGCATCTGCAGTAGCTCATATTTCTGGTAAAACGTTTTCTGGGGAAGAGGTTTCAAACACGCATCATCATCATCAGACCTCACCGCAGCTGGACTTAAGGTCGATGTCTCATTAATGTCTGAGGAGATCTCTGCTGCCTCAACATGTAGGACTCCAGACGAAGGCTGACACCAGAAACCTCCTCAGACCACAACAATGGTAATAGATACATCAAATACACAGCCTGGACATGAAATACACAAAACAGTCATCCGTCCAGTGAACACACAAACTGTAATGGCAATTTCTTTTTTCTGAACTAATTATAATAATTAAAACCATAAACAAGAGTCTATTTTAATCATTTTTATTGAAGCTGCTGGGTCAATGGATGGATAAACTATATATATTTTTTAAGTTAAGTGAAGGCAGCACGGTGGCACAACGGGTAGAGCTGCTGCCTCTCAGCAAGCAAGTTACCCTGGTTCAAATCCCGGTCCGGAGTCCTTTCTGGGTGGAGTTTGCATGCATGCGTGGGTTTCCTCCGGGTACTCCGGTTTCCTCCCTCAGACCAAAAACATGCATGTTAGGCTGATTGGTAACTCTAAATTGTCCCAAGGTGTGAGTGAGAGAGTGAATGGTTGTTTGTCTCTATGTGTCCCTGTGATGGACTGGAGACCTGTCCAGGCTGTACCCCACTCCTCACACAGTGATTGCTGGACATGGGCACCAGCGACCCCCGTGACCCAAAATGGAAGAAGCTGGTAAAGATAACGGATGGATGGTTTCCAAAGTCCCTGAATGCATCATGGTCGCAAACACTGGTGAAGCCCAGAGTTGAGGTTCAAACTGTTGCTTTAAAGGCGGAGGGGCGTGATTATAAGATGATATAATAATCAAAGTGCTCATCGAACAAGCGTCAAAATGCAAATTAATTAAAAGTGACTTCCATTTGAACTCAAACAAAAAAAACTTATTTTTTTGAAAGGTGCCCTTTGATCAGAATCTAGAGCTCCTGTTGAAGATTAATTGTTTTACCTCTGTGTTTCTTGTGGTTTTTACTCAGTCACATGAAACAAGCTAAGTTCACGCCCCGAGGCGCAACATGAGTCATAAACATTCTTAAACATTTAACAGGAAACGGTAAACAAAGAATTACTAAAATGACTTTTTGTCATGCTTGGATCAGATTTTGGAGGAAAGACGATGCAGATAAAAGTTTAGGTTAGATAAAGATCCACAAGAAAAACTAAAAAACGTTGACGTGCATAAACGCAGCAAATTTTTGTTCTCTGACACTTTGGATTTTTTTTTTTTGATTCAACTGTGACAGAGCCAGACTCTTATTTTGAAGGGTATTTTTGTAAACATTATATTTTTAAACTCCAGAATAAACCCACTTCCTGTTTGCTCTTTTATGTTTTTATTACTTTAAATACAAATACTCTAACTCCATTCTCCTGATTAGAGAAGATATCAAGTCTGAATTGTGCAGCGTCTACAGAGGCAGCCATCATTGGCGTCAGAAGAATTTGTAATGTAGGGTGACATGCTGGTGGTGTTGGGGTGTGTGGGGGAGTCTGGGGGGGTCCTCACCCAGAAAATTTTGAATAAAGTGGATGTCATTTCCCGCATTCTGGTGTATTTTAACGGATTGTTAAACATCTACGTTTAAAAAAGTTGTCAGATCCTTTGGACGTTCAAAAAACAACAACAAAAAAGGAACGTTTCGTCTTTCATCTGAACAACTTCTTCAGTCTGACTGAAGAAGTCTTTCGGATGAAAGATGAAATGTTTCTATTTTTTTGTTTTGTTTTTTGAACGTCCAGAGGACCAGACTTAACCTTTTTAGATTTTTCTACCTGGATTACTGAGCATGCATCAGGACATCTATGTTTACCTACATAAGTAAACACTTGATTCAATAACTATTTAAGAAAGCAACAAGAAGTAGCCTGACCAACAGCTCTCCTTGTGTGAATAGAGCACGCTCTGTTTCTCTCAAGCGTCCTAGCCCATGAACCCCCCCACTGATTTCTGTCAAAAACTGCTGGCACTAACATAGCGATGCACAACTCAGAAGTGACGCTCAGATGTATAGCTCCACTTCTCTCCACATCCTAACCCCCCTCCATCCCGTCAACATCTGCCAGCACTAACGTGGCGCTAAGCTAGTGCACAAAACGGAGGTATCTCCTCCCATGAGCATGCTATCAAGGCAGATGACCGAGGAGAAACACTGCATGTTGGGTGGAGTTGTTGTAGGTAACCAGGAAAACCCGGAGTGGACTTTCAGATGTTTGAGTACTCTCCTATTTATTAAGCAGAATGGACCTGTTCACGATGAAATAGAAATAGCGATGGGTGAACTAATATTTCATGGTAAATGTGGTGGTGGGGGAGGGGGAGGGTCTGAATGAATATTTTTTTAAATATGTGTGTGGGTGGGGGTGGGGGGGACAGAACACATCCCTTTCACATCCAATTGTTGCGACGCCTATGGCGGCCGTGATGGAAAAATAAATAAAAAACAGAAAAGCATTTTGGGTAATATTGAAGACAAGGACCTAAAATATGCTGAGTGCTTAATGTAGGAGATACAAGAAGTTAAAAAAGAGCCTCACTTCCGGTTTAGAGGAGAAACTTCTGGGCTCGGATACAGTGGAAGTCAATGGGAGTTTGGTTGTGTGACCTCTGACCTCTGAGGGGGATTAAAAAAAATGACATTTAATTTTAACAGAACCTCATTGTTGTTTTGTTGGGGACACCTGGCAGCTGTTGTTGTCCTTTACCTTTCTGCTGCTCCCTTCTTCAGGGGTCACCACAGTGAGGGAACTTCATAGAAAGATCTGTTTGACGCTGGATGCTCTTCCTGATACAACCTGGGCTCGAACCTGCAGCCTCAGGGTTGCAAATGTGCAGCACTGACCACTGAACTACCACAGCGCCCCACACAATACGATGTAGTACTGACAAAATTAAAAGTACACAACTTGCATTGAATTACACTTTTTAATGAATTACAAGACAAAAACGGTACTTTGATCAAATTTTCCTTTTTACTCTCGTTTAATTTTGTGTCTAAGTTTCCTTTTTACGGTAAATTAATTTCCCTCTGAACTGATGCAACATAAGAGTAGTAGTCTCCTTCATGTGAAACGTGTCTGTGATGACAGCCTGCTGGCGTCAGGCGTGACTGACGGGATATTATTTGTTGGAAACATGTTTCTTGTTCACGTTGTGGGAAAGTGAAGCGTTCACACGCTGCCATCAAACCTGCCGCTGCACGTTTTTAAACTTTTTAATGAGCCGAGTCCACCTACGAAGAAATGTTTGTGTTTCAGCATGTTGACTAAGACCGGCAATGGTACGGTTGCGCCCCCGATCTGTGAGTTCAGACCCAAATCGGCCCCCCTCCCTTCACTTCCTCCACGGTGGGTCATTGGTTTGTTTCTGCCAGTAAATACTCTGGAACACGAGGAATACTGAGGAAGACGAGCTCGGACTGGAAAACCAAAAGTCTGAGGAAGTTTTTCCAGTTTTTTAACAAACGCATTTTTAATTTTAGTCTTATCAGTTTGCTTCATGCCAGCTGCAGGATTCAAACCAGCAACAAGAGGGGGCTCTGTGCAGAACCTCTTCAAAATAATATTATTAACTAATAATAAAAAAAACACTTTTTTTTATGTGAAAATGTGCCCAAATCAGAAGCTTAATGGTTGAAACTCAAGTAACTGAGAGAAAACAAACAAACAAACAAAGAAAGGTTAAAAAAGTTAGCAAAGCAGTAAAAGCTAAATGTTTTACTTTAAACTTTTGACTAAAAGCTAAACTTATCTGAAACACAGCTAAAAGCTAAGGTAGCAAAATAGTAGTTAAAAGCTAAAATTAAGGGAACCAATGCTAAAAGCGAACACTTGGCAAACAGTAGCTAAAATCAAAAACAAGCAAGGCAGCAAATGCTACAAATTTTACATTTACGTTTTGTAGTTTTGCTAAAAGTTAAACTTTGCTAAGCCATAGATAAAAACTAAAATAGTAGATAAAAGCTAAAAGAGTTAGCAAAGTTGCAAAGGCTAAATGTTTTACTTTAAGCTTTTACCATTTGACTAAAAGCTAAACTTAGCTGAACAACAGATAAAAGCTAACAATTTCCTGTGGGATCAATAAAGTTCTATCTTATTTTATCTTAAGAGAGCAAAATAGTGGTTAAAAGCTAAAATTATGGAAAGCAATGCTAAAAGCTAACATTTGGTAAACGGTAACTAAAAACAAAAACATTCAGCAAAGCAGCAAACGCTACACAGTTTACATTTAGCTTTTACAGTTTTGCTAAAGGTTAAACTCTACATCTTCTGCATCCTCTGTCCTCACTCCAACTACCTCCATGTCCTCTCTAACTGCTTCCATATGTCTCCTCTTTGTCTTTTTCCTGGCAGCTGCATTTCTAACATCCTAATACCAATATAACCACTGTCTCTCCTCTGGACACGTCCAAACCATCTCAGTCTGTCTCTAATTTTTTCTCCCAGTTGTTCAACCTGTGCTGTACCTCTGATGATCTCATTCCTGATCTTATCCATCCTTTTCACTCCTAACAAGAACTTCTTCTTCATTTCTGCCACTTCCTGTTCTGTCTCCTGTCTTTTTGTCCACATCTTTGTCTGCAACATGCATGATTTGCATGTGCACGTGTTTAACCTTCACTCCTGAACAGAGTTTGTGTTCGCTGCTCGTCACTTCGTTGGGGTCGTCGTCTGCAGGACACCAGTCAGTGAGCTGCTCTGTTTGTGGTCGACTTGTTTGTTTTCCAACCGATCCTCCAGCTGAAGGCAGATACGGACGTTTATCTCCATAGCTGAGCGCTGAGGTCATTCCAGCGTCTCTGGCGTGAAAACATGGAAATTCCAGTGCACTTGAAGGGTCTGGCTTAACGGGAAGCAGCATGGCTGTGGGAAAACCCACCCTGCCTGGTGCTATAAAACCAGGAGGCTGCGAGCAGAGAGACACTCCTCTGCCTCCTCCTCAACTGGATCAGCTCGAGCGCTCTCTGTTCTGACGGATTTCTATCGGACTTGTCTCAAAAAGAACAAAAAAAATGTCATTTTCACGAAACAGCTTGGCTTCTCTGTTGGTTTTTGCAGCTGCAGTTTGCATAGAGGTCAGCGAAGGTCAGTGGAATCAGTGTTTCTGGGACAGGCCTGCTTCAAAGTAGTGTTTTCTTCTCGTGCGTTCTTCTGCTGCACCTCTGACTTGTGTCCGAATGTTTTGCAGGAGGCGTTTTCTTTGTAGGGCGCTGCAAGTGTCCCGAGGTCCAAAAGGTCGGCAGAATCAACGTGTCGGATTTTGAAGTGATTCAAAAGTCGCCTGCGTGCGCCAAAGACGAAATGATGTGAGTACTTGTTTGCCTACGTTGAAGCTTTCAGTTCTGTCGGCGTTTGTGTTGAACCTCTTGCTGTTTGGGTTTCCTCAGCCTGACCTCGGTCCGGTCAGACAACTCCACGGAAAAGATCTGCGTGGACCTCGAGACCAAGATCGCCAAGAACTTCTTGAAGTGCTGGAGCAGGTGAGAGCCACAGAACGTCAGCATTGCAGAGAGTTAGGACCCAGTTTGTTGGGGCGAGTTAGAACTGAAGTAAATCATGCTTGGACAAACATCTGGATCCAGACCTTCACACCGGTTCAGATGTTTATTGGCGGTAATGTAATTAGAAGCACCTCCTGGCTAAACCTTTGCAGTTTATTTAGCAGAAAGAAACTTTGAAACCACAGAGTGCATGAGAGCACAGCTCAATGAGCCCCCTGACACGTCAACACGTGACACCCCCCCCCCCCCCCCCCACACACACACACGCACACACACACATAAATGCCCAGATGTTTCACATTAGCCTCCTGGCCTAAACCCCAGTTCTTCTTCTCTTCCCAAGGATAAACAAAGACGTGAGCCGGAGGATGGAGTGCATCGAGAGGAAGAGGAGAGCCGATCAAAAAGTCTCCGAGGACTGAAGGAGGGTGGACAGCTGGGATGTTCTTAAGACATTTCTGAGCTCCTGCTCGGACTGACAGAGGAGGTGGAGGAGCTCTGAGGGGGGAGGCGTTTGTGGGCGAACTGGGACGCTGGAGCAGCTGGAGAGGAAAGAGAAGCCGAAGAATGAAACATGTACAGCACTATAGCAGCAAGTCTGTTCAGAAGGCACTGTTTGGACACGTTCAGCTCGTTTTGTTTTCTGTGCTTGAAGCTATTTTTTATATTTATGCTGATTTATTTATTGTAAAAGTTTTACAGCTCTAATTTTTTATACAAAGTGGAACCAAATAAAGTAAAGTTTGATACAACTCTTTGCGTTTTGCCTGTTTTTTGAGAAATGAACAGGACAACGTTCAGCCCTTCTCTGCAGCCGAAGGACAAACAGCTGCAGAATCCAAACAGCTACAAGCTTTTGCTTTTTTAAAAAAAGTGTCCACATCCACCAGTGTCCATGTCCAACTGTATCCCTCTCCACCTGTGTCCCTGTCCACCTGTGTCTTCATCAACCAGCATCCACATCCACCAGTGTCCATGTCCAACTGTCTCCCTGTCCACCTGTGTGCCTGTGTCCTCAATCACCAGCATCCACATCCACCTGTGTCCACGACTGTCACCTATTAATGAGAGAAATAAATAAATAAAATATATACACACTCAGGTGCTGGTCTTAAAATTAGAATATCATGAAAAAGCCGATTTATTTCAGTAATTCCATTCAAAAAGTGAAACTTGTATATTATATTCATTCATTACACACATACTGATATATTTCAAAAGTTTATTTCTTAAAATGTTGATGATTATAACTGACAACTAATGAAAACTCCAAATTCAGTATCTTAGAAAATTAGAATATTGTGAAAAGGTTCAATATTGAAGAGACCTGGTGCCACAGTTTAATCATCTAATTAACTCAAAACACTTGCAAAGACCTTTAAATGGTCTCTCAGTCCAGTTCTGTTGGCTACACAATCACAGGGAAGACAGCTGACTTGACAGTTGTCCAAAATACGACCACTGACACCTTGCACAAGAAGGGCAAGACACAAAAGTCATTGCTAAAGAGGCTGGCTGTTCACGGAGTTCTGTGTCCAAGCACATTAATAGAGAGGCGAAGGGAAGGAAAAGATCTGGTAGAAAAAAGTTTACAAGCAATAGGAATAACTGCACCTCAGAGAGGATTGTGAAACGAAACCCATTCCAAAATGTGGGGGAGAGTCACAAAGAGTGGGCTGCAGCTGGAGTCAGTGCTTCAAGAACCACCACGCACAGACGTATGAAAGACATGGGTTTCAGCTGTTGCCTTCCTTGTGTCAACCCACTCTTGAACAAGAGCTAGAGTTAGAAGTGTCTCGCCTGGGACTGCTGCTGAGTGGTCCAAAGTTATGTTCTCTGATGAAAGTAAATTTTGCATTTCCTTTGGAAATCAAGATCCCAGAGCCTAGAGGAAGAGAGGAGAGGCACAGAATCCATGTTGCTTGAGGTCCGGTGTCAAGTTTCCACAGTTGGTGATGGTTTGGGGTGCCATGTCATCTGCTGGTGTTGGTCCACTGTGTTTTCTGAGGTCCAAGGTCAACGCAGTCGTCTACCAGGAAGTTTTAGAGCACTTCATGCTTCCTGTTGCTGAACGACTTTCTGGAGATGCAGATTTCATTTTCCAACAGGACTCACCTGCACACAGTGCCAAAGCTACCAGTACCTGGTTTAAGGACCAGGTATCCCTGTTCTTAATTGGCCAGCAAACTCACCTGTCCTTAATCCCATAGAAAATCTGTGAGGTATTGTGAAGAGGAAGATGTGATACACCAGACCCAACAATTCAGAAGAGCTGAAGGTCACTATCAGAGCAACCTGGGCTCTCAGAACACCTGAGCAGTTCCACAGACTGATCCACTCCATGCCACACCGCACTGCTGCAGTAATCCAGGCAAAAGGAGCAACAACTAAGTATTGAGTGCTGCACATGTTCATACTTTTCATGTTCATACTTTTCATTGGCCAACACGTCTAAAAATCAATTTTTTTATTGGTCTTAAGTAATATCATAATTTTCTAAGATAATGAATTTGGTGTTTTCATTAGTTGTCAGTTATAATCATCAACATTAAAATACATAAACATTTGAAATATATTAGTCTGTTTGTAATGAATGAATATAATATAGAAGTTTCACTTTTTGAATGGAATTACTGAAATAAATCAACTTTTTCATGATATTCTACCTTTATGACCAGCACCTGTATATACTGGTATATAAAGTATATAAACCTCTCTCTATTCTTCTCCTCAGTGTAACTCCTCCCTGCATGAATAAAAACATTTAGTTACTTCATTCCCTGTTCAATTCCAGTCCAGACAAACACGTATGTCAAAAACTAAAAACACTCATCATTCATGTGAACGAGGGGCGTCGGCGTACGGCTCGTTTAATTTACGTTTCACGTCAGTTTTTAAAGGCCGAGCTGTGAGTTAAAAACTCAAACCAACGAGCTGTAAACGTCCAGCAGGAGACTTTTATCAGTCCGGCCTCAGACTGGTCCTCTCATGTACCTCTTTGTTCTTCACAGTCGGCATGAAGCTTTCCTCCGGCTGATAAAAGGTGAAACTTGATGGATGACAGGATGGAGAAAATGCCACAGCGTTTTGTGCTTCTCCCAAATAAAAGGCAGCACATTTATCCCCCGCCTGTCCGTCGATGAATGCATTGATCCGCCGTCTCTGAGCTCGGGTTCTACTGGGAGGAGACAGTTTCCTGCAGAATATCAGTTTCTCTGCATGGAAACCAAAGGTCAGAGGTCAGAGTGAGGGATGGAATGGAACCTGGACGAGTCCAGACGATCAGGTGATGAGAGACATCAGACAGGAAGTCCAGCAGCAGAACCAGCTGGTCTTCCAATGTTTATTTATAGGCCTGAGGAGGATTTTCAGAAACCGTGTCCTCGGGTGACTCTGCTCTGTCTCACTCCGAGGGGATTTGGTTTACAGAAAAAGATGATTTAAAACTGGTGAACTTTTAGTGTCTGATTCAAGACGGCTGCCACAGCTAATCAACCGTAGCAAACAGTAAAACCAGTTAAACAGAAACAGAGTTAAATTTAGGTGTGGTAGTAGCTGAGACTTATTCACAGCATAAACTCTGAGCACCAGCACGTCTCAGGAGCAGAACTTTATTGGACCAAAACGACCAGAACTCTCCAACAAAATGATGATGGAGTTTCAAACAGACGTGAAAGCTTTTAATGTTTAATTTGTTCGTAAATCATCAATCTGTGCATTTTACTGACTATGTACCTGTGTTGCACTAAAAGGAGTTTTATTTTTCATTTTTGTTCATTATAATCTATTATATCTGAAAGGGAATCTTTAGTTATGGGATGGTTTTGGTTAAATGTTTAATTAAATGTATTTGTGCTCTATTGTAAATTTAAAATATATATTTTCAGCTGTTAATGGGGACATGAGAAACCTGAAGTGTTCATGATGAACACTGGCCAGTCTGAGAAGCTGCAGTTAGCATCCAGCAGCATGTGGGGGCGCCATCCATCCATCCATCCATCCATCCATCCATCCATCCATCCATCCA
>NC_056513.1:9051934-9052993 GCF_014905685.2 Nematolebias whitei | reverse complement strand
TCCATCCATCCATCCATCCATCCATCCATCCATCCATCCATCCATCCGTCCATCCAGCCAGCCAGCCAGCCAGCCAGCCAGCCAGCCAATTGTCTGTCTTGCCGTCATCCATCCATTATCCTACCGTCTGTCTTTTCATCATCCATCTATCCATCCATGTGTCTATCTGTTCTTCCGTCTGTCCATCCATCCATCTGTCGTTCAGACCATCCATCCATCCATACATCCATACATCTGTCCAACCTTCTGTCCATCATTCATTCATCCATATGTCCATTCATCCATCTGTTTTTCCATCCATCCATCCATCCATCCATCCATCCATCCATCCATCCATCCATCCATCCATCCATCCATCCATCCATCCATCCATCCATCCATCCATCCATCCATCATCTCCAGCTCTATGTGGGCTCATGAACAGGGAGATCGAGACAAATTTGTCCACAGCTAGCAAATATTTTGTTTTCACGATGCCATTTTGAGGTACTGAGTGTGGATTAATGAGGAAAAGTGATTTAAAAAATGGAGGCATCAGGATGCAACATAAAACTGTAAATATGTAACTGTCGTCAGGATCATGTTCCCTTCAAAGAGCCATCCTGTATATCCCTATTAGTGGTTGGCAAACCTATTTGAGGTGCTTTACCACCACCTACTGGACTGGACTGTGGCAGAACAGAGAAAAAAAAGTCCTTTAGATTCAACTAATAAAAAAATCTTTAAAAAATCTAGTGTTTTTACTGTATATGTTGGCTACTTTATCTTCCCAGGGGTTTGATAATGTGGTCCTGATGTTTTATCTTTTTTACCCACTGAAAAAAAATATCTCTTTGGACATGACACTTCTTGTAGAAACAGAGGAGAATAAACATGGTGTGAGGGCTGATTACTGAGTGGAAACAGGTGAGCAGATGGATAACAGGTGTGAGGATCTGATCAAGAAGGGCTGAGCTGAAACAAAGAAGAACTCTGAAAAAACAAAGCAACAAACTGAAAACCACTGAAATACAAACATCAAAGTTCATGCTCAATAATCCAGGTAAAAATCCAACATAT
>NC_056513.1:9042040-9051924 GCF_014905685.2 Nematolebias whitei | reverse complement strand
TCAAAACATCAAAGTTCATGCTCAATAATCCAGGTAAAAATCCAACAATGTTCAGTCAGGTGGTCATCTGGATGGTTTCTTTTTTTGTTGTTGAGATGTTTCGTCCTTCATCCAAAGGACTTCATTAATCCAGATGACCTGACTTAACTTTGTTGGATTTTCACCTGGATTACTGAGCATGAACTTTGATGTTTTGAACCACTTTGGCTCAGAGGAGTTGACAGGGCAGAAGGTGGGCCCCAGAAACTGGTTGGCCCACTTAGAGAATGTGCTGCTTGTGGGACTGAGTTTGTTGTGGCTCCATAGCCTGATGAAGTCCTTTGGATGAATGATGAAATGTATAAAAATAAAGAAACCATCCAGATGACCTAAAAACTTTGTTGGACTGAAATACAAAGAAAACACAAATCAAAAACCATCAACACAACTTGAAAAACAGGATCCTGTTGAGCATTTTGGGCTTCATGAATCTGGTCAGAACTTAACCAAGCTCCTGTACAGCTGCGTCAACACTTTCCCTACACTGAACCACTGGTCCGTGTTGAAACCGTGTTGCCTCCAGCTCAAAATTTTACAGAAACACAACACGGAAGCTCAAACCGCCAGATGAAAGAAGGGTAACTGTATGCTGTAAAGAAAGCAGTCTGCTCCAAGCGGATCTGCCGTTTGTGTGTCTCCGGATCAAACCTCCTTCACTGATCCTGTGCGTGTTGCAGGCCTGAGCAAAGCGCCGATTAACTCCGGCTCGAAGAGCAGCTCTTTAATCTTCCTGCTAAACCTGCGGCCAGCTCTGGCCTCTCACCGCCGCTCCTCTCCCAGCCTCGGGACGTGCTTGGCTCTTAAGAAGGTGTCGACTTTCTTCCTGTATCGATCAGCCAACATGATGTATAAAAGCACTGTCATCCTGTTTCTGGCACTTATTACACGGCTCTCCCTGGCTGTCAGATCAGCAGAGGCTCTGGGAGCTGATCTCTCGCCAACAAAGCCAACACTTCCCCGATAAACCACACTATTAAAAGCATTCGATCTGAGAAACCATTTCACGTTGCTGCTAATAATTTCTCAGGCGCTCTGTAAAAACTTTGACAAGCGTGTTTAAATTTTAAACTTTCTGAGGCAAACAGCAGTCTTGAACAAACCCCCTGCATTTTATGTCTGTGATGTTACTGCTTTGAAGTTTATTTATAGCTTTGTAAGAGGAAAAAAAGGGCCAAAGCTGCTGTCTGCCACGGAATGAAGCACACTATTGTAAGCTTGAACTGATAAAATCAAAGTTGTGTGAGAAGTGTCACCGGTGTGTCTGTAGTCCCACACATTTGTGCCTTGCATCAGACGGGGAGAAACTTTTTTTAAAAACACACTCATTGTTCGGTGCAATGTTTTATTCATGTGAAGGGAAACCACCCGGACGCCTGTTGATGGAGCTGTCAGGAGAAGGAAAAGCTGTAAATTGGCCCAACATGTTTTGCGTGTTGTAATATTTATGGAGTGCTGCTTTCATGAGCTTCACTGTAGAGGTGTGTGTGCAAGCAACACACACACACACAAGCAACAAATCAGGACAAGAGACAAGCTGAAGCCAGAAATAAGAATCCTTACAGTCATGTTGGAGTCTTCCCAGGTAGGTGCCAGTTTCAATTCCAGCCTTCCTTTCCGGTTTAGGCTGAATAACGAGTGGGGGAGATGTAGTTCTTCAGTCGTCATATTCGACGAGGGGCTGTTATCAACTGCCATGGTGGGACATCGTAGGCCCAAAATAAATGGAGATGAAGTTTTATGAGATCCCACGCTACTTTTGAAAACTTCTGCTAAAGTTTTGTGAGATCTGCCATTGCTTTCACAAGGTCCTGCCATTTTGTAGTTTTCTTTCAATAAGCCTACACTGTAATTCAAGTCAAAAGAACTACATGGCCCAGAAGCCAACAGTGCTTCTGGCTTTCTGCCAAAATTCATAGAACAGCAATGGAGAGAGAGCAAACACTAGCGGAGAAACTGATGTGGTCAAAATAGTTTTGTAACGCAAAGTCTTGCGTAAATAATAAATAATCTTGAAACTGAACTCATTCTTCAAGTTGTAGTAGTATCTTCACTGGTGAGTATCAATATAAAATTTTGTAGTATTGTGCAATAATTATACATATGTTGTTAAAACTATGTAGGTCTAAAAAAATTGAACATTACAAGAGTGTGGGAAGGGTTTATAAAGGCTTAAAATACATATAAATGCTAAAATAAATTTGGCATTCCTACTTTGCGGTTTTTCACCTATTGCGGTGGTGTCTGGAACGTAACCCCCGTGATAATCGAGGGACTACTGTACCTGGCAACATACACCGAGCCCAAATGTCCCAGATGGATTAAATAAGGGTTGGATTCTGATTAATGTGCACCATGTCTGTTGTGTTTTATTTCCTCTCAGGTAAACTTGGTTCTTGGTTTCTGGGCAAGTGAAATTTTGTAATCTGCCTATATTTATGTACAGCTCACAATATTCTCACTACCTGCTGATATGGACTGATATTAAAATAAAGACGTCTCAATTTTTGCAATAGGGAAGAGCTCAGACCACAACTGAAAATTAGCCTGTTGGATTTATTTGACTCAACAGATCAGTAAATTAATTACATAGACACAATAAGAGTGTGGGGACTCCAGTTAGTGCACATAACCAGGGCTGGTTGGCCCCTAGACATGAGTTATGAATGAAAACAGCCAATCTAATAAATAAAAATGACCCACCTGTAGAAATCTTGAGCAACTCTCTGGTGAATGAACCTGGAGATTTGATCAGATTCTCCCAAACATCAGCCATTATCTAATCAATGTTTGTCCAGAGTGTTGCGTTGTCCATCCTTCACGGATCGAGTCACGTGTCTTGGCTCAAATGATAAAGTAGCTTCACCACATAATGTACCTCAAGGGAAGGCTTTGTAGAGTAATCTGACAAATCTAAATCAGCTGATAATTGGTTGGTGCTCGTCTTAGCGTCTCATTTATTGTTGACTGTTTGCGTTCTGCCCACCAGCGCACCTGTAGTTACACCTTTTAATTGACTCTTGAACATTATTTTAACGCTGAGCTTGTGCCTCAGCAAGAAAAAAGACTTTTAATTGTTCTCTGAGTTATATTTCTCATCTTCATTTCAACAAAGTGAGGATGTAAACATAAATGTATTTCAAGTTTAACAGCGTTGTGGTCTAATGTACTGTCGTATCTACTGGTAAATCGCTATTTGTTCATTGCGACAAAACACAGAGAATTTAATTCACATTTCCTTCAGATTGGGATCTTGTGGTTTCAGAGGGTTTCTGCCTTCTGTTCTGGCAGGCTGAATCTGTGCTCCCCAAGTGACGGACAGATTAACTCGTGATCTTGCAGAAAATACTTCATTTTTAAAGTCCAGGCGAAATAAAATAGACAGAATTAAACGGGGTGTGGGGGGTGTTGTGACGAGGTCCTGGGTGTGAGACAGCCTGTAGCTCTGAAAGAGACATGGACCTTTCCGAGACACCGTTTTGTCACTCACAGCTCCATAAATAAAAGATGCTGAAACCCCCTCCCCCATCTTTCTTGTCTCTGAGTGGACAAAGTCATGTTAGGAGCAGATGCAGGGCTTAATTTGAGCTGGATCCTTCCAGAACACGATCCAGGAACTCTCTTATTTTGACAGGGTGCGTTCCAGTAACTGTTTGCTTGGATCCGGTAACGCTCAGGCTTACTAATAATAAAGTTATGAACAAATATGACTGCTTTGAATGAATCAAACTGATATTGGATATGTAAACTGAAAATAATTACATAAAAACTCATTTTAAACACAACAGCCACTTAAGAGCTTCTTAATATCACACAGGAGCTGCTCCTTCAAGCAACATTTCTGCTTCTACCTTTAAAAAATCTCCGCCCCTAAAAGATCACAGTCATCACACAATTTTGTTAAAAAAAAAAAAACCCTCAAAAATATATTTAAACAGTGCAACAAAACTGCAAATCAGTTTGACGGTTTAAGTGGGTCATTAATAAAAGTTTGATTATTTATTAAAAATACAACGAGAGAAATGTTTGATGTGTATTATTCACATCACGTATCAAAACAACGGCGATAATTTGTCAAAATAACAGCGATCGAAATGTCAAAAAGACACAGTCCAATTTACTTTCATGAAAAAAGTCTTCTCATTGTCCTTGGACAACCGAGAACTGAAGCACCTAAAGGCAGTGGCAACCTTCAAGTATTTGGAGGTTTATGATGATGATGATGGAGATATTCAGAACTGGCAGATTATGGATTAAAGTCCTGACTTCATGTTTTAAAGCAACAATACCATGTTTAATTTGTTTTAATTGAAAATCTGTTTCATACAATAGTGATTAAATTGTTTAAAATCTTAACCGTGATCACGGTTAAGAATGGAAAACAACATGGTCATGCGTAGAAATTATATACAAGGGTTATATTTCAAACGTCTTTCCGTTCAACTGTTCCTGCACGGTTAAAGTTTAACGAGAGTAAAATAACATTAATGTTAGAGATTAGAGCTTATTGTGAGGGTTCAAGTAATTAAAAATAAAGTGCAGTTTGGAGATCAGTTTGGGTTAGGAGCTGAGATTTAAAGTTTATTCACTATTAGGGAGTTAATCTAGACGATGCACCTCTTGGTATTTTTATTTTTGCCTATTATTTAATAGTTTGTTGTGTTTATGATTGCGTTTATTTGTTTGTGGTTATTTTCTGTTGTTTTTGTGAGTTTCTCTGTGCCATGAGGCCAGTCCACCTCCTCCCCAGTTGATTAGTCTCAGCTGTTTCTCATCAACCTCAGCCCATATAACCCCTCTGCTGTAGTTCAGGAGCCAGTGGAGCGTAATGTGTTGCCTCTGTACCTGCTGGTGATCCTCTGCACCGCCTTGTCTTTTGTTTTATCCAATAAAGTTGGAAGTCTTCAAACTTCCTGTGTCGAGTCTGAATAAAGTTTAAACGAAGAAATGGTAACATGTTTGGACTTACAACTAAAACCAGCTTCTCACACAAACTTCAGCTTTTATTAAAACACCGAACGTTGTTGTGACACGTTCGGCTTCTGTTCTGTCGCCATGTTTCCATGAGTTCTGGCTCAAACGGCAGGAAACGACGAGTTCGCTGCTTGATGAGATGCAGAGCCAAGACGTGTGGTTAAACATGTCAGCAGCCTCCAGTAATGTGCTTTCTGCTCCGCTGGCTTCCCACACCAGAGGATCTGGAACGAGTGTTTTAATCATGGGGGGTAATAGCCGCTGCGCATGCTATGCAAATAATATCACAATCAAACAGATTGGATTTTCTTCCACCTGATGTGCTGTTGGCGCGGAGCTGCGTGATTTACAAGCAGGCAGGGTGTGGTGAGGCTGCAGCACCAGCCGAGGCCCTGCGCCTGCTGGGAGATTGTTTCTGGTCACTGGTTCAGATCCCTCGCCGCCACCCTCTGTCAGGTTGAGATGCAGCAAACAGGAAGCCTCACAGATTTATTCATACAAGCAGAAACGCTCAAAATGTTCCTCTTTCTGCTGCAGCTGCTGAATGTGCAGGCTGCGTTGACAGGAGCCGCAGGAGGACGAGGATGTTTGGGTGTCTCGTTTTCTGATCTGTGAGTGTGAACGTTACACAACCTGGCTTCCGTTAGACTTTTATATTTACTGCTGCGATAACTGCACTGATGCTCAGCGTCGCACGTCTCCGGAGCCACAAATAAGGAGGTTGTGCTTTTAACATGCAGACGGCAGCAAAGAGAAGACAGTGTGGGAAAAGTTCTTTAAACTGTTCTAACAGCCGAAGCAGCTAAACGTGCCGCTTCATATTTTACAGCTGTTACAACAAAAAGTAAATAGTTTATGATTAATGACCATTCAGAAGAATAAAGATGGATGACTTGCCTTTTTCTGTTCGGGCGTCTGTAACCGTGTAATTCTAACGATGCTTTAATGACACATGCGTCTTATTTAGGGCTGCAGACTTTTTGGATTTGCAATGAAAGGTCATTTTATTTTTATTTCATGTCCAGTTTTAAAACACAAAACAAGCTTTAAATCTTAAATCAAATGTTTTCAATTGAGCCTGATTTGGTGCCTTTTTAAAAAATATTCCAGACTCGACAAGCTTAAAGGATTTTCCGTCTTTTATGAACTCCTTACTTGGTTTAAGCTGATTTTTAATTTTTTTTTAAGTTTTATTTTTATTCATTGTTTTGGTCATCCACATTAGAAATCATCTCTCGAAGTGGGCCGAGAAGAAACCAAAGTATTTAGGAGAATATTAAGATTTATACCAAAAGTTGAAGTCATATATTTATGGCAAACTAGACATGGGAACATAATGTGGAAGTTGAAGCCAAAACAAAACAAGTGCCCCCTGGTGGATGGGATGCAAAACATGCTTAAATACATGACTAAAACAAACAAACAAACAAACAAAAAAAAACATAAATTGAACATTTAAATCTTTTTGTTCAACTCAAAAGCTTTTATTATGTGAACTCTGCTGTTTTTTTGAGTGTTTTTTACTTTCTCTTTGAAATATATTTCATTAGACTTTATGGATTTCATCCTAAAAAGGAAATACGTTAAACATTAAAACTCTAAAAAAACAATGTATATAAAAAAAATCTCTGTATATAAGATTTTTAACCTTCATAAATAATTTTATTTTTTATTTGACAATTTATTAAACCAACAAATAAAATATTTCCCATGAAAATACACCAATCAACTGTCAGTTACTGATATGTTTTTGATTTTTTTTTATAATAAAGGTGACTGAAAATATTAGTAAAAAAGATGATGCTTCAATTAAGATGAAATATGTGTTTTTATTTCTGTATCGTAAATAAAAACATCATAACAGGAAAACTAACAAAAGGACATAAATTAAACTAAGACAATAAAAATAGAGTAAAAATCATTAAAATCAGGGGAACGCCTCTGACTGAACTCTTACTTAAAACAAACAGGAAGAGGGGAAATTCCAGAAGAGCTTTTATTTTGAAAGTTTCTAAGGTTTACTGATTGAAATCAGGTAAAAGCCTCAAATCTTTCCTCGGCTCCTAAATGTTCCCTGCACCTGCATATCTCCACCTGTAGGGGGCACTGACATCCTCCAGGGCCGCCGTGTGCTCATCAGCATGCTGCTGGGGGTCCGTGCCCCCCCCACCCCCACCCACACACACACACACACACCTCACCCGCTTCACCACTGTACGGGGGCTGCGGATTCCACGGCTGAATGCATTAACCTTTTCGCCACTCCCACAGAAACACGGCAGCGATTGGAAATGAGCCCCAGAAGTTGGAACAGTTTAACCAGAGGCGGCTGCACACTGCTGGACGGGAGGGTGGGGTGGAGGTTTGGGTGGAGGGGGCTTTATTTGCTCTTATCTAAAAAAAAAAAAAAAAATGTCATCTCACATCAGATGGTTAGTTATTCAGCAGTGCAAGGCGTGTTTCTGGGTGTGATGCACGATCACAGAGCAGCCGAAGGCTGATGCTGTATTCCACCAGACAGGCGGCAAATTTTCAGATGGAGCCTCTAATTGTGTCGCTGGAGACCGTCTGATGGGCTTTCTGCGCCCGCCGAGGACTTTTCAGAAGCTGTTTGTGTCAGCGTGATCAGCACGGCGTCACGAAGGAAGATCCAACCACGAGGAGAGCGTCGGAGTTTGGCTCGTCCGGCCTTCCCCCGAAACATCGAATTACATGAGTTCATCCAAATTCTGAAGATCTTTGGTCGTAGCTCCCAAGCAAAGAGTGCACGTTTCCGCGGCAGCTGAACGTCCACCATTCACCAACTTTCTTCTCTAAAGCCCAGAAATTATTTGGGGCTTTTATTTTGTAAGAAACTGAACTGACAAAATGGCCGACATTTTGTTTCTTAAACTGTAGAAGAGTAAAAAGAACCAAGATTAAACGAAACGATGGCGCTGCTGAGGCTTATTAGGGTCACCATGGTAACCATGCACCTGTGTTTGTCACTCCTTGACTGCAATCCTAATAAGACGGGCAGAAACGCAGAGTAAAAAGTTGCCCTCAAGCTTACGGTCACTGTGAGAAAACTATTAGATGTAGTGAAAGAAATGCTGAAGGCTCCTGTCACTGATGGTCACACTTTTTAATTTTGATGTTAAAGAGATTTCACTTCCTGTTTGGAAGAGAAGATTCTGAGCTCATAAACGATGGAAGTCGATGGGTGTTCACGCTCGGACAAGAAAATCAGTCCTGCAGCAGCGAGAGACACACCAGGTGGAAGATGACACAAAATATCAGCATTTTGATGCATGGACTGTAGGATCAACGTAAAAGTAGAAGTAAAAAGAGTTTTGTCACGATTTGTAACTGGATCAGACCCAGAATGCAAAAAGACAGCTCAAGAAAATAAAAGTATCTTTAATTGAAGCAGAAACAAAAGTGTGACTCGGAACAAACTGGACTGGGGCAAAAGAACAATCAAAGTATCACTGAGCACTGGACTGAACAGAGAGCAGACAAACGGTGAGGCTGACAGAGAGACGAGGAACAGCTGAGTCAAACGAGACGGGAAAACACAAAAAACATAAATGAACCTACAAATATAACAAAACGACTTTGAGCTAATAATTAACAAAAGACATGAATCTGACAAGCTTGGAAATGTTCGATGTCAAACGTTACAACGAACATTCTGGCTCCAAAAATCACCAAAATCTGAGTGATTGTGTAAAAATCCCAAAGTTTCCAACGTGCCACATCAGTCAGAGTCGTGTAAAGTCCAACTTCCTGTGACCCGTTTAGACTCTAAATGATGGTTCTTCTGTGCAGTCTGAGCTGGAGGTCCAAACAGGACCAGGTTGGACCACTTGGTCCACTACAATCCCACTAACGTCTGAAAGGAAAGTAAATATTGTGCTAAAACTGTGCGTGGTAGTAGCTGAGAGTCATTGAAAGCACATACTGAGCGATCAAATCCAAACAGAGTGTAATATGAGTGAAGAAATGATGAACTGCATGAGAATTATTAAAACATAATAATGAAGACATCATTAAACCTAGACTGCAACAATAAAGTCACTATTTTCTGTCAAAAGCTCATTTCTATTTTGTTCCGGATCACATCTTTGTGCGCTGGAGGAGGCTGATGTAGAGAACATTTGTAAAATATTACAGCTGAGGATCCAGAGGAGCGACAGAATCCACCTTCAGTGGGTGAATCTGTCCTGGAGGCGCCGGATCTGAATCAAGAAGAATAAAAAAACTGCAGCGAGAGGGCGGTTCCATGGGGGTGATGCTGCAGACAGGTGGGGAGGGGGTCAGAAAACCAAAAGGATGAGGAGGATGTGGGAAGACTTTTAGAGGAGAACGTTCCAGGGTCCAACAGCTGCATGATGAAGGTCAAACGGCTGCATGGTTAAGGTCCAACGGCTGCATGATGAAGGTCCAACAGCTGCATGGTGAAGGTCAAATGGCTGCATGGTGAGGGACCAACAGCTGCATGGTGAGGGTCCAACAGCTGCATGGTGAGGGACCAACAGCTGCATGGTGAGGGACCAACAGCTGCATGATGAAGGTCAAACGGCTGCATGGTGAAGGTCCAATGGCTGCATGATGAAGGTCCAACAGCTGCATGGTGAAGGTCAAACGGCTGCATGGTGAGGGTCCAACAGCTGCATGGTGAGGGACCAACAGCTGCATGGTGAGGCACCAACAGCTGCATGGTGAGGGACCAACAGCTGCATGGTGAGGGACCAACAGCTGCATGGTGAGGGTCCAACAGCTGCACGGTGAAGGTCCAACGGCTGCATGATGAAGGTCCAACAGCTGCATGGTGAAGGTCAAACGGCTGCATGGTGAGGGACCAACAGCTGCACGGTGAGGGTCCAACAGCT
>NC_056513.1:9041817-9042030 GCF_014905685.2 Nematolebias whitei | reverse complement strand
CTGCACGGTGAAGGTCCAACAGCTGCACGGTGAAGGTCCAACAGCTGTATGGTGAAGGTCAAATGGCTGCATGATGAAGGTCAAACAGCTGCATGGTTAAGGTCAAACGGCTGCACGGTGAGGGTCAAACGGCTGCATGGTGAAGGTCTAACGGCTGCACGGTGAGGGTCAAACGGCTGCATGGTGAAGGTCAAACGGCTGCATGGTGAAGGT
>NC_056513.1:9039859-9041807 GCF_014905685.2 Nematolebias whitei | reverse complement strand
TGAAGGTCAAACGGCTGCATAATGAAGGTCCAACAGCTGCATGGTGAGGGTAAAACAGCTGCATGGTGAGGGTAAAACAGCTGCACGGTGAAGGTCAAACAGCTGCCTGGTGAAGGTCAAACAGCTGCATGGTTCCTGAGCTCCATAAAAGTTTTTTTCATGAAGCTACCTCCTCAAAATATCCTTTAAAAAAGCTGCCAAAATAACCCAAAACATAAAAACAATGACGTTAGAAAAATGTTCTGTAAGATCAAAGTTGTGCTCCAGCTGCTGAAACCCGACTAGCAGTTCTCGTGTTGGGTCAGTCAGGGGGGAACACAAAAATCCATCGAGCCTGTTTTGACCTGACCAGAAGGGTCTGGTTTGAGGTTTTTCCTCTTCAAACTCTGCCTAATGACCTCGACTGCCTGTTAGTTCTGTGCGCCGTGCTTCCTGACTGATGGGTCAACCACACCCTTAATTGGCTGGGAGCTCCCTGAGGTCCAATTTGAGCCCATCCTGCTCTTTGTTCTGTCCACCACTCCTGTGTGGTAGTGGTGGGAGTCCTGTCAGAGCAATACTCATCCCTCCTCAGCACTCTGTCAATCCCCCCCCCCCCCCCCACCCACACACACACACACACACCCACAGCAGTGTGTTGGAGTTTTAATCCACGCCCACTGTACCCTGGAGACAACCCTGAAGCCCTTATTTTATTCTGCTGGACCAGAACGTCACTCGGCAGCAGCCGCCCGGGTTGGAACAGATGCTCCGGGTGTGGTTCAACAATTCAGACTGAGTGAATCACTTCAGCATCAAAACGTGTGGCTTGGTGAGCTACACTGCACCATCCCGACAAACGTTCCCACCCTCCTGCACAACAAGATGGTTATCAGTGTCTGATTAATGCTGCGCCCCGAGGACCGGCTCGCTGAGGATGTGGATCGAGCTGAGACTCTGATACCGGCGTCACTAATCAGCCCCGGAGCTGCAGCAGGTGTGGGCTCCGGGAAGTGCCGGGCAACAAGTAGACATCCCATATTAATGGCACTCCCAGGCAGACGTGTTAGCTAAGCCACAGGCCGAAACACTTTAAGCAGAATGAATGAGATCCGAGGCGGCAGGTCCTGGCCCGCTTCACGCTCCCCTCAATCAGCCGAGCGACACTTTATCTGTCCCGTGTCTACTAATCCAATCAGCGAGCTGATTGCACTTTCCCCTCGTGTTCTCCTCCAGCGAGTGATGTTTAAACAGATCCCTCCAGCCCTGAGACGAACCATACTCTGATCCTTCAAAGATATTCCCGCGTCGTCTTCAAACCCTGACCCGATGTGGCCTCTGCTCAACAATACGAATATTGGTTTTTAACACCTCACTAGATCAGCACCATGCTGGCACGATTGCTCTGACATTGCACCTGATGAGAAGGGAGAAATAAAAGTTTAATTTGAAAAAAAAAAAAAAAGCAATGTTGCATTTCACAGACAATTAGCGACGTAGAGCTGGACTTGCTCTAGTGTCACATCCAGAGTCAGAGAGTCACAACGAGCATGTTTGGCCTGAACAAATTAGATCTTCTTGCAGCTACGCAGCTGTGAAATTAATACTAAAAAGACCTCCTAGAAAAGTCTATTAAAGAGTTCACAACGATGCTTCACAGAGTTCACTCAATGAAAGAAGAGTTCAGCTGAGACTTCTGTCGTCCTACCAGCTGCACAAACTGTATATACTGTGTGTGATATACATAAATACATACATATATATATAATATATCTACACACTGACCTACTTTGTGGTTTTTCGCTTATCATGGGGCTCCAGGGTACGGATCCCCCGAGATAAACGAGAGACATCTATCTATCTATCTATCTATCTATCTATCTATCTATCTATCTATCTATCTATCTATCTATCTATCTATCTATCTATCTATCTATCTATCTATCTATCTATCTATCTATCTATCGAT
>NC_056513.1:9035266-9039459 GCF_014905685.2 Nematolebias whitei | reverse complement strand
TCTATCTATCTATCTATCTATCTATCTATCTATCTATCTATCTATCTATCTATCTATCTATCTATCTATCTATCTATCTATCTATCTATCTATCTATCTATCTATCTATCTATCTATCTATCTATCTATCTATCTATCTATCTATCTATCTATCTATCTATCTATCTATCTATCTATCTATCTATCTATCTATCTATCTATCTATCTATCTATCTATCTATCTTAAATCAGTTTAGATCATAAAAGGGTTTGAGTCTGTTATTCTCGGTGTGTTCGCTCTGGGTATACACCTCCGTTGTGACACAGTGAGATCCAGACATTCATCTTTTAAACTTTGGATCAAGCCAGGAAGTGGAGCTAAATATCCTGAACCGTGTGGAGTGAATTCTTCTCCTTCTCCAAATGAAACGCTGACGAGTCTCGTTACTTCAGGTCTGTTCTTCAGCGGGACACTGGATGCATAAATTTGATTCGCTCATCTGAAAGTATATTTTTACGGCGCTGCTACTTTGACTTATGCAGATGACGCCGGTACTTCTGCTTGGCTGCTCCGTGCACGCTCGGAGAACTATGAGGAGTATTTGCATTAAGTTCAAGAGAAACCTTTGAAACTCAGCAGACTCTGTATTTAGGCTGAGTATAAATATGCCAAAGAATAAAGCTTTTACATTTATAAATAAAGAAGAGCTTCCTGTGGTGTGCATCAAGCAGACACCTCACATGCTGAGCTAAAATAATTTACCCAGCTGCTCGTATGACGGTAAACAAACTAATTTTACATGTGCCAGATACAAAGACCGTGCACCTTGTGGGATGTCGGCGTTTCTTTTATTAATTGGCTGCTTAGAGTCGGCTCGCCTTGCCTCGTTGAAACGTTGGGGACTATCATAAACTATTGATCTTCTCCTCGCAGAACGTTTATCGGGGCTCCAAGTTCAAGCTGTCTACATTGTGCAAACACCAGGTCTGGGCTCGGGGAGGGCGGGGGCCGAGCACAGAACGAGCAAGGCATGAGGTGCTCTGAGGTGAAACATTAAATCCGCTGCGCTCGCTCCGAGAACATTATCTGTGCAGTTATTAATTTTTCCCCGGAGGATCCCGGCAGAATGAAGCTAAAAGGGTTTCTTTGCGTGCGGGGACAGTCAGGTGGATGAATGGGGGAGAAGTTGGCGTTCCAATCTCTGCAGAAATGCACAGGGAAGATTCCAGCGCTGAAAGGATGAATGAGAAATGAGACAATGATTGTGCTTCGCAACAATCGCCTGATAGACTCTGTTTAGCCACGGGCCTGCACACATTCTGCAGACAATTACCCACAATGCCGCCCTGCACGCGCATGGATATACAAAACACGCGCTCCTCATTGTCATGTGATAAAAACAGAGTGAATCAGTCTCGGTTTCTACATGTGGCGCTGCCAAAAGGATCATTGCCGTTCCTGCCGTGTCGCTCCTGCAGGAGGATTTCATCACTAATCTCATGAGAGCCGTGAGAATTTAAAGTTTTCTGACGGTACAGTCATGGTGAAATTTTTCATTCAACCTTTAGCTATACAGATTTAATCACATTGAGCCTCAGGCTCGTTTACAAGTGAGACCTGTTTTAGACAGACAACAAAAGTATGGAAAAGAGAAAACACGAGGGGGAGAGGAGGTAAAAAATAAAATAAAAAATTCATGTCTCACACTGTGTCCTGTCCTGGCCACAGTGTGAGAGTTCGGGGAAAAAAATTAAGTATGATTTTTGTATATCAAGTGGTAATAATTAAAAACACACATGGTTTTTGTACCTAATTAGAATAAATACAAGCTTATATAAATAACTTCACCACGTGTTGCACTGTTTTGATCTATTACACAAACATTAAGCCAAAATGGTGCAGTTGGTGGAAAAACTGTTTCCAGCCTCTGTAGAACGTGCAGGAACTCTGTGGTTGTGGAGGAGTTCTGGCCCACTCTTCTTTCCGTCAGTGAGGGTTCTGTTCAGCTCTCTGAAGGTCCACCACAGTGTTTCAGTCAGGTTCTGGATTCTGACTGGACCTTTGGTTCTGTTTTTTCTGACCAAGGTTGCCAGATAAGAAATAATAAACTAATGTACTGTTGCATATAAATTATTGCATTTTGAACCAAACTGTGATCATAGTGAGGGTTTTGTAAAATGAGCTGCGTGTTGTTTGGCAAACATGCATAGACAATGAGGGGATTTAAAAAAAAAGTGTTCATGTTTATCTGGCAACCCTGTTTCTGACCCATTCTGTTGTAGATCAGCTGCTGGGTTTGGGATCATGGTCCTGTTGGACCCAGTTTGGTCCTAGCTTTTGCTCTGCTTGGTCTCCAGAGGAGTTCTGGTCCACTCAGTGACTGACAGGAGCCACAAACCATCAGCCCTCCACCACCGTGCTGACAGCTGGGAGGAGCTGTTTGCTGCAGTGCATTCTGGGTAATCATCTGTCTTCCTGTCTGATTCTGGTCCAGAAGTCTTGTGGTTCCTTCAGATGAAACTTTCCAACTAAAGTCTTGCTGCCATGTTGGTTTTATATATATATATATATATATAGAAAAAAAAAAACATTAAAAAAAGGACTTTTATTTTGTAGTTGAAGACAATTTGCTTCCTGTACCAGGAGCTTTATCGATTCGAAACTGGACAACGTGGAGTTCCAAACTTTGATTGCACGAGTGACTCGGTTTATGCAGCTAAATTCACCTGCAGATTAATCTCACTCCCCTCCACCCTGAGGGTCATGGCTCTGAGATGCTCTGCTGGGTGTCCGGCTTTGTGCTCCACTAACAAAACATTTCACCAACAGAGACGACCACATCGACCTCAGACGTGATGCTTCAAACATGGCGTCAGCTTCGCCTGAAGGTGCAGGTGGACCTCTGAGTCTGGTCCTGAAGAGCTGCTGTCTGGTGTTGAGCCATGAGCCTCTGGAGAGGTTTAGTTTCTCCAACATGAAGGTCTGAACCTTCCTGCAGACCGCTCAGTCTCGAGGTTCTGGATGGACCGGCCTCGGTCTGTTTCAGGTTTGAAACATCGAGATGTGTTTGTTTTCTCCTGATGATACGGAACCTCCTAAATCTTGCTGGAAGCACTTTTTCACTCAGCTTTTGTGTTTAAAAAATAAATTTAATAAGTTAAATAAATTAAGCACAACACAAAAGAGCAAACATTAGTGAAATCTTTGTTTTAGCGCAGTGCTGTCTCTTTTCTGGCCAATAAAACAAAGCCGACAGACTAACCACGTATCGTCGTCCAAATCTTCCACCACTTTCAGATGAAGTTTCTTCTGAGCAGAGATATGGTGCTGCATCGTCTGCAGCCCCGAGCCAAAGCAATTAATGATGAGAGGGAGGTCTGTTGGCAGCCTCTCCTGAAGCATCTGTCAGATAACGTTTAGATTTTACTGCGTGAGATTTAAAGCAGCAGACAGGACGGGATGAAAAGCATTTCATCGTGCAAAGCCACAAAGAAGGATGGGACCGATTCCTGCAGAGGAGGGCAGCATCGTCTTTTAATGATTGTGCGGACATGTATTCCAGGTTAGAGCAATAAATTAATAATAATAAGAATAAAATGGTTTGTATTGATTTGGATTTTATTTGCACTGATAGCTGAAATGAAATTCAATAAATCACATTAACACAAAGTGATCTAAAGTCTTTATAAGTCCTCCATTTGTTTTTATTTACAGCTGTGTTTAATGTTTCCTACCACAGAAGGCGAAGCGATAATAACTTTGCCCATGTGTGTGTGTGTCTTAAGTTTTATTTAAATTTTCCGATTGTATCATGATCTGGTGTGAATGTTAAAGCCAAAGTGCAGACAGGACTCGGGGAGCTCAAAGGACAAAAAAAACAAAAACAATATTTATTTAACAAAAAGGCTGACGTGGCAGCAAAAACGTACATGTGGAATTAACGAGACACGGAGGGAAACATAGACAGCATGGGGCGCCGTTTGTAAAGTTACACAGTCAAAAATTAACAGCAACATTTTGGTTTATTTAGCCTTTCATACGAAAAAAAACTTAAAAAAAAAAGTCATAGTTTCACTGTTATTCATACGTTTTTAAATATCATAGTTCCAAAGTAAATATTTAATTTACAAGCTAAATATTTAGTTTACAAACTAAATATTTAACTTGCAAGTTAAATATTTATCTAGCAAGTTAAATATTTATCTAGCAAGTT
>NC_056513.1:9023045-9035256 GCF_014905685.2 Nematolebias whitei | reverse complement strand
GCAAGTTAAATATTTATCTAGCAAGTTAAATATTTATCTAGCAAGTTAAATATTTATCTAGCAAGTTAAATATTTATCTAGCAAGTTAAATATTTATCTAGCAAGTTAAATATTTATCTAGCAAGTTAAATATTTAGGTCCGAGCTAAATATTTAGTTAGCAAATTATGTATTTATTTAGAAAATTAAATGTTTAGCTTGGAAAATAAATATTTAGGTCTGGGCTAAATATTTTGTTAGCAAATTAAATATTCAGTTTAGGAATTAAATGGGATGAAAATTGCGGAACGATAAAGAACGCTGCAAAATGTACGAAAGACAGATCAGAATAGTGTGAATAATTCATAAACATTCAAATGATTAAATTGGTTCTGATTGCACAACAGTTTCAGAATCAATCCACACATGCACGTGCAACATCTGTAAAGACAGCGTGCAGCATGTGTCTTCAGAACTGTGCACCGTTCACACTGAAGTCTGACGTAGGTCATATTTAAATTATAATCTGAACGACCACACAGAAAAACAGACAGATCTGAGCAAAACAAATCAGAACGGAGCTTTGAGAGCTGCAGTGTGATCGAAGCGTTAGCTACTTTTACAGATATAGAGCTAAAATACGGTGTGGTAGTAGCCGACAGTCACAACACAGACTTCAAGAACAGCAGAACTTCTGTCTCCGTTTGTTTCCCTCAAAGCTTTTGTAATTGCAGGACCCAGACTCGTCCATATGCAGGTGGTGTAAACAAAAACGAGTCCAGCTTTAATTTGTTTTATTCGGCTCTGGTGGAATCATAAATCCACAACGTGTTGGAGCCGACTGGTGCTGAACAGTTGGACTGAGCCGAGAAGTTGTAAAGATCAGGCGTTTGACACCCTCGCACATGTGGTTAGACAACTAAATGCATCTAAAATGCCATGACATTTTGAGAAATGCTTCCCTGCTCTCTCCCAGAGTCAGATTATTCTGCAGCCAGAGGATGATTAGCCTAACTGAGCTCAGAGTAAACACCGGAAACGGGGCCAAATTATTGAACTGCTGGCTCATTACGAAGTCAAACACAAGAAGATTTAGGATTTATGTAATCTAAACTCTCAGATTTACAAATGTTCAGCACAAAGGCATTCTTGTTGTAATACAGACGTCTGGATCAGGAACCAAGAAGAAGCAAAACTTTTAAGGTTTAATCTAATGTAACATTCTTGCACACTGAGCTGTTGTTTTGGGAAAGAGTGGTCTATAATCTTGAAAGCCTAGCCTGAACAAGGACGTTGCCTCTTTTTCCAAACACGCTGCTCCATGACTGATATCAGCTGAAATGATTCCAATAATCACTTTTAGACACAAATTCACCTTAAAGTTGACAAAAACATCTGTTTGAAATTTAGGAAAAGCACCAGGGCTGTTGGTTTTGAGATATTTTTAATTGATGAATTAATAGTTTTTTAGTTTTTATTATCTCAGGGTATGGAACGAATAAAGCGTTCCACAGGGTTGTGTACTCAGTGCCGGTCCATTGTGGTGAAGAGGGCACTGAACTGCAAAGCGCAGCTCTCTGTTTACTGGTCAGTTGTTCCTACCCTCACTTGTGGACATGAACTATTGGTAGTGACTGAAAGAACAGTATCATGAATCCAGGTGGTTGAAATTAGTTTTCTCCACAGGGTAGCTGGACTTTCGGGTGAGAAGTTCAGTTCTTGAGGAGAGACTCAAAGTAGAACTGCTGCTCTTCCACATCCAGAGGAGACGTGAGGTGGTTCATGCAACTGGTAAGGATGGACCCTGGGCACCTCCCTAAGTTTTCTAGGTATGTTCAACTAGGAGATGACTCCAGGGAATACACAGAACACGCTGGAGGAACTATGCCTCTCAGTTGGCCTGGAAAGGCCTTGGAGCCCTCCCAGAAAAGCTGGAAGAGGTGGTTGTGGAAAGAGGTGTCTGGACCTCCCTGCTCAAGCTGCTGCCCCCAAGACCTGACTCCAGAACAAGAGGACGGAACAAACGGACAGAGAGTTTATAGAACAGGAAGTTACCCAGAAACCAGAAACCTACGCTTGTTTGCTCTTGGACACAATAGCAAGGTAAAAAAGACGCCTGAGCACTTTTCCAATTAACCATGATTGTTGTTGTTGTCCTCACTGGTGGCATTTGAGGAGGGGGGCAGGTGCAGCCTTCACTAATAAAAAGAAGCTGGAGGCACACAGCTATTCTCTGCAGAGCTCATGTTTCTGTACTGAAGGCCACACACAGCGGGACACAGGAGATCAGTGAGCTGAATTATCACATTGTTCTGCAGGCCTGTGCCTTTCGTTGATCGTGTACAATTAGTTATACACTGTCAGCGTCTACAGAGCATATGCCTCCATGTATATGTTTGTGTGGGTGTGCGTGAACAAACGTTGATGTCTTTGTGTGGGTGTATATTGTATTTCATAAAGGCTTCCATGAAAACTTCAGGACCAGGGGATTTAAATCCGCCTTCCTTCACCGCTGTTTTTTTCCCTTTCAAAGACGAGAATCCACCGCTGCATCACAAAAACAACAGAGAACAAACCCCGGCCATTGTCTCTGTTGGAAAGAACAACCCCGATGAAATTTGACAGCCTTGGATACGATTGTCATGTAGCCTACATGTGCTGCGCAGCTCAGTGGGGATCGGGAGATGTGTGTTTGTGATAGAGATAAAGAGCTGTTTCTTTGCTATAATACAAATCAATTCTCAATTCTCTGCCTCATTTGATGCTGCTGGAAAACTCCCGTGAAGCTTTGAAATCCTATTTATTAATCAAGCATGAAAAGCCGTGGATAATAGACTATGATGTGACGCAGCGGAGAGGGAATGAAAAGCTTATTTTGTAATTGAAATATCGTTCCTATCTCATGTTCTCCAGCAGCTCAGTGTTGGATCTGTTCATTACACAAAGATTTTATCTCAGTGTTTTCATGGACAGGCAGATGTGAAATTGTTAATTCAATTTTTTTCAGATGAATACACCATTTAAAGGACAATCATTTATTCACATCTTTTATTAACTTCACAGATGAAGGTTCTCTTCAATTTAAAAATATCTACAAAATGGATCCTTAAAAACTCATTTTTAGATGTTTTCCAGTTAGAGATTATAAATACCCCAAACCTACTCCATGTTTTAATAAGTTTAATAAGTTCATCATGTTTTTTTTTTTTTTTTTTTACAATTCAGAAAATCTTTCAGACTGAAAACTGAAACAATATACAGTTGAATAAAAACATGTAAACAATTCATTATTAGGGTTTGTTGCTCAAAAAATTAACCTGCATTCCTCAGCTGATGGTGGGAATAAAATCATTCTTTAAATAGGTAAATATTTTTGTTGTTGCTAGTTTTCATTTATCCATCTTACATACTATCTAAACTAAAGGTAACAAGCTAACTGAGCTAAACCTATCACACCAACTAAGCTTATTTACCATATTTTTTCAGATTATAAGGCGCATTAAGTGAAACAAAACAGCCAGATAAGTCAAACTTTATTCAAATCATTCACAATAACTCTCAACATTGTTCAGTTGTACCACATAAAATTGGTTTGAGGTCAGCACAACCAGAATTAATACAGAAGGTGCACCGGATTGCCGATTTTTGAGAAAACTAAAGGATTTTAAGTGCGCCTTATAGTCCGAAAAATACGTTTTTTAATTTATTGTTTCGGCTGCTCCATCAGGGACTTCCTCAGGGCTGCTACAGTGAACTAACTCGCACGAGGACTTGGCAATTGTTTTTTGCGCCGAATGCTCTTTCTGACACAACCACAGACCACTGAGCTACCATACAGCCCTCTGTGTGGAGCAGAGAGCTGCCATAGGGTGCCCGGGAGAGCAGATGGTGGGGGTTGAGGGCCTTGCTCAAGGGCCCAGTGTGGGACAAATGAGGTTAGAGGCAGAAGTGGGTGTTTCACCTTTCCCACCCACATTTTGATGTTTTCTGTGTTGTCGGGGGGGGGGGGGGGGGGGGGGCGAACCAGCAACCTTCCGATCACAGGCCCACCTTCTCTAGCCTCTGCACCATACTTCCCATATCACACCAACTAAGCTAAAGCTGACAAATTAGCTAAAGCTAAAGAGACAACGAAGTTAAAGTTCACCATGCCAGTTCTTAATTTGAGCCGGACCATGCTGGAACAGGATCCGGGAACTCTTATTTTGACAGGGTGCATTATGGTAACTGTTTGCTTGGATCAGGCTTACTTATAATAAATTTATGAACAAATATGACTTTCTTGAACGAATAAAACTTATATTGGATATGTAAACTGAAAATAATTATATAAACACTCATTTTAAACACAACAGCCACAAGCTTCTTAATATCACATACGAGCTGACCCTTCAAGTAAGCATTGCCGCCTCAACCCTTAAAAAATAAACTCCGCCCCTAAAAGATTGGGGTGGGGCGGTGAATGTCAGTCAGTCATACGTGGGCAGGAGCTCAGACAGAGGAGGCATGAAGGTTTCACATGTGGAGTCAGACAACAACGAGCAGGGACAGTGTCGGGTTCAGGACGTCAAGTAAAGGAGCGTGGGGGTAGGATGCTTGACAGAAGCAGAGTGTTTACAAATGTAGGTAAACGAAGATGTTTAACAACCCATTAAAATACACCAAAACGCAGGAAATCACATCTACTTTATTCCAAATTTTATTGGGAAGGACCCCCAGACCCCACCGACCTGCCTGCTATTTCCCTTCCAGTATCGATTGGTTTACAAATTAAGCCATGCACCATAAACTTGAACTAAAACATAGAAGCTAACTAAGCTAAAGCTAAATAGCCAACCAAACAAATACTAACACACTAACTGAGTTAAGGCTAAAGTGCCAGCTTCACTAAAATTAACAAGCTTAATAAGTTAAAGATGACAAAACTTATAAAGCTAATGATGAACAGCAAACAAAACTAAATCTAACTCTAACCGTGTGAAAGCTAAAGCGCCCACTTCAGTAAAGCTAACAAGCTAACTAAACTAATGAACTAATTAGGCCAAAGCTAAAACCTTGACTAGGTTTAAACCAAGTTAAAACTAAGCACACATATAAACTAAAACTTACAAGCTGTCTAAATTAAAGCTAAAGAGCCAACTAAACTAAATCTTAACATACTATGTTGAAGCTAAAGTCCCATTTTTACGTACGATAACAAGCTAACTAAGCCAAAGCTAACATGCAACATTGCTAAACGTGGTGATATGCCAGTACCCAGCTAAAGAACTGTTATTATTTAACAGTTAGTTATTTTTAAATAGTGTTACTTTGATATTTTAAATATTTGACTTGTAGTGTCTATGAAGCCTATCTGCTAACTTACGTTTTACTGTTTTTGTTAAAAGCGGCATAAATTAAACTACTGTTAAAACCTACACAAAACCAAATTAAAATAAACAAAACATTTAAAAAGCATTTAATCAGACAAATAATTAGTTAATGCACGTGATTTGGTGTAAAATTATTCAATTCTACATTTAACACTGCAATTTTCTGTGAAAACCTTTACCATATTTTTACACTTCCAAAAAAAAAAAACAAAAAACCAAATAACAAAAAAAAAATAGTTTTGTAGTTGTTGTTTCAGTTGCTCACATGTATAATAATAGATGTAATATAAAAAAAATGTGACAAAATCCTTGATGTTTGTCAGACAACATGTGAACAGCAGGCGTCCCTTTAATTTAAAATACTCTTGTTTTATTATTTCCTTTCACCAAACAATAACCGCTCAGCAGCAGGTGGGTTCAAACAGGAAGAGATGAATTCACAAGATGTGTGAGTTTGATCAAATGTAAAAATATGTTTAATAGAAAAGCTTGGTGGCATTGCTGTGCTTGTTAGATGTTAGGTCTTTTAAATCTGATTAGTAAAAAACAAAATAAAAAAAAATTAGCTGCTACTTTTTGGATCTTTTGCGGTTTCTTCAAGCTTCCCAGCGTGAGCTGTACAAACAGGCGAGGCAGCGCAATTCATACGCAGAACTATTCACTGCTTTTTCCGACATAGACACAAAATAAAGAAATAAACAGAAGGTGAAGGAAAACATTGGAAAGTGCAGATCTGATGGACAATTTGACTTACTGTTAAAGACATAACTGCTGGAAAAGGGTCTCCTGGAAGTCTATTCAAGGGATTTAAATTCTGCAAAAAGATTTATGTGCTCATAATGTTGGTCACATTCGAAGGTTCAAAATGTGCACAGCTGGAAACATGTGTTGTCAGATGAGGTGTGTGTTGTGTTTGGTGAACATGTGTATAGAAAAGGACGAGGTTAAAGCATGTAATTATGTTTATCTGGCAACCCCGATGCCAGGCCCGGCTGCCTGCATCATTCATCAGTGTCTGTATGACCACAGTTACACCCAAACTGGTGAATGCAGTACCATTCCTTTGGACCTAGGATGTTGTTGGTTTGATCCTATGTGCTGACAACGGGTGAGTAGCACAAAAACACTCTGCTCTCCGCCATTTATTGCAACTGTTGTGTGATTTCACACCTGCAGATTATTTCACACCTGCGCAGGGTTTTTCTTGAAAACCTCCGCTCTGAGACCAGGATTCAGAAACCGTTGGTTTCAGAGAGAATGAGAGTGGCAGTCGTGTTCACGAACTGAGCCTAGCATTTCACGTTTTGGTTCTCCTTCCTGTTCTCCTCCAGATATCTTGCAGTTTTTCTGCCTTGATAGCCTTTTGTTTGTTTCTGCATTCTGGGTCTGAAACCTCCTGGCATCACATGTTGTGTTGAACTCTGTTTTCAGGACAGAGGAAGTGGAGTGGCAAAGAAATGACAAAACACGACACAGACTGAGACAAACCAGTAGACGAGTTCCCAGTAGACCCAAGAACTCCAGAACTTGACCACCAAATTCACATTAGACGTGTGTATCTGTTCTCTGCAGTGCTTCAGTTAAATTAGAAACGTGTTCAGTTGTGTAACGTTGGAGACTTTATTTGAGTTTTGTTTAAAAGCACCTTCCACCTCAACACCACAGGTTTCTCTGAATAAGTCTCGTTTGACAGAAAACACAATTTGTGAACACTTGGGGGTATTTTTAACAATGCTCCTGCAGCTGATGAAAAGTTCAACACACTATGTCCTTGCTTGGTGCAGCAGCAGCTTAATGTAATTCATGTTCATAAATAAGAGCATTTTTTAAATAGATAATAATGTTTGAGTCGATTTCATGTTTTATCTTCTCTTTTTTATTCTACCGTACTTTCCGCTGTACATGTCACACCGCTGTATAAGTCGCATCAGTCCAAATATGTCTAATAAAGTGGGAAAAAACATAAATAAGTCACTTCGCCATATAAGTTGCATCTATTATGCGTCACCACTGACCACCCGAAAACGTGGGCCGATGTTATGCCAAAAATAGAATGGCTGCCAAATGACGGACACGGGAGCGTGCACGGGAGGACTTTAACAAGAAATTAACAAGATTAACACAAAAACAATTATTTGTTTGCACAAAATTATAGCAAAGGTGTGTCTCAGTTGAACATTTCCTTAATAAATGTACTTTAATTGTTAAATCAGCTGCATTTCAAAAATCGATTCAGAGGGAGGACTCGCTGTGCATTTATTCGAAATTTAACAAGATGACCACCTAAAAACAATTATTTGCTTGCTCGACATTATAGTAAAGTTGTGCTTCAGTTGATTATTTCCTTAATAAATGCACTTTAACATTTAACAATTTGTCCCGAAGGTAAACGCCCCTTGTCTGTGAAGCTGCTCTGCAGCTGCTCGGTGTGTACGCTGGAGTATGAAGTCTGAACCCTCTGCGTACAGTACACGCGTACGTACGCGTGAACGGACGTACGCAGCAGTATAGTGTCGTCACGTTAATTCATCCTAAAACCACAAGTGAAAAGTTAAAATGTGGACATAAAGATAAAGATTCTTGTCTTAAACCAGACTTCTCAGCCTCTAAAAAGAAACTTTCCCCCTGCAGCTATTTATTTTCGATGGCAATGGTGACGTTCACACAGCAGGCAAAAGTGGCCAAATTCAGATTATTTAACACATATTAGATTTTTTTTATGACAGTCTGAATAAGACAAATTTGATTTTTTAAATCCGGCCCTGGTCTTTTTCATGTGTGCCACTAAATCAGACCCGTGTCTGACCTCAGTCTGAACGCTCGTGTCTCATTTCGTCTGATTCTAAACGTCAGTGAGGCTGGAGGATGTCGATCGATCCAAATGTTGATAATATTGATACCGTCGTGCAGTTTAAAGCTCAGAACTCCACGTCTGCAGAAAGAGAACAGAAGTCCAGTTTTAAAAGTTTTATATTTGTCGTGTCCTGAACGACCAAGAATCAACACCAACTTATGATACCCACTACGGTACTTTCTACCTTCAGAACGTCTCTCCTGCTCCAGAAGAGCAGTTCTGCACAAAAGTGGGCAGAAAGCACCAGGATCGGATATTAACTCTGAATAAAACAATCATGTCTGATTATTATTTAGTCGGTTCTGATTTCACAGCACCTTCAGAACTGAGCCACATGTTCTAACACGAGTAGGACCTGCAGTGTGAACGTAGCCTTTTTCTACTCACCTGCTCTCCTCTTTTGAACGTGAAGTTCATCTTTAGCTGAAAAACTTCAGCTCTGGAGGTTCTGGTTGTTGGAAACACTCCCCCATAAGAGAGACAAGCCATTTCTGCTTTAAATGAGAGATAATGTTCAGGTGCAGCTCACACGTCATCAAAGCACAAGAAACAATGGGCTATAAAAATCTTTCTCAAAATATTGTTTCATTATTTAAACATTTTTAACAATCAGCTGACGAACGAATTCCCAAGACTTTGTGTCTTTGAAGCGAGACTGGAATCAAACGAGTCGTAGCTCCTTGTTTTTAGGTCAGACGTGTTCAAACGGTAAAAGAAAAAGTCAAGTGCCGGGTGAGGCTTGTTTACATTGTTTGAGTTGTTAGCCGGAGCGTTGTCTGCTTTAGTCGGTTAGTTCTGACGGTGAAGCTCGCAGAACTTTGTGTCTCAGCCGGAGCAGTTTTCAGAACAAGGAGTCCATGTTTGGAGACGGCGAGAGAAGAAGAACAGCTGACAGAAACACAGAATCAAAGACGGCGAGGGAGTGAATGTGGAGGAGCAGAGGAGCGGTTCGAGTCTTGGAAGTGTTTTCATGTAACGTCACAAACTGTGGCTCCATTCTTCTCACTGACGGGAGGTGTCAGTGAAGGCAGCACGCCAGCCCGAGTGCCAGAGCCACAAAGGAAAAGGTTAAATAAAGGTAGAGTCTGTAGAAGAAAACTGAAGGCTGAGCAGAACCGCTGGCTCTGTAGAACAGAACTGCAAAGGATGAACGCCCCCTCGTGGCTGGCTCCAGCACAATTAAGCCCCGCCCCTCCACGTGGACGAATGGGACGTTTTTGAGACAAAGAAACTTCGAAGATAAATTTTCCAGGTGGTGATTCTTTAGATCTACTCAACAATTTTGGTGAATAGATGCTTTTACTTTGACTATATGTATAGTAAATACAATAAAAACAAATTTTAAACAAAACAAGTGAAAAAGGTACAGAAATCTTAATGACGGAAAAAAATGAGTAATACTTTTCAGAAGTGGACTATCTTTATTTTTCCCCACCCCTTGTTTTTCTCTTAAGAAAAGATTTAATCGAACCACCGTAATCCAATCCTGCAGCTGTCAGGACCTTCTGCCCCCCCGCCCCATCATAAAACAATATAATAATAGTTCAGTGTGTTGACCATGTTAGTGCAATGATACGCTGCAAGATACACCGTCTACTGGAGCTTTAAATATATTAATGACCGTCAAATGACATCACAGCAGGGTCCGGCTCCTGCAGTTGTGGAGTTTGGTTAAAAAAAAAAGCACTTTAATTTGGGAGGTGCAAACAATAACCATTGGTTAGATTAGGTTGTTTATTTGTCATATGCAAAATAAACACAGGGTCAACAGAGCAATGAAATGTTCAGGATAAGAAGAACCGATTTCACTTGCTAAAAACAAACAAGAAATACTAAAGCATGCGATAAGGTCGCTCTTGTAAATGAGTCCTCATGGCTCAATGGGACTAACCTGTTTAAATAAAGGTTGAATGAAAGGGTACAAAATCAAGTACCAAAAAGTGAAAAAGAAAGTAGTCCCTCGTTACTTCGCAGTTCAACTTTCGTGGACTCGCTCTTTCACGTTTTTTCAACGATTGTCAACTTTAATATTACTCATGTGATTGGGACGGTATGGGATAAAATGTCAAGGAAAAAAAATACTTCGGACCGGCGCCACCATTTTGTAGTTTTCTTTCAGTAAGCCTACACTGTAAGGCCAATCAAAAGAACTACACTACCCAGAAGCCAAAAGTGCTTCTGGCCGCTGCTTTCTGCCAAAATGGAGGGAAAGTTTTGCAACATAAATCTACGCTATCTATGAAGCTCACAATCACAACTAATCCTGAAGCTCAATTACTCATGCACGTGCACATCAACCTGGACAGAGGCTTTGTCGCTGCAGGGTAGGTCTGCAGAACCGGAACAGAGCCCGACCGGAACCGAGCTGCTGGTCTGCAGAGCTGGTGAGTAAAATTTTGCAGTACTGTACAGTACATGTACATATGTTGTTACAGTGACGTAGGGTTAAGAGTTTAGAACATTGCAAGAGTGTGAGAAAGAATTATAAAGTCTTAAAATATATATAAATACTAAAATACATATAAATACACACAAAAAAAAAACCAGTATAACATTCCTACTTCGTGTTTTTCACCTATAGCAGGGGTGTGTGGTACGTAACCACGGCGATAAACGAGGAACTGTTGTATTAGGTGTCACAGATGTGGCTTAGTGCAATGTTATTATCAATAGTTCATCTCTTACCAAAGCTGATATTTCTACTTTTTCTTTTGTAAAGAACCGTGTAAAAGTGTCTGAGACAGGAGGCTTGTTACTTTTAGTCCCAGCTGCTGACAGGTACGTTCCCCGAATGACACCAAAAACTGTAGCTGGGAGCCAAATCTACCGTCTGCAGCTAATTAAATCAGATTCTGTGAATACGTTAACCTGAGGCTGACGTGTTCTCTGCACACGAACAGCTGCTTCAAACTGCAGCTGCAGAAATTAAAACCACACCGTTAATAATGAAACTAAACTTTTTTTTTTTTATATAACTAAGGCTTCAACAGAAAAATGTACAGTTGTCGTCATGATTTCTATTTACGAACAGATAAATCCTGATTCATAACTCGCGTCTTCATGCAGAAAACGGGAGATGTATTCATTTATTCAGACAAACAGAGAGAAAAATGTACATTTCTTATGAGCACAAAATTTACATTTCTCTTACAAACAGCTTTATTTTCCAACACAGCCTGAAGTTTTATTGTTCTCCTTAACAAGCGTAACGAGCAAAAATTGCATCTCATTGTGGCTGAAGTATATAATTTATTTATCTGCTTTCTGACCCATTCAATATTATTTTAGTACATTAATAACCTTTATAATCTTTTATTACTTTAAGATCATTGTGAATGACTTGGCAGTGTTATTAGGCCCGAGCAGCAAAGCGCTGCGAAGGCCTATTGTAATTGTGTCGTTTATTATTATTATTATTATTATTCTTATTCTTTTCAATGTTTAAGCGCTTATTTGGAGGGGTTAGCATATTTGAAACCTAGCCAAACTTTACCCAAAATTGTCCCCCGCGAGAAATAGTAGTATGATAATGGAACCAAAAGTGGGCGTGGCCAAACTGCTCTACAGCGCCCCCTAACGTGAGATATGACAACTGGTAAGTCCTAGAGAGCTGAAATTTGGTACATATGTAGAACCCACCGAATCATGAAAAAAAGTCTCTTGGAGGTATGCCTTAAACCCAACAGGAAGTCGGCCATTTTGGGTCAAAGGGTCAATTTTGGCCGTTTTTCACTTTTCGTACACGGCGAATTTGAACGAACTCCTCCTAGGGATTTTGCTCAATCGTTTTCAAACCTTCGCCATTTTGCTCAGTAGGCATGGGGGACCAAAAGTTATCAAAACGGTGCAAACCGACGCATGTTGAGGGGGCGGGGCCAGGCCTCAAAGTTGAGCTTCACGCCATAAATTTCCAAACGTTATAACTTTCTACTTGAAAAACAGATTTGCACCAAATTTGGCACGAGTCATCCCTGTCCCATCCCCAACGATACCCTGACGTCAAATTT
>NC_056513.1:8977032-9018045 GCF_014905685.2 Nematolebias whitei | reverse complement strand
CCCCCTACATTATTACAATAGGTATATATGCGGTCGCAGCTTATGTCAAAGGTTTGGCGAATGCGCACTCCGGAGAACGGGCGCGTGACGGTAGCGTGAGCGTTCTCGATGGCGACCGGGAAGGGTAGCTGCAGTTCCCGCGGTCGCCATAAGGCCGCAGCGGCGCTTCGCTGCGAGGGCCTTCAACGCTGCTTGCAGCTTTAATCTGATATTATAATGCGTTTGTGCTGCTTATCACGATGAGTTTCTATAAAACTAACTTTTCCATATCAGGAAGTCCGAACGAGTCAGAAACTCAAGGCGTAAATGAGTTCATGACTTTCTGAGTCGGGCTGTTCTCCAAAGATTTGTAATCAACTGGATGAAATCTACGCCTGATCGTCCCTCGAGCGATGGTCCGAACCCCAGTGTCAGGCGTCTGATCAACCTGGAATGGGGAAAACATAAATTTAAATGGAAAGGGTTGAATTCGCCTCCTGTTGGGACAGAACTTAATGTTCGATGTCTTACTTTGGGGCGCACGACAGATTCTGCCAGCCTGCCGTGGTGAAAATCAACGGTGAACGTTAAGAACGGGAACAAACTTTGAGTTCTGTTCAGGCTCAGGGTGGGTGGTGGTTAACCCCACATGGGTGCTGCACCAAAATCACAGGACTGGGGGTGAAAAAAGAGGAGAGTTTGATTCTGCCAACTGTGTGTTGATCCGGGTCTGTGAAGTGACAACTGCCTTGCCTCGAGAAGCGTCTTTGTGATGAATTGTGAAAAGATCTGAAGATTTTGACCTGGATCTCTGGAAGTGTCTTTAAACACGTGTTAAGTTCCTGGCAAAATGCAGACGTGCTCCTCTTTTTAGTTTTCTACACAGCCCTACAACCTAGTTGTTTTTTATTTGTTACATTTTCTTTTAAATACAATTTAATTTTCACTTGCTTAAAAACATAATCCCAGTTTGTATGCATCCTTTATGATTGTCTATTATTGTCTTTGTTGTCCACTGCTGTCATCACTCTTTGTTAAAATCAGGTCTCTCTTGTAAACGAGTCCTCGAGGCTCAATGGGATTAACCTGTATAAATAAAGGTTGAATGGATGGTGAGTTCAGGTTGATTCCATCTGGACGCAGGTATCTGCTGCCCAGATGTAGAACGAACAGACTGAAAAACTCATTCATCCCTGTAGTGATCAGGCTTCTCAACGAACAGTGATGATTTCTGTTATTTTAACGTCTAGTAAGGATGTTTTGTGTCTACTGATTGTGAAACAAATTGCCCCTTGGGAATAATAAAGATTCTTGAACTTGAACATTAACGTTTCCAGAGGTCCTTCTCATGTAAACCGGGTCTCGGTTTGTGTGAAGGAGCAAGAAATATGAGACAGCTTTAAGAAGTCTGACAATGAACGAAACCAATTTAAGACAGAAAGGGAGTGAATTGTAACAAATGAAATGTAATTTGGACGTTCTGTAACCGAACTGTGACAAATCTATTTGCATGCCAGTCACGGGAATGTTGGCTGAATGTCAATTTACTTGTATTCACCTTCTCATGTGAAGGAGTCCTGCGGACAAATCCACTGAAAATTTGTGCATTTTCTCTCAATTTTGAGCCTCGTCCCAGTGAGGTTCAGTTTAATCAACGTATGTTTATGCATGAACCCACCACATCTCCTCACGTCACTCACGAGTCCTTATGTAGCCGTGAAATGGAGCCGGAGCTGAACGCCAATAAATGCAACAATTTAAAAACAAACTAAAAGGTGAAATACCTTAAAGGTTATGCGAACTATGAACTAGAGTCAGTTGAGCCAGTTTCCCTTTAGATCTCCTGAAAAAGTTGCTCCTGTCTCGTGGACGAGCCTCAGGTGTTGTTTCAGCACATTAATGTCCTGATGGTTTCTCACAGCAGCATAAATCCAATCTCTGTTTATGCATGCAGCCCAGGATTCACGTCCAGACTGCAGATTTGGGGAATATTTGACTGATGTGGCCTTTTGTCTTTAAAATCTATTTGACTCGCCCAGTGTCAGCTCTGCTAAGTTTTATGGCTTCATTTACATTTTTATGCCTCTTGAATTAATACCCATGTTTGCGTACGAGCATGCATCACCATCAGGATGTATTTTTTCTCTTTCTGTGTAGCAACCAGCTTCCAAAACAATTTTCCCTGCATATATTTTATCTGGTCGTGTTTCCCTCGGGATATTAGGCCGACAAAGGTTTATCACCCTCCTCTGGCAAACGACCGCGGTCATCTGATGCGATATTTCACCATCAGCACGTCGCACGGAGGCCGCGGAGGACAGCTGCGGTTGGTGCGTTCCTTAATCACTGCTCAGAAATAATCACATTAGCATATTAATCTGAAGGAGGAGGCGCTGGAACTGATCTGCTTAAAAAATAAAAAATAAAAAAACACAACGAGGGAATCGGTTTTGTCCCGAGTCGTAACTAATGCGCTGTCGAACATTTATAAGCTGTGAAAGCAGTCGCTATCAATTCATTAGTCTGGAGAAAAATCTGCTCTGATAAACTCCCGATGATGAGGGAGTTAGAGATTAGAGCAGATTATAGAAGCTGGTTTTCAAAGAGATTTCTGTGTTGGAGTCAGGCGGCACTCGTTGGAGTCTATACTGTATGAGCTAAAATTAAGCTTTTATTTAGTAGCTGAGAGTCATCCCCAACACATACACTGACTGCTAACTTACTGCACAAAACCAGCATTAACTTGTGTGCCTGTTAGCAAAATATCTCATTAATCGCTTGATGAATTTTAATCAAGTTTAAGAAAATAATCTCTGCATGAACATTTTGAGTCAATATACTTGATATTTTTGCCACAGCTACCAGAACTTAAAGAAAAATGGCTTCAGCTCAGTCAACTTTACACGTTGGTTTGTTTATGATTTGCTGTGGTATTAGCTGAGAGTCATTTACAGCACATGCTTCAAAAGCTAACAGATCTTATTCAAATCAGTTTATTTCTATAGCTCCAAATCACAACAGGAGTTGTCTTGGCACTGTACAAAAACATTCACATACAATAAAAAAAAGCTAATTTGTAAAAGTTCTCTATCCAAGGAAGCAGCAGATCGTGTTGAAGCTTCACTTTGTCACAGTCTCCCATTCTGAGCAAGCACAAAGGAGACAGTGGGAAGGAAAAACTCCCTTTTTAACTGGAAGAAACCTCCAGCAGAACCAGGCTCAGGACGAACGATCATTTGCTTCGACCGGATGGGTTTGAGAGGAGCAGGAAGTAGAAACGGACAAACACAGAATGACAGGTCCAGCTGAACTTTCTATAGGAGGAAACACAAAAACACATTAAAGATAGAAATAATTACAGATACAAACAGGAAGAGTAGAGCAAGTAAAGACAGCAGCAGAGTGAGGAACTGTGTTCAGTTTGTCTCCCAGCAGTCTAAGCCTATAGCAGCATAACTAAAGGATAGCTCAGGAAACCCAAGTCAACCTAACTATAGGATTTATCAAAAAGGAAAGTCTTAAGCCCAGTTTTAAAACTGGACAATGTGTCAGCCTCATGGACAGAAACTGGAAGTTGGTTCCACAAGAGAGGAGCCTGATATCTGCTTCCCATTCTGCTTTTGGAAACTCTAGGAACCACAAGTAAACCTGCAGCCTGAGAGCAAAGTGCTCTGGTAGGAAAATATGGAACAATAAGATCTGAAATATAAGCTGGATCTAGGTTGTTGAGAGCTTTGTAGGTTAGAAGTCCATCCATCCATCCATTATCTTTTACCCGTTCATTCCATTTTGGGTCACGGGGGTTGCCGGTGCCCATGTCCAGCAATCACTGTGCGAGGGGTGGGGTACACCCTGGACGGGTCGCAAGTCCATCACAGGGCCACATAGAGACAAACGAGACAAACAACCATTCACTTTCTCACTCACTCCTAGGGACAATTTAGAGTTACCAATCAGCCTAACATGCATGTTTTTGGTCTGTGGGAGGAAACCGGAGTACCCGGAGAAAACCCACGCATGCACAGATAGAACATGCAAACTCCACCCAGAAAGGCCCCTGGACCGGGGCTTGAACCAAGGACCTGCTCGCTGAGAGGCAGCAGCTCTACCAGTTGCGCCACCATGCTGCCCTAGGTTAGAAGTAAGATTTTGAATTCTATTCTGGATTTGACAGGGAGCCAATGGAGAAGTTAAAACTGGAAACACATGATCTCTCCCACTAACTCCCATTAAAACTCTCAAATCATATCAGCTCTTAAGAAAGATTTTACAGAAAATCATTTCCAAAATGTAATCAAACCAACTTTAACTCTGTCCCTTTTCATTATAAAATAATCCTTGTTTAAACTCTGAGAAATGCTAAACCTTTGTTTTTATAAGGAGCACAGGAAAGATCTGAAAGCAGCTGATAATCAGATCCTGGGTCAGTCGTTATGGAGAGCCACAGCCTCTGCAGGTCCAAAGTTTTTTCTGAGTGCACTTAACAGGACAGCCTAAAGCCAGAAGCTCTGTTATCCCGTTCGTAGTCATCCTTGCATCATGTTGCTTCACTGCCTGCTAACAGCTTTTTATGTCCCGGCTCGTTACCCGGAGGCCTCGGATCTTCAGCTGCAGAGCCGATCCTCCGGCCCTTCAGCTCTGACAGCTCCTCCGTCAACAGAAAACTTCTCAAACTGTCAGAGCCTGTTTCTGCTGCCCCTCAAAAGTAACAATAAAACATGTCACATAAAGAATAAATAAATAAATCACACAAAATCAGGTGTGTAGCTGAACTGAAAGTCAATCAGTGGGACTAAACGCTCCGACAGCAGAGTTCAACCCACAATAATATGTTTAATAATCTGAGTGTCTTTTGTTTTCAAATCAGTGTGACAAGCAGTGGCGGCTGCTCAATAGGGGGCGCTAGGGCGCTGCCCCACCACTCACACCACTCACCACATTACATTGAAGACTTAAAAAAAAATAATAAAAATGAAATAATTTAAAAAATCAAAATATAGGTATTATTTTAGTTGAGTAAGATAAATATTTTATAGTTTTTTTAAAATATATATTTTATAGTTAATGATGAATTAAGTTGTTTCCTTCAAAAACATTGTCACTGATTAGTGACGTATTTCCACCCTGGGTATGCAAGAATCTTAGCCCATAAACTCTCGGTAAAATTTGTACATGTGCAGTTAGCTCCTTTTTGTTACAAGAGATAGGAAGATTCTGGGCGCACCACTCCAGCGCCCTGAGTACCAGCGCATTATACAGTTTGTGCTTCCGATCCCGTCATCCTGGTATAGATTTATTTATTTGTCCTGGAACAGATCGTGCAGTGACATTCACAACCAGGCTATGTATGAAGCATTATTTAGCTGTCAGACAGCAGCACATTTAAAAGAGGCGCAGCATTAATTTTGATCAGACAAGGAGACCTGCTGCATTCGACGCTGGGTTTACTTATGCTGGCCGGGGTCCTGTGTAGAAATGAGAGGACTGGAGTGGACCAGCACCTCGAGCGACGTGGAAACTTCTAACGGCAGTCATTATTAATGTGCCTTATTTACTGTGTTTACACAGGTAAGGAACGAGTTGATAAAGTGCGCAGACATGAGCATGAGTGAGTGAACCCATGAGTCTGTGATGTGTGTGCGTAGAATGTCTTGAACAAAGTTTTTTGGTATATGTCTATTTTGGCGTTATAGCCCCCCCGGTGGAAATTCCATCAGCAGCCACTGGTGACGAGTCTGAGGCCGCAAGCGACCCCAGCTGGCTGTTCTTACTTGGCTGGTGTTTGGTTAATTTTCCACCAAAGAAGAGTTTTTAATTAGACTCCCTCCAAAAACAACAAAAGGGACCTCTAAAAAAGTTAAATCTGGTCCTCTGGACATTCAAAAAAAACAAAAACAAAGCAAAACAACAAAAAAATGTAGAAACGTTTCGTCTCTCATCCGAGAGACTTCCTCAGTCTGAGGTGCTGTATTCAGCTCAGTCTCTTAAATAGCACCTTCTCAGAGATGGTGCTCTCTCAGAGAGAGAGACAACAACCAAGGGAGTTGATTATTTCTCCGCTGTGAAGGACTCGCCTCGTAGCTCAAAAGGCCCCCGGACGGAAAGCTGGTGTCTATGACAACTGACAGAATGTCTGCTATGACTGGTCAAAATGTATACTCATGTAAATTTCAACATCTTTGTAATGTTTTTTTGTGAGATTAGCATTCCGATATTTTGTAAATGTTCAGAAAAAACAAGCTTTCTCCAAAGGTTTGGGTGAAAATATGTTATAAAAATGTTTTTAAAAAAGCACGAGGAGCTCTTGTTCATTTTCAGATTGTGACCACAGGTGAGAGTTTGAGTCTAGATGAATCAGTCAATTGAAAGCTTTGTCTTTCAGCTAAGCTACCTTTTCGCTACCACAGACCGGAGCAACAACCTCATTACTGCAGACGAGGCCTCGCTTCATAAGTCCATCTCCTGCTTCCCTTCACCCACAAATGCAAATGCTCCAAAACTTGAACTCCTCCAGTTGAGGTAAAGACTCGGGACTCAGTCACACAAGAGCTGCAGGCCGAACCACCGTTAGGTAATCAATGGTCCAGCAGTGGGTTATGGTCTGAGGAACTCACAGATCTGGTCCGGTCTGGATGAAAGCTGTTCCTCCTGAATCTGACATTTAACTCAGAGCCTCCAACACCTCGAGATAACTTCACCAAGGAGAACTCTGAATGGAATAAATTCCTGAAGACAATATCAGATTAACGTGATGAAAACTTAAAGCTTTCATGTTGGTTCTTGGAAGAAAAGTGAAATATTTGTTTTTTTAATATATCAAACGTTTTCACACAACCTGTTCTATAACAGACTCTGGCGGAGAGAGAAACTACTGCAAGGTTTAATATAATTATATGAACTTCACAGAAGTTTTAGGTTGACATTAACATTATGGGGCTCTGCTGTGTGTTTAAACTCAGAGTTCAGGCTCGCCGTCGTTAAGACAAGGGGGCAGCTGAAGGACCATGCAGCTCTTCTGAGGGGGTTCATTAGTTTGCATTTACAGCCGAACCACAGAGAGAATATATGGCAGAGCCGAAATATGAGCTAAAGCTTTGACTTTATCAAGCATTTTTCTCTAATCGCTGATTTTATTCATGAATTTCTCATGAAGCTGACCAGAAAGCTCGGGAACTTTTCCAATAAAGAAAGTATCCGAGGACTCAAAGATTCCTTTGGGACTTTTTTTTATTTATTTTTGGCAAACATCTTGTTTATTTTTTTCTCCATCTCTGCAAGTCTTGCTTTCTTTTTGTGCAATATAAGTGCTGAAACATTTTTGACTGGAACTGCTGACACTTGCAGTCTTGTGAAAATGCTGTCATTAAACCCTGTTTCTGTTTTTCTGGGAAAATGGTCATAAAAATGTTTGTGCTGTATAAATCAGCCTCACTGAAGTTGTTTTATTTATAATTTAGCTCTCATATTGATTAACATACATCTGAATAAACAATCAACTCCTATTGTTTCAAGTTAAATATATATTTTTTGCACACTGAGGGTTAAGGTGTGAAAAGTTCAATTTAATTAATTTGAATGCTTAAATAAATAGTTCAGTTATTTGCATTTTGATGTGGGGATGTGTGAGGTACTTGTATATGGGGTGCCGTTTGTAAAGTTATACAGTCAAAAATTAACATCAGTATTTTGGTTTATTTAGCCTTTCATAAGAATTTGTTTTTTTCAAAGTCATATTTTCATCATGTTATTCATACATGTTATAGTTCCAAATTAATATTAAACTTATAAGCTAAATATTTAGTTTACAAAATAAATACTTAACTTGCAAGTTAATTATTTATTTAGTAAACTAGATATTTAGATGTAAACTAAACATTTAATTTCCAAACTAAATAATTATTGTCCAAGCTAAATATTTAATTTCCAAACTAAATATTTAATTTCTAAGGTAAACATTGAATTCCTAAATATTTAATTTCTAACTAAATATTGAACTTGAAAGCTAAATATTTAGCGTGTAAGGTAAATATTTAGGTCCAAGCTAAACAATGTTAGAAAATTAAATATTTATTTTAGAAATTAAATGTTTAGTTTGAAAAATAAATATTTAGGGCTGAGCTAAAAATTAGCAAATTAATCATTTAGTTTGGAAATTTAATTTTTAGTTTAGAAAGTAAATATTTAGCTTGTAAATTAAATATTTAGTTTGGAACCATGACATTTATAAATGGATGAATGACATGGTGAAAATATGAATTTAGGAAAAAATATTTTTTTTTCTTATGAAAGAAAAATCAAAATATTGCTGTTAATTTTTGACTGTGTAACTTGACAAACGGCACCTCATATTTATAAGTATTCAGTGTCCTACCTGCAGCAGACAGCAGTCGGAGTGATCTCAGTTTGGAGAATAATACGGGTTTGTTGAGCTAACAGCTACTCAGAAAAGAACCCATTTACAAGTAAATGTCCACCACCTGACTGCCTGTCAATCAAACATGTTTTTACACTTTTTTGGGCTCTTATTGTGGCAGTTTTGAATTTAGCGTCATCTTTATCTAATTCACAAAGCCCTCGTGAAGGGAGCATGCCACCTTGACCTTAACTGTTAACGAATCAACATCTGCAACACTCCAGTTTGTCCACGGTTCAACGTCTCATGCAGCACATGTGTCAAACTCAAGGCCCGAGGGCCAAATCTGGCCCTTGTTAACATAATTGAGGCCCTCAAAACAAATTTTTCCAATGTAAATTTTTTTTCGCCTCTCATTGTGCCCACACACCTAGCATACTTTATTTCGTGCAGTCTTTTCATAACTTCTTTGAAGCCAAAAAAAAAAAGTGTTATAATTTTTCAGTGGAGTGCAACATCCAACTTAAGGTAGATTCATACTCCGTCCGAAGCAGAATCTCATGGACCTGCTGCGTGACGACGGTAGTCGCTCCGTCCGTCCATTCTGGATACAAGACCCATGCCAAATGGATTCTCACAGGACTATGAGCCAAGTACTGTGTGATTGGTCAGACGTTTATGGGCATGTTGGTTTATGTGGAGCAGCACTCAGACAGCATTGTCGCTAATTTACTTCAGCTACTCCATTAGCAGAAGCTGGCTGTAGTGTGTGCTACAACCCGTCTACGTCATTTACCCAGAATGCATTTCAAAATAAATAAAATGGTGATGTCCGAGTGTCATTAATTTGGCAAAAATTATAAAAACAAAAACAGCCTACGATATTTTTACTGTCTCGTTTTATAGCTGAAATAATTGTTTATCAAATAAGGTCTGTTGTTCCAACTAGTCAGAGATCCATATCGGAGGTAAAACCAGGAACCAGTGCTTAATTTGAGCCGGATCCTGTCGGAACAAAATCCAGGAGCTCTCTTATTTTGACCGGGTGCTTTCCAGCAACAGTTTGCTCAGATCAGGCAACTCAAATCTCCACCTCTAAAAGTCCAAAGTAATAGCACATTTTTATTAAAATTTTCACAAATATAATTAAACAGCACAACTAAATTGCAAATCAGTTTGACAGTTTAAGTGGGTTATTAATAAAATTTTGATTCTTTATTAAAAATACAACGAGAGGAACGTTACCCTTGGCTCGGCGGACCCAGCTCGCGCACATGTTCCTGCCCAGCAGAGACGTGGATGGCAAGTCCCGCAGGGATGAAGTGTCTTCATCCAACACCTTCAGCGGCGCGCCCTGCGTAAAGTACAAGTTACACACAGGACCATGTCCAGACAGCTCTACAGAGTGTGCGCACAACTGCTGATGTGTCGGAACTTCTGCATACATGTCAGACATAATAAATAAAAAAAGCTGTATTGCATCTACTTTATTCAAAGTTTTCTGGGGGAGGACCCACAGACCCCCCTCCCCCCCACCACACACACACACACTGGCCCGCCTACTATTTGCATTCCGACTTTGAGCCGTTTACAAATTAAGCCCTGCCAGGACGGTAACATTCAAACAGTAGTTTTAGGCTTGTATGTCATGAGTAGCGACTATCAGACCATTTATAGTCGAGCTCCGCCTCATGAAGGCTGCGTCCATCCTCAGACGCTCCTCTGAGGTAGACAGACCGTAAGAGAGCAAAGTTTGAACGTTCAGATGATTTTTGACAAGCTGTTTTTATAAAAGTTGAGCTCAAGTGTGTGAAACTTCCCCGCTCTGGAGTTTTGCCGGTTTGAGCTGATTTCAGACCTGTGTCCTCTGTCAGCTTTGTAGTGTTTTATTGCGAGTTTTGGATATTTTGATGTTTTGTAAATGTTCAGACAAAACAAGCTTGTTCCAAGTGTTTGGGTGAAAATATGCTGTAAACATGTTTATTAAAAAAAACATAAGGAGCTCTCGGCCATTTTCAGATTGTGACCACAAGTTGGAGTGTAGATGAATCAGTCAACTGAAGGTTTCGTCTTTCAGCTGCACTCCATTTTCACTACAACAGACCAGAGCAACAACTTCATTACTGTAGATGAGGCCTCACTTCATCAGTACAACTCCTGCTTCCCATCTCCCACAAAAAACATACTCTTAGAAACTTGAACTCCTCCAGTTGAGGTGAAGACTCGAGACTCAATCGCACAAGAGCTGCAGGCCGAACCACCGTTAGGTAATCAACGGTCCGGCAGTGGGTTATGATCTGAGGAACTCAGGGATTGGCTGAGGCCAGCTGGCTCCGCCTACCACTCAGTAATTGCAGCTGGCGGTTAGTTTCTGATCTCAGAACTCCAAACTCTGATTTACAAAATGCAACATTTGTCACTAAAATGACAAAGAGCTGTACTGGGAGGTGGAACTCCCATTATTCCCCTCAGTACCCTGCAGGCGTACAGATCTGGCCCCCGCTCCTGAGGTTCAAAGGTTTCAGCTGATTTCAGACCCGTGTTCTCTGTCGGCTCAACACCCCACTGTCCCATGACCGAACGCCCCCCTGACATAGTTTCAATGAGTGCGTCACCTTTTTTCTGTTCTCCTGAAGATGCATGAGAGCATCGGTGTCTCGAGAGTCGCTCCGCTCATCCCTCCCCCCTCAGCTCTCTGATCGTGTCTTTAAGCCTCGGGGTTCCTGCTCCTCGTTGACAGATGGAAATGGGCTCAAAGACACGATCTACAAACCCTCAGGTTGTGTATAACACACAGAGAAAATGGATATAAAAGCTGGAAATCACAAAGAGAACTGACAATCATGGAGTTTTTTTAAACTTAAATGTAGGACAAATCTTTTTGACAAATCTAATAAACCAATGGGGAACTAAACATTTCTAACAGAACCATTTCTACGTCTTCACTCGCATCATAAAGATTTTTTAAAGTACAACAACAAATCACATGCTGCAGTCAGAGGCACATATTCAGTTTGTGTGTAAAGACACAACAAGACGTTTTTATATGTAAAGGAGTAAAACGTGACTAAAGAAGACGACTGGCTGTAGGAGAGCCACCACTATTTGAGAAAACATGGACGATAAATCCGGTGAATGAGGTCTGCCGGATGAAATCACTCGCCTCACCACCTCATGAAGAACTCAAATATTACAGGTGTTCTGTGATTTCACTCAGTAAATGACTTAAAGGCTCCAACAAACTCTAAAGTATAACCAGGCAACAAGACCTTTAAAAGGACAGGGCATGAAATAATAAAATAATTTTAAATTGTGGAACACCATCATACCATAATATGTCTACTCATTTTCTGTCACATGTAGAGATTGTCAACAAATGGATGTTTGCTGTGATTGTGACTTTTCACTTCTTTTTGCTTTGCAGCACAAAATAGGCTCCGTTAACCATCTAATTATTATTATTATTATTATTATTATTATTATTATTATTATTATTATCCAGCCATCCATTATCTTTACCCGCTTCTTCATTTTTGGGTCACGGTGGTCTCTGGTGCCCATATCCAGCAGTCACTGTGCGAGAAGTGGGGGACAACCTGGACAGGTCTCCAGTCCATCACAGGGACACATGGAGACAAACAACCATTCACTCTCACTCTCTCACCTGGGTAAAATTTAGAGTTACCAGTCAACCTAACATGCATGTTTTTGGTCTGTGGGAGGAAACTGGAGTTCCCGGAGAAAACCCACACATGCACGGAGAGAACATGAAACTCCCCCCAGAAAGGTCCTAGGCTGGGATTTGAACCAGCGACCTTCTCCCTGAGAGGCAACAACTCTACCAACTGAGCCACCGTGCCACATCATCATCATCATCATCATATTCCCATTGAAAGACAGTTGTATTTTTGTACAGTCTCCAGCAGCACGAACGTAAACTTTCTCTGGTCCGGAGCGTAACTTGAGCATTGCGTACACTTTTCATCATTCTAGCCTCAAGGGCATTAATCAAGGTCAAAGGTTATATGAGGTTTTTGCTTATCTGGACCTTTTCTTTAGATCAGGGCAATTCAACTCAATTGCTTGGGGGGCAACATTTACTGAAAGCCAAGAGCTGGACATGCAGTTGTCACTCTCATTAAGCAAGTTTGTTTTACGTTTTAAAATCTAGTTTTATTTCAAAATGAACCCGTTGGTGGGCCGAACTGAGTTCGCCCGCGGGCCTGATTTGGCCCCTGGGCCATCAGTTGAATAGCCCTGCTTTAGGTTGCTGTATAATACTTTGTTGAGGGGCACATAATGTGCCAAAAGCGGCGCTCTTCTTTATTAAAACTTTTAATCCATGAATAACCAACCAGACAAAAGCTTCTGTTTACATTCAGGTTGTTTGTTTTATGTAAAACGGGATATAAAATGTGTACAATGCAGATAAACTGTTGGAACATGCAGCCCCAGGGTTAGTGAAAGGCCAGGAAACAGACAAAATAATGTCAGCATTTTTAAATTAAATATTTTATGTGAGAATAAATTATTACCAAAAAGCACAGAAACAAATCCTTCATGTAAAGTAGTTTTGATGTTTGGGAGCATGAGCGTGTCGTCAGTAGCTACAGGCTGCTGAGGAGAGCAAATGAACAAAATTCAGCAAATAAAGACAAAACTGTTGGACTCTGCTTGGTGACACTTAAAGTTCGTGTGTTTCTGCTGTAGGAAACGTTTAAGCTGGTTTCCATCGGCCTGTTTGTAACAGTGTGAACGTTTATGAAGCATTCACTCTATTCTGATCCATTTTTCTTCTGTAGGTTTTTCGACGCGATTCTCGTTCTGCAGTTTTCAAACTAATTCAACAAATCATGACTCAAAACGTTCAGCTCTTTCAGGAGTATCCTGCTAAGACTTTCGGCTTTGTTGCAACTTTAGCTTTTTGAAATATTTAGCCTTTTCTGCCATTTTTTTTCCCTCATAGAAAATGAATCGAGCTCATTTTACATCCTTCAGATCTTTAGATGTGTTTACAAACTTTTACTGCTCGTTTCACATTTTGTTCTGGTTCAGCTTCCTTGTGCAAATTTAAACTTTTCAGCTACTTTCAGCTATTTTAGCTGTTTTTCAGCTGTTTTGTTTTCTTTCCAGATTCTTTTTGCTAACCACAACATTTTTGTGCTTCTTCTAACTTTTTTCTGCTATTTTCATCTTGTTATGCTCCTTTCTGCTTATTTCTGGAAGTTTAAGCTATTTCTACTATTTCAGCTATTATATAGCTGTTTTTAATGCTAATTTACGTTTTTCAATTAATTCCACATTTTTTTAACTCCCTTCAGCTTGTTTCTGCCTAATTCAGCAAAAAAGTGTTCTGTTTTTTTTTTTTTTTTTTTATAATTTTAGCTTATTTCTGCCTTTTTAGCTACATTTCAACTGTGTTTTTTGCTAGTTTCAGCTTTTTTCAGATGATTTCCACTTTTTGTGCTCATTTCTGCTTCTTTCAGCCTAATTGGGCAAACATTTTTTCTGCTTTCTTCTTCTAATTTAAGCCTGTTCAACTTTTTTTCAGCTAGCTCTTTAGCCTTTTTTAAAACTAATGTCAGCTGTTTTTCAGCAAGTTTTTCAGCAGTAAGCATTTGCATTACATTTTCGCAGGAAATGCAATTTCTCTTGTTTGGTTTTGTGTTCGTTGTTTTTGATTAACCTTTTGGGGAAAAATCAGCCACGTATATTTTTTTCCGTGCTTTTGTTTATTAGTTTATTTTGATGCAGTCAATAAACCTGATTTCTTCTGTAAAAGCATAAAAGCACGGAGACCTGTCCAGGGTGTCCCCCGCCTCTCGCACAGTGATGGCTGGACATGGGCACCAGTGACCCCCGCAACCAGAAAAGTAAGAAGCTGGTAAAGATGATGGGTGGATGGTTCTTGCATCTTTGTGGACATTCACTGTGTCCTTATTTTCAAAGATAAACTAACTATTGTCTTCCCATCAGTCTGTTTCCAGTGGAACACCAGCGTTCTGTCACATTTCACCAAGTTTAACTTAATAAAAGCAGTTTCTTTTTCCTAAACCTGATAGTTGTGCAGGGCAGCCATGGGGGGTTAATAATCAGGGCACAATATAAGAAGCCACCTCAGCATGCTCTTGGTTCAGATGTCAAAACGCTGCTTTCTGCAGACTGAACGCATCCGCAGACCCTCAGATGGCAAAATTAGGCTGTTTACAAAAACAGTCCCTGCGCTCAGAGGATAACTGGAGCCGTCTTGCTGCTGGAGCGGACCGGTCCGGTACTCCTGTTGGACGATCCGCTGTGCGTAGGCAGCTTCATAACCTGTACTCATCCCCGAGCAGCTGTGTTTGAAGACTCAATTGAGTGGGGAGAAGAGGATTCCCCTGCTGACACAGCACTACTGCTGCAGTCTGCTGCTGGTTCATTTAATAAGGTGTCTTCAGAGGACCACAGGGGGGCAGGGAGGTGTTCAGGTTCACAACCCACCTGCACCACAGAGCTGCTTTAACTGAAAACGTTGCTGCTTGTGTAAATTAACCTCCCACGTGTCTTTTTTTAGTACTCTGGGAGGTAAGAATTAATTTATGACCTTTGAAGAACGATTATACTTCAACACAAGAAGGTGAAGGTTCTGACTGAATGCTAACTGGTTAACTTTCAGAGCCTTTAAATAAACGGAGCACCTTACGGACCACGCTGTGACGTGACCTCAAACAGAGGAACAGGTTTGGTCTTCTCCCTTTGCCCTGGTTTGGACCCTGCACCAACATGCAAACCAGCTGAGCCGATCACAGGTAGGGACACGTTCATTTCTGATCCCACAGACCCCCGCTATAACATTTTGTTTTGACTCATCAGACTGTGTTCAGATCTCTCTGAATTTGGGTCTGAACAACATCATTAAAACCATCTTCACTCACGTCTGGATCCCTTTTACCTGCATACAGAATCCATCCTGAGCCACAACGGTGGACCATCTCCTGAACCGAGTTGTTGCAGGAGCAGAGCTCGTACTCGGACGTCAGCTTCAGGGGTGGCTGAGTGGATTGTGGTGAGTTGTTCTGACCGTGTTAGAGCTAATTGGACCCCCTGTAATGTGCTTGGTTCAAAACAGTATGTGCCAGGTTAGGTTCACCTGAGGCTACCTTCACAGTATGGCAGTGCAGATCTTTGTGCCGCATCACTGAGTGAAGAGGGGGGGATGGGAAATACTCTCCATCCATCCATCTGTCTGCCAGTGCATGTTGCGAGCGTGATAACTTGAAAAATAAGTGAGATAATATAAGTGAGGTACTGACATCCATTTTGGTGAGTGGCTACATCTAGGCGTGAGAAAGGTTTCTTTTGAAAACTGGTTTTGAAAAAGGCCACCACCATGGATGTATCACAAAATAGGCAAGTACCCAGATAATATGGACTGAGATTGAAGACTCAAACTCTTAAGAATGAAAGTGCTTTATTTACAGTGAAGTTATTTTGTTATTTACAACAGGAAATGGGAAACCTGGCGGTGGACGAGGAGAGTCAGAATGGCTGTGGTGAGGAGCGGGTAAGTATTATTAGTTGTCTGGCTCTTACAGGCGGATGTTGAGAGGAGGATGGCAGAATTCAACAAGAGGAAGTCCAGGGATGATGAGCGGTGCTGAGATGGAGGCAAGTGGTTGGGTGGAGCAGCTGTTGGAGAGTCACGAGCAGTTCTTAGAGGATTCTCACAGGTACATGAGTTGGTGGTTCTGGGTAGCTGTAGAGAGGTCCAGCTTTGGAGGTTCAGGAGGCAAAGTTTCTGGGAACACAAGAAGAACGCAAGAGTAATTACTTTCTTTGAATTCAGGACACACAAGGAGGCTGAAAGCACAAATACCCATTGGCATGTAATGCTCCAGCTGGGAATGGAGCTCCTCTGCAGTCTCTTATACTCCTGGCGCCTCATTACTGGGATGGATCCCAGCTGCTGCTTGTTGGCGCCAACCTGGACTCAGGAACCTGCAGAAATGCTGAAAACCTACAATATATATATAAACTAACCACCCCATCATTTGAGGAACCTATGCTTTATGTTTTTATTGCTTAAAAGTTAAGTTTCCTCAAAAGATTGGGGTGGCTGAATATTAATAGATTGTGGTCAAGGCCACCACTGCCCCTATCATTGTCCCTGGTGGTGGATAAAACACCTCCCTTTGTTCTTCTCCACAGTGCAACTCCTTCCCACTTGGACATCTCACACCAAAAACATTTAGCTAATGGGTAGTTAACCAGTACTTACTGGGGAACACACAGACAAACCTTATTAGGGGACTACTGGTTAGTTACCTTGTAAATGAAGAGGAATTAATCAAGAACTAGTTAACAAGGAAACCAAAGAGGAATGAGTCAGGAGCTAATGGGTAGTTAACAAGTATTTACTGGGGAACACAGCCAAGCCTCATTAGGGAACTACTGGTTTGTTACCACAGAAACAAAGGAGAAATTCTCCATTTGGGTTCTGAATACCCAGGCAATGATTTGGTATTCAATAAGTGATAGTCAGACATAGTTAAGATGACACCAGTACACGATTATGAAATTGCTAATGTCTTTCATCAATAGGTTTACAAAAGAGAAAATCCAATAAAATCAGTAACCACCAGGAAACAGGTTTGTGACAATGACGAGCTGTGACATCACTGGTGCAGGGTTTATTCAGAGCCCACATGGAGAATTTCTCCTCTGTTTCTGTGGTAACATACCAGTAGTTCCCTAATAAGTCTTGGCTGTGTGTTCCCCAGTAAGTACTGGTTAACTACCCATTAGCTCCTGATTTGTTCCTCTTTGGTTTCCATGGTAACTAGTTCCTGATTAGTTCCTCTTTGTTTCCCAGGTAACTAACCAGTAGCCCCCTAATAAGGCTTGGCGGTGTGCTCCCCAGTAAGTACTGGTTAACTACCAATTAGCTCCTGATTTCCTCTTTGGTTTGCATCATAACTACCCATTAGTTCCTGATTCGTTCCTCTTTGTTTCCAAGGTAACTAACCAGTAGTCCCCTAATAAGGCTTGACTGTGTTCCACAGAAGTACTGGTTAACTACCCATTAGCTCCTGATTCGTTCCTCTTTGGTTTCCATGGTAACTACCCATTAGTTCCTGATTAGTTCCTCTTTGTTTCCCAGGTAACTAACCAGTAGTCCCCTAATAAGGCTTGGCGGTGTGTTCCCCAGTTAGTACTGGTTAACTACTCATTAGTTACTGATTCATTCTTTTTTGTTTCCCAGGTAACTAACAAGTAAAGTCCCCTAGTAAGGCTTGGCTGTGTGTTCCCCAGTAAGAACTGGTTAGTTACCCATTAGCTCCTGATTCGTTCCTCTTTGGTTTCTATGGTAACATTTTCATTCATTCAACCTTTATTTATACAGGCTAGTCTCATTGAGCCACGAGGACTCATTTGCAAGAGGGACCTGTTCCAAACAGGACATATAAAGTACAGACAACACTAACAGTAAACAATGACAACAATAAACCACAGTAAAAATGCAGTTAAAAATAAGAGTAGTGTATAAAACAATAAATCAGGGTGAAGTAAAACAGGGTGAAATATTAAAAACAAGAACATATTTGCTTTGACTGCCCTTTGACTACCTAACTACCCATTACTTCCTGATTAGTTCTTCATTTCCCAGGTAACTAACCAGTAGTCCCATAATAAGGCTTGGCTGTGTGTTTCCCAGTAAGTACTGGTTAACTACCCATTAGCTCCTGATGTGTTCCTGATTCGTTCCTGAGACATTCTCTAGTTGTTAATCAAATTTTGTGTACCTTATAGTGATACCGGAAAAACTACAGAAAGTTGAGGAACGATTGGCTTCCTGTCACGGCTTAAATTAACAGACCAGACAGAAAGCGAGAGCTTTTAAAACTCCAGACGTGTCAGCGTTCAGAGAAGTGATCCCTTCTTCACGGGTATTGATCAAGAAATCTACGGAGACGTTCACCAATCATGATAATTGGTTCTTTGCGTGCTGAGGTTTTATTTTATTATCAAGGTGGTGAAAATCCCAACAGGTTCTAAAGAGAAAACGAGTATCTGATTCATCCTGTTGACTTTTTTTAAACGTGAAGGACAAAACAAGGTCAGATACAAGACGAAGCCAGAAACCTCGGACATTAAGAGCTCTGCTAATGATTCTCTCCACTCTCCAGCTCCGATAAAGGTGAGCACAAAGAGCTGCGGGCGGCAGATGGTCTGATGGAAATTATACCTTGATCACAGTCGGCTGCAAAACACTGGGTCTTATTAAGACGTTCAACAAAAAGCTGCTTTTTTCAGACAATCACTTCATTTTCTCTCCACAGGAAATCACTAAACACCCGGCAAGCATTTATTCATGGTTCTGACTTCAGATCAAAATGAATCTTCGTGTTACATCATGAGATAAAACCAATAACTGGAAAAATAAAAAATAAAACATAATTTTAGACCATAGATTGGGCAAAGATCACAGCTGACCAACCTTATGAAACACAGAAATTAAATAAAATCATCAACTTTACAGTTAGTAGCTGAGAGTTAATCTCATCAAATACTCTGAGCTCTGACAGAATGCACCGGATCTGTGTTCAAAACTGTCATTTCGTCTGTTAGCAAAATATCTCAGAATCCAGTGGACAGACTTAAGCAGTAATCACAGGAACTAATTACCTTTCAGAGTTGATCCAACTGGAGATGGATGCTGTTATAGAAAATAATGTAGTCATGGTAGAAGAGGCTGTGGTTTTAAAGCAACTAAACCTCCACAGATGTCTTCAGCTGTTAACCGGTTGATAAATGTTTTCTTTAAAGTTTTATTTTTGTGATGAAAGACTCAAAAATACACGTTGGGCTTTCCAGTCTGACTTTATCTTCTTCTCTAAGGAAACGTTTTCGCTCCTTCTTCGACGTCTGCCACAGTTTGAGAAACGTTCCAGGAGAAAGGAAAGAGATGTTTCACCTTGAAGAGCCAACTTTCTCCTTCTTTGTATAGAAGCCGGACAGGAAGGACCTGAGCTTCAGTCTGAAAAGTGTAAAAAAAAGTGTCGGTGTGAGGGAAAACAAAGGATAACAGACGGTTTTGTTTTGATAATTTCTCTTCTAAATTACTTTTCAACTCTCACATGGAGCTACGCCCCCAGGCATCCATGCATCAGACTCAATCTGCTCCACAACAGTCAGCCGGCCGGCGTTATGAAAGATTCGGAGGCTGCTGCAGATTCGACCACAAACTTCCCTGATCTCAGCTCATCCCTCTCGTCCTCTCTGCTCCCAGTCCACAGAGCATTTCCTCCCTTCTTTCCCCAGCGACCCTCTGCATACAGCTCATTTATGAGGTCTAGATATATCTGCTAACTCCCCACTAAAATAGCCCTGGAGGCGAGTGCGCCGGACCCATGGGCCGAGCAGCAGAACCAGGTCACGTCTGTCCTCCGTCAGAGAAGCAACGAGCCATCACAGACGGAAACGTGCCTCTTTTAGGAGTTTATGAATAAGAAGAGATGATTGAATAAAAAAAAGTAAAATATAAGGGTGAAGAGAATTACAGGAAAGTAATTTATGGAAGCTGAGCAGAACCAAGTCAAATGTTCCTCTTTGCTGCAGGCAGCCGGCGCCACGAACGCTGCGATAAACCCGACTGCTCCGGACGTTTCTTCTTGATGTATTGTAGAACATTATCAGCCGAGTCACATGGACTTTACATCCATCCTTCCTGTAATTGTCAGAGGAACCGCCCTGTAGTCGCAGCTCATCCAGCCCGTCCGCTGGATTCATAAACCGCTCAATATTCCAGCGCAACTTGAAGATCATAATTCAAATTTGCTGCTTGGTAATCTGCCTCCGAGGAAAATAAATCAAACTCTGCAGCGGGCTGCGTCGGCGCTTTATCCACAGAGGATGAAACTACAAGAAAACATGCTGGGATGGGCCATTTAGTGCTGCTGCGCCGTGCACGTGAAGCCGCCGGGCCAAAGGTCAAAGGTCACAGCGATGTTATTGCCAAAACACTTCAGAGAGAAAAAGCAAAACCAGAACAGCTGGAAAATCTAGCAACAGGTTTAAAACTAAAATAATCCTTTAATTCTTTTTGAATATTTAAATTCATTATTCATTGTATTATTTATTATTATTCTATTTATTAAAATTACTGCCTCTAATCCAGGATGTAATCCAACAGAATCTCAGCAGGTGGTAGCAGATCCAGGTCTTCTCAGTGGATCATCTTCATGACAATTAAGAAAAAAAAATAAACCCTAGTTATGTTTAATGGTAATAAATATAAGAAACGTGTTGGACTCCATCATCGGCTTCACTCAGAACAAAAGGCAGGATTTAAGTTTTCTGGGCATAAATCAAAGAGCTTTCAAAAATTTGTTTGTACGAAGATAAAAAAATAAACATATTTCTGTCTGAAAGCAAAGTTCATTTAAATTTATTTGGAGGACTTCAACTTCAAATAATCTGTGTCCATTTGTTATTAAATTCTTCATAAAGCTTCAAAGTTCATGCTCAATAATCCAGGTATAACAATCCAACAAAGTTCAGTCAGGTCATCTGAACGGTTTCTTTTTTGTTGAGACATTTCGTCCTTCATCCAAAGGACTTCATCAGCCTGAGGAGTCACAAACATACTCAGTCTCACAAGCAGCACACTCCCATAGTGGACTAACCAGTTTGATAGTGAAAAGATGATTTCTGGGGCCCGCCCTCTCCCCCGTCGACTCCTCTTAGGCAGTCATAGCCAAAGTGGTTCAAAACACAAAAGTTCATGCTCAATAATCCAGGTAGAAAATCCAACAACGTTCACTCAGGTCATCTGGACAGATTTTTTTCGTTGAGACATTTTGTCCTTCATCCAAAGGACTTCATCAATCAGGGGAGAGGAGTCGATGGAGGAGAGGGTGGGCCCCAGAAACCACCTTATCACCATCAATCTGGTTGGTCCACTATGTGATTGTGCTGCTTGTGGGACTAAGTTTGTTTGTGTCTCCTCAGACTGATGAAGTCCTTTGGATGAAGGACGAAATGTCTCAACAAAAAAAGAAACCGTCCAGATGACCTGACTGAACCTTGTTGGCTTTGTGTCAAATGACTTTGAAAAGTTTTCTAGGTGCGTCCTGATCAGTCAGACAATAAACAGATTTTCTGCAGCAGATGAAATTGCTGGATTAAGTAAAACGTTTTCCTTCACCAGATGCAGATGTACTCCGTTCCAAAAGACGAGGAAACGTCGAGTTTTTAATCCCCCAACCTCAACCCTGACCTGTTACTGAGCTTTTAAACAAACCCAAAGAGGAAAGCCTTAAAGTAAATCTGATCAATTCAGTTTTTTTTTCTCGGCTGCACTCGTCACTCCTTCAAACGCAACGTTTCTTTCTGATGTGCGCACCGCTGCTTCTTCTCCTGTTAGACACGGAGACAAGCACCTCGGTTAATAATAGATGGCAGCAGAACGCGTAGGAGGGTTTGATCCTTCCGCGCTCTGAGCAGAAACGCAAAACAACTTATCTTCTTTTATTCAACAAAATCAACCTTTTAAAGGTAACAAATCGTGTTTTTTGTCCCCCTAATTTCTTTCAAAGAAAAAAAAAATGAAACCGCTCTAAATCTAGATGTTTACTCAAAAACATCATTAGTTCTTAATTAAAATTTGTTAAACTTATATTTCCAATAACAATTAAACCGATGTTCTAATTTTAAACGGTCGTGTTATGAAACATTATCCGTCCGTAAACGTTCTCTTGTCCCGCCTTAAACCTCTGATCTGCTCAAGACATTTTATTGAAACACCGTCATGTAAACCAGCTACCCCAATCATTTGTGGAAATTATGTTTTCTAGTTTCAATTGCTTGAAAGTACAGTTGCTTAAAATGCTTTAGGTGACCAAAGATTAATCTATGGGGGCAAAGGCTACCGTTGGCCACCCCCTGGCTCCACCTCTGCTGGTGGATAAAATGGCTCCCTCCATTCTCCAGAATCCGTTACTCCCCCACAGTGTAGCTAAAACCCACTTTAATATCTGACACCAACAACATTTAAGCTGTTATGTTCCAGCCCAGAAAAACACTCAGCTTGAAAACAACAAAAATGAATTATTTAATTCCCCTCAGCGATGTGGGACATGGGTGTACTGCTTGTTGAACTTTTGATTTATATATATATATATTTAAAAAGAACCAGAACGTGTTTTTGAGTCGTGCAGCTCCGTCAGATCCTGCGAGGCAGACGAAACGACACGAGACAGGTGGAGTCAACATTAAAGCAAGACATTGATGAAAGTTCAACTTTTCACCCTCTGAACGGAGCACGAGCAGCTCCTGACAGAAACTCTGCCCGGGCTGCACAATTTAAAGAAACATTAATATAATATGTTGTGGAACAATATTTAAAACTTCAGCTGTGATCTCTGAACAGTAAACATGATTTATTATAGATTAGAGCCAGTAAACCCTTTGAGTTATTTGCTCAGCAGCGGGTTCACTGTGACTCCTAAAGCAGACGTTCTGTTCTGAGGATTTTATTCGCTTTTCGTGGCTAATATTAATTCATAATCAGTGCTCTGAAAACAGTCCTGGAGTTTCTGCTGCGTGTGCACGTAAACTTGATACAACTTCAAAGTGTAAAGGTCTGTTTTACAGACGGAGTCTTCTTGTCCCAAAAACAGTGGAGTTAAATTTAGACGTGCGTTCTGCAGGAGTTAATTAAAGCAGAAATGAAACCGGTTCCTCGTCATTCAGATGTCTGACAGGCCAACAGCTGGCTGTCCCATCCTTGGCTGGCTCCTTTAAACACGTTGTGAACAGACTCAAGAAATGTAGAACATGGAAAATGAACACAGATCCGTTAAACGGGACATTTAGGGTCACGTTACGCCAAAAACCCAATAACCCCCCCTTTTCAAGATTTGAAGAAAATGACCGAAACACGCCGACCCGATCAGTGAGTCGCTGAGACGTTCTTCAGTTTACCGGAACCACCGGACGGAGGCGGAGAACGATGCTTCGGCCCGTGTCTGTCCGCAGACTGTGGCTGGAATTAAACACAAAATGGAACCGGAGCAACGTTCACGTTTACGTTCTTCCCGTTTCCGACGACAAACTGTTTTAACGTCTGAACCACGAATCAACCGCAGCGCACACGTCTGACTGCCGTGCTAAAAGTGCATAAAGGTAAATAAATAAATAAAAACAAGTTTAGTTACAAGATGGCTGTCAGGTTTTACAGTGTTGTTGTTTACAGGTTTGGAGAGGAGGAGAGAGGGAGACCAGATAGACGTCTGTAGTGGACAGGAAAGAAGATGAAGAAGCGAGATGGAGAGTGGCAGGATGAACACAAAAGCCGGGCGTTTGGTAGTTTGGTTATTGCAGAGGTGGTTGGTGGAGGTTCCAGGATGAGAGCTGACAAAAGTTCCTGACTTCACTTGGAGACACGAGGAGATCAGGATCTCAGAGCGAGGAGAACCGAAGACCCAGGGCTGGAAACTTGAGGAGCACAAGGGAAACACAGGGTTAGTTTTAAGTGATGGGCCGTTTTTAAAATGAAGCTCCGGAGCACGTCTCACCAAAACATCCCAGAGTTTCTGAAGCTCCGTGTTGATTCGTTTGACCAAAGTCACGTGATCAGTTATGGCAGAAGCTTCAAAAATTCCCAAGTGACGTCACTGCTTTGGTACTTGGGTCACAGCTTTAGGGAGTAAATCATCGGCTGGATTTGTGGCGTTTTGGTGGCGCAATTTGCGAAACAATAAAACAAACCAGCGAAAAACATACAGCGAGACGTGGAGCCAGCCGGCCTGATGTGTTTTCTGTTTTTATCAGAAGCATTTTTATCCTGACGAAAAACTTTATAAAACATTAAATGCACATAAGTTACAGTCTGATCTCACAGGAAACATAAACTGTCTCATTAAATAACGAATGACATGTCATGTCCTGATAACAGCCTCAAATACTCATATTTGTACTCATAAAAACACTCCAAACCAATACTGCCTCATAATCTGTGACATCATTTCCTGTTTCACTGCTCAAACAACCCAAGACCAAAACAACGCTTGTAGTTTGGAGGTAGTTTTAGGACGAAAAACTGTGTATTTAAGTTACTGAGTAAAGTTTAGGTACTAACTCATCAACTGCTCAGTACTGGCAAACACCCAAACAGAAGTACATGTACTATGTAAAAACTAGTCTCAGTATACCCCTTTCAAAAGCAGAAATCAGTCATTTAATGATCGTGAAAAATATATAAATTCAAGATATCGATGATAAAACTCTGCTTTCTTACAGAATCTGTAAAGTGGAGAGTTTTGGATCGGGTCGGTGGTTCTGGTTCTGTAGAAAGTTGATATTGAAGCAGGGTCTGCACTAATAAACCCTCCTTCAAAAATAACGAGTCAGGGAACAAAACGTCGTCCTCAGAGTCGAGCGTCTCATGGAAGAAGTTCCTGCTGATGGAGTGGATTGAACTGGAGGCAAACTTTCTAATTGATAATTGATCGAGGGCTCGTTAACGACGCCGTCCTCCAGTTTCTAACTCACTGATACGGTTATTGAGCTCGCCAGTTCTGCCCCTCCGGACCCCCACCCACACTCTGACAGCTCATTTAAACCGGCCACTCCGATCCAAACCACTTCACGTCTGCCCCACGTCTGAAGTGTTACGGTTCGATTCCCCTGGACGTGGCGGCTGCAGAAAGCGGCGCCTCGTGTTACGTTCTTGTCGAACAGCGCTCCGACACTTTGCCATCTGTTTGTGTTGCTGTTACTCTGCTCCGTGGCGTTATTGTTCCAGATGGCTCCCATCGTTGCTCCGTTTCATCTGCAGATGTTTTATAGTCCGGGTGCAGCTCGGTTAATGTGAAAATAACCGTTTTCTCCCTCAGCTTCCAGGTTTCGGTGACCGCTCTCGCAGATAAAGTGTAATTATTACTAATGGGTAGGCCGTTAGGTGTTAGCGCGGCTCCATGTCTCAAAATTTAAACCGCCACAGCGCCGGATTTGAGCAGATCTACATTATTCAGGGCCTCCTCATTATTTTGGATGCGGGGAGCTCCGCAGCAGCCGGAGTCTCAGTTCCAGGGATTAAGTCCTCGCAGAGCTTCCTGCTCTGTTTGTTTCCGTGTATAAAGTGGCTGGAAACATCCAGAGCATACAAAATAAAACCGGTTTGCTTTTATCGAGGCGGCAGCACCGCAACAGTTGACACACTTTGAATGAGATTCGGCATAAATTTTGAAGAATCGGATACCCTTTAAATAAAATGCGGCACGGCGGCTGAAACGCTGAAGCGCAGCCTATTTTCCCTAATCGCCTGCGTGAGCATAACACCGCTGATTCAATCTGAGTTTGACAAATGCTGCTGACTAGACGAGGACGGCTCTGGCATGCTGCAGAACAATGCAGAACGCGGCCTCATTTTCATCTGCAATTGTCTGCGTGGCTCTAACGTCCGCCAGCAACTGGGATGGCATTAGTGTGCAGACACCTGAGCATCAGCTGGATCATCTCCAGAGCCGGAGCGGGGAAATGAGGGTCACTCAGACTCCACCAGTCTCTGATTCATCTACTCAGCTGGGGCAAAGGTCGCATCATGATTCCTGCTCATCATCCTGCCCCCCCCCAGGCACCCATTCAGGAGGGAAACGATTTCAGGGGAATATGGGAAGCAGCTGGAGGACGGTATGGAGAATATCCGTTTTAATTTTAGAACAAGAAAGCTGCTTTGTGTTTGTCTTGGACGAACTTGTCGGCCATTGTGAAGTGGCTTTCTGTGGAACAGTGATAAACAATATCTAACCTGTCATAGACCACTCGTTTAGTTTAAAGGAATGGAGTCAAACAGAACCGATGAGCTAACAGCTAGTCTGAGCATCACTAACGAAGACATGACAGGTGTGATTTAATGCAACGGCATTCTTCCGTCATATTTGGTAACTGCAATTTTTATCCCGAGGTTGAAAGGCTGGGAAGAATCACATGAACACCGATGATGAATGAAACCAGTTTTATTGTGAAAATAAACTAGATACGGTTCAGGTTAGTCAGTCCAGGCATGAAATCTACGAAGTAAAAAAAAAAAAAAGAAGCAAAAATAAGAGTGTCAAAGTTCATGCTCAATAATCCAGGTAAAAAAAAATCCAACAAAGTTCAGTCAGGTCATTTGGATGTTTTCTTTTTATAATTTTTTTGTTGTTGAGATGATTTGTCTTTCATCCAAAGGACTTTATCAGTCTGAGAAGCCATAACAAACTGAGTCCCACAAGCAGCACATTACCATAGTGGACCAACCAGTTTGCTGGTGATAAGATGGTTTCTGGAGCCCACCCTCTCCCCCATCAACTCATTTGAGGCAGCCACAGCCAAAGTGGTTCAAAACATCAAAGTTCATGCTCAATAATCCAGGTAAAAAAATCTAACCAAGTTCAATCAGGTCATCTGGACAGTCCTGAGTTTGTTTGTGTGTGGCTCCTCGGACTGATGAAGTCCTTTGGATGACGGACGAAACATCCATCTGCAAGGTGCTTTTAGGAGCGTTCATGTAAATAATACCATCGTAGTCAAAGGAGGGAAGGAAAGTCGCAGTTACAAGGCTCACCTGGATGAGCTGAAAAAGTTTTGTCAGAATCGACCCAAGTCCAAAGTGGACTTGTTCTTCAACTGCTCCAGTCTTCAAAGTTTTATAGTGGTTCTTGCAAACATTGTTATATAAAATCAAAGTAGAAATATGATGAGCTTTTTGCCAGATGTGACTCCTGGATGACCCAGAAATGCTAAATGTTTCTGTTGCTCTTGTAATAAACTCAACTTTGAATCTTTGGATTTGTCTGCGTCTGTCAGAACTTCAGTTCTGTCGGACGTACACTGCAAACCGAGGTCATCCCAGAAGCTTTCTCCAAGGAAGACGTTCATTATTTATGACTGTTAGTCAGAAATTCACTCCAAAATGGCCACTCTTCCCTCAAAAGCCATGACTGAGCTGAAAATCATTTATCCACCAAAATAAACTATTCAGCACATTTAGCTGCTCGTCGGTGATTATTTAACGACAGCCGAGCTGCAACTTATTGTGCGAAACACAAAGCAGGTGGCGACAAAAGGAAGCAGCAACACGGCGCTAATCTTCCAGTGAAAAGGTGGCGCAGGCCATCTTGCGTCAGGAATCTAATTTCCTTTGTGCTCTCTGAATCAACCCCTGGATCTGTTTAATTAAATCATGTATAATTCAGGACCGCGCGGCCCTGCAGGTCCGCACGAGGCCCGACTGCTGCGGTCTGCAGCCAGCTGCATACAAAGAGAAGAGTCGACGTAGGAGACGGAGTTTTTACTGCGAACGAAGCTTCGAATGTCTGCGGGGTGACCGAAGCTGGCGGCGAGGAGGTCAGATGCAGGCTTAACAAAAGACACACAACTGCTCGCCCAGAAGACAAGAGCTTCAGCCTGCTTCTCCGCTGCAGGGTACGAAAAATGGGAAACGGTGAATAATAGACCGAAGCTTCCCCGAGACACATTGGGTGATCAGAGAGGGCCAAGGAAGGACTTCAAATAAAGCGATGCAATGAAACGCTGCAGAGTCGGGGCACATGAAATGGAAAATAACTGATCACCTGTGTCATAATAGTCCCCCAGAAAGGGTGCTTTGTCTCCATTTTGAGCAAAGTAGGCAATTTAGGGGCGATTTAGTTCTGAGACGTGGAAAGGAGCCATGGACTAACGTGAAGCTTCCAGTGAATCAGTCAGACAGGCCTCGATTAGAGACCAGATATGATCAGAGTAAATCTCAGCCGCGGACTCCTCATTTTTCGCCCATAAAACTTTTTTTTTTTTTTTTTTTAAACTCGGTTTGTTTTTTTTACCGACTCAGCGTTTTTGGCTTCAACAGCTCAACGACCTGCTGTATTTGCCTTTTTCCGCCAATCAGAGGTAAGAGTGAAACATGCTTACGATACTGCTTTTAAATCACTTTATTGTGCACTGCTTTGAGAAACGTCAATACGGCTGCTGTCAAAGTAATTTAGTTACATGCTTCTTTGGCCTGGGGGACAAGTGGGAGCAGAAACGGAGCGTTTTGAGCTGAACTTTGGATCTTTGTCTGTTTCTGCAGCTCAGGTTGCACAGGAAACCTTAGCTTTGGCGCTTTGGGAGCTGAACGCGTCAAAATGTCAAGGTGACTGCAGAAATGCCAATTCTGCAATTTCTGCTCACATTATTCTACAGAAATCACTTAGAGCCGAAAGTTATAGTTAAGTTAGTTGATAAATTATTAACAGAAAATAGAAATGAATCATTATGAGGCTGACTCTAATCCGGTGCAACATTAAAGTGTTATGTTTTTTTGAAGTGACATTCATAACCAGGGGCAACCCTCCAGTCAAATTAAACTGTCAAACGGTGGTGATAAACTGCAAACACATTACCCTGATTGGTTGAATAAATCATTCTAAATGTGATTTGCTTTTGGGGAAACCTGTGTCTTTTGTATTATTTCACATTCTGGCATTTTTTTTTTATATCACTTTATCGATTGTTGCTTAGCAGCTGAAGTGGTTTACATTGAAAAATGTGTCAAGAAAACACGAGTTGTTGACACATTCGTTGGAGCAGAAGCAATCGGATTTGCACCGACAAGCAGAGGAGGCCAAGCGTTTTAATGACCAACTATGGATTTTCCCCGTCTCCTTCCCAAAATGAGCTTACGTAAATCAGAGGAGTCTGTCAATGAGTATCATATCCTAAGTACGAGAATATTCTCTGTAGCAGCTAAAAGCACCAACAGCTTTGTGGTCTGAGCAGCGGGTTTTTTTTTTTTTCCACACACTGGGAGCTTTTAAACTCAGCGTGAAATGTGTTCTGAAAAGGTTCTGGTATAAAGAGCAGATCTGTAAAAGAAACGCATAACTCACTCGTCATAATTTAGTATTTCTCTGTCTATCTAGCTCTAACTCTTTATTCTACTAATGGCCTTGTTCTGAGTGAATTATTAACGCCCGTTGTGTTTTTACTGTTTCTTTAAAGAAAAAAATTATTGTTTTCAAAGCAAAGAAACTAATCTAATAAAACTGGCATTCTTTGAAGGAATGCACATCACTAACCGCCTTCAGTGATAACATTTAAAAAAAAAAAACTGTTCGCATTTAATGCTTGTAATGAAGAAACGTTCAGCTACCATCACATCAAGTTTTAGCACCATCCATCCATCCATCCATCCATCCATCCATCCATCCATCCATCCATCCATCCATCCATCCATCCATCCATCCATCCATCCATCCATCCATCCATCCATCAATCCATCAATCCATCAATCCATCCAATTCAGTCCATCCATCCATCCATCCATCCATCCATCCATCCATCCATCCATCCATCCATCATCCATCCATCCATCCATCCTAAGGCGTTCCCAGGCCATCCGAGAGACATCGTCTCTCCAGCGTGTCCTGGTTCTTCCAAGGGTCTCCTCCCAGTCGATCATGCCCGAAGCCCCAGTGGTTTATGTAATATTTTGCTAACAGAAAAACAAGCAAACACATGGACACAGGCAATTACACGGTTGCCCTCCTTATCAGTCATATCCACACACATCTACCGAATATAAACACAAATCAAACTTTATGCCATGTGCATGCAGTCCCATCACACCTTGATGAAATGAACAACTTTGTCAAACTTTGTTCATCAGAAAAAGCTTAAATCATGTCATCTGGACAGTTTCTTTATTTTTGGGAGAAACGTTTCATGTTTCATTCGAAAGACTCCATCAGTCTGAGGCCTGCCGCCAAGAACTGTCTTACAAATATCACCTTATTGACGTGTTTCGAGCCATCCTGCTGTGGAATTCCCCGAAACTGCCTATACACATTAGAAAAGGGGAATACCCGTCCAGAACAATCAATTCTCATGCATAACAATCAAATGTGAGCAGCAAGTTGGCCATCAGGACTAAAACATTTGATTGTTTTGCAATATTGTTGTGTGTTGTTATGAATTTAATTGAGTGTAGAACACAGAGTCCTGGCCTGATGATGTTGATGTTCTGTGCTGGTCCATCCTTTTGGCCAGGGAGTGTTTAGTTTTCCTGATGTAAGACTGATCACCCTCCTGACACTGAACAGCATACACAATATAACTCTATTTGTGCCAGGGGACTGGATCTTTGGGATGGACCAGTTTTTGCTGTAGCCCAGTCGGGCCTGGACTGGTCACTGTCGGTCGAGCCCTGGTCATCCCTGGCTCTGATTTTGTTCGCCTTCAGCAGAGTGCCGCCTCGATGTGGGCGGGATCGAACAAATCTCAGCTTACCAATAACTGCACATCATCGTTTGTCCGGAGCACTAGTGTTATCTACTGCGTTCAACTTTCCAAAGACAAAGAGCTGCTCTCTCCACCACACAACCACGCAGAAGCCAATAGCTGAAGGTAAATGGTGGTAAGGAGCAGTCAGTGGAGTTATGACTCATCGGTGACGTGACCGATTTGTGTATGTGCCTCTGAGGAGTGATTCGTTTGTGCCGTTCTCTTCTGGAAGTGGCGTTGCGTCCGTCCCGTACTGCACGAATAAACTGCATGAACTGAAGGTTTCAGTGAACGAAGCTCTTGAACGCAACAATTTAATGAACTGGTTCTGGAGGTTCAGTACACTCAAAAGAACACCCTGGCGGGACCTTCAGAAGTCCGAGCAGAATCCTAAAGAAAGTGAGGCGACAATGGAAAGAAGAGTGGGCAACAACTTCTCCACAACCAGAAACCACTGGATCAGAACCAGTTCTTATTGGCTGGCTCTGGACTTTGGTTTAGTTTTTATTGGCTAAATAAAGGCGTTTGTTATTTTATTCTGAGGCTGTGTTTGTCGCAGAGACTAGTTTTGATCATAACTACATCTTAGTATGATTGGTGTTCACGTCTGACCTTATCCACATTAGGGTCATGTGAAAACGTGGTTTAATTCAGATTAACTTTACCGAACCCGTGGGCTCACTCTGCGTCCTGAAATGTGCTGATGCTCCAGCGAAGTGCTTAACTTCAGCGTCAGACCTAAAAACGATCTGACGATACAGTCACGGCTCTGAGTGGGCGAAGTGTTGACAGGTTTCTAAACGACATTATTAGCAGCCAGATCATTAGCAACACAAACATGGAGGCTTATTATAAGGTAGCTGGACCTCTCAGTAAAGTGTGAGACTCAGCCTGACCTCATTAGTGGAGCATATGGGAGGCAGACCTGCGTATCGCTGCCGTTATCGTTTCAGCGCGTGCGTTGGACACAGTCTCCAGTGTGTGCATATGAATATGCAATATATATTTTCCTCAAGTGATGATCGTGTCATGAGTGAATGACAAAGCTTTGTATATATTGTATAATGTAATGATCGTTCCGTATTTAATCTATTGTATTGCAGTTTAGGGAAAAGCATGCAAAACAATTACAAACCCTATTTTTATTTTACAAAAAAGAGCTACAAGAATTATTAGCAGGAAGTGCTACGGTCACCCCACAAATATATTATTTCATCAGTTGAAATTATAAAAATTTTAGGATTTGGTTGAATATAATATTTTACAAGTCATGTTTAAAGCTCATAAAAAACATTACCCCTAAATATTCAATTAAAATTTGTTAAAAAGAGTTATTATAACCTTAAGCGAATGGAAATGTTTGTCAAACCTCCATTTAGAACTGGTCTGAAGGAGCTGTGTTGTAATTCAGGGAATAGAACTGCCTCGATATCAACATAAACATTTCCAAAACAATTTATATGTTTAAGTTAAAATTGTTAGGAAAGTACGATGTGAAGGATGCCTGATGCTTTTTTTGTTTTCACTTTGGAGATTGTTCAATCCCAAGTTGTTTGTTTGTGGTTATTTTATACGTTTTTAAAGAAGGGGCAGATATTATAAGAATTTTCTTCCACTTTCTGCACCATTTTCATTCAATGTTTTTATTTCTAATGGATTCGTTTTGTTTCTTTTAATTGGACGAATAAATAAATACATGTCAGCTTGTTATTTTCATTAGTTTGTATTTTAGGAGTTGAAAGCAGATGTGTTTGATTTTGTTTTACGCAAACGGGTTCGCAATGGAAGCGGCATAGTGGTTCAATGGTTACATCAATTGCCTCCACTCACTAATAAGAGTACAGTATTCAAACCATTTTAGGCATGTCAACAAACTAGTCTACAGCATTTACTACCCATGGCCTGATCAAACTTTGTATAAACTTTGACCTTGATCTGTGACCTTGAACTTGAAGCTGCATGCATGCATCAGGATTCATTAAATGATCTAGAGCAGATCAGAAGTTTGGACAAGAACAGTTTACTGATGGACAGAGACTATCCCATAATACCTTGGACAGGTGAAGTGCATAAAAGATTAAACGCACGTTGTCTGTGAACTCACCGTTGTTGTTTCAGCTGCTCCTTTTCCAGGGGTCGCTGCAGCGAGCGACTCGCACTAAAGAGTTCATCACTGTTTGGCGCCGGATCCCCGTCCAGACAGAACCACCTGCAGCTTCAGCACTCGTCCATAAACTAACCGTGCATTACAGATTTTATAGACTTATCTCGTTTATCTTTAATGTTTTATGTACGGGAGTGGTGGCGCAGAGGTTAGAGAAGGTGGGCCTGTGATCGGAAGGTCGCTGGTTCAACTCCCCGGACCGACAACATCAAAAAGTCTGAATGTTAGTTTGCTGTGACGACCCCTGAAGAAGGGAGCAGCCGAAAGAAGAAGAAGAAACGGCTGCTGTGTTTGAAGTCGGTCCAGCAGATCCATTAGGATGTGTTTGTAAAGAGGCGTACCCCTGTAGACCAGTGATCCTCAAAGTTGGGTACAGGATCCAAACCAAACTTTGAGTTCATCTTCAGCTCCACATAATTCAGGCGACAGCGGAACTGTCTCACGAGCTCCTGTGGAGGCGACAGTCGGCGTTGTAGAAAGAAGCTGCTGCTTTAATCCCAGTATTGACTTTGGATTTCTCTGATTCGGGGGTTTAGCTCCTGTTGCCTGCAGGTAAACAGCTTAAACTTTAGCCCATAAAACATTTCTGCTTTCAACAGGAAAAACTCTGAGTCTCTGAAGTATCGTCACAAAACTGATTTCAGTCGAGCTGGACTTAAAGTCTTTGCACTGAAATCACGAACAGTTCACAATTAAAAGGTAATTACAAAGCAAAACTTCAAAATGCAAGAAATTAAAATGTAAGAGCAGCAAATTCAAAAAAAAGTTCAAGACAAAAACGCCTGGACTTTATTTGGTAACAGAAGACGTTTCGCTTCTCATCCATGGGGAGCATTTAGAAAGGTCAAAACCTGCAGAAAAAAGACTTTCAAGGTCTCAGCCCGTGGAGAGGGAGGAGGGGCGGGGCGAGGAGCATTCGTTATCTGGAGCAACAAGGTGACGTGAATACATTCATGAGGTTTTATCTGATGCTGCTGGTTTTGAACCTTCTCATGGAGAACCTCTATGTTTCATCAATCCCAGAGTGCAACAAGTGTCGTCTCCTTCAGGTCGGCGCTCCGGAGCTCGTATTTTAAACAGAATCAGACCGAGGTCGTCACTTCTGGTTCCTCTTGGTGAGGATGAAGCCGTCACCGGGCCCCCCGGTATGTCGTGGTTCCTTCTCAGAGGGATGAGAAGAAGCTCTCAGTGATGATGGTTCACTCCCTGAAACGCAGCTCACGTCTAAATATGCAGCGTGAAAGAAATTATTTCTCAGTGATGAAAAACAATTTTTTGTTTTTGTTGTTTTCTTCTGTACATTTTACAACAACTTTCTCGTTCCACAATTTTTGTGCTATTTCAACAAATCAAAACGTTCAGCTCTTTCAGGACAATCCTGATATGACTTTTGGTATTGGTGCATCTTTAGCTTATTGAAAATTTTAGCTTTTTCTGCCACGTTTGTTTCTCACAGAAAATGAATTGAGCTCATTTTACATCGTTCAAATCTTTAGATGGGTTTACAACCTTTTACTGCTCCTTTCACATTTTGTTCTGCTTCTTTCAGCTTCCTTGTGCAAATTTAAACTTTTTTCAGCTACTTTCAGCTACTTTCAGCTGTTTTTTTTCAGTTGTCTTGTGCTCCTTTCTGATTCTTACAACGTTTTTGTGATTCTTCTAACGTCTATCTGCAAATTTCAGCTTGTTATGCTCCTTTCAGTTCCTTTCTGCAAGTTTCAGCTTTATCTGCTATTTCAGCTACTATTTAGCTGTATTATGCTAATTTTTGCTTTTTCAGCTAATTCCACATGTTTTGCACCCATTTAAACTTTTTTCAGTCTAATCCAGCAAATGTGCTCTCTTCACTTCCTTCTGGTAATTTAAGCTTCTTTCTGCTTTTTAGCTACTTTTCAGCAGTTTAAAAAAAAACAATATAATTTCAGCTTTTTTCACATATTTTTCACTTTTTGCGGTAATTTCTGCTTCTTTCAGCCTAACTGGGCAAACGTGTTCTTTCTGCTTTCTTCTGCTAATTTAAGCTTGTTCTACCTTTTCAGCTACATTTTTAGCATTTTTTCAGCTAATTTCAGCTGTTTTAGGTAAATTCAAGTTATCCTGATGCATGCTCCATAATCCAGGTAGAAAAATCTAAAAAAGTTAAATCTTGTCCTCTGGACATTAAAAAAAACAAAAACAAACAAAACAACAAAAAAATGTAGAAACGTTTCGTCTCTCATCTGAGAGACTTCCTCAGTCTGAGGTGCTGTATTCAGCTCAGTCTCTTAAATAGCACCTTCTCAGAGTGGATCAACCAGTTTTGCTGCTGACAACCAAAACCAGCTGATCACATGCTCAAGAAGGACCATCAGTCTAACAATGGATCATTAGCACACTGATGGCTGTTTACTATTCACAGGGGGTTAAGTGATACTAGCAATCACAGCATTGTAAGAGGGGGACAGTTGAACCCGGAGGCCTCCACCCCTGTTTAATGATGGACGATTTCTTTTCACAAAGATGGCCTCCTTTACTCCTCTCTCAAACCATTGTTCCTCTCTGTCCAGGATGTGAACATCTTCATCCCTGAAAGAGTGACCGCTGGCCTGGAGATGAGTGTAGACCGCAGAGTCCTGGCCTGATGATGTTGATCTTCTGTGCTGGGCCATCCTTTTGGCCAGTGGCTGTTTAGTTTCCCCGATGTAAGACTGATCACAGCCCTCCTGACACTGAACAGCATACACAACATTACTCTGTTTGTGCCGGGGGACTGGATCTTTGGGATGAACTTTGCCGTAATGTATTTTGGGGTTTGAAAGCCACTGGGACGTTATGTTTAGAAAATAAACGTCTCAGTTTCTCTGATACTCCTGCAACTCCACAAATCTGGCGTCTGTACTCATCCCTTTAGTTGGCAGCTCAGAACACCACATACAGAACACTGTGGACTTTGTGGATAAGGTGAGGGATGTCATCATGGAGACTGATGAAACAATGGTCTCTTTTGATGTCACATCACTCTTTACGTGCATTCTTGTTGATGATGCAGTAGAGGTGGTCAGTTTAAAATTAAAATCAGACACCACTCTGAGCAGCAGGACCACGCTTTCCACAGAACAACTGTGTCAACTCTTGAAACTGTGCCTGCAGTCAACCTACTTCACATATGGGGAGCAATATTATAGGCAGAAACATGGGTGTGCTATGGGGTCTCCAGTTTCTCCTATTGTTGCCAACCTGTACATGGAGGAGGTAGAAAAGAGAGCCTTGACGTCCTTTTCAGGGACACCACCAAGTCATTGGTTCAGGTATGTTGACGACACCTGGGTTAAAATTAAATCCCAGGAAGTCCAACATTTTACTGACCACATCAACTCTGTGGATAAATACATCAAGTTCACACGAGAAGATGTAAAAAATGGCAGTTTGGCTTTCTTGGACTGTGAGGTCTCAGTCTCTGATAGAGGACATTTGCAAACTGAGGTGTACCACAAATCCACCCACACAGACCAGTATTTGCAGTTTGACTCCCATCACCCTTTGGAGCACAAGTTAGGAGTCATCAGGACTCTGTACCACAGAGCAGACAGCGTCCCCAATAACTCAAGAGCCAGGCAGAAGGAGAAATCCTACACAAGACAGGCTCTAAAGCAATGTGGATATCCTAACTGGGCCTTCCTGAAAGCAGAGAAGAAACTCAAACAGGACTCCAGTCAGCCATCAGGTGAAAAGGAGGAACCCAGACCCAGACCAGTGGTCATTCCATATGTTGAGGGAGTATCAGAGAAACTGAGACGTTCATTTTCTAAACACAACGTCCCAGTGGCTTTTAAACCCCAAAATACATTACGGCAAAGACTGGTTCATCCCAAAGATCCAGTCCCCCGGCACAAACAGAGCAATGTTGTGTATGCTGTTCAGTGTCAGGAGGGCTGTGATCAGTCTTACATCGGGGAAACTAAACAGCCACTGGCCAAAAGGATGGCCCAGCACAGAAGATCAACATCATCAGGCCAGGATTCTGTGATCTAGTCAGTATCCTGAAGTCAAGCTCAATGAAGGTAAACTTAATGAATTTAAAAAAAAATCTCTATGAGAGAGAGAAAAAAAGTAAATAAAAATGACATTTAAATAAAGTAGACGAGTCAGGACTAAAGGCTTCAGATGAGCTCCAGTCATTGCTGGAGCATTGTTCTACCTGCCGGTACATATGCTTCCAGCTGAGTGTTCCAGAGATTTAAATACTTGTCTTCATGTTTTCAGAGTCTGGATGTCCTGGATTTTGTCTCCTGACCCAAAGTACTAGGAAATCCCTGAATCATACTCACCTGCGGCTCAAAGGAAGCCTTTATGAAGCACTGAACCAGTTGGGCCAAATGTTTCAAAAATAGACCAACACAGTCCATGCTCAATAATCCAGGTACAATCCAACAATTTTCAGTCAGGTCATCTGGACAGTTCTTTTTTTTGTGCTGAAACATTTCACCTTCCATCCAGAAGACTTAATCAGTCAAGGAAACTGATTCTTCCCCCAACAGTTTATTCCAAAGTGGAACAAACCAGTTATGTTGGTGCTAAGATGGTGTCTTTGGCACGCCCCCTCCTCCGATGCTGGCCCTCTTCCTCATCGACATTCATGTCATACTGGTTCAAAACCAACAAAGTCCATGCTCAATAATCCAGGTATACAATCCAACAAATTTCAGTCAGGTCATCAGCACAAAAAAAAAAAAAAAAAAAAAAAAAAACTGTCCAAATGACTTGACTGAAAATTGTTGGTTTTTAAAAATAGGTTAATTTGTTGAAGCTTCAGTTACAGTGACCTCTTGTGGCAATTTGCAATGCTGCTGTCAAATTAGGCGTTATGCTTTTGGTGGCACACACCGAAGAACTTCAATGACTAGTGTTAAAGAAACTTCTTTACTGTGGTAAAAAAACAAAAAAAAAACCAACAGATTTTTAAAATTCATCAACTTTCTGTGTTATCTGGTTTGAAAATGTATTTATGCTTACACGTTTTCAAATAAAGACTGACAAATGTGCATTGAAGAGACAATAAAATGTTGCAATGGTATTAGAGACTTTATCATTCTTAAAAATAACAATGAAAAGACAAAGACAAAAATCCTGTGAAAAACGGTGCAAAGATTAGGCACCATTAAAGAAATGTATTGAGGAACATCACTTTTCCAACTGTTTTTTGGACTTTGTTTCTTTTTTTTTTTGCTTACAACCTCTCCACACGTAGAAAAAACTCGCTCACAAGGAACAGATGATGCTGGAATGCATAAAAATTGTTTCCCCAACACATTGCAAACATTTTAGAGCTGTTTTATAGTTTTATAGTGTTGAGCGCTCTCAATTCAAAACTGTCTCAACCTGTCATCTGTCAGAATCGAGACGAGGGGGGGGTGCCAGGGAATCAGCTGATTGGACCGCGAACCAGTCAAGCGATTCATTCCGACAACGAAACAGTTTGTGTATCGGACGTCACGTGTCACCTGCACCAAAGCAGACTCCGAAGCAGTGGTCCGATGTAATTTTACTACAGGGTTACAAGCACGTTTTGAAGCTTTTGCTTCATACTACCATCACTAGTTCTCAGTCCTCAGCTGCGCTCACGCCACCCACCACTTGCCTCCTCAGACTGCCTTGACCTTTCACCTTTGGAAAAACCCATCAGCCTTCTCATCCTGCCATCTTTACTCCTACACCTGTAAGAAACTTGGAATCTGATCGATTATCTGCTGGACTAATCTTACCTTCCAGAAATTAATTCCTCTCCTCTGTTCCACAACCCCAGACCCTGCTTGTACACATTTCCCTGCCTCACTGTAAATAAAACCTTTTTTTTAAAATTATATTTGCATCTGGTCCTGTTTTCCTCTCAGTCCGTATTATCTGGGTATTGCTCATTATAACAAACGAGTGCAGAAGGACCAGTATCAACACAATAAACTCACTGTAAGAAGTCAACAACCAGATAAAAGATGATCTGAGCCACTGGTTTGTCCCATTTGAACAGAAGCACCAAGAAACAGCAGCTCCTGGTTTCATTACAGTGAATGTGAGCATGTTCCATGCTGATAAGATGATGCGTATTCTGATCAGACTCGTGTAATCAGGATCTGATTGGGAACACCAACCACAGTCGGGGTCTTTATTAATGAGCCGTTAAATAAACATGAACATTAATGTCACGCAGTTGAAGTCAGAAATGTACTCGCACTTCTCAAAACCTCTTTTTTTTAAATCTAAGCAGCGTAAAGTCTTGTTCCACCGTGGAGAACTGCGTAATCTCGTCAGGATGTTACACGCTGTGCAATTGTCCAGGATGCTAGCAGACCATGAAATTAATACGCCGAGATAAATTATTCATTTTTCAGCCCCGTTATTTTTTTAAAATCCATTACGTCTCCGAGGAATCCTTTTCAGAGCCCGACGATGGGAGTCAACGGTCGTTTGTTTAACTTTGAGGACCAGCGTTAACCACCCGGACGTGACGTGTTAGAATAATTCTGCTGAACAGGAGATGACCTTCAGGACTGCTGGTGTTGCATCATTACCTGGGTCAGGTACAGAGGATTTGAGATTCAGCTTTCTTCTCCACCTGAGAGAAGCTGAACAGAGTTCTGCCCTCGGGCTGTCGGAGCTGGATCTCCTCACTTTGAAACGGAACCGTGGGCGGTGTGGGAGGTCACGCAACTGATGTCTATTTTCTGTTAAACTTGTTCTCACAGCTCCAGGTAAAGTTTGGGCGTCTGTTACTTTGACCTTTTATCTGAAGGAAACCAACTCCTGGCTTGTTCTGCAGCTACAGCAGCCTTCTCAGACGTGGAATACATCTGCAGTTAACGTAGTCCCTCACAGCCGGTTTAGATTTAATCTGTTGGATTACAGCTTTGAATTGAAGACGTGCAATTCTGGAGCAGTTTTTCAATAATTATTCATCATCAGCAATGTTTTCAGACCTGGTGTCAGGGTTCAGTTTGAATCCTGTTTTTCTCTGAGTCTGAGAGGTGGTCTCTATCAGCTGAGTGGGGCCGGCTCTCTGGCCTGCACTAATCCAGCTGCTTCCTATTTGCACCTGATTACTGTGGTGCACTGTATTTAAGGCTGAGCTGAGGCAACACCCATGGTAGAGCTGAACGTCAACTGGTGGTTTGAAGAATCTCCTACCTGAGTTACTCTCTGCTGTTGAACATACCTCATACTCACAGTTCCAATTGATCCCAGTCAGACTTCACCATGGCTTCCCACTGGAAACATCGCTGTGATCCTCTGACTGAAAACAAACAGATAATTCAGCTCTGCAGCGAACGCTTCCTGCCTCCCTCTTGCTCTTGACTCCTTCTACTGGCCTCATTTGGACTCCCAGATGTTCCTCCTAGAAACCAGCAAAACTAAAAAAGATAGAACGACAACCCATTTCTGTCCATTTACTCACTTTCTGGAATCAAACTCTTTGCAGGACTCCCACAGATAAAAACACTTGCCACTTCCTGCGCTTATCAAAATAAAACATTTTAACTTGCCACTGCTTCCTGTCAAAGTGTTTTCCACTCAGTCACCACATCCTGTTAGAATCTGAACATTTACTTCAGAACTCCAACAATGTTCTGTTAGGTCATCTGAATTATTATTTTTGTTTGTGCTGAGACATTTTGCCCTCCATCTAAAGGGCTTCATCAGTCGAAGGAAACACCATACAAAACTTGTTCTCCACCAACAGCCTACTCTGAGTGGAATAAAACAGTTATGTTAGTGCTAAGATGGCTTCTGGGGCACACCCTCTCCTCCAGTGCATCATAGATTTTACTGACCTGTTTAAGTGTCATCATTTATTCCAAATTTATTCAATAATTTGGTGAATTTAAGCTTTGACAACTAAGTTTCTTTACAAAATCCTAATGATGGTTTCTTAACTTTTCAGGAGTGCTGAGTTACAATTTAGGGGTTCTTGAGCACCCCCAAAAATCACCACTGATTCAGTCCAACATTGACCCAACTGTGGGTTATGAGTTGAATTGTTTTAACCCAGCAGTTTTAGTTTGTATAAAATGTTTAAACATATAATTAATTTACAGACTAAGTCATGTTGTGCTCAGGACGATTACGGCAATTTTTCTGAATGATAAGTGCATTTGATTTATTTGAAAGTAAGTGATTTATTTTTCATCTGCCACCCAGACTGCCCCATTTACACTATATATATATATATATATATATATATATATATATATATATATAT
>NC_056513.1:8966369-8977022 GCF_014905685.2 Nematolebias whitei | reverse complement strand
TATATATATATATATATATATATATATATATATATATATATATATATGAGGCACGGTGGGACAACTAGAAGAGCTGCTGCCTCTCAGCAAGCAGGTCCCCGGTTCAAACCCCAGTCCGGGGGCCTTTCTGGGTGGAGTTTGCATGTTCTCTCCATGCATGCATGGGTTTTCTCCGGGTACTCCAGTTTCCTCACAGAGACCAAAAACATGCATGTTAGGCTGATTGGTAACTCTAAAATTGCCCCTAGGTGTGAGTGAGAGAGTGAACGGTGTTTGTCTCTATGTGGCTCTGTGATGGACTTGCGACCTGTCCAGGGTGTACCCCGCCCCTCGCACAGTGATTGCTGGACATGGGCACTGGCGACCCCTGTGACCCAAAATGGAAGAAGCGGGTAAAAGATAATGGGTGGATGAATGGATGGATGGATATATAAATCTGCCTCTTTCTTTTTTCAATGCACAACCTATACTAGAATTTATGACAACCTTTAAGATGCTAATTTCCTCTGCAGCAATCATTCCTCTGCCACCAAAACATTTTAGTTTAGTCGTTACAACCTGAGCAGATAATTACAGGTTTGTTCTCTGGAGGTTGTGTGATATCGTCTCTCGGAGGGATCTGAAACAGCTGAGGCAGCAGATCTCTGATCAGATTCACACTGCACCGTGCAGAGGACAAACCCTGTGTCTTCCTGTCAGTAAACACCACAGAAATGATTTCATTTTGCTCCTTTTTCCCACCACTTGGACACATAATACCCAGGATGCTCCTTTCCAAAGTGAGGCTTTGGGGTTTTTATGGGTCGGCTTCTGATAAGAATTATAATGCAATTAATGTGGCCCAGCGTTCCTGAGGGAGGCATTCAGAGCCGGTCTGACCTTGGCTGGAAAAACACTGACCTATAAAGTACCAACATGAAAGTCTTACCTTTGATGATATTCAACATAGCTGTCCACTTAATACACTCTGGGGGGCTGTTAATGCGTTAGCTGGAAAGAGTTTTTTGGTACAAAATAATAAATTAAATGGTGTTTAAAAAGGAGGAGACTTTTCTTTGCAGAGGTATTCCCAGCTCCTGCCACCTCCAGCAGCTTCAGAGGATTAAGAAGGCTTTTTGTTCACAAATCTTGAACTTCTCTTCTGGGTTTTAAACCCTAAAAAAAGTCCCACGTTTGGGAATTTGATTGAACTAACAGCTGCTTTCATGCTGCAAATAAAGACACGGCAGAAGAAGAAAAAAAAATCCGCCGGACTCGATTATCATTCAGGGAGATCTTGTGGAGCAGCGTTTTCTGTCTCCACAAAGTCATGGTAAACTTCACACCAAGGTTGTCCTAAAGTCAGCAGCAAGTCGCTGCTGCCCAGCAAACACCGGCACGCCTCGGCAAACAAAATGTCTCGTCCCAGCCTCATCTGAATGAGGAGGAGACAATTATCCAGGTGGGCCTCATCGGAATTCATTAGAAGCCCCTTTCTCCATGAGACAATGTGGCTGTTATGTCAAAATCCCTGTCAGCTATTTTTATCATATCTGCTGCAGATCTAGTCATCAGTGATTTCACGGGGAGGTAATTATCTCACACTCAGGAAAAAAAACTAAGGTGGAAACAGAGTTATGGAGGCAGGGGAGCTCAGGCACAAACTAACACCCCAGGACTGGCTGACTGAAGACAGTTAAAATGTATGAGATAAAAATCTGGGAGACAAGGAAATTTATGATGACGGCGTCACCCCGAAGAGAGCTGTTTTGGAAAGCTGAATGTCAGCAGCATCCATGAGTTTGATTAAGCACGCTCCGCGGAACGAAGCTGAAGGCAAACTGTGTGTCACCGCGAGTCAGGCGGTTTCACGCTGAAATCACTCATTTCCATCTCACCGGGGAGGACGGAGCAGACGTTTTTTTATTTATTTTTACTCCACATTCCAGCCAATAGGTGTTTAATTCCAGGCAGAGTTTCACAAAGACTCGTGCAGAAAAAGTCTCCTCATGTTCGTCTCAACTTCGTTTCCAATTCTGTTTAGTCATATATCACTAATTCACAGCAAATGTCGTCTCAGATGTAGTTTCTATGGTCCGGATGTACTGAAGTTTCTACGGCAAAACAAGCGCCGAACGTAAAGTTGGTGACAGCAATAATGACAAATACCAAGAGCAAGTAAAGACAGCAGCAGAGTGAGGAGTCGTCAGTTTGTCCTTAAGCAGTCTGAGCCTATAGCAGCCGGACTAAAGGATAGCTTAGGAAGCTCAAGCTGACCCTAACTATAGGATTTATCAAAAAGAGAAATCTTTAGTCCAGATGACCTGGCTGAAAATTGTTGGACTGTATACCTGGATTATTGAGCATGGACTTTGTTAGAAATCTTTAGTCTTAAAATAAAACAGAGTCACGGACAGAAACTGGAAGTTGGTTCCACAAGAGAGGAACGATTCTAGGAAGACTCTAGGAACCACAAGTAAACCTGCAGTTTGGGAGCAAAGTACTCTGTTGGGAAAATATGGAACAATCATCTCTTTAATATAAGATCAAGCTTGGTTGTCGAGAGCTTTGGTTGCTGGAAGGAAGGTGATAAATTTATATTTGTTCTACACCTGATCACCCATCATGACCCATCCTATCCATCCATCCATCCATTATCTTTTACTCGCGTCTTCCTTTTTTGGTCACGGGGGTCACTAACGCCCATGTCCAGCCATCACTGTGAGAGAAGCGGGGTACACCCTGGACAGGTCGCAAGTCCATCACAGGGACACATGGAGACAAACAACCATTCACTCTCTCACTCGCACCTAGGGACAAGTTAGAGTTACCAATCAGTCTAACATGCATGTTTTTGGTCTGTGGGAGGAAACCAGAGAAAACCCACGCATGCACAAAGAGAACATGCAAGCTCCACCCAGTAAGGTCCTCGGCACGGGATTTGAACCAGGGTAACCTGCTCACTGAGAGGCAGCAGCTCTACCAGATGTGCCACTGTGCCACCCTCACCATGACCCACTTTTATTAAAAATGTGAACCCTCCATGAGCAAAAAGCCTTTTGGACACCATGTTATTGTTAAGCTCCAATATGGTGGTTATTAATAGACAGGAAGTGATGCAAGTGTTCCTGCTGTTCTGAATGATCTGTCACTCACGTCACTGACAGCGGCCATTTCTCAAAGATGTGCTTCTATTTACACTGACAGACAGCGCAGGTAATTACGACAGGTCCACTCCGGATAAAAATACCTTCCTGTAAATTCACAGCTCTATTTATAATCAGTAATGGTGGGTCTTTGTTTTGTGCCAAACTCTCTGAGCGATTAATTGATTTCTTCTGAAAATAAAAAGAAACCTCCCCAAAGCCAAATTCTAAAGATCTTATGCCTTTGAACATTTCTTATCCAGTAAAAAAAAAAAAGAGTCTAGGGGAAAAGCCATTGACTAAAAGCTGAAGCTGAAACCGGCTGTTGGAGGTTAGCTTTGAGCCCTCCAGCAGCTCTGCACAAAAAACGTAGAGTTCCTGTGATCAATACATCCACAGGAGCTCAGGAATGGAGTTTTACTCTGAGTCTGTTAAAGAAAGAGTCAAAAAACAAATCATGTTTCTGTAGATGATGGATTGTGCAAAAATTGGCCTGCAAGTGTCTTGCATGCAAATAAAAAGTTATGATTAGTAATCAAAATTGTACCAACATATAATTTTAGATTCAATGATGTTATCGTCATGCATTGTTGGGCAGATTGGGCAAATCGGAATTAAATTTTGTTGCATTTGTTGAGCAGAAAAACAAAACTAGAGAAATTTGTATTTCCTGTAAAATACCGAGTGAATGCTTATTGCTGCAAGACTGGACTGAAAACTGCTGAACAAGCAAAAGCTTACTTGAAAAACATCAGGTGAATGGTTACAACAAGAAGCTTAAAGGACCAAAAACAGCTAAAATTAACCAAAAAGTGGCTGAAAAAACAAACAGAAAAAAGTCCATTAGCATAAAAAAAACAAACAAAAGAAGCATTGGCTTAAATAAGTTAAATGATCACTGATTAAGCTTAAAAGTAGCTGAACAAAGCTGAGTTTAGCAGAAAAAGCACAAAGAAGATGAAATAAACAAAAAGAAGCTTAGCACAAACAGCTAAAATTAGCTAAAAAGTTGCCCAAAAAGATGAAATTAGCAGAAAATTAGCTGAGAAAGCAGAAATGTTTACATTAGTATTAAGAGCTTGAAAGCACACTCTTACTGAAATAACCAGAATTAAAATTAAACAAGATAAAAATGTTGAATTTAGGGTGAAAAGTATTTAAAAAAATGTTAAAAATAGAAGGAAAACACTGAAAAGAAAATTTTGAAATTAGCGGAAAGTAGCTGAAAGAAGCTGCAGGAAGCTGAGAACAGCAGAATCAAAACAAAAGCTAAAATGAGACGTCATCGGTTTGAAGGACGTCAAGAGAGCGCCAATAAATTTCAATAAAAAGAATATGGCAGGAAAAACTTTTTTTTTTCCCATAAATTAAAAATTATTTAAGTACGAAATGTCACAGCGTGTATGTCCTGAATGAGCCGAATGTTTTGAAACACAAGCTAGATAGATGCATATTTTATTGTCCCCAATTTGTCTTGGACATCGTGTGCTACACAAAGCTTCTAACACAATTAAATAAGCTACGAGTTGAGCAAGTTGTTGAAATAGCACACAAGTTGCAGAACAAGTTACATGATGAAAAATGTACAGAAAAAAAATCTTGATTGAGAATTCTTCAGAAACATTTACAGAAAAAAAAAAGTATGTAAACATTCACATATATTACATGTCTGGGTATGGTTTGTTAGAGGTGTTTGAGCACCACTTAGAGACATGAGTTCACTAATTGTGGGATAAAACAGTTTCAGGATCTGCTGGTTCTTGTCCTCAGGCTGCAGCGGGGTGAGCAGCCCATGGGGGTGTGTGTTGGCGATGCTGTTGGTGATGCTGCGGCAGCATTTGAGACCGAAGTCTTGGATGGAATTGTCTTTATGACCTTCTGTCTTTGTCTCCACTGACCTCAGGTCCTCCAGTCTGCAGCGGAGCAGCGTCCACCTCAGACAGACATGCAGCAGGTCATGGTGTTTTTGATGGTCCATCTGTAGAAGGTGGTGAGGTCAGGGGGTGGGACTTTAATGACATAAAACAATTTTTTTTGTTTCAACCCCACCACCTCAGATATTTGACGCCATGTTGGTCCAGGGTTGCGTGAAACCGCAGGAAAATTCACATCTTTTAAAGATCAGCTCTGAAACCATGCAAGTGCTGATGGAACCATGTTGACCCAGTCTGGATCTGACTGATATTCAGTCAAAACGTCTTCTTAATGAGTGCGTTGATGTCCGTTGGCTGACTGAGACTAAAAACTGAACCCCTGATGTTACACAGCGGGTCTGTGGCTCCGGACCAACGTCCTTCATCCACTCAGAAAGAGCCTTTAAACAACAAGAGCACAAACATTGTCCGGTAATTTTTCATCAGGTGCCCTTTCCCTCTCCCCATGGAGGGAAATACCAGCGTATGACAAGTTGTTCTCTCCCTTATTAAACAAAGAACCTGCTGGGTCCATGTTTTCTGGACAGAACTGTGATAAACTGGCGTGATTAGGAGCCCAAATGTAAGACAGCCAGGTGAATCTGTCAGATTTATTAGAACAAATTTACGAGAACACACAAGAAAATTAAAACGAGTCTGGAAAGGCATGACTTTGAAGCCCAGTCTGGCAGAGATTACAGCACATAAACAGCAGTGCCAGATTATAATACTGCGTGAAGGGCAGGAACAGAGACGAAAACTACCGCGCTCATAACATCTGAGGAGGTTAAACATGGAACATTAACAAAACGCAAAGGAAAAATATTAAATTTGAAGAGGTAAATATTTTTTGAATACATTAGTCTCTCACTTATCAAGGAGGTTACGGTCCCAACACTCCAGCGATAGATGCAAATCCGCGAAGTACAGACAATATCTTTATTTTAGTATTTATATATATTTAAGGCTTTATAAATCCTTCCCATACTCTTGCAATGTTCTTAATGTTCTAAACTCTCTAAATGCTCTAAAAGAGCACAGAAAAGAGAGCAGACGGACTGATGCTACAGTTACTGAGCCAATCAGCGCCTGGGGGCGGACTGGTCATCGGGAGCACCGGGACATTTTCTGTTTCGGGAAATGTCCTGACTCAGTTTGGGTGAAGCCTCGGTTCGGGTCGCGCTTGATTATTTTAATTAAACGAGCCATATCGCTCACACTGGTATCCGCCTCACTGAAGCTCCCACAGCAGCTCCCACAGCAGCGACGGGGAAAGATAGACCCCACACCCTGCCCCATCCTTTCTCCTTCTGAGGCTGTCTGTTACAGCAAAGCAGACACACAACATGTTGCACATCTACTTGTTGTGTTTATCTGCACTGCTTTGACAGACAGCCTCAGAAAGAGAAAGGAGGGGACCTCTTGGCGATCACTGAGCGGGCCAGGCCACCGGGAATCAATGTGTACAATCTTACATTGAAAACCCGCGAAAGAGTGAGTCTGCAAAAGTCGAACCACGAAGTATCAACTGACTATCATAGTTATAATTCAGACCATTTGATAAAGAAAATGATGTAAAAAATGCCAATTAAAACATTTACAATTGTATCGTCTTTCACCTTGTTTGTCTTTTATGACTCATGGTTTTCTCTCAAATCCCTACAAAATGCAGAGTTCACACACCCAACCGCTCATCGACTTCCACTGTACCCAGGACCAGATTATGTCCTTAAGACCGGAACTGAGGAGTCATTTCACCTACAAATCATATCATAGACACACAAAAATAAAGTTGTTGCAGATGTTTATGCCTCTGCCAGTTCAAGAAAATATTTCATTGGACTTTTAAGTTTGAACATTTTTACAGTTTTAACAGTTATTTTGATATTGGTTCACTTTATATTTCCTCTCCAGTTAACACATCAAAATATGGAAATTGTCAAGTTTTTTTAAAATATGTACCATATCAGAAAGTACAAACTCTCATGTAAACCATCACTCTAACGCAGTGGTTCCCAACCCTGGTCCCTGCGGAACACCATCCTGCATGTTTGAGCCGTTTCCCTGCTTTGACACACCTGATTTGAATGATTTGGTGATTAACAGGTTTCAGCAGAACTTGAGGAAGTAATTAAATCATTGAATCAGGTGTGATGAAGCAGGGAAACAGCTAAAACATGCAGGGTGGCGTTCCTCAGGGACCAGGGTTGGGAATCACCGCTCTAACGGACCTTAATAAAAGTGCTACAAGCTTGCTGGCTTCAGAAAAGAAAGCTGATGGATGTTGGAGTTTCAGGTAGTTTCTGGCACGCTTCAGCATTTATTCAAACTTGGCTTTTTTACGCCTGTTGAAGGCGAGCGTTTTATGGTGCAGTCTACGTTTGTCCACGCGCACATCTGTAAACCGTCTCTTGTCCAACCCATAAATTCTGCTCAAGATAATGTACCAGATCTTCATACACGTTTACATCGTCACTATAGCCGTAGTCACATGAACACTTTTCATCACCCCAGCATCAAGGTCAAGGTCACAAATCAAGGTCAAATGTTATACAAAATCTTCTCTTGCTCCATGGCATGCTGTACAATAGTTTGTTGATGGGTGTATACTGTGCCGTATGCTGTACTGTATTTGACTGTATTTGTTTCAGTACAGTTAAAAAGTTTTATTCCTGTGGAGAAACTGGTCTAGAACTTTCTCATTGTTGTTTATTTTACTCAATGAATCTGGTGGAGGGGCGGCACGGTGGAGGAGTGGTTATGTTTATGTCACCTCACAGCAAAAAGGATCCGATTGCCTCCCATTCCGTGTGGAGTTTACATGTTCTCCTGCTGCACACGTGGGTTTTCTCCGGGTACTCCACTTTCCTCCCACAGATCAAAATCATACATGTTAGATTAAATGGTAACTCTAAATCATCTCTAGATGTGAATAAGACTGCAAATTGTTGTCTCTTTGTCCCCGTAATGGACTAAAGATTTGTCCAGGGTGTCCCCCTGGGTCTTTCAGAGTGACTGCTGGTGATAGACACCAGCTTCCCCTGACCCTGAACAGAACAAACGGGTAAAGAAGATGGATGGATGATCTCAACATAAAGACCCCCAGGTGCTCGTACACTTGAAGTCCTCACCAGGACAGTGCAAAGACCATCGAGGCTCTAGCTGATCCTTCTTGTTGAAACAAGATCAGGTGTGAAGGCTGCCTAACTACTCATCATTTCTGTTTGAAGAAATGTCTCCCTGTGAGAGAAAATGTCTCGTCCTCCTCCGAGGACACCCTGCAGCCAGAGATGAGCAGCAGAGACCTTCCAGGGGGATGCAGTTCATATTAAAACATCTCAACAGTTGGAATCTGAACACATTTCACCCAAAAACAAATGAAGAAGGCAGAAATGTCTCAGTAGGAGAGTTCCTTCTTACAGAGTGGGTTTAAAGTTTCTGATTCAGGTTTTTGGGGGTCCCAGAATGTATTTTGCCACCGCACCCTGAGGTGAGACGTGTAACGAGCGTCTTCTGCAACTCGGGATCTTTGACACGATGACTGACACCCAGTGTATCAACAAAAATACAGGAAGCCTAACAGAAGAAGCTGGACAGCTATGCCTCGTCCATCATCTTCAATCACTGAGCTCTGAGATCCTTCCTGTGAGTTTGACTGAAATGATGCGAGACCCCCCCCCCCCCCCCCACCCCCACACATCTTTTGAATCTAATGCAGGCAGACAGTGCACTTGGGGCAAGTTATGCTTTATTTCTCAGAATCGATTGTAATTTTTTCAGCTTATAATGCCCTCAGCACATCTGCAGACAACAAGCAGGAACACGGGGATTACACTCGATGCAGAGATAAATAAGATATTGTCCCTATCTGCAGAGTTTATTTTTAGACTGACGGAGTCGACAGATTGCAGAGCGGCACCTCCGTTCCTCTCAGAACTGCTGCTTCAAGACAAAAACACTCTCTGCAGTGCTGCTGGTCTTTAAGTTGGACGAGGACTGGACAACCAGAACCCTAAACAAGAAACGTGGGATGGAATTAGACACGTATAAGGGTCTTAGTTGAAAATGATGGAACGGGGCTTCAGTGGGACACTTCTCTTCAAAGATGGGACGAGACGGGACGCTGAGGTCACAAGAACTAGACCGAACATCATTTAAACTTTATTTGAAAGAGACAAAAATTGTCAAGGGGCCAAAAAGGCTCCCCTTTTCTTTAGCGGTCGCCACAGTGAGAAAACTTTCACGAACGATTTGGCATTTGTTTTTGACCTTCCTGACGCAATCTGAACTCAAACTTGTAGCCTCAGGACTATGAGACCGTGGCATAAACCACTGAGCAACCGTAAACTTCGCCAACCTATGTGTTCTTGAACAAAAAACCCCCACATTGGCCAAGATTATCAAGTTTTTTTTAATTCACAAATATAAAATTGACTTTCTTCATTAAATCTTATTCATCGTTTAGAACAAACAAAGTTCCCTGGAAATTTTGAATTAAAACACTTATTTATATCTTATGTCTTCCTTTTTATTCACATTTTTTTTATTGTTTTATGTTAAACATTTTGCCAAAAGTCATCAAAACACACATAACCGTTAACATTTCACCTTCAAATCTCATTCAAACCCACAAAATATGATATGAATAAAATAAATTCAGTTAGACTCTGAACAACTCCTGGTAACAATTATGAATCAAGTGATTAGATTTTTTTTATTCGCTTGGTTTTAAAGCCATTCTGACTAAATACAATAATTAGAGAAGGTAGGAGTTTTGAAAAATGACAGTCTTGTGGCATATCTGTGATTTATTTATTTTGATACTAGACTAAAACCTTTGAAAGAACATTCTCAAGACTGAAAGTCGCAGAAACTCTCAGGACATCAGAGTGAAACTCCTTTGTGTTGTTTTTGTTATTTTCAGCACAGTTTCAAGTCTCTCACCCTAAAGAACAAAAAAGATAATTTAACAGCTAGAATGGCAATTTTGTGTTCGTTTGTCTGTGTGTTATCTTTTAGGGCTGGAACAGACTCACTAAATTATACAGTTTGATTTTTCTCCATTTCAAAGTCTGGTTGATTTATTTTATCTCAACTGAAATGGATTAATATTATCAGCTTTAGAGTGGAACAATCACTTTGTGAAATCAGCATTGAGTCAGTTTTGTTGCAATTAATACTGCAGCAGAGACTCTTCCTCTCAGCACGTAGCTACAGAGTCTTCGAGGTAGTCTTCACAACATTTCTGCCTCCGGGTTCAGGTTTTTTGGGCTTGTTTTGCACGTGAAGTTGCTTATTTGGGCTTGACTTTCTTTCCGAGTGAAACTAGTTGATCATCTACCAACTCCGAGTGGTAGTAGGTAGTTTGTTCCTTCCACGCCCCCGTTTCCTGTTCATCGCTCCCGCCCAAGTTGACGAGGCAACATGCGCACACTCCAAAAAACTCATACTGTGGCTGACCACTAGGGGGCTCTACTCACACAGATGTCAGGATGTTATGTTTTTAAAAATATGTAGAAAAAAATATGATTTACATATTTGTTACATATACAAAATGTATTTTTTTAAATCAGAGCTTAAAAGTATGTTATTCGAAGTGTTTAGCATAATTTTGC
>NC_056513.1:8937265-8966269 GCF_014905685.2 Nematolebias whitei | reverse complement strand
ATCAGAGCTTAACAGTATGTTATTCAAAGTGTTTAGCATAATTTTTCTGTTGTTTGTTTATACTGTTTAAAAACAGCCATTGTTTTACACAGTGTGGTGGGTTGCCAGTTTGGCTTTTTTTGGGCTTTTTTCATAGAGCTGGTTGCTTGTTTCTATCACGAGATCTGGCAACACTGGTAGTTGGAGTGAGGACGGAGTGAGATGGAGGTGGATGACTCGCTGTGGCGACTCCTGAAGAGGGAAAAGACGAAAAAAGAAGAAGAAGTTAGCAGGTGCACAGAAAACATGGTCCAGTTCTTTAGGTACTAAACTTGAGTCGTCAGCCTCGATGGTTCTTGTTCATTTACTAACATTACAACTCAGTCTGCTGAAGAGGATTTTCCTGACAAACGATCTTGATTTCATATGAAAAGATTTAGAGAGTATGTCCCTGTAAATAAATATGAGTTGCTGAGTGTCATTGCCTAGAGGGGTTAAAGACTCCTGCTCTGGTGCAGCTCAGAGTAGACTTAAGAAAATCAAATTCTCACAATATTCTGATGACCCTCTTCAGCAGAAAGCAGACACATTTTATCCAACACTACTAAACCAATGTTTGTCTTTTCAAACAGCGGCTGGTGAGGTCATTAAGGTGTCCACAGAGAGGAGAAACAGTAAACAAACACAAGGAGGATGAGGGGTGAATATTTAACGTAAATTTTAAAAGTCACCCGATGCCTAGAGCTACGGTTTACTCCGTTTTCTTTTTTGGAACCCGGTTTGTACAATGGCGTATGCCATTGTACAAAAAAATGGCAGACACACTGGTATAAGTTGCAAATGTTAGGTGGAAGTTTTGAAAAAAGTTCAAGTGTTTGACAACGTGCTGCTGATAAGTTAGGGATAAGTTACAGGTATGTGACAGATGAGTTATGCCCAAGTTCACACACGTTACATGTCAGTTCCTCATAAGGTGAAATACGTTCTTACTGGAGCCGGCACGAGAGTGACGTGGCCACCTTCGTCTGAATGGTGATCAGATGCTGATGAAGGTGATGCAAATGAAATTATTATATTATTATACATTATTAATATCTGTGATGGACTTGCGATCAGTCCAGGGTGTACCCCGCCTCTCGCACAGTGATGGCTGGACATGGGCACTACCCGAAAAGGAAGAAGCAGGAAAAGAAAATGGATGGATGGATTATTATTATATTTCTAATATTTGTATATATTTTTCCTTTGTGTGTGTGTGTTCTTCAAATGTTTCTCGGATTCTTTGTCATATTAAAGACTTCAAGTGTTCCTCGCCATTTGTGTCTGGCTGGTGAGGGGTTGTTTGTTTGTCGAAGCTGTCAGGTTTCACCATCAGCTCCTCTGAGGAAACATCGTCACCTGATGACAAATGAACGCGCAGAAACCGGCAGGTTTCCGTGCGTAAATATCCCGAGTAAACCAGACGTCTCTCACTGACGAAGCGACAGCGAAGTTCAGTCAAACGCTGCAAAAGCCGCCCACATGAAGCTCCATGCCTGCAAGCACTTTTTCTGCACACGCCCAAAACACATGCACACTCCAAGCGCAGATTTTACCAACAGAGGCTCACGGTCCTCTTTGAGAGAAATGATATCTGATACGTTCAAGCGGCCACACTTGTTTCTGTTCGCTAATTGTCTGGCAGGATGAATCACATCCGCCCTGCAGGATCTCTTTGGAGTGCGTCTCGAGTGATCACACTGTTGTACCGTGACCTATTTCTCTGTCGTCGGCGTGTGCATCATCCTGCAGTCCCCCACCAGTGATGAAATGAAGCAGAAGAGGCAATTTGCAGCAGATTTATACCTTCAGGGCCCAACCACGACCACCCAATTTCATCTGTTTCGTTCTGTGCCCAGAATAAAGACACTTTTTCTTGTTTTTTTTATAACTGGATACAGCGTTTCACTGTTGAGCTGAAGAGCTCAGAGTCTGACCCTAAAGAAATACAGTTTGCCCCCAATACCACCCCTCCCCCCGCCTTGGTGATTGCCTGGTGCAACCTTAAAGCTGTGAGAAACTGATTGAAATGTAATTTCAACTTAAACTTTCTGGTGTTTCACTGTTTGATGTTATTTATTTATCTCCCTCCATGAGCAGAAGTTGTTTTGAACTTGTTGAAGCCTGTTGTCCGGCTAACATCCAGTTACAAATCCTCCGTGACGGGTGGCGCAGCAACATGACTCCTGCTGCTGAATACAAAACGGAAGGCAAATCAAACAGAACGGGCAGCTGATTTGCAGGTGAGGTGAGCAACAGGACCATCTCCTACCAGAGCCCATCAGCGTGTCCTGCACAGTTTGTGCACTTGCAGCATCACAAACATCAGGACCGAGCTCCAGATGTGATGAACAATCATCACCGAGGAGAGTTCTGCTCAGGCCTGGCACCGTGCTGACCATCAGGACAACATGCAGACGAGGAAAGGTGATGAACAACCGAGCCACGGGCGGAGGCAAATAAACGCTGAAAATATACCCTGAACTGCAGCACCTGCAGCCTCACTTCCTCCGCAGCTGACTTATTCGTCTTAACCAACGCTCTAATTAAGAATTTAGATCACAAGATGACTTAATCATGAAGCAAATGATAACATTTGCAGCTTGTGGCTAAACTCTGCTTCATTTCATTAACGACTGCATTATTATTTTATTGCAGTTACGAGTCTTGAAAGATTTTAGACACGACTGATTTTCAGTGATGCTGTTAATAAACATCCTGGGATTTATGTCTGAAAATCGACTCCCAGTGCCGTTGGAGAAACTTGAAGCTACAATCAGAAAGTCATGAAGCAAATCTGATTTTTAATTTAACTCAGATTAAGAGTGGACGGTTCTGATTTCAAGCTGCACAGGAAGGTGGTTTCTCACTGGACAGGGACTGTTAGAGACTGAATGGCAGCTTGAAATTGGATGAAAATATACAAACATCCATTGAAGTCCTTTTAAAAAGGCCATTTAAAAAGCATCTCATGTTCTGGTGTACTGCTTGCAAAACTATTTGTGGTTGTGCACGTTCCTGTGTTGTCCACCTCTACCCTCTTAGCTTGTTTTTGTCATGGTCTATGGTGTGTTTGGACCCAGGTGCAGACAGAATGTGGGAACTTAAGAAAAATATAAAGACTATTTATTAAAACAAACAAAAAGGGGTTACGTGGCAGCAAAACTTGCATAACGGATGAGGAGACATGGAGGGAGACAGGAACATGATAAAGGACAATCAACAGACAGGGGAACAATAATGAAACACAGAATATAAAGAGACATTAACAAGGGAATAAACACAAACACCTGGGGAAGGACAACAGGTGGCAGAGGCAGGGATGGAGAAACACTGAGGAGGGCAGGACACAAGACACAAGCATCACAAAACGCACACGGATCTTCTCAGTTTTTTGTTTCCATCGAGGAGCAAAAAAGAGGAAATTGGAAATATTCACTGTCCATCCATCCGTCCACGTTGTGAGAATGACGGTGTGAATATGTGAGGTACAAAAACGGAAGTTGGTAGATGATACAATGCGTGGCTACGCATAAGAAAGGTTCCTTTCGAAAATTGGGATGCCAGATCAGAATCCAAGATGGCGGCCGTAAATATGTAAACCTTGTAGGATTATTAGAAAAACAGGCATCGTGCAGATTTAAATTCTGGTGTGAGAATGATCACTATTGAAAGTTGCGTAGCCATGTCAAAATCCAAGTTTATATATACTTTATATTTACAGTGAGGAAAATAAGTTTTTGAACACCCTGCGACTTTGCAAGTTCTCCCACTTAGAAATCATGGAGGGGTCTGAATGTTCATCTTAGGTGCATGTCCACTGTGAGAGACATAATAAAAAAAATAAATAAAAATCCGGAAATCCCAATGTATGATTTTTAAATAATTTATTTGTGTATTACTACTGCAAATAAGTATTTGAACACCTGCCAATAAGCAACAATTCTGGCCCTCAAAGACCTGTTTTCCGCCTCTATAAAGTCCACCTCTACTCCACATATTATTCTAAATTAGAAGAACCTGTTTGAAGTGGTTAGCTGCATAAAGACACCGGTCCACCCCACACAATCAGTAAGACTCCAACTACTAACGTGGCTAAGACCAAAGAGCTGTCCAAAGACACCAAAGACAAAATTGTAGACCTCCACAAGGCTGGAAAGGACTACGGGGCATTTGCCAACAGCTTGGTGAAAAAAGATCAACTGTTGGAGCAATTATTAGAAAATGGAAGAAGCTAAACATGACTGTCAATCTCCCTCGGACTGGGGCTCCATGCAAGATCTCACCTCGTGGCGTATCAGTGATCCTAAGAAAGGTGAGGAATCAGCCCAGAACTACACGGGAGGAGCTGGTCAATGACCTGAAGAGAGCTGGCACCACTGTTTCCATGGTTACTGTGGGTAATACACTAAGACGTCATTGTTTGAAATCATGCATGGCACGGAAGGTTCCCCTGCTTACATCAGCACACGTCCAGGCCCGTCTTCAGTTTGAACATGACCATTTGGAATGATCCAGAGGAGTCATGGGAGAAAGTTCTGTGGTCAGATGAGACCAAAATAGAACTTTTTGGTCTTAAGTCCACTCGCTGTGTTTGGAGGACGAAGAATGATGAGTACCATCCCAAAAACACCATCCCTACTGTGAAGCATGGGGGTGGAAGCATCATGCTTTGTTTTTTTTTCTGCACATGGAACAGGACGATTGCACTGTATTAAGCAGAGGATGACCGGGACCATGTATAGCGAAATTTTGGGGAACAACCTCCTTCCCTCAGTTAGAGCACTGAAGATTGGTCGTGGCTGAGTCTTCCAACATGACAATGATCCGAAGCACACAGCCAGGAGAACCAAGGAGTGGCTCCGTAAGAAGCATATCAAGGTTCTGGAGTGGCCTAGCCAGTCTCCACATCTGCTTGTTACTTTAGAAATAAAGGAACACTGATTTAAACCAGTTATTACAAACATTACAAACTTTACTTTTGTTTTAAGCTTTAGCTAAACACAATCTGTTTATTTAAACACCTGGGTTTGTTGGAGAGCACCTCTAGTTGTGACACAAAGCTGAAAAGTTTTGGAAGGTTTGTTCTTCGGCTGCTGAAACAGGAGAAGCCAGTAATCATATGACACATTCCCAAAATATTTCTCATTAATTCTGAGCCTGCCTTGCGATTTGGACCTCGACATGTTTTGGTACATGCTTTTTGCATTCGGTCTCTGCACCTCGGTGAGCATGGGACCGGATGAGCCCGACTGTCTGATCACATTCAGGCCTCGATGCTTCAGCAGCTAAATGCACTTAACAACAAAGAGCTGCTGGGAAAACTGTGAGGGCGTACACGAGATGAACCTGCAGCTGTTCTCACAGAGGTGCCTTTCTTTGTCTCAGAGAGAATTCACACTGATGTTCTCGTTTTTTAATTTTACTTAAATTTTTTTTAAATAAAACTCATTTACAGTACATGCTTTGCATTATTTCAGACATTCACATTTAAAAACAGCTCATTAGGGAAATGGATGCTATAACTCTGAATGTATTAATTTAGTTTTCAAAATATTAAATGTTTGCAAATATTTCCTCATAAAATCCATTAAAGTTAATTTATGAACTCATTGTTCTTTTTCTAATCTGCTTCATCTACTGCTTCTGTTTTTGTCTTCTTATGCTACCATTCAGCTACTTATTTTAGCTTCCCTTTTGCTATTTAAACATTTTAGTTAGCCTTTGAATAATGTTAGCTTTTAGCTGTGGCTCTTCTACAATTTCTTTTGTTCATTTGCTATTTGTAGCTGAAGATTTGTTACATTCAGTGAGTATTTTGCTGCTTTAGATTTTTACAGCCTTTTGTTACTTTTAGCTTTCAGCTATGGCTCTGGTATTTTGAGCTAGTCTTTTGCTACTTTTTGCAAGACATTTGCTATTTTTAAACTTTGTAGGCTTGCTACTTTAAGCCAGCCTTTTGCTACTTTAGCTTCTACCTATAGTGTTCCTATAGGCTATAGCGTATAGATACACTTAGATTTTTGTCAATAATTTTCGCTCGCTATTTGGTACTTTTAGTTTTTAGCTGTGGTTCTGCTACCTTTAGCTTATAGTTAGTGTTTAAATTTTTTTTAGCTCCGAGTTACAAATTTGTTACATTTAAAGAGTTTTTTTCTAGTTTAGCTTTTGGCCAGTCTTTTGCTTCTTTTAGCTATGTATGGTTCTACTACTTTCAGCTAGCCTTTTGTACCTATGGAATATAGGCACTGCTTTTAGCTAGCGGTTTACTCTTTTTGCTTTTAACTAGCTTTTTGCTATTTTGAACTTACTTTAAGCCACTTAGATTTTAGTGTTTTTCTACTTTTAGCTTTTGAGTAATCCAGACTGGGCCCGTCCCTATAACGGGTTCGACTCCCCACCACTGGCGTCTGGCTCTTTTATTCTCACAAGGAAATTTGCTCTAACTAAAAAAACTTATTAAGAGATATAATTTCAGTTTACCAATTTAATGTCCATAAGGCAGGAAAAAGTTACAGGTTCAGCGCTGAATGTCTCCGACCCGACACGCAAGGAGATCACAAACTGGAGAGCCAACGTGGATCAACCCTCCGTTTTTTTCTTGGCCCTATAGGCTCCGCCTTCTTTTGGGAGCACAGCCTGTCAATGAATCAGTGGGGCGGGCTAAGTGTGACCTTATTGGGCCTTATGTGAGATTAATGCTGAAAAATGGGTTGAAGTTCAATCTATCTACATGATGGAAGCCAGCAAAATAAAAAATTACTCCATACTGGGAAGCTCACACAGAGCAGCTGGGTCCATCTCATCTGTGCAGAACCGGGCCATAACTAGTCCATCTCTGTGCAGACAAGACCGGGGATCTCAGCGTGATAAAGCAAGATAACTCTTAACAATTTGAACTACAGGTTTGCTACATTTTGAGAGTCTTTACCTACACTAGCTTTGAGCCAATCTTTTACTACTTTTAGCTATGTACGGTTCTACTTTTAGCTTTGGTTATCTAATTAGCCTGTTGCTGTTTCTTGCTTTTAGCTAGTCTTTTGCTAACTTTAAACTTAGTGTCTTGCTAGTTTAAGCCAGCTTTTAAACATTTTTAGCTTCTAGCCTTGTTTAGATTTGAGTGTTTTTTCAACTTTTAGCTATGCATTTGCTGATTTTAGCCAGTGTTCTGTTTTTACCTTTAACACAAAAGTTCCTATAAACCGGAGCAAAGATAAGAACAAACACAGACGTTTCTGTGTGAAATCAGTTGTTTGCTCCAACAGACTGAGCTGCACATTCAGACCTTTGCAGCATGAAGTCATTTAAAAATGTCTACATTTATTGTAAAAACTGTTTTCTCCTTTTACTGTAGAAGGTTTTATTTTTGCCTACAGCTGTTGTCATACAGAGGCTTTAAAAAAGACGCACACGGAGGCTCAGTTCATTTTAAATAAAGGAGCTTTATTGCAGTTTTATTACTAATTAAAAAAGGTAAACTAAACCGCAGGCGAGACTCGTAAGGTAAAGCAAATCAATATTTGTAGCGGTGCAGGGCATCAGGCTTGTACAGTCAGGCAGCATGTAGCTGTAATTATACGAGAGTCTGTGGGTGTGAAGCTGAGCATATCTAGGTAAAGCCGTAACTCTGCCTCAACAAGTAAAGGTTACAGGGAAATAAGTACGATTTGAAGCCCGTCACAGTAGAAATGACGGCGTTCCATCAGCGGGAGGCTGATAGTTCTGTCTGATCAATACCTCGGCCTCGACAATTACTTTGACAGGTGCTGAGATTTTAGGCTTTCAGAGCTCACTTTCATGTTCGCGAGCTGTTATTTAACACACGCTCACGCCGGCGCAGAGCCCTGCTATCAGTGTCAGAGCAGACGTCTCAACGACAAACGAGCCTGATGCTCCGGGAAGAATAAGCCGAAGGTCCGAACGTCACAACAGGTTTTAGCTTTTTACCCGACATTTTAAAACACAACACGACTTGTTGTGCATCAATGAAAAGAGTTAATTGAATTCAGATCCAAACAAATAAAGGTGGATCTTAGTTCTTCTTTCAGCTGCTCTCTTCTTCACGGGTCACCACAGCAAACCGAGTTGCACGAAGACTTGGAGATTGTTTTTACACCAGATGCCCTTCCTGACGTAACCACAGACCACTGAGCTACAACAGCCCTCTACGTGGAGCAGAGAACTGCTATCTGGGCACCTGAACGAGCAGATGATGGGGGTTAAGGGCCTTGCTCAGGGGCACAGAGTGGGGCAGTTGTGGGTGTTCCATCTTGCCCACCCACATTTTGATGTTGTTGGCGCAGGGAGTTGAACCGACAACCTTCCAATCACAGGCTCACCTTCTCTAATCTCTGTGCCACCACTCCCTTATCTTAATAAATAAAGGTGGATGAATATACTACGTAATTATGTGCCTTTTATTAGTTTTTATTTTCAAAATACCGAGCATTTATCCGATTAAAATAGTATCATACTAGTGTCTGAGTGGAATAAACAAGTAAAAGGACAACAAAACAATGTGTATATGTGTTTATCTTTACCTACTTTTTCTTTCAGTGTTGCAGGAATGTTGGTGCCTATCTCTGGTAGTTATTTGCAACATGAACCATTAAAAACACGTAACTTTGCTCCGTCTTCACCACAACAGACCAGAGAAACTCACTCATCACTGCAGAAGAGGCCCTGATGTACCTGATGCATCTATCCATCTCCTGCTCCTCCCAGCTATCAGCCATGAACAAAAACACTGACTCTTGTACTTGTCCACTTGGGTCAGAACTTCACCCGACCAGGAGGAAGGATTCCAGCCTTTTCTGGCCGAGAACCACGACCTCAGACTTGGACCCGCTTCACCCTCAGCTCAGACTAGATGAGTAAAAATAAAAATAAGGGTCTGAGATGCCAACATGACCATGGAGGGTGCTGGGTTTCACAAGATTTCCATTGAGTCACCAAGGGTTTCCAGTTTGGCAGCAAATATTGAGGTAAACTATTGAATTCTGTGATTTTGCACTTTCTACACTCGCTCTCGTGCAAGGCGGATGCCTCCTCTCCCTCTCCTGTTCTCCTGCTTTTTTTACTCTCTGTCTGTGTATCTGAGCTTCTGTTCCAAATCTTCTGAATCTAAAACTACTGTCATGGATATAGTTTCAACATAATCGACAAAATCTTTTCCACAAAGCGACAGGGTCCAGAAGAGCCCTCATGCCCTGCTGAGACTCACGCGGCAGGATACGTCATGGATCCTTGGGGAGTTTGGGAGCTGATGTGTCTTTCTGGTTTGTCTCAGGAGGAGGCCGAAGACGTTTATATAATTGGATTTATGATAGCAGGTTTTCTGCTTTCTGGCATCGGCGGTTTCCCATGTTATTGGCTATTAAGGAAAACGGCAGCAGCAGTTTCAGCAATGGCAACACTGCCAAGTCTATGTGAAGGTTTGGTTCATGCTTTGAGTACTCAAAATCAGCTAACTAATGAGTTAAACTGTAAGGTGGAAGCGATTTGTGAGAATCATAGGCCACCTGCATCTTCTGGGACTCGCCAGTATGTTGGAAACGATCTTGAAGGAGCCTCGTAGGCACGGACCAGTAGAATGCCCACTAATCTGGCCATTTTGCATCTTGAAAGTACCAGGAGGACTCAAGGCTGACAAGAAAAACAACAATTGTGGCTTATCTGTATCTGACTCCCCCGGTTGTCCTCGAAAACAGGCCGACTTATCAAATTTATCCTGGTATATGTGTAAACGAACGAAAAGCTTTGTTTATCACAACTCCATCCCCCCAATAATTTCTGTAAAGGCTTATCAGAACTGTGTTGGCTGACCAACATCTTATCAGGACTATGGTGTATCTGGAAGTGCTTCATGAACAAATCTCACTGCCTTGCCATATGTACTGTGTTTATAAATGTACTTACTGGTAGAGGTTTTTTTATGCTTTAAATTGTGTCCTGATAGGACAAGGTGTGAAGAGATCTTTTTTTGTAATGTCACTATCCTATCCTCATGAATTTTCCCCCTTTTCTTTCTAAAAAAGTATTGTGAAAAACAATAAGGCACCTCACTCCAGTAGTAGCAGCAACGTGCACTTCACCCATCTTTCGGACAACTGTACGAACATAATTTCACTGTATTTTGTTACAATGATGATAAAGCTTATTTTGATTCTGATTCTGAATAGATTAAAAGCAGCATTCCTAAAATACTTTAAGAAAGAAGTTTTTTTTAGTTATTTCATTAGTAAAATATTTTCCATTAAAAAGTGTCAAGCGCTTACTTGGTATACTGATCATCACAAAGTCTTTTTGGCAACCAAGTGATAAAAAAACATTTAATGTTGCAACAATTTTCCTGATACAGTCCCTAAATGTTGAAATGGACACATTTAAATAAATGAAATGCTTTGCGCTCAAACTGTTAATAGAAACTACGTTAAACTCGAGTGCTGCTGAAACTTTGCAGCTTTTCGTCTGCCGAGGTTAGCGTCAGCACACTGAGAAAATATTTACCCAGTTGGAATGCCCATTAAAAACTGATTAATATAAAACATGTTTCTAAATCCCAAGGACTATGTTCGGATCGGTCAACAGGACTGTTTAAGAGAGTTTGAGAGAAGAGGCCTTAAACTGTCAACGTGTCCTTGTCCCGGCCGAAGGAGGGATTAGACGGTGGGATCAGGGAGTGTGTCTATGCATGAATCAAAGCCTTGTTCAAACACCTCGGCACTGCTTTGATTTCAAATGAGACTGGAAAGCTTCAGCTACTTTGCCTGTATAATGCTCAGCTGCTTTGTGTGGTTTTCCAGTGACTTTGTGGAAAACTGTCGGTCACTAAGCAACAGCTGGTGAAATGAAACGTCTCATTTCAGCTGAAGAAAAGACAAACTTCTTGCTTCGTCTAAATAAAAGATGGCTTTGATCCGGGTGAACACTGATCTCTGCTGATGAAGCTGGGACCGACGCAGCGTCGGCCTCATGGCTGTTTGATTCTTTACGGTCGTTTGCAGCAGAGCAAGAAAACTCACGTTCAAGATTTGATGCTGAGGGCCCAGTTATGGATCGAATCAAATAAATCACCAACATTTAAAAAATGCTGTTTGTTGGATTTTCATTTAAATTTTTATAAAGTCATAAGATGGTGAAGTTGCAGCTGATGGAAATCCATCCATCCATCCATCCATCCATCCATCCATCCATCCATCCATCCATCCATCCATCCATTCATCCATCCATCATCTTCCTCTTGTTCCAATTTCAGGTCTTGGGGGCAGCATCTTGAAAAGGGAGGTCCAGACATCTCTCTCCACAGCCACCTCTTCCAGCTCTTCTGGGAGGACCCCAAGGCATTACCAGGCCAACAGAGAGACATATTCTCTTGAGCGTGTCCTGTGTCTTCCATGGAGTCTCCTCCCAGTCAGACATGCCCGAAGCAACTGGAGACGCCCAGGAAGCATCCTTACCAGAAGCCCGAACCAGCTCAACTGACTGTGTGGATGATGTGGAGGAGCAGTGGTTCTACTCCAAGTCTCTCCTGGTTAACTGAACTTCTCACCCTATCTCTAAGGGACAGTCTAGCTACCCTGCAGAGGAAACTCATTTCAACCACCTGTATCCTCGACCTCATTATTTCAGTCACTACCCAGAGTTCATGGCCATAGGTAAGGGTAGGAATGTAGACCGGCCGGTAAACAGAGCTTTGCCTTACAGCTCAGCTCCCTTTTCACCACAACGGACCGGCACAGAGTTCGCAATACTGCAGACGCTGCCCCAATCCGTCTGTTAATCTCACGCTCCATTCGTCTCTCACTCATGAACAAAACCTCGAGATACTTGAACTCCTCCACTTGAGGCAGAATCTCACCCTCGACCCGAAGAGAACAATCCACCCTTTTCCGACTGAGGAAATAATGACAATAAGTTATATTAACTCATTATTGTTGAAAATAAATTTTATGCTCTTCTGGATTTTTTTGACATTTTGTGTAACTTTTTGATCAAAAGCAGCATCCACAACCAATTCCATCCATCTACTTTATCCTCGTTTATACCTGCCTGATCCTGCTCAGATTCAAGCAGTCATCGAGCAAAACGATCCCCCGTTCATCACAGATGACTGAGTCAAACAGAATAGGAGCTAAAAAAAAAATCAAATTTTCTTTTGAAATGCAGGGATGAGCAGTTTTAACTAAAGCGTTGTGGCTACAACTGTGAAAACAGAAGCTAGAAGCTAAAATCAGCAAAACTGTATACAACAGTTAGCAAAAGATTAGCTTAAAGCTAACCATCAAGACATTGGCGAAAAGATAAAATTAGCTAAAGCAGAACAAATAAAACATCTTTGAAATCATAAAAAAAAACGCCTGTGCATTGTCATGTTTTTATTCTAACTAAATGTAAATTTTTAAAAATTTAACAATAAAAATCACATTTTATTCTTGACTGAGCTGAATGAAACTATATTTTAAGTTGTGCTTCTGTTTGCAGCTCAGAAACCCATTGGACATCCAACAGGAGTCGTGAAGCGCTTACACAAACCCTCACCAGATCAAACAGATCTTCGCTCTGCAGGACGAACCAACACATGGACCTTTCTCCAGACATCAAACTGAATTCTGAGATCAGTTTAAATTAAAAGATTGCATCTGGTGCATCATTTATTTATTTTGTTTTGACTTGTGTTGGTGATCAGTTGGTGTTTCAGACTGCCCTTTATGTCCTTCATGCAACAGAAAGCTCCACCTGGTATAAATGAACTTAGACTGTAAATAATATTAACTATCCCTTGATCTGTGTTAGATTTACATTTAGCATTACACTCGTGCCAAGACAGCAAAATACAATAGTCCCTCGCTACTTAGCGGTTCGTTTTTTTGCAGACTCGTTCTATCACGGTTTTTCAAAATAAGATTATACATGACACACATTGATGATGGATGAGCCGCACGATCGGCATGGAATTTTTATGTAAAATAAATCATTTAAAATTATTTAGCACCTGTGTGCAGCCCACAGCTGCATGAGAATCTTCTTCATGCAGGTGTCAGATTTCCCTCTCCCTCTTGAGGAGTCGCAGACGTCCGAGAAGGTCTCAGAGACTGTACACTGTCTGGTGACGCCCCTCCGGCCGCTGCAGGGACCGCCTTGGTCAGCAACAGCACCAGAGGTGCTCCACAGCTGCGGCAGCGACTTCACGCCCCGCTCCTCCGTGGGTCCCCTCCACCAGATAACAGATCCTTGAGGGGAAGGTACGTGTTTTCTTTTTGATGATGTATGTTTTGATATAAAACAGAAACACCTCTGAAAGTTTTTCATCTGAGTCCGTCAGATCAACTGATCTCTCAGCTGCCTATCTTCACACATTCCCCACACAGAATGAGCCAGTAACCTCTAAACAGCGTTTTAAAAGGAACCGCAGTTCAGTAAGAATCACAACACTTGTCTGCCACATCAGCTAAAATTATGTTTGTTTCAGCAGACCGAGTCTGGTAAAATCCCTCGTCTCTCAGCCAGAGCCTATTTTTAATTTCTGCTGTTTTTCTGCCTACTCACAGCGCAGCGGGAGTAAACATGTTTCTCCTTGACAGCTGCAGCCTCCACCGAAACGGCTTCTCACTCAGAAGCGCTCACGCCTCCTTCGGTGCACGCCGACTCACCTCAACTCTATGTAAGACCGCAGCCTGGGCCCAGCACAGAGGCACACATACAGACTTTTTTCTGTCTGAGCCCCCATTGGGTTCCCCTGGAAAATCTCGGGAGCGAGTGATGGCAGTAAGAATTTTTTAGTATGGTTGACCTTCATGAGAAACACAAATGCATGCCTGCTGTTCGAGCGCTACTCAGAGTGGCAACGAGTGTGTTCCCTGGACAGATGGACGGACCATCTGATCAGAAGGGGTTACACGCTACAGTTCGCAGCTCAACCCCCATCGTTTTCAGAGGGGTTATAGAGACGGTTCTGTCTTCTCCAGAACAGAGCTCATCTCTCCAGCCAGAAGTTCAGGAATTTCTGATGAAAAACGTGTTTTCCAGAGCTCCCAACAGCTGCTGGAGAACTTCACCAGAACGATTGGTTTTCACCTCCATAGATCTGAAGAGCGCATATTTCACATTTCCATCAATCTGAAACACCCCACGCACATTCTCAAAATGCGTGGAGACGGCTCTGCAGTCGTTACACATGGCAGGAATGAGAAATCCTTTTATCTGGACGATCAGCTCTTATTAGCTCGGTCCAGTTAGAAAGCTGTCGCACAGACCAAAACACTAGTGTTACACCTGCTAACCTGGGGTTTCTATAAACTGGGAAAAACTTCTCTTTGTCCATCCCAGATGATTGTTTATCTGGAAGTGGAACTAACTCAACTATAATGAGGGTCATTTATCGCAGCTGAGAGCCGAAGCTCTGTCAGCTCAGCTCCGCCGTGTCAAACCCTGAAGCATAGTGACGGTTCTGCCTGTCACGCGATGCCTGGAATGATGTCAGCGACCCACATTGTGGTTCCGTTGGGCCTACTTCACATGAGATGCCTTTAGAGATGGTTTGCCCGCCTGCGCATAGATCCTGTGTGCCAGAAGAGGTGGATTATCTTTGTGCCGCCGCTCGTGAGAAATGATCTGAATAACTGGGGAAACCCCCTCATTCTGTCAGAGGGAGTTCCCATCAGCAGGCCTACATCACACGTCTCAGTTTTCACAGACGCGTTCCTGTCAAGCTGGGAGGAATGTTTCTGTCCCAAGCAGTGGGAGCACAGTGGCTGGACCACATGTCGCTTTACATAAATGTGCTAGAATGTTTTTTCACGGTCTGAAATGTGACTCAGCATTTTGCCCCTGCTGCGGGATCAGCATGTTCTGATCTGCACAGACAACAAGTGACGGCAGTTTACATAAACCGTCAGGGAGGTGTGCGCTCAGCACAACTGTTATGCATCGTGAAACAGCTGTTGTGTTGGCCACACAGGAACCTGCTCTCCATCAGAGCAGTGTACTTTCCCAGCGTTCCTGAACAGGCGAGCGGATATCATGTCGAGGGGCGGTCCCCGCCACAGAGTAGAGGAGACTAGAGCCTCCATCCCGAGCTGTTTTTCTCAGTTTTTGGAGCAGTTTTGGCCGAGCAGCAGTGGATCTGTCCACCACACGAGAGAACGCCCAGTGCTAATTATGGTTCTCACTGAACCCATGAGACAACCCACCATTAGGAGTGGATGCCTTCACTCAAAGCCCGTGGCCAAAAAATGCTCCTCTATGCATCTCCTCCAGTCCTACTGATATCACGGACCCTGGACCGGGTCCAGGAGGAAGAACCGTCAGTTATCCTCGTAGCTCCTGAACGCATATGCGCTCCGTGGTTCCCAAATCTGCAGCGACTGATATCGGGTCAGCCGTGGAAATTGTTGTGGGGGGGCACTCTCCTCCAGGCAGGAAGAGTGATCAGGAGTTACCCAGAAATAGGTCAGCATCTTTGGGTCTGTCCGCTGAACAGATCCGTTCAATCTGTTTGTTCTACATCTAGGCTGCAGAAACCTGCGTCCAGATGGAAGCAACCTGAACTCACCATGGAGTGGATGATCAGGATCTGCCAGAATCTGCCTGGCTTTATTCACTGACCTCGCCTTGTGTAGGTCAGCGAGGTTTCATAGGTCTATGCCAACAGTTTTGCTGCACATCCTGACAATCCCCGAGAGTTTGCTCCTGTTTTTACATATCAAAAGTCCAAACCAACAGATGAAGGTAAAGGTTAAAATAGACTCAATAAAACATGAACAAAACATTCTCATAAAAGTTGAATCAACATTAAAACCACAAAGCTTCCGATAAAAATACATCCTTTGGTGGGCCTTTTTACAAAGTGAGTTCACATGGAGGTCAAAGGTCAGTTTATCATCACTACTTATAGTTGTAGGGATACATGGTTCAACATAAATGGGACTTTTAATTAGTCTAGCAATAGTACTAAACAGAAACCTAGGGTTATTTTTATTCTCCTCTATTAAAGATGAGTAATATAAAGTTCTAGCATTACGGAGAGCTTTTTTATATGTTAGCAGATTATCTTTCCAAGTTAAATAAAATTCTTCAACATTAGTAGAGCGCCATTTTCTCTCCTGGTTTCTAGACGCCTGCTTTAAAGTACGTAACTCAGAATTGAACCAAGGAGTCAGTTTCCTCTGACTGATTACTTTCTTTTTCAGTGGAGCAATTTTATCAAGTGAAGTTTGCATCGATGTTGTAAGATGATCAACTAGATGATCTAAGGATTAATTTTACTGAAATTACTTTATTTAGTAAAGTATTCAGTCTCCAAGTATCAAAATAAAAATAAAAATGATTCTTTTGTTATTTAGATTGAAAAAGTCTGCACAAAATATAGATCAATAAGTCCACCACAAAAACTAAAGTGCAGGTGCAGTTTCCCAAAAAAAACTAAATAAAATGAAGCTTAAAATCTGTTGAGCATAAATGTAACATACAATAAAATATATGTTTCCTTTAAATGAGCTGTAACTTCCAGAACTTGTAACAAGGTGATCAGCTGAGCCTGAAGCTTGTGGTGTTTCAGCTTCTTCTGCTCCTGCAGGAATGATTCATTTCTCTGATGCTCTGTCTCTGATCACCTGACTCTGTTCTTGGTCAGGTCTTGCAGGTCAGCTCGGTCGTTCGGAGCGCTCGGTTCTGTTAACAGGGCGGGGCGCCCCGCTTGTATAATAGTAAGGTAAACACTGACATATTACGTCATGAAACTAGCATATCATGATATAATTTATTTTCTGGGGCAAGCTTTTTTTTTTTACCGGTATTATCTTGAACGATATGAAATGGCCCAGCCCTAACACACACACACACACACACACACACACACACACACACACACACACACACATACATACATATATATATATATATATACTAAAATAAACTACTACTTGTACTACTATTCCTACTTTGCAGTTTTTCCACTTATTGTGGGGCTTCAGGGTACGGATCACCCATGGTAAACGAGGGACTACTGTACCATGTTTTTAGCAATAACTCACAGAAAAATTGATCAGAAAATATTAAAGAATTTGTTTGAAATACCCAAAAAGAAATTTCAATATAAATTTCCAAATCAGTGCAGTTCAAGCTAAATCAAAAACCTATTGATCAATGAAATGTACATTTGCCAAATGCAAAGTCTTTGACATTTCTCTCTCTTTATTTAGAGGAGAAAGTCCTCTTTCTGGGACTCAGTAAAAATAATTAATCTCTTCATAAAACTTTGCAAGTAATCCACTAACTCCAACAGACAACGACCCCTCCCCCACCCCCCATTGCAATCAAGCCATATTTACTGAAGGCAGTAAACAGTTGTTAAGAAACCCACTGAACCGTGAAATCTAAGAGACTGCCCAAAAACACCTCCCTCGATTGAACGCGGCACCGTGCTCTGAGACCAATCAGCTTCATGCGCTTCCTTCTGATGCTTCCTGACAACTCGCCATTTCCACAAGTGACCCTCCACCTGATGGCGTATTGACGTCTGGTGATTAGAGCGCACGCTTCAGGTCCGGTCTTCCTTCCTGTCACAGCGGTCGGTGTCTAACCACCGCACACGACTAAGTACGGCTTCCCGATCAATTAACCACAGCTTTTAAGGGCATTACATGTAATTGCATGCAAATTGGGTTCAATCCCTTTTGATGGAGACCCCATCAACCCATGTATGTCCGTATAAATAGAGTTTAAATCCTACGGCCTGGTCTGACACGTCTATTTTCTCCCGGCGTGGATCGGTTAACGATGCAGTGTAGACCTCCATATGCATATTTTATTCACCTGTACACTTTTATTGATGGCAGCAGAATCGGCCATTAAAGCAGAGTGTTAGTACTCCCCCGCGTATCGATCCGAGGCAATGTAACCTCATCGAACATCTTAGTTAGGCGTCTTGGGAAAGTGTGGATCAGCAGAAAACATAAAGACGCTGTGGGAGACGGCGATCGTGACAGGAGAGGGAGCGGTCCGCCACGATCCTCAGTCGCTTATGAATCCTCACAGGTGTAAAGGTTAAGAACTGTCATCAGATTAGCCATTGATTTCAATTAGTGCAGCGTGTTCCTAAACAACCTTTGTCTGCCTGCGATCACTGACTCGTATCGATCCACAGGCTTGTTCCATTACGTTTGATTGCCACCGGCCCGCTGTCGTCTCAGCGGCGTGATTACCAGTCCTCCTCCATTGTTCTCCTCACGCAGCCGGCCCTGACACCACACCCAGCCGCCGGATTCTTCTGGGTGGAACGTTTAGCCAATAAAAGGACATTAATGAGGTTCGTCTCCGCACGCTTTGATACAGGAATCAGAAAGGTTGAAGAGCAATGCTGACAAACGTGCAGATGGAGGGAGTCTGCACACGGCATCGTCCAAGCAATTAGTTTCACAATTAATTCATCATTTTAATCTGTCAAAAATTGTAACTTTCACATCTTTTCATTATATTATGCTGTTTAAAAAGTTTTTTTTTTATACTAGAAATCTAAATTATTTATAGGTTTCAAAAGTATTTTTGTATTTAAATCCTCTCAGGTAGAGTTTTGACACAGTTGATATAAAAAGAATATATATTTAGTTTTAATTGACATACATTGATGAGTTTGCTTCTGCAGCTCAAATACAGTTGATGAGGTTAAAAAAATCTATCATGGTAAAAATAATTTTGAATATTTTTTTTCTTCCTGCTTTAACATTTCTAACAGAAAATGATTCAACATGAAGTTTTCTTTTAGTTTTATAGAATAAAAGGTTTACCTGATTTTTCCCACAAGTATTTATTTATTGGAATTATGAAAGTTTTGCTTTAATGTGTCATTTCTAAAAAGTAAATAGCCATTTTAAGATTGAAACAACTTTTTTAAATTAAATTATATTCTTCTATTTCTGTCAAAAGTTTTTGATTAACTTTTTCTCCAGCGACTTAAAAATAAAACAAAGAACTTTTAAACACGCAACTTTAACTGTTTGTACAATTTAGATGAAATTTGCAAGGAGGAATGGTGGTGCAGAGGTTAGAGAGAGCAGGTCTGTAATCGGAAGGTCGCCGGTTCAACTCCCCAGACAGCAAAAAAATCAAAAGGTGGGAAAGGTGAAGCACTCACACCTGCCTCCACCCTCATTTGCCTCACTTTGGGCCCTCAAGACCCTTAACCCCCACCATCTGCTCCCCCAGGGGCCCTAGATGGCAGCTCTCTGCTCCACACAGAGAGCTGTGATAGCTCAGTGGTTTGTGGTTGTATAAGGAAGGGCATCTGGCGTAAAAACAATAGCCAAGTCTTTGTGCGCCAAAAAAAGAAGAAAAATATGAAACTTGTACAAATAAATAATTGCATAAACATTTGCCTGTAGACAACAGGATTATGTGGTTTCAGTAATGATCAAGCCATTTAAAAAGGACCTTATTTTTAAATGGTGCCTCTATTTTTCACCATTAAACTTCTAAGGAGCTAAATAACTTGAAAACTAAATGTGCCTACATCCATTTTGGTGTGTGGCTGCATCTAGGTGTAGGAAAGTTCCTATAAACAAATTGATTTACCACGTCAAAATCCAAGATGGCCGCCACCACATACACCACGCTTATCATTTGAGGAAACTATGCTTTGCACTGCTCGTTTATTTAAATTTTGCATGACAAATATTTCTGCACGAGTAAATATTTTCATTTATAGAATCTGATGCACGAGGAACATTAAAGAGTTACATACGACTAATTCTTGGCATAAAACAAATAAATTCACAGGCCTGAAAGAATGATAGTCACGCCCCGGACAGATCGTATTTCTCCAGTTTTTGCTTCTCTCCATTGGTTCCCCGTCAAATTCAGAGTAGAATTTGAACTCTTACTTCTAACCTACAAAGCTCTTAACAACCTAGCTCCATCTTATAATACAGATATTATTGTTTATTTTCCTAACAGAGCATTTCGCCCTCAGACTGCAGGTTTACTTGTGGTTCCTAGAGTTTCCAAAAGCAGAATGGGAGGAAGAGCTTTCAGTTATCAGGCTCCTCTCTTGTGGAATCAACTTCCAGCTTCTGTCCATGAGGCTGACACGTTGTCCAGTTTTAAGACTGGACTTAAGACTTTCCTTTTTGATGAATCCTATAGTTAGGGTTGGCTTGGGTTTCCAGAGCTACCCCTTAGTTATGCTGCTATAGGCGTAGACAGCTGAAGAACAAATTGACCACATTTCCTCTCTCTCCTGCTCTTTACTTGCTCTGCTCAACCTGTTTGTAGTTATTTCTATCTTAACATGTTTTTTTTTTTTGTGTGTTTCCTCCTATAGCAACACCTGGACCTGCCATTCTGTGTTCATTTGTTTCTACTTCCTGTCCTCTCAAACACCAGCCGGTTGAAGCACATGGCTGCTCGTCCTGACCCTGGTTCTGCTGGAGGTTTCTTCTTGTTAAAAAGCAAGTTTTTCCTTTCCACCGTCTCCTTTATTCTAGTTCAGGATGGGAGACGGTGACGAAGTGAAGAATCAACACAATCTGCTGCTTCCATAGAGAACTTTACTAACGGACTTTTATAATGTATGTGAATGTTTCTGTTCAGTGCCCTGAGACGACTTCTGTTGTGACTTGGAGCTACAGAAATAAACTGAATTGAATTTAGTTGAAATAAATCATTAATGTGTTTTATGTCAAACAGAAACGCAGTTCTTTATTTTGCACGTTAACGCCGACGGTGGGAATATTTTGATTCGTTTAGAATGACACCGGTTGTTCTTCCGGTGAAGGTTTTGGAGAGCAGAGGGCTCTTTTCTTGCCAGCTGTGTGAGTAACCTTTTGAAGCTTTCACCTGTCTCCCAGCGGAGGCTACAGTGCTGCTTGAAAGGCTGTCACTCTATCAATCATGTAAGGAGATCATGAATCATTCAGTCACTCAATTGAATTGGAGAAATGTCTTGTAGGGTTATAGTGAGTGCCACTCTGGGACATTTTCAGGGTTTTAATCCCACTCAGCTGAAGAGGGGCGGTCGGATGAAAAGAGACGATAATATCAGGAGTTCAGGGAGAAGATCTTCTGTGGAAAACGACACGGAAACATTCTGACTCCTGGTTGGAGGACATAAAAACATTAGTTTGCTGAATAAAGTCGTTTTCCTCAGTGTTAAATTTATCTCTTAGTTAAAAATGTCCATATTTACAATTTCATTTCCAAAAAAAGTTAGGATGCGTAAAACGGAAATAAGAGCAGAATGCAATTGTTTGCAAAACTCAAGTTCTAATTTTAATCACAATGGGACGATGTAAACATTAAATGTGTAAACTAAATAATGTAACTTTTGTTTTTAGAAAATAAGGTAATTTTGAATTTTGTGACACCAACACATCTAAAAAATGATTTGCAACCAAAGGCTTTAAAGTAATTAGAGTGAATAAGAAACAGCTGGAGGAGCGTTTTATAACTAATGAGGTAAACAGTCAACAAGTCAGTAAGAGGAATTTTACAGGCTGGATCTCTGAAGTAAAGATGGGCAGAGGTTCATCACCCTGAGGAAAAACTGTCTAAAACGTTGCAACAATTTCAGAATAAAGTTCCCCAACAAAAGTATTTTATTTATCTCCAGTTCATAATATCTTCAAGAGATTAGATGAATCTGTAGAAACCTCTGAGCTCAAAGGCTGAAGGTTGTGAGCTTCGGGCCCTCATCAGGGGCCTCGGCATTAAAACCAGGTCTGGTTTTGTTCTGGGCTCAGGAACACTTCCACAGATCTTTGTAAACACAGTTCACCCACAGATGCTGCTTAAAGCTCTATCAGGCAAAGAAGAACCCAGATGTGAACACCATCCAGAACCGCTGCGCCGGGAAACACGTCTGTCTTCACTGGAGAACAGAGAGTAAAAAAAAAAGCAGCAGTACGGATTGCAAATAAAAATTCCTTGCCGGTCGTGCAACTCATCCATCAATCAGTCAATTGTGTGTCATGTCCAATCTTATTTTGAAAAACCGCGATAGAGAAAATCCGCGACAAATGAACCGCGGAGTAGCGAGGGACTTCTAGGAGAACGGAAACCCCTGCACTAAACGAGGGACTACTGTATTATGAAAGCAGATTTCAGAATGTTCGCTCCGATTCAGATCAAAGCATCTGGTTGTGTCATCAACACGACAATTCCAACACAAAGAACATTCAACTTTCACAAACTTTATTTGTATTTTTACGTTCGGGCCTTGTTCAGAGCAAAGGGGATCGATGCAAACACTAATTATCTTGTGGTTTTAGATGTCTTCCTGTGACGTTTACCTCAACACGGTGTTGCAGTGGTGCGGTGCTCACCAGCAGCTCAGCTGTAGCTGCATCACTTCTTTATCCGACATGTTTGTACAAAGCAACAGTGGTAAATGAGCAGGGCCACATACAAACTGCCTATTGTCTGAGCCAGTTCTTCACCGAGCGGCTCGTTGGAAGTAATTATTCGTTAAAAGAGGCTCAGTGAGCCAGCGTCGAAATCAATTATTATATTTTTTTAGCCCTCTGCTTTTGTTCAATAAGGGAAACGCTTCTAATGAGCTCCATGAATTCCAACGGACTCCTCGTCTGGGCTCAGCTCGGGCTCACTTTCCTGCTGCCAGAGCTCAGAGCTGCTTCCGAGACACCCCGGCTATCACCAGCAGGAGGACTAATCTGGGTTTCTGACTCGGCGCCGTCCTGCCACGGTCTACACGGCTGTAGGGAAAATGCGGAGAGCGTCTCACTTATCTGTGCTCCAGTTAATAAAAACTAATCATCGACGCAAGGCTTTAATTAAATCTTCTTTGTTGCGAAAGACTTCTCAGTATCGCCACCTCCAAAACAGACATTCTCAGCACGACTGTCCGTTCGGCTCCACCAAATCAATATCCTTCATAACACACACACATATACAAAAAGATGAATGTTTTCATCCATATTAAAGCGTTCCAGAAGGATCCCATTGGGGGGAGATAGTTCACCTCCTCAGCTCCACTGGGGGAGTCTTCTCTGATAGATTACAGGCTCTATCATCTTCCCCCTTGAAAGGCAGCCACAGAGCGCTTGGCACGCCACACTTCTAGATATTAAAAGCCTTCTTGCTGTTTTGGAGCGGGCGCTCTAATTTGAATATGATTTTACCCTTAAAAAGTGCGAGCGAGCCGGCTAATGAGTAGATTGGTAACGCAATTATCTCTTTGCTGAATGTGGAACGCGTCGGCTCGTTCTGCTGCTTCAGGATCAGCAGGGCACGCTTGTTATTCTATTAGTTATTCATTAGAAACTTCCAGTGCCATCACCGTCCTGAGGAAGCTTTGCTCTGGTGCCACTTACAGTATAAATGCACACCGGTAAAGATGCGGGCTACAAAACTAACCGAGTTTATGAAGGACATTTTATACACACTGACTGTGCATGTCAACATGTATGTTCAGTCTGTTTGGGTGAAAACTACGAAACTTTTAGGATTGAAACGTTCGAATCAGCTGGAAGGCTGGCAGGTGACCCATAGCGCATGGTTTAATCATTCATCGCATGAATCATAACCCCGAGGTTACAGAAACTCCCTGGGAAAGGAAAAGACAAAGAACAAATGTTAAGATAAAAATAATTACAAATACAAACAGGAAGAGTAGAGCAAGTAAAAACAGCAGCAGAGAGAGGAAATGAGGTCAGTTTATCCTCCAGTAATCTAAGCCTGTAGCAGCATAGCTAAAAGCTAGCTCAGGAAACCCAAGCGGAACCCTAACTATAGGATTTATCAAAAAGGACAGTCTTAAGTCCAGTCTTAAAACTGGACAATGTGTCAGCCTCATGGACAGAAACTGGAAGTTGGTTCCACAAGAGAGGAGCCTGAGAACTGAAAGATCTTCTCCCATTCTACTTTTGGAAACTCTAGGAACCATGAGTAAACCTGCAGTCCGAGAGCAAAGCGCTCTGTTGGGAAAATATGGAACAATAAGTTCTGTAATATAAGATGGAGCTAGGTTGTTGAGGGCTTTGTAGGTTAGAAGTAAGATTTTGAATTCAATTCTTGACAGGGAGCCAACGGAGAGAAGCTAAAACTGGAGAGATATGATCTCTCCCACTAACTCCAGTTAAGACTCTGGCAGCAGCATTTTGGATCAACTGAAGACTTTTTAAAGAAGTATTTGTACACCCAGAAAATAAACCACTGCAATAATCCAGTCTAGACGTGACAAATGCATGAACCAGTTTTCCTGCATCATTTTTAGATAAGATGTTTCTAAAACATAGTGATATTACGCAGCTGGAAGAAAGTGGTTCTGGTAACAATTTAATGTGGGGGTTAAGAGACATGTCCTGATCAAAAATAACACCAAGATTTTTAACATTAGAGCTGGAGCTCAAATTAATGCCATCCATTTAATCATGCGTACCCCCCCAGCAGTGTTATGACTGATGGAGGCTTCAGCTCCTCATGACCCTGAGCAGGAACAAGAAGGTAAATATAACAAATGAATGGATGATATTATTAATAGTGCATCTATAATATCTACTGTATATAATCAATAGATCTGTTTTATACTGAGCTCCTTTCATGTTTCATAATAAAATACTTCTGATGTTAATCCTTTCAGTTTGTCAGTGCTACTTTTTTGCACTTAATGTACCATTTTAAGATATTATCCTGTTCCATAGATGATATGCCTCCATCCCTTCCATTAACAAAAGCCGAGGAGAACCGAGCTTTTCTTCTTTTTAAAGAACGCTGCAGCTTTCTGCTCTCGAAATGACTATTGAAATTAAGTTGTCAGGTGTTGTTCGGGGTGCGGATGTGCGCAGGAACAAAGAAGCTCGATAACAAATGTGTTTAGGAGTCTCTGACATGTTAGCCAGACTGGAAGTGACACAGGTGAACGAGGGTCAACACCTATAACTGGCTTCCATTGCTGTTGCCAAACAAGGACAAATTTCCTCCTGGTGGGGGTCATACAGGTCTGAAACTCCTCCTGGGGATAACTCAGTGTTTACCTCAGCTGTTTCTGTTCATTATGTGTCAGCGGCTGCACAGCTGATCTTTATATACAGAACAAGACGGATTTGATTCGCACTCCTCCAAGTCTATAAAGTGATGTTTACGCCTGGATGCTTTTAATACATCAGCAGTGTGGTGTTGCAGAAAGAGGATTTCTGCAGGTGCGTTTGTGGGGGTGGGGGGAGGAGTAGGTTTATGGCTTATGTCTGCCACTTTCACTTCTCTCTGCAGCGCCGAGATTAACCGGGTCCTTATGTAGCAGCTGCAGCATCACTGGAATCAAGAGCTCATGCTTTTGTGAAGCAGTTTTGGAGTGCAGAGGTGAAGGTGTTGGAGAACTCAACTCCAGGTTGATTCCACCTCAGAATTAAGATTAGTTTGGGCTCGCACCGTTACCATGCTGAGGTTCTCACTCTTGTTCTGACGCGAGGCAGTCGCAACTTCACCCGAGCTCCAAACACAAGAACAAAAAGGGGAAGCAGAGGGAGGACTTCACCTGCAATAATTATAATAAAAAGGTTAAACAAGACTTTATGAAATAAGCTGCTTTGTGGGAGGCTGCGGAGACAGAACCCAGAAATATAAGCAAGGTCCGGTAATACTGAAGAAGCAGGTGACGCTTACACAGAGGGGGTCTGATTGAATCAAGAGTGGGAACCTGTAAGCAGAGGCTCTGGGAAGGTCTGAGTTTTATAACGTTCTGCACTATGTTACCTCAGGTTGTCTCAGTTTGTGGAGATCAGGACCTGAGGATGCAGACCGACTCCAGGAGCTTAAATACAATCTGAAAGATTTATCAACGAAACCAAGCAAAAAGGCTGACGTGGCAGCAGGAACTACGAAACAGAACCGGACACAATGCAACGCCAGAGCGAAGGTGGAGACAAACTCGAGTGCCCATGTGGATAGGAGCTGATGAATAAAGTGGAGACACCTGAGCAAAATGACAGGGAACAGGTGTAAGTGGGCGGGGCAGATATGAAGCGTGAAGACGGACAACAGGAAAATGCTGAGGGTGGCTGAGGACATTTTATCCTCCTAAAATATGAGGCTTTTGGAAAAGGTTTACTATTTAAAGCAGGTAAAGTCTAAGTTTGAATTAAAACTATTTTTTATATGATCATCTTTGGGCTGCGTCCTGGAGTGTAAAGGTTGGTGCTGTCTTACCTCAGAGACATGTGGATTTTATGTTTGCCTGTTCTCCATGTGCACAAGTTCTCTTTGGCTACTTTGGTGGCTTAGTTGGTACAGCTGTTGCCTCTCACTGAGAAGGTTGCCTGTTCAAATCCCGGCTGAGGGGCCTTTCTGGGTGGAGTTTGCTTGTTCCATCCGTGCTGCGTGGGTTTTCTCCGGGTACAAAGGTTTGCTCTCACAGACCAAAAACATGCAGGTTGAGCTGACTGGTAACTCTAAATTGTCCCTAGGTGAGAGTGAGAGAGTGAATGGTTGTTTGTGTATGCGTCCATGAGATGGACTGAAGACCTGTCCAGAGTGCCCCCCACCTCTCATACAGTGATGGCTGGACTTGAGCACCAGTGACCCCCGTGCCCCAAAAAGGAAGATGCTGGTAAAGATAATGGATGGATGGATTTCTTCCACAAAAACCCACTTGTTAGGATAACTATTATTTCTAAATAACACATGGAGCCTTTTTTCTGCATATGAAGGTGCTTCTTGTGTTGAGAGCATCTTGAAACAGGTATTGCCCCTGAAGGTCAGACAACTTTCACACAAATGGAGAACAAATGTGGCTAAGCTTTAATTAAAGCAGGATAGTTTCAGAGCACCTTCACCAGCTCGGTGTGGCATTGAGCTGCAGCTCAGAAAGTGAAATATCTCAACGCAGTGTGTTGACTCGGATAAAAAAAAATCCTACAGCCATTAAACCGTAGACAACCTCTGTGCAATAAAACGACTGAAAAGATAAAGAATATACAGGAATTCAGCACAGCTCAACACATAAACCCATTACTGTCCAACCAAAGCACACCAACTGGTGCACGTCTGAGTTTATAGCAAATAAAGTGATAGATTTTGATTTAGACTTTTAATTTGAAATGTTTTAAGTTGAAAACAGGTGTTCAATGTTTTACCGTGCAGCGTTTTACAAACAGATACACAAAAATTCACTGCGGAGGTAAAGAGATCTGCTGGTTTGGAAAAAAGGCTGCATGCCATTTCTTCATGTCCAAAAGGTGTTGCCCGAGGTTCTGATCACTGCTGACAAGAGAAATGATTCATCTACTAATGACCCGCACCGTATCTGCAAAAACTGAATCACCTAAAACCATATTAGATTATAAAAATAAAAAAAAGAGTTAAAATTGCTGAAATATGCACAGAACAAAGTCTCTGTCAGCTAAATAATCAGTCAGTAACGTTCATTACAAGGAAGCATCTTTTAGGCAAATCTTTTCTTTAAAAAATAAGTTTATTAAGGCGTCCCACTTGCTCTAATTATCATCGTTTCAGTCCACACTCCTTACCAGTTGGGGGTGGTAGTACACTAAATTAATTGTTAACTGCCTTAGAAAACCCAAAGAAGAAGATTTTATTGATTTTTAACAAAACTTTCTTTGCACAATAAGTTAACACAACACTGTTTAAAAAAAAAAAGATGATTAGGACAAAAAGAACAAGAAGAACAACAACAACAACAAACACAAGAAGAGGAAGAAGAACAAGAAAAAACAAGAACAAGAAGTAACAACTTCATTTATTCTAAATATGTCCAGGTACGTTTAGATTTCATTCAGCCTGGGCAGTGAGGTCTTTGGAACTTGTTTCTTTATAAAAACAAAAAACAGCCAAGTCTTTAAATCTGGATGAAACGGCAGAAAGAGACGATCAGGATTTCAAGAACTTTATGTCCTCAGTGTCATGTCCAACCTGGTTCTACGATCCTGCTTGTCTTAGCTGTTTTCCTGCTCAGCGCACGTGATTTAAATGAACCTGTGAATATCAAGTTTCTGCAGAACTTGGACACATTAAAGAGGTAATTCAACCCTTTTAATCAGGAGTGGAGAACAGAAACAACCACAACTTGTAAGATTGTGGCCCTCAAGGACCAGGACTGGGCACAACTAACTAACAAAAAAATTCTCCCTCCACTCACCAGGATCAATCATTCTACTGTCTGGGACAACAAACAAACAAACAAACAAACCTCTGTTCTTCTCCACAGTGTAACTCCTCCCCACTTGAACATCTTATATCAAAACCATTAAGGTTTACTTCATTCTCTGTTCAGTTCCAGCCCAGAAAAACACTCATCCCCAAAAAACTACAAACATTTACCACTCAAGCGGCTCAGACAGGGGGCAGTGACTACTTGTTTATAGAGCCTTTGAGCTTAAAACACGTTTTCATCGACTGTTTTACCTCGAAAATCTATACAACAAAATGAGAATGAAAGGATTTGGTTTAAAATAATCCAACTCACCAACATGATGCACCTCTTTGCAGCAAAAACATGTAGTTTTCAGGAACTGCAGAGAAAATGATGAAGTCCTCAGCAGCAAAAAAAAACAACTGTTTTCCTCTAAGAGGCCTGACAATAAAACGTTACAACTTTAAAGTGTTTAAAGACCTGGTAAAAAGTCACTACAGTCACATTTTCTTGCTGCTTTGCTCAAAACACAGAGGATGAGCTCAGAAGTGTGAGTCCAGAACAAACCAGTGTGTTGCTCACACACGCATACACAACAGTTTGGAGCGTTTAACGAGTTTTTAATGGGCTGAAAGTTAAGATGCGACCTCAACGACCTCTGCTCTGCCACACAACTTTCTATAGAAACTTGAACGTTTTCAGAAACCCACAGTTGTGTAAACTGAGAATGACCCTCAGAAACAGTAATGATGTTATTTAGGGTACAATGGCTTCTATTTTTCTGCATAATTTGTGCCATTTTAGCCATTTGCATATGAAAGTGTTTGGCTTGTTCAGGAAACAGCTATAACTTTTGTTTTTAATTAACTTTAGTTACTCATCCCCCC
>NC_056513.1:8936731-8937165 GCF_014905685.2 Nematolebias whitei | reverse complement strand
CCCCCCCCCCCCCCCCCCCCCCCCGAAACACATCGAAATATCTTAAATTCCTTTAAAGAAACGTTCTTTTGAAATCTGCTTTAAACGACTGCCTCTAATTTTGTTTTCTATTGTTACTTTAGTTTTTTTTTAGCTACTGTCCCATTCCTTCCAGCTTTTAGTTAGCATTGTGCTACGTTTAGGTTTTAGCTAATCTCTTACTTTTTGTTGGGAACAGATTTGATCGTGTTTAGTTTTCCATCGGTTCCGTTTGTCGCAGTTTTTTCCTCGGTCAGTTTTCTGCTCCTCCGTCAGCCATTCATGCCCACTCACACCTACACCTCCTTCACCTGTCAGTCAGCCACACCCACTCACACCTATACCTCCTTCACCTGTCAGTCAGCCACACCCACTCACACCTACACCTCCTTCACCTGTCAGTCAGCCACACCCAC
>NC_056513.1:8913259-8921731 GCF_014905685.2 Nematolebias whitei | reverse complement strand
TCCACCCATCCATCCATCCATCCATCCATCCATCCATCCATCCATCCATCCATTCATCCCTCATCCATTCATCATTCCTCACTCCCTCCTTACCTCCATCCATCATCCATCCATTCATCATCCATCCATCATCCCTCCCTCCCTTCCTCCATCATCCATCCTTCATCCATCCATTATCCATCCATCACCTTCAACTTGTTCTGGACTCAGGTTTCAGGGCAGCAGCTTGAGCAGGGAGGTCCAGACATCTTTTTCCACATCCACGTCTTCCATCTCTTCTGGGAGGACCCCAAAGTTGTTCCCAGGCCAACCGAGACACGGAGTTTCTCCAGCGTGTCCTGGGTCTTCCCTGGTGCCTCCTCTCAGTCGAACATGCCTGAACCACCTCAACTGGCTCCTCCCGATCTGGAGGGGCAGTGGTTCTATTCCGAGTCTCTCCAGATAACTGAACTTCACGTCTAAGGGAGAGTCCAGCTTCCCTGTGGAGGAAACTCGTTTTAACCACCTGTATCCATGAGCTCATTCTTTTAGTCACTACCCAGAGTTTGTGGCCATAGACGAGGGTAGGACTGTAGACTAACCGGTAAGCAGGGAGCTTCTCCTTGCATCTCAGCTCCTTCTTCTTTATAACTCAGACTGAAATAGTTTGCCCACTGCAAACATTTAGGAGTTTCTTCCACTGGATTCTGCACTGCATGTCTGCCTCTGGATGTCTGACCTGGACCCGGTAATGACGCTGCGCTGGAGCTAAATATCAGCAGAGTTCATTTCATTTTGAAACCTGCTGCCATTTAAAGCACGGAGCAGAATTAGCACCAACCTCCCGGATCGAACATGACCTTTCTGAGCCCAACATGTTTTCTTCACAACACCGCTCTGTGATGAATTGCTTTATGCTCCAACTTGAGGCAACAAAACACCATGCTGGCAGAAAAAAAAAATCATTTTGTTCTTTTGTTTTATTGTTCAATCCAACTTATCAATACACACTGAACAGAAACATCCATCCATTTCCTGTTGTCTGCTTATTCAGGGCCACAGGGAGCTGGTGTCCATCTTCAGGAAACAATCCAGGAGAGAGGTTACACGGCCACACTGAGACAACCAGAATCACAGCAAAGACTCATCATTAAACTTAACATGCACGTTTTTGGACTGAGGGAGGAAACTGGAGTACCCAGAACCTGCAGACTCCGCTCAGACAGGCTGCAGGCGGTTTCAAACAAACGCTGAATAAAGAACACAAACAGGATTTGAGGTTGCTTACAGTGAAGCAGATCCTGAGGGTTGAAATAAAAGTCCAGTTGCCTTTCTCTTCTTCAGACTTTGTGCTTCTAATTGAAGGAATCTTCTCAATTTAAACGCAATAAATCTGGAGTTGCATGCTTTAATACGGCACTGAGCTGCTCTGTTATTGCACGCTCATCTTCTTTGCAAATCACTTTCCCTCCACTCCCTCCTGAGGGTTGTTACGAGTCTTCGTTGGCCTGATTTTCAACTTGATGTGAGAAAAGAGTTTGGACAAGAACAACAAGAAAATTAGCCAGGTTGCTTTAAAAAAAAAAATCAAAAGAAACTTAGGACAGACATTTCTCAGATGATGAAGCAAAAACAAACGGCTCAGTTGAATCTAACAAAGTAAAGTCAGGTCCTCTGGATGGACCTGACTTTACTTTGTTCGATTTTTCTACCTGGATTACTGAGCATGAAAACAACCATTTCAAGTCAGCTGAAGGTTTAAATCAAGACGCAAATGAAAGTATTGCAAGTCTTATGAGGATTTGTGTTCCCTAGTGCAGGGCTTCCCAAACTTTCCCATGCCATGTCCCCTCAAATACCATCAGCTAGCAGAAGACCCCCTCGCAAACCCCCAAACAATACAAAACATGTAAAGAAACATAAACTTTTAGAATGTTTTAACTTTAATTCACTATATTCAATTAATTATTACAGCTGCTGAGCATAAAAATGTTATTAACTAACATGTTTTAAACACTGTATTATAGTCCCAATGAAAAAAAACAACAACTTTTCAATAAACTCTTGACCAGAAGATCAAAACACACAAAATCTAACCTCTCTCAAGTGTGTTTATCTAGAAATGACAGATACAGATTGCCCTAGTGTGTAATTTTTATTATTATTGCTTTTTTAATCTTCTTCTCTCCAGCTTTCTGAGGCCCCCGTGGTGCCCCCTGGTGGCCCCCCAGGGGGCCGCGGCCCCCACTTTGAAAAACACTGCCCTAGTGTGTCTCCTCCTTGTGGTCTATTCCAGCTGCCACCACCCCCACCTGTTCCTAAAGTCCTTTTCCCCAGGTGTCTGTCATTATCTGTTGTTAGTGTTGTGTATATACGTCTATGTCTCGACGATCCCTGTGTCCACACATTGTCCTACATGGCGTCCAGTTTCTGCCCCACTCTGTCTCCCCCGATGAAGTTGTTGCTGCCACATCAGCCTTTTCTGCTTATTTTAATTAATAATCTAAACTTTAATCCTGAGTTCTCCAAGTCCTGTCTGCACATGGGTTCTACCAAACAGCAGAAACCCAACAAGTCAAGTTGTAAAAAAACAAAACAACTAAAACTAAACTATAATCTGTTATTTTATAAAATTTTTATTAAACATGATTATTTATATTTTAGGACAAAGGAAAAAGCTAAACACATAGAAACATTTTGTGTATAAATTTTTACCTCTGACTCATGCAGGCCATATACTGTATTTGTGAAATGTTAATATTTAGCTCACTTTGAAATAATAAAGCATATATTTGTATTATATTTGACTCGGAGCCTGCGTAGTTAACTACCAGCTTCACAGTGCTGCTGAACTCCAGCTGATGTTTGGATGAGTTGAAGCAGCTCCTTAAAGTCTGGATCCATTCAAACTGTTTTGTTGTAAGTCTCTGGTCTTAAAAACATGAAATTCTGAATTGTGTTGTTGCTGCATTCTGAAAACAGTAAAAGGCTGATATACTCTGACCTGTATATTTTATGTATGTGGAATTTAAACAGTCTCTGAATCCTGTTGAACGTTTCACTTGATCAACATTTTAAAGCAGCTAACGTTAGTCTAAATCTTTTCAGTCTTCGGCGTGTGTCACAGAGATCATTCATCAGAATGCTTAAAGCATCAGAGAGCAGGGCTCCAAAAGACGATGAACGTGCCTTAATCCTGTGATCCTCCACGATAAATAAAGCTTCTGCAGAAGTGAAGCCTGCTGATGTGTGGTGAACGCCACTACGCGCCTCCAGCTCGTCCTGTTAACTTGAGCAATCAAGTGAAGCTCACAGGGAGAGTACTTTAACCCTTAACTCCTAGAAGGAGACGGTGAAAGAGTCGTGCACTCGTGACGGCCCGCCTAAGAAGCGCTTTGTCTGGCTCCGTAACAAGATCCGTCCATGCTTGAACAGTCGGAGGAGCAGCTGTTCTCGGCGTGAGCCGTGGCTTTCTCTGCCCAGGAGTCAGAAGTGATGGAGAGAGGAGAGGAAAGAGACTTAATTAGAGAGCAAGACAGACAGGAAGAGGTGCAAGAAGACAGTAAAGATGGAAAATAGATGGGGAGGGAAAAATCGTACTGAGGGAGGGAAGCGGTTGTGAGCAGAGGGACAGTTTGAGCTGAGAATCATTTAGCACTAAGCTAAATGCCAACTAAGAATAGACTTAAAATCAATCAAGTCGGGCTATGTGGCTGGAGAATTAATAAGTCCCCAGAAAGCATTGCTTCCCCCCAAAGGGCTGATGCTGGGCATATGTTTGTCACAAACCCACCAAGATCATTTTGTGAACAGATTATGTTGCTCCCTAGAAAAATCTAAGCATCTAAAACAACGTCTGATAAAAGGTGGACTATCAAACACACCTTAAACCCCCAGCTGCCAGCGTGAAGAACATTAAAAAGCCGACTTGTGTTTGTAGAAACGCAGGCTTTGAAGCCCTCCGGCTGCAGGTATTGTCATTCCTCCGGAGGAACAACAACAAGGTTCGGTCCCTCTACATCTACTCAGCAGTCGTGTAAGAGAACACAGTAACTATGTGACAAACACGGCCCCAGAAGGCACCTGTCCTCCACAACAAAGGCTCTATTTAAACCAAAGAGTCGAGAACAGGCTTCGTTTCCTTTCTTGCATTTGGATTTAGCCCCATAGCACCTGATTATGTGCAGAGAGAGGCCAGCCGAGCTAAAAAAGAAGTATAACAGATTCTCTAGCTGTCATCTGGCCCATGCATTTTACATTAGGCTTCTGGGATAGCTAGTTTGCCTGCTAATAGTCCGGGTGTAGGTAAAAACATTTACGTACTGCGCTCCCTTGCTTTGAAAATGCGACAATTTGTTCAGTAATTAGATGAGCTTTTCTTCATTTGATGAAAAATTAATCAAAACATTTCTGTTAGTGTTATTTTTCTAAGTAAATGGCTTAAAAAATGAATTTTCCAGCTTTGAAGATAAAAATAGCAGTGCTTTTTTTATTGAGCTCCTGGAAACTGAGTAGCTGAGTTTGTTTCCTGCAATGATGATATAATGTGTGTCATATGAAACACTGTCCCGCAAAACTCCCATAGCCCCATTTATCACTCTTAATCATTTCCTGCACATTTCTCCTGAACACATTTATTGAATGCATCTATCTTTCTCTGGTTGGGGCTGAGGACAGAGATGGATGGCTCCAGACGCCAGATTTAAGGACTTCTCAGGCTGAACTGAGCACAGCTGACAGTCTTTAGCTCATTGAAATTCTAATTGATGCTTTTCTCAAGCATTTCCAGACATGTTTCTTTTCAGGCCCGAGGACCCATATGACCGAAATACAAATCTTTTAGCCCATCCTCAGAGGGTTAAGGTGAAATAAGCCATCCCTGGTCATACTTTGGTCCAGAACATTCATTGACTACTGTCTGCTTTAGCCTTCTGCTTAATACACAACATACTGTATTTCTTGACATTTATGCAATGTCCCAACTTTTTTGGAATTGAGATTATATAACTTATAGTTTATCAATAAAACTGTAGATTAAGAGCTATTTCAGCAGCTACAAACATTAACACTAGACTGTAGTGATGGCGATCCTGCAATAACTGAAGGTGAGATCAAAGCAACCAATAAAAATCTCGAAAGTTAAATGTTTCCTGGAATTGATAACATCCTGGCTGAGCTGTTACAGGAACGGTGGAGTCCATTGCCAAAGTTTATACCTGTAAATCTAATCATATATTCTAAGTGAGAAAATGATCTGGGGCAGCACGGTGACACAACTGGTAGAACTACTGCCTCTCAGTGAGCAGGTGGACCTGGTTCAAATCCCGGCCCGCTGGCCTTTCTGGGTAAAGTTTGCATGTTCTCTCTGTGCATGCATGGGTTTTCTCCGGGTACTCCAGTTTCCTCCCACAGACCAAAGACATGCATGTTAGACTGATTGGTAACTTTAAATTGTCCCTAGGTGAGAGAGAAAGTGAATGGTTGTTTGTCTCCTTTGTCTCTATGTGGCCCTGTGATGGACTTTTGACCTGTCCAGGGTGTACCCCGCCTCTCGCACAGTGATTGCTGGACATAGGCACCAGTGACCTCTGCGACCAGAAAAGGTAGAAGCGGGTAAAGATAATGTATGTATGGAAAATGATCTGAAGACTTACCTAACAAGGGCACCCCATACAGCACATTATCCGCTCGTTGACAAACTATTATACAGCAATCTATTGCAACGGCCCGGATAAGACTTTGTGTAACATTTGACTTATGATTTGTGACCTTGACCTTGATGCAGGGGTAATGAAAAGTGTTTGACACTTCGTCTATTGATGATGCATAAGTGTATGAAGTTTCATTAATTTATCTTGAGTGGATCAGAAGTTATGGGCGAGAAAAGAGAAAGAATGATTTACGGAGAGATGGACGTAGACTTTTTCATACACATTTGATGAGCATAAAGGAAGGAAACCAACATGAAGTAAAAAAAACACACAAAAAAAAACCCACCATTAGTCTTGTTGGCCCTCCAAGCAAAATTCTGCTGAAGGTTAAAATGTCTCCAACCACAAGCTGAAGCACTGATGGCAGGAAAAAAGGCAGGGTTCAGTAAAAGTCGCTCAACTACAGAACAGATCTTTAACTTTCGGCTAATTTTTGAAAAGTTTATTGAGCTAGGCAACACAGTCTATCATACTTTTGGCAATTACAAAAAGTGTTTTAAAAGGGAAGGTCTAAGGTCAGAGATGGCTCAACATCAGTAGAGGCTCAATCAATGTTATAGAGTGCTGTACAAGACAGCAATGCGAACGGTAATGGTTGGTAACCACTACAGGAAGTGTATTTACACTACAATTGATTTGCGTCAAGTACTTTCTCCTAGACTTTGAGTTGTCATGGGATTGAGATTAGTCTTGAGAAAAACAAGATCATGGTATGTAATAAACAGAAACCTGCTATAGTGAACAACAGGAAGACCGAACACAAACTAGTTACGGAATCCCCTTACCTTGGGTCTTTGTTCATGTCAGGGGTCATGAAAGGGGCCAAGACATCGACAGACCAACTGCCAGCTCCATATCAAGATCAACTTGTTTTAAAGGACAAACCAGTGTCTCTGGCTACCAACCAATTCCTAAATCCACTTGTTTTGTCTGTAGCAGAACCTACCTGCTATCATTGGCTGCTTCAGGTCCACAGGACTCAGCATTTGTAGTCTACATTTTAAATGCTGAGTCCATGTCCTCATTGGAGATTATAACTCCTTCCTAACCCAGATCAAGAAAAAAGAAATTCAAGTGCTTTGCTTATGTAGTGATGGCAAAAAGAACTGTATAAAACATGATCCTCCAAGGAAAATCTGAAGGAACCCACTAAAGGGGTGTCCATCTTGCCTTCTTGTCTTGTAGATAGCATCCGCACCTGGACAGGGTTATCTTTTATGGACTTTTCCTCTTTTTCTGAGGATCAGCCCAGTGGGGAGTTGTATTGCTACTCCAGCAATAAGCTATTGAACTGATGATGATGAAAATGATCGTGATCACGTTATTATACATTTATTTACTATCATTTTTAACTGCCAGCCTTTGCATTAAAACCCTAAACCATCAGAATAATCTACAGTCATTGCGTTGTTTTAAAATGACAGTGTACATACATATAACATTTAAACACGTTGAACAGAAATGTACCTGAGTTAGCCAGAGGCTCATTTTCATTGCTAATCCCTTTGCCTGATGTAAATAGGCAAAACTAAATGTAAATTTATTCATCTCTTACAATAAAACATCTCCAGTGCATTGGGATGTCTAACAAAGATGTGACCTGTGAAACATGGGGTGTAAGACCAGAATCTGTGCCGATTATAACACGAGACGAACTTCAGAACAAAGTCCCATCAGATCAGCACGACTTGTTTATCTGTGTGGGCAATCATACTTGCCTTTGTGTGTATGTTCATTTGTCTGTTTTTTTTATACCTCTGTTATTTTTTGCAGATATTGAGCTGAGTTTGGTGTGGTAACAGCTGAGGCTCATTCCCAACATGAAGTCTGAGCGCTAACGGATCATGTTTGTTTAAAACGTTGGTTTTGGGTGGCATGCATCATTTTCCCCAAACACGCTTGTGTTCTTACGAAGTGGCTTGAGAGCAATAAAGCTCACGTGGACATTCTGTGGATGTGCGGGTCAGAACAATTAGTGTTGGATTTTTAGATTAGCTTGTAAACCAGGCAAAACAACTATGTTTAGCTCCTTTAATGTTAGCTAACAGACATATTTCACTTGGCTGAGATTGTGGGAGACTCAAAATTGCAAGATGATGCTAAAGTTTTTGTTTTGTGGTTTTTAGACCTGGATTTCTGGTGATGCAGCCTCGATTCCTTCACCTTATCTCAAGTGAAAGCTAGAGCTGTATTTTGACCCCAGTTGCACTCCTCTGCTGGTGTCCAGAACAAAAAAAAACAAAAAAACCCACCGATGATAAATAACTGATTAAAACCTGGTTCAAATTTACCTACGTTCATTTCCAAAGTGTACTCCTGCAGATTCAATCCAAAACATGCGGGTACAGAACAGACCCAGGTGGGTGTGACGTGGGCAGAGGTTGACGCCAAAATAAAACAGGTTGCTTAAAAATGTGGCTACACGGTTCCACGAACACTTAATCCCAAACTGAGAATTCAGTGAGACAGCAACTGAACAATTTTATGTAATTTCTCACAGTTTTGAGTGACCAAATCGTGTCCCAACAGTCGCAGCAAAGCAAGATACCACATAAAGGATCCTGGTTGTGGATGCCAGACAGCTACTCCGCGTTTTTCATTTAGAATCAGTAGAATGGTGAGAAAGCTGGAACTATTCCCTAACAAACATTTGGGAAATCTAAAGGATTAAATCACACCATGAATCTGAACACGAGCAGTTTTTAGATTCAGATTATACGGTGGCTGACGGGTGCAAAACAGCTGCAAACAGTGAAAACAGCAGCAAACAGTGAAAACAGCT
>NC_056513.1:8912909-8913249 GCF_014905685.2 Nematolebias whitei | reverse complement strand
AAACAGCTGCAAACAGTGAAAACAGCAGCAAACAGTGAAAACAGCTGTAAACAGTGAAAACAGCTGAAAACAGTGAAAACAGCAGCAAACTTGCTCCACAAAACAGAAGTGCTCCAGACCACTAGGGGCAGTCAAACAAAGAACAAATCATAAAAGAAACATGGAGGAAGGAAGATGTTTGCAGTTGTTTTCAATGATTGCAACGTTTGCATTTGTTTTTGTGTTTACATGTTTTGTGTTTGATTTTTGTGTTTGCATTTGGTTTATTTGTGTTTGCATTTGGTTTATTTGTTTTTGCGTTTGATTTATTTGTGTTTGCGTTTGGTTTATTTGTGTTTGC
>NC_056513.1:8893582-8912899 GCF_014905685.2 Nematolebias whitei | reverse complement strand
GGTTTATTTGTGTTTGCATTTGATTTATTTGTGTTTGCGTTTGATTTTTTGTGTTTGCATTTGATTTATTTGTGTTTGCATTTGATTTATTTGTGTTTGCGTGTCACAGTCTGTCCCCTAGCTGTCTGGTATTTCTGTCTTCCCCTTTTTCTGCTTATTGTGTTTGTCATTCTGCTATTTATAATTTTGTGTGATTCTGATTCTGTTTTCTGTCACTTTCCACTCGCTCCTCAGTTCTGCCTCTCCAGTCTCTTCAGTCTTAATCATTCACACCTGTCTCATCATCCACCTGCCCAGGTGTTCTCATTACCCACTCTCCATCTGTCTTATAAAAAGCCTTTCTCTCCTCCACTCTTCGTTCCGGTCATTGTTCTGTCTTGTACAGACGTCGCAGTCCTCCTCTGTTCCTATAGTCTGATTATCTGCCTGAATCTGAACCCGTCCTGTTTGCCTGCCTGATCTCTGTTTGTAAGTTTTTTGCTGCCACGTCAGCCTTTTTGTTTTGTTGTTTAAAATAAATTATTTTTATTTAAACTCCTGCCTCGCTCGCCTGCCTGCATCTGGGTCTAAACACCGAGGATTGTGTCATTGCGTTATTTATGTTTGTGTTTGCATTGGATAATTTGTGTTTGCTTTTTTGTGTTTGCATTAGATTTTTTGTGTTTGCGTTTTTTTTTTTGTGTGTGTTTGCATTTGTTCTTTTGTGTTTGCATGTTTTTGAGTTTGCATCATACATGTGTTTGCTGCACGTTTCACCGTTTGCTGCTCATTTGTATTTGTCGGCCACCGTTAGATTATAATCTGTAGTTGTGAGTTGCTTTTGACTCCTCTGGTACAACTGAAGTCTTTACCAAACCATCAAACTGAAGATGCTTTGTGGACTGGTTAAAAAAAAAAACTCCATTATTCATGCATCTCTCCCACACTCTCCAACACAAACCCCTTTTTCTCCCACATGTCCCCAGTCGGGGGTCATCACCCCCATTAGAAGCTGCAGAAGAAGACATTTTTAGACGCTTATAGCAGAAATAAAATGTCTTTCTTTGTCCGTGTGAGGAAGTCTCTGCTTCTTTGCCCTGGTGCTGCTAATTCTGCAGAGAAATAGTTTCCTGTTTTGCCCTCAGCACCATTTCTCTGTGTAATCACCAGACTCATGAAAATTCTAACAGCGGTGAATAATTTAACGAAGCTGTGTTGAAAATTACGTGTTGCACCGTGTCGTAACGATCCAGGCATCACGACGCAGACAGTGAAGTAGATTAAAAAATGAGATTAAATGTTTTTATTGTTTTATAGTGGTCATATTATGTATTCCTTTGCCTCACAGATTACTGCAACGCTTTTATTGGAGACGAACACCAGCTGTTTGGCTGAGAACTTGACGGTTATGTACCGATGGCCTTATCAATTTTAGTTCCCGTTGTATGATTGCACCAGAAATGAAATGTAAGCTGTTGAATGATGAACTCAAATAGCAGTTTTGAGTTCCACTGTTTGCCCTTGCGAGTTGCACAATCCAGTGAAGGACACAATATTGAACTAAGCTGCTCAGCCGCCCAGGAGACCTGCACTGATTTTATTTGATTAACTGCAATCATGAAATCCCAATTCACCCGGGTCTGCTCCAGTCAAGCCCTTCATAAAAAAAACACGGTGTAATAAATAAATACTGCTCTGTCGGGGGGAGAATAAACACCGTTATTTGTGCTGATGTATTTGTCTGCTGTTATCCTGCATGCTAACCGGCCGAGTAATGAATGGTTTTATGGAGGATTATGTAACGAGCATATTGTGGGTGAGCACATATCAAAGCCAGTGAACCGTTTCAAAATAAAGGCTTTATGAGGGGAGGGTGTATTTGTTTTGACCTTCAGAAGAATGCATCACACTGAGCGCATGTGTCATCAGAAATTCTCTTTTTACCATCTACATCCATTTAGAAGGTTACGTACTAACAGTTTATAAAAAAAGCTGCTTTATGTTGGTGCAGAAATAATAAGCATCAGTGCAACGTTGTAAAACACCCGCAGGAAAGGAAATCATGAAATTGTTTGTGTTTGCTTAGCACATCTTATAAACCGTGTGTGTAAACGAAGAAGTGACGGAAAGAACTGAAAATCCAGATGAGTTTCCTCTGCAGGGTAGCTGGACTTTCCTTAGAGATATGGTGAGGAGTTCAGTTTACCAATAGAGACTTGGAGTAGAACCGCTGCTCCTCCACATCCAGCTGCAGCTGTACTAGATATAAGGACCAGTGAGAACAGAGACCAAGAGTTGATATAAATTTACAGTGTTCATTTACAGGTGAGAAATAATGCAATCAGCCAGGGAGGGGACTGGAACCCTGAGGAGCAAAGAAGTGGTTAGAGTTCTTCTAGTCAAGGGTAATAATAGTGTTGCAGATTCTCCTTACAATGGAGGGTGGGGTCAGGCGGGGGGAGGGTTGACCCAAATGATTCCTTGTGATGGAGGTGCAGGTGTTAAGGTGAGTGGTAGGAAGACATGGAGGCAGCTGATGATGGGCAGAGGAGCTCAAGGTCCACAGAGAAGGATTCAGGAAAACGGGGACATCAAAGGTAACTCAGTGGAGGAACGGAGAAAAACACAAACCATTAATGTTTGGTTTTAAACACGAGTAGACGGCTAGAACAAAAGTACCATTGGCAGGTAATGCTCCAGCGCTGGCTGAATGTCTCCTGGCGCCTTTTATGCTCCTCGTGCTCATCAAGTTGAAGATCCACATGTGTAGCCAATTAGAGTCGGACTGTGGGTGCAGGAGCAGAGCAGAACTCCCACACAGACATCTGGTAAGGAAGGACCTTTGTCACCTCCCTAGGGAGGTGCTCTGGACATGTCCAACTAAGAGGAGACCCCGGATGTGCTGGAGACACTCTCGGCTGGTCTGGGATCACCATGGAGTCCTCCCAGAAGAGCTGGAAGAGGTGGCTGTGGAAAGAGATGTCTGGACCTCCCTGCTCAAGCTACTGCACCCAAGACCTGAGTCCAGAACCAGATGATGGATGGATCTTCCACTATAATCTCAATAACGTGACTGATGAGACCGGTGAAGGTCTACTTTTGTCTCATCAGTCCCAGAAACTCTGGTTCTTGTCAACCTGTATTTTAGTGAACTCCCGTCTGTCTCTCTTGTGTTTTTGTAGTCATGGAGCCGCATGAGTCTACCATGGAGCCCTTTATGATTCAAAATGTGACGGATGATGTTGTCAGAAATTGACGCCCCTTGACTTTGGAGTTCAAATTAAATAGTTCTGTTTGGTTTCTTGGCTCTTCAAGTACCGTTCTCACTGATCAACTGAGGCTGCATTGCTCTTGCACCCATGCACTGGGAGGCCATGAACCTTCTTCTACTGTTCAGAGGAACATGGAGCTGTTTGGAAATGGTCTCATAGCCTTTACCTTTAACATTCTTCTCTCTGAACTCCTCAGACAGCTCTTTGGTTTCTCTGCTCCATGTTCAGTGCGGTGAACAGAACCAAACTAATCCACCCAGTGGCTGTTTGTTCCCAATATAAAGGCTTGAAGGCTCCTGTGATATTCAGTAAGGTCAAACAGTTTGAAACTTGACTACAATACACTGAATTCTCGATACAATGAAGTCTCGTTAAGATGACCAACATAAAGAGACTTTTCACAATGTTTAGATTATTTGATCTTGTACATTATAAATTAAATCATTTAAATTCCTTGCCACAATAAAGACATGCAGATATACATTGGTTAATTGCTTTTAATTGAGTCCCTTTTGACAAGAAATAAACTTTTAATAAGCTGAAAAGGAACCAACAGTGTTATTTAAGTACCTCTGTACATCAGTTTTTATGATTCAAGATGGGCGTCACAACCAACTGACCATAAAAAAATCTCATAAAGGCTGTAATTTAGTCAGTTTTTCCAGATATTGATCAAAATGTTAATGTGGTTGTAGCTGTTCATTGTAAAAAATCTTCACTGAAATATTTAGCATTAACTGTTGGACTCAACCCCATTTGTCTGTTAGCAAAACATCTCAGGAAGCACTCGACTGATTTAAACAAAACTTGATTTACATCTACAACAGAAACTCTAAAGAATATCTGTAAGACAATTTTACATTTTACATTAGAAAACACACCAGCTTGAAAAAAAAAAAAAAAAACTAACTCAGCTCCAGAGCTGCGGCTTGAGAGTCTTTTCTGAGCTCTTATTGCTCTCGTAAAATTAGCCTTTGGCCAGTGGACAGAGATAATTGGTCCTTTACAAGCAGGTGCAACTGTGCAGTGAGAACATGCCTTTAGCGAAGTCTTCAAAATCTTAAAGCCCGAGATCTAATCAGCATTTTAAATGGTCATTAACGGATGTGTTTGATTAGTTAACGACCTTTTACTGTTTTCATAAATGATTGTTTTTCACATGGACGTGTAACTGAGAGGTTTGGGTATAGAAGATTCATTCCATGCACACAGGTGTTGTGAAAGTGGAAATTTGTGGGTGTTGTGAGCCATCACAGAGAGACATGCATACCGTTTTCTGACCAGTTGGTCCAATGCTTATTGGTTAAAAATAAAACAAGCTAAAAAGGTGGACAGCCACCAGTTTTACACAAAGTTTAAGAAAAAGAATGAGAAACAACAAGGCCCAGGTAAACAGTGTGAATAAAACTGTTTAAAAGCTGATCTTAGTCATTTATAAACAGTGATTGTTTTGAGCACCCTTCAGATGATGACTTTAGGCTTTCATCAACCTTTTAGAACGTAGCTGAATCACAGCAGATGTGGAAAACCTTCAGTGTGATTGTAATCATGATGCTGCTGACAAAATGATAAAAACAACAGAAGCCCTACATGGACAACCAAAGCAACATAAAGAATGCAAAAGTAGTTTGAACACAAAAAAGTACATTAAAATAAACAAATAGATAAAAAAAACAGGACATTAATAATGTGACCTTGCATTTTAAAATGAAAGACAGCAAAACGTGAAAACACAAAATCAACACAAAGAGCTAAATGATAATGAACAAACTCAGAGACTGACAACACAAATACACAGACAGAATGACTGAAGGTGAAGTGGGAGTATAAGTACACAAAGATGGAGATTACTAATGCTGCTTTGCCATTGAGTGCAACTCCACTCGGTTCTCGTCTTATCGGTTCTTCTCAGGTAGAGATGATTTGCCACGGTGACTTGTTTCCCCGTTCTTTGGGCGGGGTCACAACTGGTCATTGTGTTCGAGCCACTCCACTCCTTGTGGTTCTTAATCGCCCTATTATTGGACTTCAATATCTTTAGCTTATCCCGGTATAAGTCCGGGTGTAGCCATGCTGCGCCATCATCTCAGATATCTCTCGTGGTGCCACCCGTCAACACGATGAAGAAATGGAGGTTCAGATGTAGTTTGCAGTTTTCTGGGCAGGTCATCCAGTGACGTAGCTCCACTGGCCAATCAACAGCTGCTGTCTGCTTACGACAAAATTGGCTCCTCGGAGGAGTCCGCTAAGAACCTCAAACAATGTGGTCCCATAAATCAGGCTGAGTGAGAAGGGGTACCAGCAGTGGGCAGGCCCTTAACTGGTGCCATGCAGAGTGGAACTGACGAGAGTTGAGACGGTGGCAAAGCACCTTAAGTAAGTTCAAGTGAGGCAAAGAAGCAGATGAACAGGTTTGAATGATTGCCTGAAGGCAAAGATGACCAAGGGATAACATACTGATCACAAATAATCTTTAGTCTAACAGGGCAAAAGGTATGATCAGATGACAAATAATGTAAACCCAAACTAAAACACAAAACTCCAGAATCAAATCATCTTGGACCTATCTTATCATGGCAAATGGGAAGTTCACTGCAGTCTTGATATCTGCTGAGACTCTGCAAAGACTTTGCAAAGATCCTGCAAAGACGATACCAAGATCCTGCAAAGAATCTACAAAGACTCTACAAAGACTATACAAAGACTATACAAAGACCCTGCAAACACTCTGCAAAGACCCTGCAAAGAATCTACAAAGACTATACAAAGATCCTGCAAAGACGATACAAAGATCCTGCAAAGAATCTACAAAGACTATACAAAGATCATTTTAAGAACCTACAAATACCCTGCAATAACTACAAAGACCCTACAAACACTCTGCAAAGACCCTGGAAAGACTCTACAAAGACTATACAAAGTGCCTGCAAATAATCTACAAAAGACAATGCAAAGATCCTGCAAAGACTCTGCAGACTCTGTAAACTCTGAAAGGACCCTGTAAAGACTCTACAAAGACCCTGCAAAGACCCTGGTAGGACCATCCATGTTCGTGCTAAGCATTTATTTTATGTATAGGAGGCTACTAACAGATCTTTGTCTTCTATGAACTTCCTGCAGCAGACCAACACAATTTCTCTTACAGGAAAACAAAAAACAAACAAACGGAACAAACCAATTTAGCCTACATACAGGGGCCAAAATGGGGACCAGAATGTTGTGGTTCGACTCCCAGCCATTCCCACATGTCGTGGTGTCTCTGAGCAAAACCCCCAATCCCTATTTGCTCCCCGAGCACCTACATAGCTGCCCACTGCTCCACCTGGGTGTATCTCAGGTGTGATGGGTTAAATGCAGAGAAGTGATGTTGCCATTGTATGGGAACATATAATGACGACAATCTCAGAACTTCCCTTCTCTAAAATTTTCTTTAGGTGTTCCTCGGACTGTCCCCCAGTGGCAGCAACATGCAACAACATGGTGCACATGTACTACTGTGGGAAGTTGGACGCCTGTTCAAGCCCTCAAAGAGAAAATCCAGCAGCTATTGCTCCTCGCGCTCTGATCCACCCACTGAGCCAGTCGTCGTAAATGCCACTGCATTAATGATGCCTCCAGGGCATAGACAGCCCCCTGCATCTCCGTGCTGCCTGTTTGTTAAACACTGGGTGGCCGCTCGCTCCCAGCAGTCCTCATGTCATTTTCATGCTGGTTGAGTCTGTCACAGCCCCAGAATCAGTGTAATTACTTTACTGGGAAGAACTCAAAGAATGAGACTTTTTGCATTCATGGAAAACAAAAGAAATGGGATTTATAAGTGCCCTGTATTTGACCTGCTCCTTAATATTTGTTTCCAGCATTTTTCCAACAAGCCTCATGAATTATGATAAAATATCAGCATGATGAAAAAGACAGAGCTAGCTGACTGAATGAGGCTGATATTTTTTTATTTTATCACAGAAAACATGAAAAAAATGAAGCAGATTCAATAGAAGAGAATACATTCTTAAAATAGGATTCTATTCTTTCTTGATAAATTTAATGCAAACTGAAAAATATTTTTAATTGTTTAAGGAAGAAGTGGAGATTTTATCTGCTGAAACATTTTGTAGCCATTTTGTATTTTGTATCAAAGAGCAGACTTAAAGTGAAAGTAAATATTTGTGCAAATCACGAGTCTGCATTCAGATTTTTGTTGTTTAAAAGTTTAACATCTTCTACAGACTTTGAGCTACTTTAGCTGCTCACATAAAAAAAAAAGTTCAGTTCATTCAAGAGATGAGTGCTGCCACGTTTGTCTTTTAAATATTTGAAGCTTTCCAAATTATCAATTTATTTATAAATATTTCAGTTACCATTTTGCTACTTTAGGCTACTAGCTATATTTGTGCATCTTTTAGCTCCTCGTTAGCGTTTTGCTCATATTAGCTCTTAGCACGTGCTTTGTTTCTTTTAGCTTTAACGACTCCGTTTTTGTCATTCAGCTCTCAGTGTTCACGTTTTTTTTTTTGTTTTTAATTTGATGTATTCTGTAAAAATAATTATTTTTGTGGGAATAAAACCAAATAATACATAGTTAGATTTTTGGGAGTATAGCTGATCAAAAAAGGAAATACATTTTACATAAAGAAGAGAAGAAGAAGCAAAACAAGATAAATAAATGGACTTTAATGCACATAAGTCACCAGCAGGACTTCTCTCCTTCTCTTATTTCAGTGTCGTTTGGTCTCGTTGCTCAGCGAAGGGCCCTTGAAGTGGACAGCTGCAGCCGTCCTCGTAAACTTCAATAAATTGAAAATATAAATTAAAAATGAGTGCTTTGATGCATCTCTATCGACGTGCACACCTTCATAGATAGATGCTGCTAACTGGCTGCGTCGAGGCTCCAGAACCGGGATCTGTTGAGCGTACAGCCGGCCTGCTGATATATCGGATCCTGATCGGTGTGACAGATTGACTGGTTTGCTCGCTAAAACCCTTTTATAAACCCATAGATTGCAGAGAAGAGCCTTTGCCAAAACTGCAGCTCTCCACATTAAATTCAAAGGCAGACAGGTTGTCTATTTAGTCATAAATATGCACCGTAGACTCAATTACTCAGCGTGTTATTCGCACAGCTGCTCAGGCTGTAGTTTACTGTTAGACTCCCTCTGAAACAAGACTTATATTTGTTGGCCTGCGGTGAAAGAATCGGAGTTTCCAGGGTAATCCTTTTTCTTCGTTTTGTTGTTTTTCTGTGTGGTTGACTGTTTGGGTGGATAAAAACAGGTTCAACTTCAGAAAACAGTGCAGGGAAACTTTTCCTTCCCCCAAAGTTCCTTCGTTATATTTGACCTCCACTTTTAAAGTCAGTTCTGCAGCAAAGGTTGGAATTAAAATCCCCAGAAGTGTCGGCCCTGCGAGAGAACAGATGTGTCCAAATATGCCGTCCTGCCTTCTTCTCCTAATAAGGCTGATCCATCTGATACAGTGGAAAGGGAAGATGTTGAGCTTCTTGTTAAACATGAGCTTTCAAAGCAGAAGAAATCATTTCAAAGTAAAAGTACTGTAAAGAACATCTGCGTACTTTTCTTAGTTGCACAACATGTTTGTGAATTTTCCATTCTGAATAGGCCATTTAAATGCAGGTAAATAAACATTCTGTGTGTTTTTTTTTTTCCCTCTGAACTCTAAAAGCTCCATACATAAATCATAAACAGTGAGACTCAGTCATTATTCAGCGTCAGCTCACATCAGGGAACAGATGCTAATAGCTGGTGAAAAGTGAGGCCGACTGCTTGTTAGGCATGCTCAGACTGAACCGAGAGACCACCCTCCGTCTTGAAATTATTCTGCAGGCTCTGCCTCAAATTACAGCTTAATTGAACTTTTCACAATCCAACAATAGCAAACTCTTCCTCAGGTCAAAGTTGACGGAGCGGCGAGGGGTGCTGAAACTTAAAGACATCATTAGCGCGGCTCGTCTCATCGTTATCCTCTTAGACTGCCGACTCCGTTCAGATGTGAGGTCAATTACAATTTCGCTTGTTTGCATGGAGGTGCATGTTCGCAGCCGGTATCCATTTTATCACGGGCAACAAATGAATCAGCTGCAGGAAGGACTCTAACCCATGCGCTCCAGCGAATTCAGACTGATGCTGGAAGTCGTTCTGCAAGGAGGAGGTTGCAGGGCGGTTTGTAGGATTGTGAAAACGTGTTGAGACTTCCACAAATAACGGTTCGGTCTCAACAGGTCAGTCAGGGCAGACAGGTTTACCACTCGGAGAAAAACTGTGGACAAGCACGTTAACAAGCGTGGGAGAATAACAAAGATTTATGAGGATAATTTATTGCATCTTTCAGAGCTGCGGCAGGTGCTTTTACACAACAGGGTGGCCATTTTACACCGATTAAAGGCATGAAGTGAAGTGTAGAGTTTAGACGGAGTGAAGGTGAAGGAAGCTGATGAGTCTGTGGAAGTCTGAGAGAAGTTTAAGTGCACACATGAAACGGAGCATCATGGTTTTTATGGAATGCAAACCAAACACTAATGTGGCTTTTACGGAAAATTATTATGGAAACTAAATATTAGAAGTTATTTTTACGTATGAATTTTCTGTTCAGTGCTCTGAGATGACTTCTGTTGTGACTTGGCGCTATATAAATAAACTGAATTGAACTGAATAGATACAGTATATTACAGTGACACAGTGTAGTTTACATGTTCTCCCCGTGCAGGTGCTGATTTTCTCCCACAGACCAACAACATGCATTTGAAGAGCATCGTTGTATGAAATAAGGCAAACATGCTGGTGTAAGGGACACAAGTTACTTGTAAGTTTTGACTATGCTACAGCACACTGATAAATGAAGGCAGAAATTTGTTGTACGTCGATGCCAGCCCAATGTTTTGTTCATGCACCAGATGTCCAACATATGCTGATGTGTTGCTGATAACTGATAAGGTACACATACATACCTTTTTTTCTTTCTCTGGCTCTCGCTTGAGGTGGCTGCTCGACTTTCCTCTCCTCTCCTGTTTTTTTTTTTTTTTTTTTCCCCTGCTTCGCTCTCTGTGTGTCTGAAGCACCTGGTACACATTTCCCAAACGTAGATTAAGATTATAAATCTGGTATCTTGGACATTCAATGCTATCGACAAGATTTTTTTCAACAAAACGCCAAGGTCCTGGAGAACCTGCATGTCCAGCTGAGATGCACGCTGTGGGGTACGTCATGGACCCGTGGGGAGTGTGGCAGCTGATGTGCCTCTCAGTCCTGTCTCAGGAGGATGCTGAAGACATTTACATATTTGGATTTATGATAGCAGGGACTCTGCTTTTTGGCATCGGTGGGGCTCTGTTTTATCGACTATTGAAGAAGACATCGGCAGCAGTTTCGGCCATGGCAAAGCTTCCGAGTCAGTGTGAAGGTTTGGTTCATGCTGTGAGTACTCAAAATCAGCTGATTTATGAGCTAAACCGTAAGGTGGAGGCGATTTATGAGAATTGCAGGCCACCTGCTGCTTCTGGGACTCATCAGCGCGGTGGGATCGACCTTGAAGGAGACTCATAACATGGATCAGTGGAATGGATTCCCACAATTATGCCTTTTTATAACCATAACGTCTAGATGGACTCAAAGCTGAAGAAAAAAAAATCTGTCTGCCTGAAGAAAATCAACAATAAAAGCTGTTCTGAATCTGACTCATTTTGTTGCGCCGCCCCGGTGAAATGCAGCTAATTTGACCATTGAAGTGCCCTTATTTTTCCTGAGTCCTCCCCTGCTTGCTTGCACAACTGGGTTCACCAGCTCCAATCGTGAAAGTCAAAGTGCATTTATTAAGGAAAAGTTAGACTGAGACACACCTTTGCTATAATTTTGATCAAACAAATAATTGTTTTTATGTGTTAATCTTGTTAAAGTCCTCCCGTGCATGCTCCAGCAGCCACCATTTGGCATCCAATCTATTTTTGGCATAACACCATTTTTCCACTTTATTAGACATATTTAGACTGATGCGACTTATAGGGCGGTGCGATGTGTACGGCAGAAAATACGGTATATCGGACAATTCCACAATGTATTGTAAAATCTGTGTCTTAAATGGTTAATATTTCAGGTCCCAGGGGGGTGCTAAATGTGAGTGAGGTGTATGGGAGAGATAAAGAAGAGTGCTGTGGAGGAGTACCACAAACATGCTGTCATACTCCTGTTTAGTTCTGTATCCACGAGGGACAAGCTATGGATAAATTACTCATAGGTATATATTTGTTCAACTCATTAGCAATAGGCATGAGAAGGTGTTGGTCAATTTGTACTTTGACCAAATTATACCATCACTTAAGACGCTGGTTGGCATTTTGTAAAAAAGTACCATGATAGAAAACCATTATTAGATTGCCTGATTGCTCTTATCACATGCATCCACGCATCACAGACTCAAACTCCATGTGTGTCGGATCAATCTGGGTTTTTCTTTCAGTCAACGTGATCACAAACCAAATCTTTAAGTTAGATACTGTTTTGCTTATTTTAGCCTTTAGCGATAAATCTACTAAATTTTTATTTTGCTTTGGTTTTGCTACATTTAGCATTTAGCTGTATGGGGGAGTGGTGGTGCAGAGGTTAGAGGAAGGTGAGCCTGTGATTGGAAAGTTGCCGGTTCGAATTCCCATACTGACAACATCAAAATGTTGATGGGAAAGGTGAAGCAATCACACCTGTCTTCACCCTAATTTGCCTCCACTCTGGGCCCTTGAGCAAGGCTCTCAACCGCCAACATCTGCTCCCCCTGGTGCCCTAGATGTCAGTTCTCTGCTCCACACAGAGGGCTGTGGTAGCTCGGTAATCTGTGGTTGCATCATGAAGGCATCTGGCGTAAAAAGAATTGCCAAGTCTTTATTTGATTTAGTTTGTGGTGGTGACCCCTGAGGAAGGGAGCAGACGAAAGAAGAAGAAACTTTGAGCAAATTTTACCTTTTAGCTACTGGTTTGCTCATTTTATCTTTTGTTCTCCTTGTTTTACCTTTTACCATTGCAGTTAGTTTCATTCATTAGCTGCCATTAAGTATATACGTATCTAGCTGCTGCTTTGTGGTTTAATTCTGACGTTACACCATTTGTAAAAACAGAGTCGGCCCCCGTCGTTTACTTTTAGCTCACATTCGTTCTTTGCTCCAAAGCCTTTGCCTTGCCTTCAGATTGTTGACTTGGTTGTTTGTTTGTTTTTTAATCTTCAACAGCCTCGTGTTTACTCAATGATTTTCAACAAGACGAGGATGTTTCAAACGATGTCCTTGCCTGAAGCAGCTGAGTCTGACCAGGCGTCTTCAGGAGGGACACTTTTCCACATGTTGGTGGTTTACTGAGGTAAACAAGTCCGCACGATGAACAACAATGAGAGAATCGTCGCAGACTTTTCATTCCTAGACTTTTGACTCCAGATAAAAAGCAACACTTTGTTCTCCCTTCCTCCACCCCCACCCCCCTCTCCTCCTGAAGGTCAGGGGCACTTCCAACATGCAGCATAATGGCCAGAAAATGAGATTCATTAATAATTATCATTGCTTCGCTCTGAAGATACTGGTGATGTTCCTGAGCAGCAAATATTAATATTTTAGCCATGGCTGGAAAGCTTTTAAAGCAGTCACTCATTGGCCTCTCAGATGAAACAGAACTGATCTTGTTCTCCCTTTTTACCTGACTCTTTAGACTTTTTATACTCCTTTTCTTTTTATAGCTTAGAGCTCAAAACGTTAGCAGAAACCTGCAATGACAGCCCCCCTTGTCCCCAAAATGCATTTCGCTCTGCCTCTATTCTTCAGCCTGATGAATAGAAACTAATGGCTTATCTTTGGCATAAAAAAAAAAGTGAACACACAGCAGGTGGATTCAGTTTCTGCTATGAATGTCAAAGGTGCAGCTGATTATGTGCTCAATCCAAAGCACTTTATGGAAGAGTCATTTCTGCCTTGCAGGATGTTGAAATCGAGGGGATTTCAAGGCAGGCAGAAGAATCTGACTGCTTGTAGTGAGAGCTGCCTTTGTGTGGGAAATATGCACATTTCCCAAACAGTATGAATGAAGTCACTGTATGTTGAAATGCCTCCTTCAATACACATAAATCTCTCCTTCTCCCTCTGTTGTGTCCAAACAATTACACTTTCAATGAACCACAACACTAGCTCCACCGTCCTGTTGTCGAATCTCAGGAAAATATCAATTTGCAGCTTTTATATTATATCTGAGAATGGGAGGAATTTTTCAGCTCAGAGATCCTAAAAGTGTCACTGGAAACTGGGCAGCAAGAATGTCTAATGGAGATGATGAGAAAGTTTTGCTAGTAACAACAGTGAGTTGCAAAAGTATTCACCCTTTTACAATATTTATTTTTGCCTTCAAATCTGGAATTTATTAGTTTTCTCTGCAAAAGCGTCTGAGTGCCCCACAGTGACTTCTCTCCAAATATCGGGTTGACTATACCCCTAATAACAGTGTGCCCAAGTGTAAGGTGATAGACTGTACTCACCAGAGACGTGCTGGGATGGGTCCAGTGCCACCAGTACTGGACATCAAGTGGCGTGCTGAGCACATGCTAGGGTCACCAACAAGGGATTGACAAACTCTGTTGGGAGGACACGATGGTCACTGGTAATTCTGATAGGTGAATGCCCTCTTAAGGTTGAGGGATAGCTGGTTGAATCCTCGATCAAGCATGGGTTTTGTCCTCTGTCTCTTAGCCTCTCAAACCTGGCAAGAATAGAACTTGATAGCTGTGGCAATAACAGGTGTGGCAATGGTGCCAAATCCTGATCTCAGGAGGAGGCCATGGCATTGCTACACACACATAGGGACATGTGGCCTAAGAAAGATCATGTCTTCACCCCTGATGATTTCTCTGGTCAGAGTGACCCCTACCTCCCCATTCTCAGGTGGGAACCTGAAACCCAGGTCCAAAATCATACCAAGCTATCTGTCCAACTCTAAGGCCCTTGTTCATGACTCATGAGGAACAGGGGGTATTAGAAGGCCAACCTTACACCTCTGCTTCCTACATGGTAGACCCTACAACATCCCTACTTCCCTGTTAATGGAGTTGCCAGAACAAGTACTTGTTTTGGTTTGGTAACTGAATTGAACTCTCAACTTTTATATGAACATCTGTTGCTGTTTTCCTTGCAGTTCTTGGTGTATAGGCTATTGTTGCAGTTAATACAGTTTTTTTTACTGAGAACATTTAACCTTTATGCCTTATCAACAGCATCCTTAAACTGAAGTCACTCAAGAAGTTCAAACCTCTCAATCTCCTGTCCCCCTTGGATCAATTATGACCGGAGTGAAGATGATATAAATGTCTGACTTGATGCTACAAATCTTTGGTCTGTAGCACCTAGAGGTCCCCATGTCTCTTAAAAGTGTTCATCCATCCGTTTGTCATCTTCCACTTGTTCTGGAGTTGGATCGCAGTTTGAGCAGGGAGGTCCAGACATCTCTTTCTACATCCACCTCTTCCAGCTTTTCTTAAACGACTCCAAGGTGTTCCCAGACCGGCAGTGAGACATCTCTCCAGCATGTCCTGGGTCTTCCCTAGGGTATCCTCTCTGTTGGACATGCCTGGAACACCTCAGTAGGGTGGCGTCCAGGGGGCATCCTCACCATACGCCCGAGCCACCTCCACTGGCTGTGTGTTGACACTCCATGTAATCAATGTTCATTTCTGAGAAATCATGTTCCACAAATTGGTCCGGTGGAGACTGGATACCACAGACCACTGACTAAAGGTGACCAGATAGTCCCTCTGGTTTGCAAGTATCTAGGTGTGTACATTGACAGTACCTTCCCTTTTTAACTTGTGTTGAATGGATTTGCTCTCACCTCCTTCTGAATGCATTTTCTTAGAAGACCGTCATTGAAGTTGATCTAACAGTAGTGGTTCTTTTCTACAAGGTTGTATTTGAAAGCAGATTCAGCATTCACACAATTATGTGGCTTCTGAAGGGAACGGCTGAGGCTTCAAAGCAAAGGGGGTGAATACAAATGCATGTCCCCCTTCAAATCTGTACTACTGCGACTGTTGAGAGACTTTTTAATCTTTGCTTAAAACTCGTCTTTTTTTCCTCGTGCGATTCAAGCAGAGTATAAGATCCAGAGCTGATGGATTTATGTTGCATTTGTAGCTTTTACTTGTTATTTTTCCGTTCTTTCAGTTCTGTTGTTTTAAAATAAACAGTAAAGCACTGTGGTCAACTTATGTTGTGTTTAATGTGCTTTAGAAATAAAATTGAAATTCATGCACTGCTTTTCAGTTTTTATCTTTAAAAATATGATTTTCCTCCTGTAGTTGTATTAATCTGAAATACTCTGTCCAAGTTCATGACTAATTTTCAACTCAAAAATAGTTTAGACAACAACACTGAACGGGGGTAAATACTTTTGCACCTCCTTGTATCAAGCAGAGAGCTTGAACTTTCTGACTCCAGCAGGTGGAGGTTCGTCCTGCACAGTCGGGATGATACCATCAAGGTTACACTCCATCTGAGCTTGAAGTATTCCTCAGCTCCAGCTGAGTTCATCTTAAAGATCCCTCACTACCGTATACTTAAAACTTATTCAGCAACTTAAAATGGATGATCCAATTAATGCCTTTCAGACCGAATGATAATACCGAGCAGCGCGGTGCATGGCTCAGCCAATTTGGGACACAGCTTGAGATGTAATTCAGAAACTGGAAATAGAAGCCTGACAAACCACTGTGTCATTTTTGTCTTCAAGAAACAGTGTATTTGATTCACAGAGCAGTCAATGTCACAGAATGTACTTATTATGGATAGATGGTTTTGTAATTAACGGTAAACTGAGGCACAAACATGGCAGCAAGTGTTAAAAATTCAAAGGTTCTCAGCTCAGACTCCATGAGCCCACAGCAGACTGAAAGCTCCTGACCCCATCTCTGCTCTCTGACGAGTCTGAATACAAATCAGGTGAATGGTCCCTTTTATCTCAAGTAACTTTCCATTTGAGTTGAACACAAGGAAAATTAAGGCATACTTTTACTGGAGCCATCCTACGTTTTTTTTTTTTTTTTTTAACTTTTTTTTGTCTTGGTCTTTTTTTTGTGTGTGTGTGATTAAAAAAAAAGAATATCATAATATGTACTTTTAAATTTATGAGGCTTTTTTTTCTATTCTAGTTGGTGTGCAAATATTCCAGCTGACTAAAACACTCTAAATGTGACACATTCATTAATTTATTGCACCGTGGCTTAAAGCTTTTCCTGTTTTCCAGGTGTATGTGCACAAACCTATCATGACGTTCAACTTGCTAATGTACAGCACAAGTGTCAAACTCAATGCATGAAAATGGCTCATGACTGCCCCTTGACTGGGTCCTGACTGGTCCTTGACTGCCCTTTGACTGGGCCTTGACTAGGTCCTGACTGGTCCTTGACTGCCCTTGACTAGGCGTTGACTGACCCATGACTGGCCCTTGACAGTCCCACAATTAGGACAACACAGTGCTGTAGTCTATGTGATAGATGAGTATAAGCACAAAAATGTTTGGGAATTTCCACATAACCAATTAAAAATGCCCAATGAAGCATAATGTTCCCTCTCTGGTGCGCAGTTAGGGCAACTGGGCAAATGCCCTAGCAAAATATCTAGTTATCTCCCACTTTATAATAAACTAAAAATAAACTATCACCCCGAGCGCAGCAGTCTCTACAGTCTGTTTGTATGCAGTGCATGAATGAGTGTACACTGGAGAAAGAGACCCCACCCCCTGACAAAACAGATCCGTGTCACGTGATTTGTGTTGCGACAACGGAAGTTCACAAAGAGATAAAAACGTCAACCAATGAAATCAAAGGCGAACTTTCACTCCAGTCAATCAGCATCTTCTGGAGTTTCGGCGCTGACGTGTGAAGAAGCTAAGTAGCTAGAAGCTTCTTTGCTTCTAGCTTTTCAAAGTTTTATACTGCATATTTCATCGCATACCGGAGGAATAACATTTGGCGTTGTGGATTTATCACAGACGTTTACAGTCGTACGACGTCCAACAAAGGCGGTAAGTAAGTTTATCACACGACTTGTAGCCATTTTTTAAAATCATGCTAAGTGTTAGCAAACAGTAGTGCTCAGTGTACTTTGTATATCTGTATACAACAAAACTGATTTTGTACCAAGTGTTTAATAGTTCAAGTTCCAGTTGTCTTTATTTGTCATACGCAAGGTTAACAGTACTAGAAACATGAAATTTAAATTCTGTTTTTAATACAAAGCCAACTGTTGTACAACGTTTGTTGTACTTGTATTGAAATATAAGCATTAGAGAAATTTTGAAATGTTCAATATGCTTAAAAATACAAATAAATTGACGATTACATTGTACTAACTAGTGTACTTTGGTTTCTAAGCACAGTATACTCGCTACAAAAATCTAGACTACACCACTGGGGCAAAGGTCTGAATTTTGTCCCTCCGTGTTTTCAAGTTTGATACCTCTGATCTACAGTGTGATGCTCCGGTCCAACATCCATCCATCCATCCATCCATCCATCCATCCATCCATCCATCCATCCATCCATCCATCCATTATCTTTACCCGTTTATTCCATTTTGGGTCACGGGGGTCACTGGTGCCCATGTCCAGCAATCACTGTGCGAGGGGCGGGGTACACCCTGGACGGGTCGCAAGTCCATCACAGGGACACATAGAGACAAACGAGACAAACAACCATTCACTCTCTCTCTCACACCTAGGGACAATTTAGAGTTACCAATCAGCCTAACATGCATGTTTTTGGTCTGTGGGAGGAAACCGGAGTACCCGGAGAAAACCCACGCATGCACGGAGAGAACATGCAAACTCCACCCAGAAAGGCCCCTGGACCGGGGTTTGAACCAAGGACCTGCTCGCTGAGAGGCAGCAGCTCTACCAGTTGCGCCACCGTGCTGCCCATCCGGTCCAACATGTGATGATGATATGTTGCTTTATAATTTTTTTTCTCCTCATGTTCCTTTATTGATGGTTCCAAAACACTCGTTCAGTTCAGAGTTTGACTTCTTTGGGCTAAAAGTAGTTTAGTTTATTCTCTACTGCTCTGCAGCTGACAGTAAGTGATGATTGCAGCTTAACGGGTTTGATGGCTTGATCTGAAGAAAGAAAAATAACGGTTACATAAGGAACGCTCTCCATGTTAAAGGAAACATTTTTTAAGGTAAAATCTACAGAATGAGACAAACAGAGCCGCAGCTGATTGAACGAGGAACGTGAGGAGAAAAGAGGGGATAAACCCGAGCATCAGCTCATCAGTCAGAGCCGTCGGCGCCTCTGTAGTCCGAGCCTGTTGGGCTGCAGGTGGAAACTGGCGCTCTGGCATTAATGAATGTTCCTGCTGCTGACCGAAGCAACAGGATGAATACAGAGAACTGTGGCGCTCACATGTATTCAGATGAGCGCCAACATTAGTTTCAGTGTGTGAGCTCAGTTTATTATTCAATTATTTAAAGAAACTACTTGTACACAGACTGGATAAACGAATTGAAAAGTGGAGCGTGGGTTTGGGAGCAGTCAGTGGACAGTTTTATCACTGAAATTCATAGAAACGATTTTAGAAGCGACTGGTTTGTGAACCTCAGAGAAGTTTGGATAAGTTTGACTCTTAAAAACAATCCGTAACATTTTCAACTTAATTCTGTGATGAACAGGAAGCTCGTGCAGGCAGGTCTAACCTTATAGACATAAACTCTGACAGACTAACTGTCCTCGTCTTCTCTTGTTGCTGGGAATTGAAGCTGCACCTGGTTTTTGAGAGCAGCCATGTTGTATGTTTGGAACCAGAGTCTGCACACTAGGACTGTGGGGCGTTAAGCCCTGCCTACTCTTATGCACATGGTCATGGTGTCACGTAACCTTAAAACCAGCCATCCATCCATTATCTTTTATCTGCTTCTTCCATTTTTTGTCACGGGGGTTGCCGGTGCCCATGTCCAGCAATCACTATGCGAGGGGCGGGGTACACCCTGGACAGGCCGCAAGTCCATCACAGGGCCACTCTTTTTTTTTTTTTTTTTTTTTTTTTTTTT
>NC_056513.1:8886489-8893482 GCF_014905685.2 Nematolebias whitei | reverse complement strand
ATAGGATAGAAAAAAAGAAAAGACAAAGTAAGACTCCAAAATATAAGAAATATATACAAATAGAGCACACTTCAAAACACCCGGCCACTGTCTGTTCACCTGCAAAGAACATGACAAAACACAGCAACAAAATACATATGTATAAAGAACTTAAAATATTCATGGCTTTGCAGTAAGTTTCAATAAATATATATACCCATACCTACGCCTATATACATACATACATACATACATACACATGAATATACACTCACATACATATCTATATATCTACATATAAAGCCTACATAAACATCCCTGCTTCTATTTGTGTGTGGTTGTGAGCATGCATAAGTGTATAAGGCTTCTCTAATAGAACATTTATTAGTAATTGTGAAGCAGCAGAGACCCGACCCCCAAGACCAGAGGCAGACGAAAAAGTGGGGACCAGAGCCCAAGACCCCAGGAGGGACCCCGACCGCGGAGCCCCCAGAGCCACCCACACAGGGCGAACCACCCACCCACCCCCCAGAAGGGACCACAGGGGAGAACCGGAAGATCCCCACCAGCAACCACATACAGTGACCCCCCGGGGCCAACAGCGACAAACTCATAGGCCTCCGTCGGCACCCGCCACACCGATGTAGGTCCAGGTCCAGGCACCGAGGCCCGGGCACCGAGGACTCACACCACCCAGGCCAAGGCCTGACAGGGCCAGAGGACCCGAGCCCCACCAGGCAGACACCAGGCCGAGCCGACACACGCCCAAGCGCCCAGCCCCCGATACCAAGGGCCCCAAGCGCGCCGGCAGGCAAGGGCACACCCCACCAGGGGGCCGCGCGATAGGGGCGCGATGCCAAGCACCCCCAGTTGTATCAAAGAGGGGGCAGTCCGAGTCTCGGCCTAACAAATACCCATTCATACACATACACAATCACACTATCCCAACCTCAATCTCACATTCATTCACTCAAAGACATACAATAACGATACATTTCATTCTTATTCCCGATACACACTCTATACCCCCCAGGTCCAAGACATGTACCCGCCCTCTACAGGGGGCAGCCCATGCCCAAACCCAGGAGGTAAACCCATTCATTCTTGAGTGGAGAAGAGCCAATACCCCAGACCCGGCCCAGGCCATGCCCCGCCGACAGGATACCCCCCCACCATGAAGAGGACACGCCACCGACCACCCCCACACACCGCCAACAACCAAGCACGCACCCCCCAGCCGACCGCCCGCCAGGCCCCGGCAGCCACCCTGGCCAGCGGGCCAACCATGGCACCCAAGAGCCAAGCTCAGGGGGTCCAAACAACCCCAGGGAGAGCACAGCGCCAGCACCGCCCATGGCAACCCCCAGACCCTGAACCCCCACATAGTCCTGGTCAACACCCGACGGCCTGCCCTTCTCCCGGACCCCACCCCCGGAATGGCAGTCAGGGAACTAGGTGGGTAGGAAGAGGAGAAAAAAATAAAATAAAATAAATAAATAACTAAAAATAAGACCCCGACACATACACCCCCACCCTTAGATGTGCTGTTGATGTGTGTTGTTGTATAGTGCCATTAAAAAGGAAAGAAGAAGGAGCAAAGGCTGGCATGGTGCCAGTTTCCCCTCCACCCCAACTCTATCCAAACCCTAGTGTCTAAATGCAACCGTTGTGAGCACAGGCACAGGGGGTGAGAGTAAGGTCATCCCACCACCCATAGCCATGTGCCCACCTCAAATTCCTATATATGAATGTCATGAGGATGTTATGAATGAATGTCTAAGGTGTCACAGGGCCACTCTTAAAAACATGTAATAATTAAATACAGCTAAACATGTTTATATACATATTCTCGCTGTATCTCGGTACAATGATAATAAAGCTTATTCTGATTCTGACATGTTGAAAAAATATATTTGGTCATACAGAAAGCAGGAAGTTAAGACCTACAGGAATTCATAATATGTAATGTATTTATAGAACTATAATTATAATCATATACTTATTTGCAAAAGCAAACTAACTCTCATGAAGACTTGGCGATTGTTTTTATGCCCGATGCCCTTCCTGAAGCAACCACAGACCACTGAGCTACCACAGCCGTCTGTGTGGCGCAGAGGGCTGCCATCTAGGGTGCTGAGGGAGCAGATGGTGGGAGTTAAGGGCCTTGCTCAAGAGCCCAGAGTGGAACAAATGAGGGTGGAGGCAGGTCTGGATGCTTCACCTTTTTCACCCACATTTGATGTTGTCGGTCCGGGGAGTTGAACCGGTGACATTCCGATCTCAGGCCCACCTTCTCTAACCTCTGTGCCATGTTTGTAATGATGGCCGCCATCTTGGATTTTGCTGCAGCAACCCATTTTTCAATGGTGACCTTTCTTACACGTGTATATAGCCCAGCACCACAATGGTGGTCAATATTTCCAAATCCCGCTCTTTGCTCCATTATGTGGACAGTAAAAGGTTATAACAGTCCAGGTGTTGGTCTTGATCCAAAACAATAGCAGTTGTTTTCTCTAACAAAACAATCAAAAACTGGACACTGATTTCATTTTACTCTGTCCAAACAGTTTATGTTTAAAATACGTAAGTGGAAAAAAAAACTAACCGGGAGTATTTTTTAATTATTAAGACTGAGAAGCCTTGAGCCATTTTACATTTTTTTTGTTAAAGAAGAATATTTTCCTCCAATCTCCGCAGCTTCCCTCCTTGTTGTGTATTCATAAATGCACACAAATCGGACACCTCGAGTCTGCATATTGCCTTTTTCAACATCCTCCAGAATCCATTTCTGCTATTGGCAGGTCATTGATTCTGTGTGAATGGATGGCGAGTCCAGACGTGTACAGGAGATGATACGATGTGAAATGTCTAACCGGGAGGACACACACAATCAGTGTGGGCTCTGTGCATCACAACAGCATAAATCAGAGAAATGTGTCGGCCTAATGTTGTGCACCGTGTGAACAGGAAGCACTTTTCATCTGCAGTGTTTTGGTTTGACGTGGCTGAGGATGATGAGCGACGAAACAAGAGGGGAGGCTAAATGAACGTGTTGTTTCATCGGCAATATCCATAAACAACTGGCCGAGGGGGAGGAAAATGTGAATATGGATCGTTGTCTGACTTGGAGCCTTTTGCAAACAAATCTGTAGATATCAGAATTGACCAGTTTTAAGTCCAGAATAAGCAAAATGACAGAGAGGACCCAACACTTGATTGAAAAGGTGAGACCAGTTTATTGTGAAATGGAGATATTTACTCAGGAAAGTTATCTGCAAAGGAGAGGGAGGTCAGGTAAGTATGGGGATCCATGGAGCAAGAGTTTCCAATAATAAGAGCTTGGAGTGAGGAGGTTCCAGAGGAGTGGAGTACAGGTGAGTGATCGGAGGAGTGTGGCAGGGCACATACCAGGAGAGCAGCTTCATTGTGGACAGGTGGGATTTATTCCAGGCCTCGTCGTTCCAGACAGACTTGAGAGAGGTGAGTATTCACAGTGAGCACCAAAGAAGCAGGTTTAAGGGCTTCGATGGTCCTGTGTCGAGCTGCTATGAAGCTTAAGGAGTGCAGTGTGATTTATCTGTATAAATAAAGGTTGAATGAATTAATTTCCTGATAGATATGTTGTTTCTCTGTAAGAATCCCAGTTTGTTCCTTCCTCAGCTGTCCCACACCAGCAGGTGCCAACATAAACACACCTGAGATCCACTGGGACTAATGAACTTCAGGATTATAAATGACAGCAGATGACTTCAACCAGACGCTGTTGCATTATTACGGTAGTGTGCTCCCGGCCTGATGGTTATGCTGTGATTTGTAAAAGCGAACCTTTTTTCTGTTTCTTTTCGTTCTGACTCCTGTGCTTCACCTGTGTCTTGGATCTCCTGGTTTCCCCTCTAAAGCCTCCTCGTGATCTCCTCCGCCGTTCCTTGCCTTCCATCACTTGCCTCATCGAATGACTCTTTCTGGAACCACCTTATTCTTTGTTTCTGGAACAACTTGCACCTTCACCACTATGACAACCACATTTTCTAACTGTAACAAACTAAATGGACAATATATATTGCCTATGGATGATAAGACTCAATAACCCTGCTCTTTGCTCTCCAGGGTTTAATCCCTCCCTGCTGAGTCATCACATCATTCGTTCATTCACTCATTGTAAATAAACACTGTTAAACTTTTCTCTGATCTCAGAGTTTATTCTTTTTGCTCATTTTCTATCTGGGTATTTTAATAGAAGCTTACATTTTCAACTTTGAGATCGTTCCGCCTGTTCTTCAAGTGCACCAAATGGAGAAACATAAGTTCTATTTTTAAATAAAACCACAACCACTGACCACCAAGCTCCTGAGGCTGCAGATCGGAGCTCATGTTGGGTTAGGAAGGACATGCAGAGTATAATATTTGCCAAAACTTTCATGCTCGCTGTGGCAACCCCTGCCAAAAGAAGAAGCCAAACAAAAAAAGAAATGAACAAAAAAACAACTTGCATGATTTTTGTGTGGATTCTGACTCAGCATTTGGAGATTTTTATTCATTTTTCTGCTAGTATTTGCTACATATGTTTATGTTTCTAACAAGCATTTACACATGATTTAGCATAGAGTTTACCTAGCATTTTGCTATTGTTGGGCTTCTTTTAGCTTTTAGCTAGTGTTTTGTAAACGAGTCCCTGAAGCTCAATGAGACTAACCTGTATAAATAATGGTTGAATGACTTAATTTTGACATGTTTTAGCTAGCATTTTGTCTATTCTGGGTTTCAAAATGCACATTTTCAGTTAATTGCCATTAAAAAGGAAAGATCTGTTATTTATTGGTCCTCATATGTATTCAGATTTATTATATTGATAATAAAACATGTCATATTGATCTCTTGGTGTGAAATTGTAGACTGCTGGTTCTGTGTGGCTGTTTGGTTGATACAAAGCTTTTCAGTATTGAGCTCCACCAGCTGAAGTTTGGTCTGTCATTAAAGTACCAGAACAGGCCGGGTTGTCTCTTTGTAATCAGTCAAATGCTTCTCAGCTTATTTTTTATCATCAGGTTGAAGTCAGATTTGATGACAGATGAAATGGCAGCTGATGGAAGTAAATCAGTCCTCAGGGAGCAGGTACATCAGATCACACAAAGAGGAAAATGGTATTTCAGACACGTCTGATAAATGGATGAGATTTCTCCTTCAGCATCCTGTTCAGTCAGACTGAGGGAATCAGTTCTCCTCCTTTCATGTCCGGCTTTAGTATTACTAACAGAGCATTGAACTGGACCAATCAAATCCTGCAGTCGATCAGGATAAATCTGCAGCTCTTTTATCGGCTTGTGAAACTCACTTTATTCCCAGAGCCTTCTACAGACTGAGTGGACCGAGCCTTATTTTGTTTTACTGTGAAGAAGTAAAAGAATGATGAAGTTCTCACAGCACCATTGACTCCATTTGGATATGTATAGTAAAGTATAAATCCAGGGGGGGAAAAAACAACATTTGTGTAGAATAATTGTTATTTTTTTTTAATTAATTGGTCAGATTTGATTATATGTATTAAGAAAGAAAAGTGATGATTATTTTTGAAGAAAACATCAGAACATGTTTTCAAAAACAGAACATCAGAACATGTTCTTTTTCTTCAACATTTTATGGTAAACGAAAAGAAAAACGTGAAGTTTAATCTGCAGATTGTTCTTTAAATTAGTCACTTTTAACAGTTTATCATCCGAATAAATTAAAAAGTTTTTATCTTGAACTCAGCAGCTGACAGAATCTAGTTAACTCATTAAATGGAACCAAAAGCAGCTAAAGTTTGTATCTCTGTTCAAACCGGCTGCTCCCAAATGTGAAAAACACCCGAGTTCAGCTACATACACAACATTTCTGCAAATATTTAGTAAATAGCTGGTTAAAAGCTAAAGTAGCTCAAGCAGAAAGTACCAAAAGGCTGGCTAAAAGTAGCAAAATACAAATTCAAATTCAAAAATACTTTATTAATCCCAAAGGGAAATTATTTGTTGTTGTAACTCATTATCCTCATTTCATTAAGAGATGTTATAGATGCTGAGGCTGTAGGCAGGAAGGATCTCTTGTAAAGGTCCATCTCACAGTGGATCCTAAGAAACTGGCTGCAGATGCCGTCCGATCCGTCCACCCAGACTCAGATGGCCTCTCTGTTCCCTCGAACTGTAGGACCACCTGAATGCCGGGCAGAACTCCTCCAAGAGCGATGGCCACTCCTCCCAGCAGTCTGCCGAGCTCCTCGTCGCTGCGGACAGCCAAATGTAGGTGCTGAGGGACGATCTTGTCCTTCCGCTGTCATGAGCCATGTTTCCTGCTAGTTCCAGGATCTCAGTGGTCAGGCACTCGAGCACAGCAGGTAGGTAGATGAGAATGCGTCCACATAACATCCTTTTCAACTAATTTGAGAGTTGGGGCCATAGTTGAGATATTATTTGAGCTTTTGAGAAGTTGATCAGCTGCTGTTGTTGTAGAAAACAGCCTTGTTGCCATGGTTACGCATCATAACAAATGTCCAAAACCAAAAAAGTCTCAGTAAAAATCCTTCCGGCTGCACAGCCTCTGATACCAGAGGAAACAATCACCCAAAAAATGTGATTTACATCCAGAAAAAGAGGAACTAAAGTTTCCAAAAGCAAAATCTCAGAATGAAAGTAACAGAGCTGCTCCAACATGCAGCCACCTTGAGCGGCGCAATTCTAGAAATACTAGCTAAATACTAAAAGTAGCCAAGTGTTATCTAAAAGCAGCAAAAGTTTAGCTAATAAGGTTGTTTCATTAGGCTACCTAAAAGTAGTAATTAGGTTTGTTAAAAGTTAAAGTGGTTAAATTTAGCTAAAACATAAAAATAAAGAAAAATCATATATATATATTTTTTTTAAATTAATTTATTCATTTCATTTAAAAAACACATATACAGTATACATAAACATATATGTACACATATACATATACATACTGTATATATATATATATATATATATATATATATATATATATATATAT
>NC_056513.1:8879363-8886089 GCF_014905685.2 Nematolebias whitei | reverse complement strand
AAAATAAAATGAAAGGTGGCAGAAGAAGAACTAGTCTTATGAAAACTGCCCCTTTTTTACTTAATTCTAATGTAAATCAAGATATTTTTACAAAATTAAACATTCAAAGTAGCAAACCACTAGCTAAATGCTAAAAGAAACCAAACACTATCTAGATAGAAGTTACAAAAGATTAGCTAATAAAGTTAAAAGTATCAAAAGGCTTGGTAAAATTTGCAAAATGTTAGCTAACAGCTAAAGTAGCAAAAGGCTGGATAAAATATGAAAATACACCAAGCTAAAGGCTAATTGTAGCAAGAAGCTGGGTAAAAGAGCATATTTTTAGCTGAACTCCGAGTGTAGCCAAAGGTTAGCGAAAAGCTAAATGTAGCAACAAGCTGGCTCTACACAGACCTGAGATCTGCTCCATGCAACATAATGTTTGTCTGCAACTTGTCGCACACAGCCGGAGCGAAAAGACATTTTAATAAACGGGTTGCATTTATTACCAGCCTCTGAGTACAAAAATTGGTAGTATCTCTGGAAACTTGTGATTTAAAAATATTTGTAAGTATTTGAGGTCATGTTATGAAAAGTCATTAAGTTTCAGGACTGACACTAAAGGTATTTTTAGTGCAGACAAATGTCAATGAGTCGGTCCAACACAAACATTAAGGTTTAAGTTCTGAAGGGAGTTGGTTCTCAAATGGAAACTACCCAAAGTAGTAATGAAGATCAAGTTTTCAATCATGAGCTGGAGGAATCAGGACAAACCCAAACACCTGGAGTTCTGATCGTTTGAATTACAGAGAAAATATAAGAAAGGAGAAAATAAAATAAAACTTTCCTGCTGTAGTCTAATAATAGAAAATGTTTATTTGTAGAATCAGAATCATGACTAAGTCTGAACTCGGTCCTTCAGTATATACATGTATGTATTTATGTATATAGATGTGTATATGTATACATATATACATTTATTTATTGTTGATAAATTGTTGATTTTTTTATTTTTATTGCCAATAAATTGTTAATTTGTTATTGTTAATCTATTTCATGTTGCTGTACTTTCATTCATAGCCATCTGCTCACACAGACTCATGTTCGTGCTGCTGGTCGACTTATTGTTTTTATACTAGTACTTTAGTCCAACGTTTTTCTTAGTTCATATCTTAGATGTTATTACTCTTTTTCTTTTACATTTTATTGTTGGATGTAACTGGGACCCTGTGTACACAATTTTGTTCCACCTCATGTACCACACGACAAATAAAGAAACTCTGACTCTGCCATACAGTATAGGTTAATCATGAATGTGCACTTTGTGCGTGTGCATTTTCCAAATTTGTGTATTCTGCTTCTTTTTTGATTATTTAATGTGTTTTTTTTCTGTATAATTAGAACATACTGTGCCTCAAATTTCCCCCTGGATTAATAAAGTATTCATGGTTCCTGTGAAGGTTAAAGGTGAAATCTGGAGGATTAACTCCAGTTCTAAGAGCAGAGCGGAGTTGTTCTCATCACAGATGGGTTGTTATCAACATAACTGTCATAAACACAAGGACTCATGTTCATCACACAACAGAAAACAAAGGGGGGGGGGGGGGTCCTTTAGGGTAACCCAGGACACATTTTGGAGCCTGTTTGTAATCTTTATTTGTTGCAGCCTAGAGATTTTTAGGTGAAATTAATCACCACTTCAGGCCCAATCTGCCCATTTCTCTCCCTCATGGAACCAAGTTCTGCTGCAGGAAGCTGCCAGCTGTTGCACAAGTTGGGATGAACCCCCCCCCCCCCACACACACACACACACACACACACATTATCAGCAGTAACCTGCAGTGATTAGACATGCAGAGCTGCGAGATGAGCTTCTATGCTGCAAACAAACAGGAGAAAACTGACCACTATATGCCCGATGCAAAAGTCATTATGCTGTTAGCAAAATATCTAAATATCTGACCACAAGACAGGTTGTCATACTCATTGGATGTAAGGCCTCACAAAACCAACTAGTCAGTTTGACAGAAACTGAGCTCAAATCTGATGCGGTAGTGTCTGAGAGTGATCCTCAACACCAGGCATCACGTGACATCAGGCTCGACTGCAGGTCAAAAACAGGTGTGACGTTGAACCCCGCGGGTGATAAGCATTCCTGCAGGTGCAGCTCGGCAGCTGCTGCAGAAACATCATCGACTTTGGTTCCTGCAGGTTGAAAAGCTGCAGCAGAGATGATCAACCGGAAATAGACTCTAAACATGTGTCTTTGGCTGCAGCTGGACATGTGGACATGTGGTGGGACATGAGGACAGTCTGAACATTGTTCTGAGTCCTCAGCTCCTCCCCTCGTGCGCGCGCGGGGCTTCATCTCATCAAACCCTCCAACTTGGACCTCTGCGGCTCAGACGCACTTTCTGCTCCTCCTCGCAGCAGCTCCCGCTCCGGGAAGGACCTCCACGATCCGGATCCCCAGCCGCGATGGAGACGGAGCTCAGGTTCTGCCCGAGGCGGCTCGGTTCGCTTTGGGGTTTTGTCCTCATCGTGTCCTGTTTGTTTCCCCCCGCCGAGGCTGAGGTAACTTGCAGGTCGTGCCAGCCTGGAAATAAGTGGCGCGCGCAGGAATTACTCTTAGAATTTGGGACGAGCGGGTCCGGGACGGGGCTGCAGGGACAAGTTTCTGGGGACGGGGACCGGGCAGGGAGTACGGAGACTCCGTGGCTCAGCGCGCCTCAGTCCGCTGAACGCGCTCCGGGTCGGCCGGAACCAGTCAGGATGAGACGGAGTACAGACAGCCTGCGCGCGCCAGCTGCACAACATCAGGACCAGTTGGACAAAATAAAAGTTTCTCGAGACAAAGGGAGGGATGCTCTGACAGCACCGCGCGCCAGGAGGAGCAGCCCCAGTGATGAAGTCCAGGATCCGGACCCGGCAGAGGGGACCGGCTCCGCGGCGGAGGCGCGCAGGGCCGCGCGCTCCGAGCCGCGCTGGAGCGGAGAGGAGCGCAGAGCCGCGGGTCCGAGGCTCGAGGAGCCCAAAGTCAACAGCTCCACGTTCGCCCTGACCGGAGACTCGTCCCACAACCAGGCCATGGTCCACTGGTCGGGACAGAACAGCAGTGTAAGTCCTGCACCAGGTCTCAGCTGGTCCTCAGGTGGACCCTGCAGAAACCTGTGCGCTTGTGTGTGTGTGTGTTTGTGTGCGAGTCCAACTGCTTTAAATGAGTTGTCACATCAAAGATTCTGCTGAATCACATCTGTCCTCCCCTTCATCCATCCATCCACCCCAGACCCGGATTCTGGTTCGGATCAGATTAGCTGCACATCCTGAGACCAGGATCTGGTTTTCAGACGTTGTTCAGCTCCGTGAGAAGCTGGAAGGTTTTATCAGGAGAGGTTCAGGGGTGGACGAGTCGGGGATCTGGAGCTGATCCAGTCTGAGCAGCAGACTGCAGGCTGTGGGAGAGGTGAAGCTTCTCCTCCTCCTTCTCCTCCTCCTGCTGGGATGGAGGATCAGGAGGAAGGTCGTGTCTTTTAAGCTGTAAGATCAAAGTGTAACTGGATTATTTCATTTGTTTTCACTGTAAGAAAAAAACAAACAAACAAAAAAAAAAACATCTGGAAATGTTTTAACTCACCTGCAGCTGCTGCAGCAACTACACATTTATTTATTTATTTATTTACAGAACCATCGCTGCATTTGTCTCTGGGCTAAATTATCATGATTGTGAGTTTTTGCACGAACTCATGAGATTCTGGGTTTGAGTCTTTTTGCCACCTCCTGGAAACGAACACATTTCTCTTAAACATTTTATTTTCGAGACAGATTTACAGTAGAGAGCACATCAATCCTGACACGCTGCACATTTTACTGAAGCTTTGCTGCCTGTTTACCAGGTCGTGTGTGTGTGTGTGTGTTCAGAGTTTTTATTTTAATTTTTTAGAACCTTTTCTTTGATGTTTACATATAATGAAGTACAATCTCAATAACTTTCTGAGTCATTTCCAGATGTTCTGTGTGGTGAAAGCAGACTGTTTAAACACCGATCGATGAAAACGTCTTACCTGCATGAAATGCATGACGTCATAATCAGCAGCTGTCAATCAGTTTTGTAGAGGAGATAACAGACGTTTTCAAGAATCTAATACAGGATTATTTCACAAAGAATGTATATTTATTCTGTATGTTGCAGCAGTCCCAGCTGAATGCAGCTCAAAAACTTCACCAACTACAGACAAGATGAGGAAATGAAAAGCATCATATTGTGAACATGTGAATAAGACGGTTTTAACCCTTCAACTTTATGACTATTCATGTTGTCAGGGGGAAAATCAGTCGTCTTATGTAACTGCTTAAAAATGTTTCCACAAGAAACTAGTCAGTCTTTTAGAGCTGCCTCAGCCTGAAATAAAAATATCAAACTTAAATGAATTATCATTTTAATTTGAACTCTTTAAGGGTCAAAAATGACAAATAAAATATTTATTTATCTGCAATATAAAAAAAAGAAAGGCATTCTGCTAATATGCTAAAGATATTTATATTTTTGTGCGTTATTAAATAATTCCAGTCCAGAGTTTTGTGACGACCCTCCAGACCACGGTCAGAACCAGTATCTGAAAACGAGGCCTTGTTTTCAATCAAACTTGCTCGTGTCGCCCGTTCTTCGGACATGAAGGTTATTTTCTGATCATTTTAAAATGTTTTTAATAGAACCACTACTTTTTAAATTGTTTTTCGCTTATACTGAGCCAGTGCACCCGTTAATTACTGTACTTCCTGCCGTGATTCTGCAGCCTGCATGCATGTGAAACAGCTTTTTAGTATGAAATGTTTACTACACTTGTGGCTGAGTGGTTAGAGAGGTCATCCTCTAATGCATGAGTTGGGGGTTCGATTCCCTGGGCAAGACACTGAACCCCTCATTGCCTCCAATGTGTGTCCCATCATATGAATGTGATAAAGCTCTGATTAGTCTTTGTATAGATCTAGTAGAGTATGAATAGAATAGAAGGAATAGAAACAGCCTTTACTGTCCCACGGATGGGAAATTCAAGTGTAACAGCAGCAACAGATACAAAGATAAAAAGATTTCACACAAAAGTTCCTACATGTTCAAAACAATATATAAAGACATATATAAACAATATCAATAATAATGTTCAATATGTGTTGGAGCATTGATAAGGACAGACTATTTACAGTACAGTATTATAGGCAGAGTGTGTGTTTTAGTAGAGGTCAGCATGTATTTAATATTTACTGAGTTTGTTGGGAGCAGTGATGGTTGTAGAGTCTAACAGCTGCTGGGAGGAAGGACCTGCGCTATGAATGAGTAAATGAGGAGACAGATTGTGCTGTAAAGAGCTTTGAGTATCTCGATAAGATAGAAAGGTGCTATACAAGTACAGTCCATTTACCATTTATTTATTACATCATACGTGAGTTTTGCTCTGTACACCCAAACTAAAATGATTTTGTCTGATGAGCGACTCTGTCGGTGGAAGTCGTACCTCTAAACTGAACCACGCCTTGGTAGATTCTTACAAAGGCCCTCAAATATACAAGCAGATCACTGACATGTCAAATGTGCTAATGCAAAAATCGAAAGTTTACTGAAAATAACAGGTAAAAAAAAAACAAAAAAAAAACACTATTGATAGGAATCCAACAGTTTTCAGTCAGGTCATCTGGACAGTTTCTTTTTTTTTGTGCTGAAACGTTTCGCCTTCGATCCAGAAGGCTTCATCAGTCAAGGAAACACAGAACAAAACTGATTCTTCCTCCAACAGCTTCCTCCAAAGTGAAACAAACCAGTTCTGCTTGTGATAAGATGGTCTCTTTGGTACGCCCCTCCTCCATTGCCGGCCCTCTTCCTTATTGACAGTCTTGTCAAACTGGTTGAAAACAACAAAGTCCATGCTCAGTAATCCAGGTATAAAACTGTCCAGATGACCTGACTGAAAATTTTTATACCTGGATTATTGAGCATGGACTTTGTTATTGATAGGAATGTTTCACTCATTCCAAAAATAAAAAGGTTAAAACAAAAACAACTGGACTTCTGTTCTGAAGACGTTTGTCTTCATCAGTTCTAAAATATCCGCAGTGTGAGGAGCTCTCAGCTTTCTAGAAATGCGTGAGAGGCCAGGATGTGTTCTTAGGTAAATGACAAATCATGGTACCGGTCCTTACAAAGTGAAAGGAGCTGTACATTCACCGATAACGACGAGGAACATGGAGTCATCAGGGAAGTTGGACATTTTTGGATTATTTTTTATTTTAATTCATATTTCAACATCAAAATGTTCCATGTCTCATTGTTCAGCACAAGCTCCCATGTGTGAATTTCAAGTTATTTTTTTACTTCTGACCCACTGTATCAACACAATAGACCTAAAATCACACAAAAACATAAAATCAGAGGAGGAAAATTATTGTTTTTTTTTAAGTGTGAAAACCACAAACATTCATAAATAAGTGTTTTCACAACTTAGACAATATGCTGAAAACTTGTGAATACTTATGAAACAATTATATCAGTTTATAACACATCCCTGTGGTCGAAGACAGACACAAAAAATGCATCAGTATAATTTTTTTTGTTTAAAAGCAAAGAAAATAGTTTTTTTTATACACAAAATATTAACTACCGTACTTAAAGTAATCTTTTTAATAATTTGTATCAATATTTTATATTCTGCTCTAAAGCAGTGTGTTTGCTTTTAAAACGTTTTTAATATATATATA
>NC_056513.1:8864471-8879263 GCF_014905685.2 Nematolebias whitei | reverse complement strand
AAGACACCCCATTAAAACTTTAGGATTACTATAGCTATCTAAATATCTATATTCATATAAATATTCATATATATATATATATATACACATATATTTCTGGCACTGATGATTTTTATGAATGTTGTTTATTCGATAGCTATAGTAATCCTAAAGTTTTAATGGGGTGTCTTTTCTGTCTGAAAATGTATCAAACGCAAATCTGCATACATGTGTTTGCTAAAAGATAACACATTTTCATAAATGAAGAGAAGAAAAAGCTGGACCGAATGCTCAGCCATGTGGAGCACCTTATGCAACAGGTAAATCCATTTTTTTAAGCTTAATAAAACCAAACTCCAATTAATTTATAAGCAACTAACCCTGGGAAATAAAACCTTCAGAAGGCTGAAAGCACATAAGCTCCATTAACCTTTGACCTTTCTGGTTCTGACTTTAACCCCCCACCCTCCAGACACAAGTCTCGAGTGTCAGAAAGAGTTCTGTGTTTTCCTCTCCCGTTTTATTTAGCTGCTGTGTTTGATTCAGACACGTGACCTGACTTGTTTGAGAACAAGATAAATCGCGCTCATTTCTTCTGCCGACTTATTTGGAGGCGTGACAGAATAAGAAAAAGATCCCCCATGAAATATGTAGCGCTGTAATCAGTGAACAGACGTGCTCGGTCTGCACATTGACGTGTCAACAAGCAGCTGCGATGGTAAAGGGAGAAGGATACAGATAAGGTTTCTGGTGCTCCTAATATTTAACCTCAAACTGTTCCACATCACAGGAAGCCCCAACGCTGGCTTGGATTGAACACTGTTGTTATGACTCATGAAAAATTAATGGCTGTGTAGAGCAAAAAGATAAGAACATAAGCACTGTGAGTGTAAAAACACACACCGAGCAGCTGGTTGGAGCGCTCGGCTTTAAGTAAAAGATAGCAAAGCAGCTTTTTAACATGATGCAGCCTGACATCTTTTCACTGTGTTTGTTTTGGGGATTTTATTGTTGTTCAAGTATGTGTGGAACAGTTGACTCGCAGCAAGAAGGTTGTAGGTTAAAGTCCCAACTGGGACACTCTCACAGTCCAAAAGCATGATTGTTAGGTTAAGTGTTGATTCCATATTTGACTCTAGTTGTCACTTTGTGCATTGTGGTTGTGTAACCCAGTCCAAAATAATTGTATTTTGCACTAATGTGTGGTTTGGGATTGCATTTTTGATTTGAAGGAAGTCTTGCCATGTTTTGTTTTATTTTGAAGGGCTCGTTTGGAAAAGAGATGGTGTGGTGCCCAACAGTTTTACTGATCTGTCATTGGTATGTATCCAGGAAGTGGGTGGAGACAAGGGGGTAATAGAAAACAAAGTTTCAGCTGGACAGTCTGCAGGGAAAGTGTGGTGCAGTTTGTAAAAACAGTTGTTTGTTGATGCTTTAAATGTTCAGATTGACGGTCTTTGTACAGATATCAACTCCACTTTGGATTTTTAACTACTGTGATTATTTCAACCTAGAATTTGCAGCACAGTAGTCGTGAGTTTGTGTTTTACTACTCACTAGGACATTAACATTCATTATCAAAGTGTATGGACCTTGAGTACTGTGTGGCTAACCCAAACTAAAGTTTCTGGCATGGAAGCTCCTGAAGTACAAATAGCTGAGCCTAAACTGAGTTTTCTTTAACTGAGCTGGAGCACAGCATCTTCACTGGGCCTTTCTGCTGCCTGCTGGTTCTGGTGGACCGAGAGACGAGTAAAGGAGCTGAGAACATTCCGCACCATCTTTTCTACAACTGGGACTGACTGGTGAAACTCCAGAGGATTTAGAGCTTGGAGTAAGGTACCACATTCCGTCCACTCTTCAGCATCACATCAGGCCTGCAACGGGGGGTTATTTAGTTTGAACAAATTAAATTTAACTACATGCTGGCTTAGGTGTACGTTAGAGGGCAGGCCCACTTGATTTGGTGTATACTTTAATAATCAAAAACTAAAATGCTTTATTGTGGACTCAAAATGTTTGGAATTACAGTAAATGTTTTTGTTTTTTAGCTTGAATTTATTATAAGTTCAAAAAGTTCAAACTTTAATCTGTGTCAGTGGTTATTTCTAAGCATAAATAAGTTTGAGTTTAAGGGTTTTAATGAGCTCAGGGGCCTTGCTTACTTTAGAGGGGTATAGGTGGGCTACAGTTGTTTGTGTGTTGGTCCAGTGATGGACTGGTGACCTGTCTGAGGTGCAACCTGCCTCTCGCCCAATGTTTGCTGGAGAGCAGCTGTCAGGCTCAAGCAGGTGTAGAAAACGTTTGGATGAGTCTGTGGAGTTTGCATGCTCTCTCCATGCATGCATGGGTTTTCTCTGGGTACTCAGACCAAAATCAAAGCACGTTAGGCTAATTGATAACTCGAAATTGTCTCTAGGCGTGAGTGAGAGAGTGTTTGCCTCTGTGTCCCTGTGATGGACTGGAGACCTGTCCAGGGTGTCCCCCACCTCTTGTATGACTGTTGGACACTGGAAACTTGTCTCCAACAGTCACAGCCTAGTGAGACGTTACCTTTTGACCTTGTTGAAATTGTTAGAGAAAACTGCATCATGGGATGCAGCAGAATTATTAACTAAACAAACGAGATGCCGATGTCCCCTGTCACTGATAAATTAGAATAATGAATGTTTGCAGTTTTGGAATTAGATTTTCTAGACTGGAATTGAACAGGAAGTGTAATCTAACCTTACTGTGTTTGGTTCAAGATATTCAAGTGAGTAGAAGTTACACTGAGGGAGCAGTTTTTTTTTTTGTTTTTTTTTTGCTTGTCTGAGGCAAAGCGAAGTGATGGAGCCTGGAGAGTGGAGGAAGAAATTTTATCCTCCACCAGGCGCAGTGGTGGAGGATGGCAAGTGGTGGCCTTGGCAACTGTAAATTAATTGTCAGCCTCCCCTTTCATTTTGAAGAAACTACTTTTAAGCAATATAAAACTAGAAAGCACAGTTTCCTCAAATGGTAAGGTCAGTTTATAGATATTTAGGTTGGTGACCACCTTGGATTTTCACATGGCAACCCAATTTTTGAAAGGAATCTTTCTTATACCTAGATACAGACAAACATAAAAATGAACGTCGGTACCTCACTTATTTTTCAACTTATCATACTTACAACATGCACAGAGAGTATTTCCAATTCCCCCTCCACTGTGATGGGCTAGCAGGCAAAGCCAAGCACAAAATGCTCAGTACTGAAGAGGTGGAAATGACACAAATCTTTCAGATGATGCAATAAATTAAACCCTTTGAGCGTGGTGACTGGTTAGTGACAACAGCTGGGCTCTTAGACTGAGGTAAGACTGAAAAAAAAGCACATTTTCTCACAATAATAGTCTAGTTTGAGTTGCTAACTATCCATCCATCCATCCATCCATTGTCTTTTACCCGTTTATTCCATTTTGGGTCATGGGGGTCGCTGGCGCCCATGTCCAGCAATCACTGTGCGAGGGGCGGGGTACACCCTGGACGGGTCGCAAGTCCATCACAGGGCCACATAGAGACAAACAACAATTCACTCTCTCATTCACACCTAGGGACAATTTAGAGTTACCAATCAGTCTAACATGCATGTTTTTGGTCTGTGGGAGGAAACCGGAGCACCCGGAGAAAACCCACGCATGCACGGAGAGAACATGCAAACTCCACCCAGAAGGCCCCTGGACCGGGGTTTGAACCAAGGACCTGCTAGCTGAGAGACAGCAGCTCTACCAGTTGCGCCACCGTGCTGCCAGTTGCTAACTAGTTTTCAACAATTACCTCCATCCATCCATCCATTAGCTTTATCCGCTTCTTTCGTTTTTGGGTCACGGGGGTCACTTATGCCCATGTCCAGCCATCACTGTGCGAGATGCGGGGTACACCCTGGACAGGTCACAAGTCCATCACAGTTACCACCCTTTAAGGCGATATTTAAAGGTTTGTACAAGAAAGAACTAAATAAAAATGTTAAATTATTTCTAAATCCCAGTTACCGAGCAGCTCTTCTCGACATGTAATGGTTAAGAGAAACGCTTCCTCACTTCCTGTTCCTGACAGAAACATAGCTGAAAGTAAAGGTTACAGGTAAAGAGCACCCTCTTCTCTCAGAGCAAGTTGTGGCACATTGCTCAGATTTATGTAAGACATTCAGAAGGACTGCATTATTTACATGATGAAATGTCAGGCTTTAGGTGCTTCAGTCTGCCAATCAGATGGATTTGGGCTGACGTATTGTCTGCCAGTGCAAAAAGAACTTTAAGCTTCTGGCAATCTATGCTGAAACAACTCCAATGAAAGCAATTAGGAACAGGAAAATGAGAAAACAGCTCTTCATGCCAACACAATGGTGTCTTTGCTGTTTTTATACATGAACACAAATGTAACGTATCAAAGATCCTGCCACTGATTAATGAGGACCTGGTCACATGATCCCCACTGAAGGGAAGTGAGAAACTGTCTCACATATGCTGTCTCAGTCACAGTCTCACACCATTTTTCCACACTGGTGAGGAAATCTATATTTGCATCTCCATAACCATAGCAACACCCAATTTATTTAGTTATTGTCAGATTTTATTCACATCATTCACATTTTTTGCTACTTTCCCCCACTTTCTAGGCCTCATAATCCATCTCAGTGTCATGTGGATTAAATTGACAAACATCTCATCTGAGATAAGCAAATAAGCATTAGAGCTGACACACGTGACTGTAAAATCAAAAGGGAATCCAAGGTTTTGAAGTCTTTGTTACTCCACGTCTACAAGGCAAACTGTAACATCACAACTGATGGATAATAATCATTTTAGAAACTTCTTCTTATCCGGTTGCTTTGCTTTTGAATGTGTCAACAGAACACGACAAACAGGAAAGATAAGGAAAGTAAAATATGCAGTTCCTTGTTATTCATGTTTGAAAGCCTCTTGGAGTCTCTTGTAATATGTAGATAACAATCAGCATTAACATCAGCTAAAACATCAGATTCTTTTAGCAAAACCACAAATTGTGAGAAACAGAGAAGCAAGAAAAGTTCTGTCTGTAGCAAGAGTTAGGAGCAGGTGGAAGAAAGCCTGGAGAGGTGGTGGTATTCCTTGGTGAGAAGTGGAATGAATGTCAGAATCCATGTGTGTGAATGAGAAGGAGGCAGGTGGAACAGTGAAGCTGGTATTGATGGGAGATAAGTTTATGTGTCTGGGGTCAACCATCCAAAGCAGAGCGGTGAAAACAAGAGCAGACAGGGTGGAGCGGATGGAGATGGAAATTCAGACAGAAGGAGAGTTGTAAGAGTTAATAGGAAGGTTTACAAGATGGTAGTGAGACCTTCTATTGGGTTTGGTTTGGAGTCTGTGTCATATGGTTTGGTGACAGAGGAGGGTGCTGGGAGAACAGGAGATGATCCACAGTGAAGACCTCTAAAGCAGGGGTGTCTCAACTCTGGTCCTTGTGGGCTACCACCCTGCATGTTTTACGTGCTTCTGTGTTCCAAAACACCTGATTTGAATCAATGGATTATTAATCAATTAATTCAAACATAGACTCAGCTGTGTCAGAGCAGGGAGACATCTAAAACAAGACGAGGATCGGACACCCCACTCTTGAGGAAGCAACTTACTAAAAACAGGCTGTAAAAGTAATTGTTTGAAACACAGATTTAACTGGGCTCTCCTTCTTCAGAGCCTCACATTCTCCCCAAACATGACCAAATTCTGCAAAGTGATATTATAACAAGGTATTGAGTCTTCATAGGATCATGAACCGAGACATGGCTAAACAAGCTGCCGGTCAGTAGGAAACTTTCCAGTGAAAACAAAAATATTGTAAAACTTTGGAGCCTTTTTCTATTTATGATGTGAAGGCAACCCAACCAGAGACTCGAACTCTAGACTGCTGAGAACCTAAATACATTTCCTCTGCTCAGTAAAAACAACAACAACAACTTAATGTGCTGCATAACCCCAACCCAGAGAAGGTTTCAGTTCTGGAAAGTAGATACGGAGGTGGTCCTAGCACAGACCAGAAGGCTCTAACTGATACAACATGGATGCAGGATCATTACACAACTAACACATCTGAAACATGTAGATTATTTTAAATGAAAGATTGAAAGCCAACTATCACAAGCTCCATGTTCGTTTCAGCCTGGATTATCATGGTGGGGTCTATAACACTGTTAATCTTATGGATTTATTGTAAATAACTTTGTTTAACAAACAGGAAGTCCACAAACCAAATGAAACGTTACATCACGGCTGGAACAATGATCCAAAGGAGAACCAATGCTGATTTGTTTGAAATATATGAACAGATTTGTGTCCTGAAATAATTCTTCTCACATCCTCATATGGCATCTTTTTTTGTTGTTGTTGTTTTTTTTTTTTAAATAATTTTTTACAATTTTTGGATACGTTGCTTTATTTGAAGCAGTTCTTCATGAAGTCCGGAGGATCTCTCTGAATTTCTCTCTTGATTTCTTCTGCAACACGACCTGCAGTTTAAACCAGCAGCAACATGTGAGCAGCTCTGAGGGAATACTGGGAATTAACAAGTGATTAATACCTTTAAAACAACAATTAAATATAATAACACGTTGCTTAAGCACGGTTAAACATTTTCCATGTTGTATTTTTCTTTCTTTGATACAAAACCAATGTGCATTGTTTTCTTTTTTCTTTAAATGGCACTTTTTTTGAAAATAATTATATTTTTTAGGCCTAATAAAACACTGTGAAGCGCAGATAGGGAAAAAAAAAATCAAATTTATGTATAACAACTTTGTTCTAATAACGTCACGGTGATGATGGGATCCACAAATGATCAATTTTCTCCCAAAACTTATCAGGAAAGAGGAAAACGAACGAGCTTAAAATAAACGCTGCGCTGAGGATTTTAGAGATGAGATTTAAAAGGACTTTCCAGTTGAGCGTAACTCTGAAAATTAAACTGAAACAGAAAAATACAGTAAAAAGTGTTTTGTTTTTACTTCTCACACAAAAGCGATGTAGTTTAATATTGTATCATCTCACTTTATAGCTCATTTTTGTAACTGAGTTAAACTTATGTTTGGCATCTCTCTGACCTGCATGGCAGTAAAACTGAACTAAAAAGTCATTTTTAAGGACAAACTCAACACGGAGTGAATCTTCTTCACTTATAACGTTCAGTCTGGACTTCAATTTGCACAATCAGTCCACGGTTGTAGCAGTATTAGCCTGGTCTGTGAGAAAAACAATTAGAAAAGAAAAGTATCACAGTATTCAGATCACTCTCATCTACTACCACGCCCAATCTGAGCTCAATATCTGTAAAACTGATTGAGTTAAAGTCATTTGTTGTCTTTGCAAAACTCAGTTAACCATGGCAGACATTTTATCACCAATGAGCTATGTTGCTAAGAGTAAAACAGGATTGACTCTAACAGGTAACGCTAATGTTTCAGAGCTCAGAGTATGAGGTGAGAATGATGCTCAGCTACTACCACACCGAATCTTAGCTTCATATTTTGAAATGTAACTGAGTTAGAGCTTCATTTGTCGGCTGAGGTGGATTAGCTGCAGCAGCCGTCTCAAATGGGTCAGTAAGATGAAAAGATGAAGATGTGCCTCCTCTGATTCCTTTAGGAGTTTATTTTTTATCCAGCAAATGGTTCATCATATATTTTGCTAACAGACAAAGCAGCACAAACGGTTACAGGATCACTTGGCTTTCAGTGCATCTCTTGTAAAATAACAGACGGTACACAAAGTAATTAAATATTATAAATCTGATGTCTTTTTTTTTTACAACGTATATTTATTTTTATACAGATATCATTAAATATATATTTACTGAATAAACAATAAAACAACTGTTGAAGAACTTCTTTATAAATCCCTCCACAGACATGACGGGCAGTGTAAGGAAGGTTACTTTGAAAATGTAATAAGTTAAAATCACTTTAAAAATGTCATAGTTTTAAATGCTTCATAAAAATAACGTAACCTTTTCACATTTAGTTACTTCTTAAATTCTAAATATTGTGAATTCGGCTGGAAACGGTTTCCAAACCAAACTCCTTTTTAAATTTCTATCACATCAAATAAAAAGCCAACTAATGAATAGATATAAATTATTGTCAGACCAAAGTGTTGTGACTCGTTTCCTTTTGTGGAACTGGCAAAATGTCCTCACAACTTTAATCCTGCAGAGAGAATTAAGAAACAAACAGAACTGATGCCGCTGTGTGGGCTCAGCGAGTCTGAGCCTGGAGTGATTGGGAAGGCGTCCGCCGTCGTGCAATTTACACGCCATTTACACGCCATTTACACGCCATTTACACGCCATCAGGCCCTTAAACAAACCAGGTTCCCAGTCCGCTCTCTTGTTGTAAAAGCAGAAATCCCAAGTGTCTCTCACACAAATATGTAATTATTGTGTTTAGTGTGGTTATAGTCTGAAAAACTCTCCAGAGTCTTCTGGGTCTTCCTACAGGCTTCACAGGAACTACGGGTATACATTTTATGGGTAATATTTCAGGACTTATGAGTCAGAGAAGCCCAACGAATGCACACTTTATTCAAGCAGGAGCCTGCAGGCCCCAAGGTGCCGCTCAGAGAACTGCTCCAATTTCTCCTGCCATCCTTTAGTTTTCAATAATCCAACAGCACCGCTTCCTTTTCTGCCGTTTCTTCTATTTTTTTTGCAGCCGACTCAATTCATGGCCCGGTCAATTTGCAGTAAGTAGGAGGAAAATCACCCTCGCCGGATTACTCAGGTCCTCGTGCTGCCGCCCGCTGCGCTCCGGTTGCTTTTCCTGTTTCAGGATTGTATTAAGCATGAAGTCAGAAACCCGTTGGAGGGAAGATTCTGTTTGGGTTTTGGTGTAACTCACTCAGAGAACACCAGTAATTCTGTTTCAGGCTGCTGCAGTTGAACAGTGTGCAGCCGGAGATCAGGTTTGTCCAGTAAAGTCCGGATGTTTGATTTCTCGAAGACGCTCTACAGCTCAGGTGCAACCGCTGCACGGGGGCTTCACGTTTTTTCCTATGATGATGAAAAAGTGGAAAACTTTCGCGAATCATACAAAAGCAATCAAATTAATTGTTCCTTTGCTATTGTTTAAATTTCAAAAATCTAAAATCTCACCTGAGATGTGGTATAAAGAGGTCAGCTAATTATTTAATTAACATTATTTGCAAATACCAAACAAACTAAACACGTTAAAATGCAAATACATTGTGAAAACGTCAACATATTTTCTGTTTTTAGACTTTTAGATAAAAACATATTTATCAATTTGTTTGAGTGTGAAGCGGCTGGGATGAGAATCAGCATCTCCAAATCTGAGGCCGTGGTCCTCAGTCAGAAAAGGGTGGATTGATCTCTTCAGGTCGAGGGTCAGGTTCTGCCTCAAGTGGAGGAGTTCAAGTATCTTGGGGTTTTGTTCACGAGTGAGGGAAGAATGGAGCATGAGATCGACAGATATTGGTGCAGCACCTGCAGTATTGTGGACTCTGTGCCGGTCCATTATGGTGAAGAGGGAACTGAGCTGAAAGGCTCTCTGTTTACTGATTGGTCTACGTTCCTACCCTCACCTATGGTCATGAACTCTGGCTATTGACCAAAAGAATGAGCTTCTGGATACAGGCGGTTGAAATGAGTTTACTCTGTCCATACTCTTGTTATCCACATTTGTTTGGTGGTCTGGACCCAATCTGTCCAGAGGCAAGCTGTAGAACTTACCACTGAACTGATGCAACAACCCCACCCAACCCCCAAGCATCAAAATAAAACCGGCTGAACACAGGTAAAAAGTGAATTTTGTTTATGAAGCCCTGTTCATTTGGTCTGGTTGTATCTATCAGAGTGGGTTCTGGTTCTGATGGGAGCGCTTGGATCCGCTGTGGTCTCTGTAAGCTGTGATGGTCTGTCAATGGTCCATCAGAAGGGCTCTTTAGTGTCAAGTGTCCTCGGGCGTGTGTCCAAGCTGTCCCTAATCCATGTAAATGTGTTTGCTGACGTTTATTGGTGGTGATGTTATGGAGAAGGGGTGTGTGTGTGTGTGTGTGTGTGGGGGGAGGGGGTTGTTTGCTGCACAGCGTCAAAAATCTCATCAAAAGCAGTGATGGAAACAGAACAACCGTTAGCTCAGATGCCTGTATTTTTATTTCTGCATCCGTCTTTGTTCTCGTGGAGCGATGAAAATCAAACCCTGGCCTTCGTGGCTCGGCTTCATTCCTGTTCGGGACTCGGTGCGTCTCTGTACTGCAGGCTTCCACACGATCTCCTCACAAACATTAGCACACTTCATCCTCTGCAGCCTCCGCCGCCCTAGGATGTGAGTGACGCTTTGATGGGAGTGACGATGATAGAAGTGATGTGGTTAGAGGAGCTCCGTACGATATCAGCAGAGCACTGAGGCCAGACTCCGAGGCAGAGCTGCGCGGCGAGGCGCACTCGCTGACCACATTTGTGAAAGTTATGGAAGGAAAATGTAATTTAAACACCACATGGAATGTATCGTATAAGAGCCAGCAGCTGAAATAACTTGAAGTACGTGCAAAAAGTTTGATTTGGAGGATAGAATTTATCTGATTCTGTCTGAGTGCATCTCTTCAGTGTGAAGTGCAGGAATTCAATTGCCGGTCATGCTGTTTTTATGTTATCTGCTTCCCGTGAAACCTTTCCCCCATGTAGCAATTCAGATTGACAAGGGTGATTCTTGCAGCCAGGGGTCCTTTTTTTTCCCCCAACCAGAGTCCCATCTCACCTGCTGATCTAGTTCAGAATTGCACGGGACATTTCAGCGGCACAAATCGAATCCCTGGCAATCTGTAAACCTCCGGAATGTGTCTGAAAGTGGAGATGAAAAAGGCCTTTTCAAGAGCTGCCAGCACCTGGACTGAAGAGCCCATGAGATGGCCGCTTAACTTAATTGACCGAGTCTGATAAAACATGGAGGAAATGGCCCAGAAAGACATTAAAGAAGAAAAAAAAAAAAAGTGAGAAGAAAATTTAATGACCCTCTGAAAACTGCTGGATGTTGGTTTTGACAAGCAGGTCTTTATTTCTTGTCTTCGACCTTGTGTTGCCCACTCACGCACTCTGAGACTGACAGGATGCAGACCGAACACTTTGTGCTCAGAAGCAGCACAGATTTGTTCCAACCTTTCAAAAAAAAAAAAAAAATCCCACACATTTCCTGCTCTGCATGCAGAAATGACCCAGCATTACAATTCACCGATCGTCTAACGAGCAGACGTCCCTCTGAGGCGTTATGATCAATAACTTCTGCTTCCTCCACCCAACGCTGCGGCGTGGCCGTGACAGCTCTGTGGACGACTTCACAAAGTGCTTCTGCTCTGACACGGCTCTTCAGAGTCCGTGGAAAGCAGCTATTGTGTGTGCACGTGTGTGTGTCATGTGTGCTGATACATTTTCTAACCTCTAATGAAAAATACCACAATATTAAACACGTAGAAACACAATATATTTCATCTTTTATAAGACAGAAATCACATTCTGCTCCTGACGCTGCCTAATACTCATTATTTGTAAAATAGTTGTTTAGCTTTGATGCACAGGTTAACTTGACAGCTTTTTCCTGTACAGATTTTAAACCAATTCCAGATCAACTTTTGTATTCATAAAATTATATTTACAATTATATTTAGGATTAAAGCTAAAATTGGAAGGTAATACACATACAGTACCGAGGTTTGATTAGTTTTGATTGGACACCAGAGAGTCAGCAGGCTGTTCTTTCACCTCGAGCATCTTGTTTAAAGACCCTAAATGTGGTTCTCATCATAAATATGAGCTGATGTTTGCTCTTTTAAAGAGTGTATTGGCTGATTAGGGCCACATGGGAGGAAAAATATTGAATAAGCCCTTTTGATTATGTTTTGAGATAAGAAAAAGTTGCAATGTTGAATTAAAGTTTTTTTTTTTCATGGCCTAAAACAACTGAAATGAACCCGTTTCTCATTCTTTACATCTTATTTTTGAATCTGATGATTCTGGTTGCGCTTTTACTGTGTTAACTAGAAAATAACTCAATGAAGCCATCCAAGGTTTAGGTTTATTGCTCTCGCACCCTTCAGAATAAAAGTCTCAAACGCATACATGAAGTGCTAATGTAAAAAAAAAAAAAAACCCTGAACACCTGAAGTTGATGAAAATAACTAATTACTGTTCATTAGTAAAACAAACTCCAGGTTAGAAAGCCCAATATTCTGAGTTGAGACTTTTATTGTGAAGGACTGGTTATTTTCCCAGCATCACATCAATGATGTGTTGCAATAACTTTGGGCTGTGAAGCAAATCTAACTTATGGTTTCAAATGTTGCTGCAAATGAGCACAAAACGGGACAAACAAACAAACAAACAAACAAAAACAACAAAGCAGAGGCTGCAGTGCACCTTCATCACCCTCATCTTCCTCAGGGAATCAACCAAGACACAAATACTACAGTTTGACAGTATATTTACTCTTAAACTTGCTGTGAGGAACTTTATTTTACTAAACCACAGTCAGTTTGTTTTATAAGTAACTGAGGCAGATTTTAGGCACTTTATTATTATTATTATTAATAAAAAAACATCAAATGTTCTTTAAAACCAAAACACTTGTTTCTTTTTTAATGTTTGAATTAGTCAATTTTCATGTAAATGTAGGTTTTGCTTGTTAAATGTTGAAATTTATTAATACATGATGCTTTATTTTAACTCACCGAAGATAAAAGAAGATAAACAGCTTTTTTAATCTATTTACTTGTGTGTAGTATTTTCATACAGTTGTCCACATCTGAATAATTATTTCTTACTTATTTAATTGGAACATTCAACAGGAAGGTATGAAGGAAAAAAAACTTCATTTCAATTCACTTTATTTCTTTAGCTCTAAATCACAACATACGTCGTCTCAGGGCACTGAACAAAAACATTCACGCTCCTTTTAAACGTTAATTAGTAAAGTTATCCATCTAATGAAGCAGATCGTGTTGAATCTTCACTTCATCACAGTCTCCCATCCTGAGCAAGCACAAAGGAGACAGTGGAAAGGAAAAACTCCCCTTTAACAGGAAGAAACCTCCCCATCAGGCTCGGGACGAGCGTCCATCTGCTTCTACCCGCTGTCTGAGAGGACAGGAAGTAGAAACAAACAAACACAGAATGGCAGGTCCAGGTGAACTGTCTATAGGAGGAAAGACACAAAACACATGTTCAGATAGAAATAATTACAAACAGGTAGAGTAGAGCAAGTAAAGACAGCAGCAGAATGAGGAAATGTGGTCAGTTTGTCCTCAAGGACTCTAAGCCTATAGCAGCATAACTAAAGGATGGCTCAGGAAACCCAAGCCATCCTTAACTATAGGATTTATCAAAAAGGAAAGACTAATCTTCAAAGTGGACAATGTGTCAGCCTCACGGACAGAAACTGGAAGTTGGTTCCACAAGAGAGGACCCTGATAATTGAAAGATCCTCCCATTCTGCTTTTGGAAACTCTAGGAACCACAAGTAAACCTGCAGTCTGAACTCGGTTAGGGAAATTCCCTTCAAGACAATTTGCTGTTCTTTAAGCACAAAAAAAAAAAATGCAATGTTTCCAAACTCGGAGAATAATAATTTCTTATAATCAATATTGACCAGAATAGTTATTCTTATTCGTTTCCATAATCATAAACCTTCATTTTCTTTTCAAGTACTTTGTTTAGAAAAAATAAAAGAAAGAGGAAAAATCACCATTGATTTGAATCCAGCGTATATTTCCTGCAGTTGATGCTTTTGGTGATAGAAAATTAATATTTCATGACACATTAATGCTAACGTTATCATTTAATGTAAGGTTTGCTTCAAATATAATAGAATGAGTTTGATTTCAAACCCTCCTAACTGAAAACAAATGCGTTGTGGACTAAGAGCTCGTCATAGGTGAGACAACTTTAAGGCTTCCTACAGTAAACAATTAGAAAAAACATTTTTTCCCTGAGTTTTATTTCTTAATGCACATTTCTCATCGGGTTCGACAAGCTGAAGATGATGATAAAATGACAATTTTCCTGGTCTGTTTTGGTAATTAGGATTAAAAACAATTAAACACAGTTGGTAATTAATCCGACGGCGAGCATTATTTTAAATTCTTATTTTAATGTGCGACTAACACCACAGCATAGTGGGAGCGAATTATGCCACATTAGTGCTGCTAATCGACGCAATAAATTATAGTTGATAACGTCAGCGCACACACTGAAAATTAAAACAAGTCTTTGCTGACGAAAAGATAAAACACGGAGAAGTTTTTCCTGCAGATTCAGTGTCGGAGCTGGTTTTACTGACCAGATCATCCCTGAGAGGAAGACTGACGTCAGCAGCTTCAGGCTCACTTTCACAAGTTTATTTAAGCATCTAATTACTTTTATTCTTGAAAAGGGTTGGAGACAAAGTCATGTGACCAGATATAACAAGCGTTTTATAAAACTACAGAAATTTATAAAACAAAAGCTGAAATAACTTAAAAAATGTGTGGTTTACTTTGAAAAGAATGTGGAAATGTTGAGGTTTACAAGGACCGCTGGTCAGGCTGAACCCTCCTGCTGCCCTTGGGTCAAACTGATCCACAAGGCCTCATGGGTAATCTTGACCCAAGAGCAGCAGGAAGGTTAAAGAACTACAAACTAAAGAGAAAATGTCATTTTGTGACTGTTATGCTGTTAATGACATAAAGTTTGAAAAGCTGTTAAAAGTTGTGTTAATGATAAATTATATTATTTAAGGCATATATATATGTGTATATATATATATACACATATATATATGCC
>NC_056513.1:8862164-8864071 GCF_014905685.2 Nematolebias whitei | reverse complement strand
GAGGAGAGTAGCAAATTACATTTACTTGCATTATGAAATTAAATACAAATTTTGTGTTCTTTCTGCCTTTTCAAGTAATAGTTCCAATCTATATTTTTATTTTCTTGATTGCATTTTATTTAAACTATTTTACTTAGTAACATTTAAAATCACATTTGTAATTGAATGAAAAACACAAGTAAATAAAATAGAATCAGGAGGAGACAAACGGCCCACCGTCAGCCCGCAGTGATGGGATTGGTTCCTTACCGTTCAGATGGAGGTCGCTTTGAAAAAAGCATAAATGGATTGAATTTTTTTCCCATCAGAAAGATCTGAGTCAGAGTTGGAAAAAAATTAATAAATCAGAGTTGTCATATTTATACTGTCATAAAAATCTGATAAGACTCTTTAGGGCAAAAAATGTCTTATTTTACCCTTTATTGCCTCCAGCGTGAACACAAAAATCACCTTATGTTGAGAAAGAATCGTAGTTTTAACCATTTTGGTCAAATCTTGGAAATGACGTGCAATGTTGCAAGGTCTTGTGTGATCAGTTAGTGCTCGGATTATGTATTGCGGATGATCTTTAACTACTACCACACTAAATTTTATGACAATAACTGCAAAAGTGACAGCGTTATATTTCATTGTCTTGTTGTTAATTTGACAAATTTGGTCAAACTAACCAACCTTATCTCTTGTTGACTTTAGTGGACTATTCCAGCTTTAGTCTGACAATGCCCTGTAAGACTTCTGTGTTGAAGGAACCTGGAACACTTCATGAAAAGAAAAGAAAATCACTTCCTGGATTCTGGCAGGACCCATCTGTGAACTTCGTCATCCTTGAAAAGACACACTGAGACATATCAAGACATCTGGAGGTGCAGTTCCAGCCACATCTGCTCATGTCTGAACGTATTTACCTCAGCTCTGTCATCACCAGGTGAATTTCCATGTATAACTAGGCGGTTGCTTTGATCGGGCCCCCGATCTCGTGTCCCAGCCCTTCAAGCCGGTATCCAGCCCTCAAAGCCCATTAGACACCAACAAAGTTCTGCTGTCGGTTCTGAAGCTGGGGGAACAGAACAGAAGAAAGTGCCTTTAGGAGCTTTTAAAAAAGTTTATATTGTCTATATATCTATATTGTCTAAACAATTTTCTAAAACCATATTTTTCATTTAGTAGCATTGCTGACTTGAATACATGTTAACATTAAGTACTCAATGCTTCCTTTGTACCTACAGTTAGCAGTGAGGTTCTGTTAGCAGCATGGTCCTGTTAGCAGTGAGGTTCTGTTAGCAGCATGGTCCTGTTAGCAGTGAGGTTCTGTTAGCAGCATGGTCCTGTTAGCAGTGAGGTTCTGTTAGCAGCATGGTCCTGTTAACAGTGTGGTCTTGTTTGTAGCATGGTACTACCAGCAGTGAGGTTCTGCTAGCAGCATGGTCCTGTTAGCAGTGAGGTTCTGTTAGCAACATGGTCCTGTTAGCAGTGAGGTTCTGTTAGCAGCATGGTCCTGTTAGCAGTGAGGTTCTGTTAGCAGCATGGTCCTGTTAGCAGTGAGGTTATGTTAACAGCATGGTCCTGTTAACAGTGTGGTCTTGTTAGCAGCATGGTCCTGTTAGCAGTGAGGTCTTGTTAGCAGCATGGTCCTGTTAGCATTGAGGTCCTGTTAACAGCATGGTCCTGTTAACAGTGTGGTCTTGTTTGTAGCATGGTACTACCAGCAGTGAGGTTCTGTTAACAGCATGGTCCTGTTAGCAGCATGGTCCTGTTAGCATTGAGGTTCTGTTAACAGCATGGTCCTGTTAACAGTGTGGTCTTGTTTGTAGCATGGTACTACCAGCAGTGAGGTTCTGTTAGCAGCATGGTCCTGTTAGTAGTGAGGTTCTGTTAGCAGCATGGTCCTGTTAGTAGTGAGGTTCTGT
>NC_056513.1:8817929-8862154 GCF_014905685.2 Nematolebias whitei | reverse complement strand
TGAGGTTCTGTTAGCAACATGGTCCTGTTAGCAGTGAGGTTCTGTTAACAGCATGGTCCTGTTAACAGTGTGGTCTTGTTTGTAGCATGGTACTACCAGCAGTGTGGCTCCGCTAGGGGAGTGGTCTTCCTAACAGTGTGGTCCTGTACCCGGAGGTGTATTTGTCCGGTGGCAGGTTCAGGTCTCAGCTCTCAATGCTCATTTTGGTTACCTTGTACTTACTAGGTAATTTTTTTGGTAATTGCTGGGTACATTACCTGGTACTTACTGGGTTTGTACTGGTTACATATCTGGTATGTACTTTTATGTACAGGATAACAAGTCGCTTTGTAATGCATCGATATTATGTCCATATTCAGTGGTCCAACTTGAAATATTTATATCTAATGTAATAAGTTAATGTTTCTGAGCGTTTCAGTAAAGTTTGTCCTATGGTTCATGGGATATTTTGCTAACAGACAGATCATGTGATGTGTTGGTTTAAAAGTTAAGCATTAACTGTTGGAGTCAGCCCTGCCTGGCAGCGCCCTGTGTTTTTATTGAGGACAACTCTCAGTCACCGCCATGCTAACATGAAGCTAGTAAAATGGATACAACTCAGTCAGTTTTACACATTAACTGTGGTGTCCATCTTAACTCGGATTGACTTGAAAAGGTAATTAGTAGAATAAGTACATCTAGTGATGCTTTCTGAGAATTTCAGTTGAATACGTCCTGTTGATGGGTTGTTTTGCTAACAGACAGCCACAGGCTCAGGCAGTTACATGATTGATGCCTACATGTTGACGGGTGATAAAAATCATATTACACAGACGTACATTGGTTTATTGATGCTGACAAAAACCCTCAAACTGTCCTGTTTCAGCTACTTTAATCTGTGAAGAGCATTTTTTATTTCATTTGCACAGTTCCTGTGATCGAGGTGCACACGGATCTCCAGCAGAGCTGACCTTTGAACCTCCTCTGCTCAGTTTGGTAACCTTCCAGTCCGAGGGCCACCATGCTGGGTCGGCCCATCCAATTCAAAGTGGGATCTTTCTGGAAATGGCAAACTGCCAAGGAGCAGCCTGCCAGCTTCACCAGGTGCCCGAAGCCCTGGTGAGAAGGCTGGAGTCAGGTACAGCTCTTCAGACCAGATGGCCTTTCAGTGGGGTTACATCACTCTGACCCCCCACATGCCACCTCCTGAGCCCTTCTGGAGACCACTGGTCATGAAGGAAACATATTTTCCACAAAGAACTGTAGATTTATAGAAATGCGTATTGTATTCCTTTGTGCCCGGTGCTCATACATCCTGCCTGAGTGGAAATGTTTGCTCTTAAATCAGTGTCAAATCTGTCTACTATATTTCAACCTAAGTCCCAGCTGCCCCCCCCACCACCCCCCACCCCCACTAACCAATCAGGCAGATTTAAATCCAAACTCCATCAACGCTCTCCACCGAAGCGTTGGCCGTGTAGCTCCTTTTCAAAACTACTCCCAGCACTTGATTGTCATAAATCAAGAAAGGAGCGATCGATGGCGAGATGACGGGCTGCACTGCAGCGCGGCGCCGAGGGAAACGGCGGCTCTAAGTGATCTCTCCACGCCGCTCGCTCACCTCCCGCAAAGCTGCTTAAGGTCAAGGTGATGGGGCTGAAGGAGCTGCACAAGCAAATCTATTCTCTTTGTGAGAAAGCAGCTCAGTTTGTGGCACAGCTGAAATGTCCCTGAGGCTGCTCTTGTCAAAGGTGCTGAGACGCCACAATTTGCCTGAGAGGGAAAGTGTGAGCCAAGACAGAAACATGGACGTATGAGGAATCAAAACGGGTGACCTCAGATTGAGCCGGGTGAATGGACGATATGAGATAGTGAAGGATTAGAGTGCATTGATGATCTGCCAAACGAAAGAGATACAAGGATCATCTAGAGAGCACAACCTATCTGTTGTTGTTCTATGTTTTGTGGTGACGCAGCCAAATCTCACTATTGGTTAGTCTGTTTATTACCATTCTAAAGAAACAGCAAATCTAAAGCTGAGGATTTATCACTCAAACTGAAGAAGGGGGAAAAAAAAAAAAAAGAAAGGAGCTCATTCTAAAAAAAAAAAACCAAAAACCTCCATCATTGTTCCGTAGACTGCTTTAGCTTTTCTTCAAATGAGGCGATCGTGCAGCTTTTCCTCGAGTATCTCCTATTTGTTCCGAGCCACCATTCAGTTTTAGCCTTCCGAGGCTAACACCCGGCTAACTAATTAATACCTTAAACTCGTTAAGATGACGATGAAGAGCAGAAAAGCAGCAATTTAGTTCCAGTTACTTTAGAATTATAAATAAACAAAATAAAACCAGCTTGTTGAGTCTGGCCTTTTTGTTTATAGTATATTTAAATACAATTGAGATTGAAAGTTTATTTTAAGTACTTATGAATAAATTAACATTTCTGTGCTGATCTCAAACATAGAATAGAATAGAATAGAATAGAATAGAATAGAAACAGCCTTTATTGTCCCACGGATGGGAAATTCAAGTGTAACAGCAACAACGGATAAAAATATTTCACACAAAAGTTCCTAAATGTTAAAAACAATATATGAAGAAATAATATAAACAATATCAATAATAATAATAATAACCATCCTATCAATATCGGCATCATCCTAAAAGACACGTTAGTTCAAATTCTGCTTTCAGTTCAGCAGAAAGCCGACACTGATTTAAAGTATTCTCCTTTGATGTTTTTACATCGCACAACAGTTTGGTTTCCCTGTTTCGAGACTAAAAATTAAAAAATTAAATAAAATAAGTGTTCAAGTTATGATAAAAATACGATTATACTGTTATAAATATATCGTTGCCACAGTGACCGTCCCTGGTCCTAAAGTCATTTAGACAAGTCACATCAGACACGTGTTATCTGAAATGATGCTTTATTTCTTGTAAAAAGGGTGATAATTTAAAGCAAACTTTTTGGGTACATCTGCATGTTCGCATGTCAGTGCAGCAAAATAAATTGTGAAAAATAACATTGTTTATAAAAAAAAACATTAAAGTTATTTTTTAACTAGTACGGACAATTTTGTTGACACCTTTTTAAAGAGAAGCTTAATGTTGGTTTTATGTTTTGTGAGTTTCAACTTCGTATCACAGGAGCCTTGAAGCTTTTCTTCAGCATCAGTCTGTGAAGTCTGATGAAAGGGAACAAACATCCACTGGGTGGTTCGGTGTCGTCGTGTTCACAGCACTAAACACAGAGCAGAGGAAGAGGATTATAAAAATCCACTTTGGTGGTAAAGACTTTAAGGCCATCTCCAAGTAACTTAACGTTAATCTGAACACAGATTAAAAAGTAAAAGGTTCATAGGTCTGTCGTCAACCTCGCAGAATGTGGACGCAATATCAAATGCAACTCCAGGCTGATCAAACATATACTGCGGATGGTAGAAAAAAGATCTAAGGAATCAAACCAGAACCATTTAAGATGAACCTGGTTGTGAAATTACATCTCCGTCATACTTTGGATCATAACAGCGCCACAGAAGAAGACCCAGGAGGCTCCACTACTGCCAGAAAAAACACAGACTGGTACGTGTTGACAAAAATAATCTTTTCTGCGTCTGATGAGACAAAACTGGAGCATTTTAGCTTCAGTCACATCAGCTGTTTATTATTATTATCGTGGAAGACTTCCAACAGATTTATCTGTGTCCATAGATGCATTTAAAAAGATTTATTTATTTATGTTTTACATCTGGTGTGGAAGAGACGAGCGAGGCTTCGTTTTTCCTGTGCAACAAGGTGCCACTCCCTGCAACACGGCAACTCTCAGCAACAGAGAGGCTGGAACGGTATTTGTTTTGTGTGCGAGTTCTTCTTTACATCTCTCCCTCCTTCCTCTGTTTCTTTTGCCGTCTCACTTTCAGCTGTCAGATGCTGACTGAATCAGGTTAGAGAGGGGAGGCGCAGAAACCCGAGCAGCGCTGATGAAAATGACAACGCTTCTGCCCCGCATGGCTACAGAGATGCACAAAGTCGCCTTCCTCCCTGAGAAAGAGAAGAGCAGGTTTATAAGAAACTGAGCACACCTGCAGCTGTGGGCTGCAGGTGTGAGCCCGTAATTGGAACTGGAAATGGGTTTAAACACCGATTAAGACTTACGAGCAGTGGCTATTAAAATATTTATGTTGGGTGGAGTGATGTAAATGTAAAATCTCTAACAGTCAGACGGCTTTTCAAACTGAAACTAGAGCAAATTCTTCACTTTCGCAGGAAAGGCAATTGCCTTTCTTGCGAAAGTGAAGAATTTGCTGAAAAACAGCTGGAATTAGCTAAAACATGCTGAAATGGAAGAATAAACCTAAGTTAGTAGAAGAACAAACAAACACATTTGCAAAATGAAGTTTAAATCAGCTGAAATTAGCACAAAAAAGGCTGAAATTAACGAAAAATAGCTGAAAAGTAGCAAAAAAAAAGGCAGAAAGAAGCTTACATTATCAGAAGGAAGTGGAAGGAGTGGAAACGAGCTAAAAATGTGAAAAAGTTGAAAAAACTACATTCAGCACAAAACACCTAAAAAAGTAGCAGAAATAGCAGAAAAAGCTGAAACTAGCAGAAAAAAAGCTGAAAGGATCATAACAAACTGAAAAGAGCTGAAAGAAGTTACCGTATTAGGCTGAATTTAGAAAGAAATTATTACGAAAAACTTTAATTTATCTGAAAACAGCTGAAATTAGCTAAAAAATGCTAAAATGTAGCTGTAAAGGTAGAACTAGCTTAAACTAGCAGGAGCAAGCAGAAGGAACACGTTTGCTGAAAGTAGCAGAAATTAGCACAAAAAAGTGGAAATTATCTGAATAAATCTGAAATTAGTAACAAAAAAAATAAAACATCTAAAAAGTAGCTAAAAAGGAGAAAATTAAAAAAAGAAGCTGAAATTACCATATTGAACTGGAGAGATCACATTTTTTGCTGAATTAGGCTGAAAAAGGTTGACATGAGTGTGAAAAAGGTGAAATTAACTGAAAAACGCTTAAATTAGCATAAACAACTAAATAGCTGAAATAGTCGAAAAATCTGAAACTTGCAGAAATAGGCTGAAAAAAGGACAATAAACTAAAATTAGCAGAAAGAAGTTAGAAGAAGCACAAAAATGTTGTAGTTAGCAAAAAGAATCTGAAAGGAGCAAAGAACAGCTGAAAGTAGCTGGAAAAAAGTTTAAATTTGCACAAGGAAGCGTCACACATTTTGCACATTTACACACAGGAAGTGATAACTGAACAGAGCTGTCTGAACTTTCTGCTGTTTTGTGACATTTACTGATTTGTTATTCAAATAAAACCCGACCCTTTGAGCACATAGTCCGGACACTGGGGGGTGGGGGGTGTCTGTCTGCTTCAGACCATCTGTCACTCAGAGTGGTCAATGTGATTTATAGGTTGAACACGCTTTAAAAGAAAACGCAGCACCTTAAAGGCAGAAGATCCTCTCAAGTCGCCAATCTCATGATGTTCTGAGAACTTGTGAGATCTGTTAGTGCTCAGAACGTGGATGACTCCCGGCTACCACCAAATTCAGCCTAAGCAGTTTCTCTTATTTAGCTGTGTTGATCATGACTCTTCAAACTGAAGAAGAACATCTAAAGATTCCTTTGAGAGTTTCAGTATCATCCACCAGTTGATAACAAGCGAACACACAGACATAGGAAAAAACATTATCGCCTCTTTGCTTTCAGCGGCGGGTGATCCTTCCTAACTGTGTCTGTGTGTTGGGTGGTATCAGCGGTGATAATTAATTTTCCTCTGAACATACTCGAGGTGTGTAGGAATTATTCCACACTTAAATCCAGACAGCCTTGCGGCGTTCAGTTTTTATTTGAGTCAGGTTCCCAGTGTGGCAGCAGAAGGGTTGATCACGTCTTCCAACTGTAAAATTATCAGCTAATCTCTGCATTCAGGCTTCAGATTAATTCTGACGTTTATTCCTTATTGTCCTAACGTCATGAGAAAAAAGTGAACTTTAGGTTTAATCTAAAATATATTTTTGGCTTAAACGTATTCTGGTCGTGGTCGAGGCTCAGAGAAAGTAACATGAACCTACAAACTGTGCCGTGGAACCTAAAGGGAGCAACAAATGTTAGGTGGATCGTTACTTCATCCCTTCAGAAAATAAATCATTAAACTACAGAATCCATCAGAACATTATCTCTTCTCCCCAACAGGCAACAAGACGTGACTAAGACTGAGTTGTATCTTCTTTGCAGCATGACTGAAATCCTAAAATGCACCTGGAAGAGCGGGGGACAAACAGAGACAAGGGATGGGGTGACACGGAGACATGTCTCTTATCGCTTGGGTTTTTATCTGCCAGGGTCTGCAAACAAAAGTCAGCATGTTTGGCTAAATCTGAAACAAATGTACAACAAAATTAAAGTAAACAGAGAAATTATAACAGGGCTCCATTTGTATGACACATTAGTTTGTGTGGGATTGACGAGTCAGTGTCTTACCTGTAGCAAGTAGTCAGCGTGAGCTCAGTTTGAAGCATCGAGAAGAATACACAAATACTCAGAGCAGAAAAAAAATAAAGAGGACATTTTCACCATCTTAAACTGGTCTGTTGGACGTTTGCTGAGGAGAAAAGAAAGCACAATGATGATAAAACGATTACTTCTTGAAGAAATTAATATCACGTGCCACTTTAGATGCTGAACTTTCAGTTAAAATCTATCGTGATCTGTTTGTTTGAGTGTTGGGGATGAATGTTGAATTTGGTTGTACTGAGACCTGTCCTGATGTCCCTGTGATGGACCATGACCTGTCCAGGTGTTCTTGTGATGGACTGAGACCTGTCCAGGTGTCCCTGTGATGGACTGAAACTTGTCCAGGTGTCTCTGTGATGGACTGAGACCTGTCCATTTGTCCCTGTAATGGACTTAGACCTGTCCAGGTATGCCTATGATGGGCCGAGACCTGTCCAGGTGTCCCTGTGATGGACCGAGACCTGTCCAGTTGTCCCTGTGAAAGACTGAAACTTGTCCAGGTGTCGCTGTGATGGACTGAGACCTGTCCATATGTCCCTGTGATGGACTTAGACCTGTCAAAGTATGCCTATGATGAACCGAGACCTGTCCAGGTGTCCCTGTGATGGACCAAGACCTGTCCAAGTGTCCCTGTGATGGACTGAGACCTGTCCAGGTGTCCTTGTGATGGCCTCAGACCTGCCCAGGTGTCCCTGTGATGGACTGAGACCTGTCCAGGTGTCCTTGTGATGGCCTCAGACCTGTCCAGGTGTCTCTGTGATGGACCAAGACCTGTCCAGGTGTCTCTGTGATGGACCAAGACCTGTCCTGGTGTCCTTGTGATGGCCTCAGACCTGTCTAGGTGTGCCTATGATGGACCGAGATCTGTTCAGGTGTCCCTGTGATGGACCGAAACCTGTCCAGGTATGTGCCTATGATGGACTGAGACCTGTCCAGGTGTCCCTGTGATGGACTGAGACTTGTCTATGTGCCCCTGTGATGGAATGAGACTTGTCCAGGTGTCCCTGTGATGGACTGAGACCTGTTCAGGGTGTCCCCCACCTGTCATACAGTGACTGCTGGACATCGGCACGAGCTCCTTGTGACCTGAAAATGACAGAGAATGGGTGAATTTCCAAATTGAAACTATAGGTGTTCATAAATAGGTCCTTGCGGGACACCAGAACTTAATTTAGCTGCTTTATAAATATAATTTTTAATAAACACTTTATGTGTTTTCATGTCAATATTAAAAACATTTTAAAGTAACAAAATGACAACATTTTGTAGTAAAACAATAAATTATTTGAACACTGAGCAACGTTTCTACAGAAACTCTAACGAGAGACAACTCTTCTGACTTGGGTACATTTACATTAAATAGATCAATACAATCAACGGAATCTATGAAAAGTTATTTTCCACGCCACCTCCAGTTTTAACCAAATGGAATGAAAGAAATATACTGTATATCAAACAACGCTTCTCTAAGTTTAGTCAGGTCTTTAAGTTGCATGAACACCCTATCGTCAATCTTTTAGCGTCGCAGAGCAAGGCGGCAGCTTGGAAAGTTTGACTGTCGAACATTAAAAAACAAATAAAGAGCATGACTCACGAGTGACTCATGGAAATGTTTCCTCTCCGATCGAGCGCCTGAACAACGTCTTGACTCGTTGCGTCGTCTATTTTTATCTCCGAGACTTTTCTGCCTCTTATCTTGAGCAAGACTTTTTTTTTTTTCCTGTTTGTGAGCTGCAGTTCCTCCACCTGGGAAACTTGAATTTTGCTGGTTCGAGCATTTTCTACCTCAGTTTGGAGGAATTTGCAGCCTAGCAGCATTTTTTTTTTCCAAGGTGCTTGTTTCAGTGTCACCAAAGCACCTGAAGGTGGGTGGGATTCTTTAAATCTGTGCAACGCTACATTTTCTACCCCCCTGCTGTCCCTAAACCTGGTTGCTGAGGGGTTTCTGTCTTTTTGACATTGTGATGGGGCAGCTATAGTGAAGAATTGTGTCTAATGAGATTTTTCCCTTCGCCCGGGGGCTTCAAGAGCCTTGCTTAGTTCAAGTGGAGGTCTTATTACCACGCGCTTCAATCGAAGGACTGTTTTCAGATTCACACCTCAAGCAAATTCTTCGCCCATTTGATCCGTCAGCGTGGCTCTGATGAGCTGATCTGAGAGCACAGAGCCTCAGATGATGGGAGATGGAGGCTTGCTGAGTGCAGCGGCGCTTCGCAGCTTTTAATTGCTGCAGAAAAAAAGGATCGGGTCAGAATGACACATGCATTGTGTGGATTAATGGAATAAAAAAACTGTCAGTGTTGTCAACCCAAACCCATATGGAAAGATAATTAGAGGAGCTTTAATTAGTACATTTTTCACAGATGGTGGCGTCTTGCTGGGTTGATTATAGTCAAAAGATGCCATTTTGAAGCTGAAAGTCTGGATCATGACCATCTCCAGCATGTGTGTGTGTTCTGAACATGATGGGGGTTAAAGGGGAAGAAGGTTTGGGAATATTTCTCATCAGCATCAATCATCAAATTGTTAATTTTATTGATTAACGTTGGTCTCTGCACTTTGTTTCAGTCTGTTTTTATATGTGACTTCAGCTCGCAGGGCTCAGTTTCAACCCAAAGCAGAGTCAGATTAATGTTGCAAAAACAAGCAGCGATGGATAATGAGGAGTCCTGATGAGGGGAGTCATTTAAAACTTAATGATGAGGAGAAGTTGTTTTATTCTAAGACGAGCAGAGGTTTTGAACACGCTCTCCTCTTTTAGCATTCAAGGTGTTCACAGCTGCTTCAGGAAACACTGAACGACTAATTGAGTTGCAGAAGTGTATGTCTCTACTGCTCCTGGTCGTTGTTTTCCACCTTTATGTGATCAGATCTGCACAAAATGATCCAAACTTTAGTTTCAGAACATTTACGGGTCAAACTGTAGTTTACATGTAGAGACAGTTGTCCACTGGGAAGCTGCTTCATCTGTCAAGGTTTCAGAATACAGCAGTTCATCATGTGATGAACTGAGACCTGTCCACGTGTCCCTGTGATAATTTGAGACCTGTCAATGTGTTCCTGTGAGGGACTGGAGACTTGTCCTGCTGTCTCTGTGATGAACAGAAGACTTGTCCTGGTGTCCCTGTGATGGACTGGAGACCTGTCCTGCTGTCTCTGTGATGAACATAAGACCTGTCCAGGTGTCCCTGTGATGGACTAGAGACCTGTCAAGATGTCCCTGTGATGGACTGAGACCTGTCCAGGTGTCCCTGTGATGGACTGAAAGCTGTCCAGGTGCCCCTCTGATGGACTGAGACCTGTCTTGATGTCCCTGTAATGGACTGGTGACCTGTCCTGCTGTCTCTGTAATGATCAGGAGACCTGTCCAGGTGTCCCTGTGATGGACCGAGACCTGTCCAGGTGTCCCTGTGATGGACTGAGACCTGTTCAGGTGTCCCTGTGATGAACTGAGGCTTGTCCTGGTGTCCCTGTGATAATTTGAGACCTGTCAATGTGTTCCTCTGAGGGACTGGAGACTCGTCCTGCTGTCTCTGTGATGAACAGAAGACCTGTCCGGGTGTCCCTGTGATGAACTGAGACCTGTCCAGGTGTCCCTGTGATGAAGTGAGACTTGTACTGGTGTCCCTCTGATGGACTGAGACCTGTCCTGATATCCCTGTAATGGACTGGAGACCTGTCCAGGGTGTCCCTGTGATGGATTAAGACCTGTCTAGGGTGTCCCTGTGATAATTTATACCTGTCCAGGTGTCCCTGTGATGAACTAGAGACCTGTCCAGGGTGTCCCTGTGATGGAATGAGACCTATCCAGGGTGTCTCTGTCATGGATTAAGACCTGTCTAGGGTGTCCCTGTGATAATTTGAGACATGTCCAGGTGTCCCTGTGATGGACTGGAGACCTGTCCACGTTTCCCTGTGATGGAATGAGATCTGTCCCCTGTGATGGAATGAGACCTGTCCAGGGTGTCCCCCACCTGTCACACAGTGACTGCTGGACATGGACACCAGCTCCTTGTGACTTGTAAGAGACGGGGGATGGATGGATTTCCAAATTAAAACAATAAGTGTTCGTATAAAGGTCCTTGCGGGACACCAGAACTTAATTAACTGTTTTCTAAATATAATTTTTAAAAAATACTTTGTGTTTTAACTTCAATATTAAAACTATTTTAAAGCAGCAAAATGAAAACATTATGTAGTAAAACAATTACATTTTTGAACATTAAGCAGCGTTTCTACAGAAACTCAAATGAGAGACAACTCTTCTGAGTTTAGTAAATTTACATTAAACAGATGAAACAATCAACAGAATCAAATTGTGGTTTACATTTAAAGACATGCTGTCTGCTGCGAAGCCGCTTCATGAATCAAGGTTTGAAAACACAGTTGTGTGTCAGATCTGCTGATTACAAGCTAAACAAAAGGTGGAATTTACAGCATCGCTTTAACTCATAATAAAATGCTTTAAAAAAAAAAGATAAACGTAAAAACAGATGAGTCTGACGTTAACGTTTCCTCACCTAAAACTTCAATTCTCATAAATCTCAGCTCTATTTATAATTATTTACAATATAAAAAAGCATTATAAGCATATATAAAAATACTAAAATAAACTACTTGTACTACGATTCCTACTTTGTGGTTTTTCACTTATCACAGGGCTTCAGAGTACTGATCCTCCACGATTGAGGGACTACTGTACGACTTGTTCTTTCCCGATAAGTAGATTATTATTTAGAATGGATATAAAAGTGTAAAATATATTTTTTAAAAGTAAATCTGCTAAGATATGTAAACGATATACTCCTTTGGTAAAGAGTTAGTCAGGAGGCAACTGTCAATATAAGAAACACGAGAAGTTGGAGTTAATGTCTCATGATGAAAACCTCGGCTGCATTAAAGAAGTAAACACTGGAATTATTCAATGTGGAGAAATTCCCTCCACTTCTGAGGCTTTTCCCTGCTGCCCTACAAAGGAAGCTCATTTCAGTCAAGTTTTGGGTTTTCGGTCAGGATTCAGCCCTCTTGACCACAGGAGAGGGCTGGCATATATAGTCGGACCAGTTAATTTGTGTTTTAGCTCAGCCTCTTTTCCCAGAAACAAACCAAAACAACCTTTAATACTGCAAATGAAGCTCTGATTCCTTTCATCTTCCCTCCTACCATCACACAAGATGCATAAAGCTGGCCGCCTGAATAAAAGACTCAACCCTGACCCTGCTCTCGTGTTTACAATGTGAAGATCATTGGTAAATGGACTGTACTTGCATAGCACCTTTCTACATCCTCCTGGTACTCAAAGCTCTACAACACAACCTGTGCCCCTATTGACCTCCACACACATTCATACAGCACTCGACATCTCTACAAAGATAATCTGAATCTGTAAAGACTGATCAGAGCTTTAGATCACATTTATACACTGATAGGACACACATCAGAGACAATGAGAGGTTCCGTGTCTTGCTCATGGACACTACAGCATGTGACTGCTGATGGAATCAAAACTCCAAATGTCCTGTTGCAGGATGACTGCAAGAATCGCGTTACGGCTCAGTTCACACAGCATTTGAGTCTGAGTGTTCACAGCATGGCACATTCCCTCATACAGGCCAGACAGCATCACAATGGCCAGAACAGCTGCCGACGTTTATTGAATTTGTCAATATGCCAGGTAACCACCAATCCAAAAAGTAGAAATCTAGTTATCATAAATCCAATTATGCACACAACTTCAACATTCTCGACCAACAATAAGAACAGACACATGATCTTCCACTGCCCCCAGGAATCCATATCCGACTGCGGGTGTCCCATTGGAGCAGGAGGGCTCTCCTTCGCCCTGTCTTCTTGTCGAGAAAATTTGATCAATTTTATTGAGACCAGCTGACCAGATCCATAATTTACAGTTTGGAAGATATGCAAAGAGAGGCTCCAAAAGGTTGACAGGACAAAGAGCAGAAGCAGGGGAAGGAGCGGGAGGAAAAAGCATCCGCCTGCACCGAGAGCAAGAAGAAAAGAAAAATGGAGGGATGGACTGGGAAAATTACGAGGCTGCACAAGTCTTATTACCAGTTCAGATTTGGTAACAGTAGCACCAAAAACGATTATTTTAGACATATTTTTGCGTGAGAGCTGCAAGCTGCTCAACAAGCTAAAGGAAACTTCAAGTACACGAATATCTGAAAAGCAGAAAGAAGAAGCTGAGAGAAACATAAAAAGGCCCAAATTAGCAGAAAAAAAAACAAAATGCAAAAAAATAAAATAAAATCAAAATATGAGAAAAGCAGCTTAAATCAGTAGAAAAGTAGCTTCAAATGTAAAAACTAAAACTAGCACCAACAGCTGAAATGAGCAGGCTGTAAACAGCTAAGGGTTTGAAGGACATAGAAAGCTCCATTCATTTTTAATAGGATAAAACATGGCCGACAAAAGCTACTTTATTGTTCTTCTTTAGCTGCTCCCTTTTTCAGAGGTCACCACAGCGAAGTAACTCACACAAAGACTTGGAGATTGTTTTTACACCGGATTCCATTCTTTTTTTTTTCATTTATCTGTTATTTATCCAGGTCATTGAGCCACACAAACTCATTTTCAAGAGAGACCTGTTTAGGGAGAAGATGGTGGGGGTTAAGGGCCTTGCTCAAGGGCCCAGAGTGAGGCAAATGAGGTTAGAGACAGGTGTGGGTGTTTCACCTTTTCCACCCACATTTTGATGTTGTCGGAACAGGGAGTCAAACTAGCAACCTTCCAATCATAGACCCACCTTCTCTAACCTTTGTTCCACCACTCCCCCCAGCAAAGCTACATATTTGCTATACAGTAGTCCCTCGCTACTTCGCGGTTCGTTTATCGCAGAGTCGCTCTATCGCGGTTTTTCAAAATAAGATTGGACATGACACACATTTGGCTGATTGATGGATGAGCTGCACGATCTGCATGGAATTTTTATTTAAAATAAATTATTTTAAAAATATTTAGCACCTGCTGCACATTTGTGCAGCCCATACTGCAGGATAAATTTCCTGCTGCAGCTGATCAGCTGTTCTGCATGCAGAGCGGAGAAGTGGGCGTGGCCAAGAGCGCTTGCAGGTGGCAAAGAGCAGATGAGGCAGGGAGCTGAAATAATGATATTCTGTGCTCTTTTAGAGCTTTAGAGTTTAGGTCTTCAGGGTACAGATCCTCCACGATAAACGAGGGACTACTATACGGAAGAAAATCGGACCTCATTTTTATGGGATTCTGGCACCGACTGTGTGAACGTTAACCCAGCTGTTAGTTTTTATTTGAATCACTGATACTGGCAGCGCTGCTCCGCTCATCTCCTGGAGAAACTTGCCTCGGCATCGGTGGTATTTTTAATTCTCTTTGGCCCGTCGGACCGAGCGGAGAGGACAGGTTGTGTGTCTCCATCAGTCATCGTGTCGTCGTTGCATCAAACAGGGAGGAGTTTCATCACTCCCGTCTGCACGGTGTCATTTCCAATTCTTTTTGTTGCATCGAGGAAGATTAATGCTGCATCACAGCTTAAGTCAGAAACATTTTTTTTTCTTTATATCGCTGCAGAATGACGGACAGAAGAGTCGAACGAGGCTCGTAAACCGAGCCTGACCGCCTGCAGGGAAGGCTGCTCGCAACATATTAAAGTTATTTCTTGAGCTCGGAGGTTTTAATACACACAGAAACTAGTTTAGTTTTTTTATAAAATGAGCTCTAAGTGATATAATCCGAGGCTGCAAGGTGATAAAACACGGGGGTCTTTTCACCTCGAGCAAACGTCTTCCTAAAAACGGCCTTGAATCAAAAGAGAGCAGATAAAGTAAAAACCATTTACTTTCAGTCACGGAGGAAATTTAAAAGGAATGGTTTTGTGCGAACATCAAAAGGCATAGATAATTTTTATTCACACCACTAAAACTTTGTCTCTGGAGTCTAAAGGGAGTCCGATAACAGACTAGGTTCAGACTGAAGGTTTATATCCATGTGGAAAAACCAGCTCCGCTTTTATTCTGTAGGAGGCTTCAAAATAAAAGCATGAAATGTTGGTGGGAAACAGCTGTGCCGTTTTTAAATAGCTCAACATTTTTAGTTGCTTTGCAGAAATAAAACTTTAATTATTTTGCTAACTCTATGAAGCGTGTTAACATGTTTTTCATCATGAGCAGATTAGGATGGCACAAATTATTGCTAAATTATAATCCCAATATGAGCGAGTGTAATATCAACAACAAAAAGGAGAGCAATAAATCATAAACTGTTATTTGTCATGCACCATGCAGTCATGTTCTTCTGTTAATAATATATTTATTCAACCCAACTGACTCTGGACTTGAGGAAAAAGTGAGTTTATTGCAATAATTTTTATTTTTTTTTTCTCTGACTCTATTAATGGCACCACGAACCAAAAAGCAAAACAAACTGTATCTGATTTACATTTCCTCAAATCTTTGCCTGATTTTTAGCAAAAACCAAAAAAGCTAAAGAGAAAAAAAAAAAAAAACATTTGGAAACTCAAAAATTCTCAAAAGCTTCATTTCCTGCTGTCCGCCCATAAAGCTGCAGTTAGACTAAAAATAAATAAAACAATAAACAGGATTATTATAAATAAATATATCAATGTTAAATGTGCAACAACAAATCAGAACCATATCAAGTCAATGAGGATGTAAACTTTTTTTAATGTCTTGGTTTCGTTCAGCAGGTATTTTCACTTGGACCATAATTGTGTGAATCAGACAAATTTAATAAATTGTAAATGTGATAGGGCAGCACGGTGGTGCAGTTGGTAGAGCTGCTGCCTCTCAGCAAGCAGGTCCCCGGTTCAAATCCTGGTCCGGAGGCTGTGTATACATATATATATATACAGTATATATATATATATATTTTTTTTTTTTAATGAAGTGGGCCGGATTGAAGTTACCTGTGGGCCGGAAATTGCCCGTGAGCCGCCAGTTGAATAGCCCTGGTTTAATATGAGCAGCCCAGCTGTGTTGAACTTGTTCTGTAGTTTGAACCCTTTGGAGTCGGATGTTCTGCTTTCAGTTGAGATGCAGCAACCCGACAACAATCAGATCTTTGTTGGGTTTTTTAACCTATAAAAGGAGGAATTTAAGCTGCAGAGTTCAGATTTTGTCTTCCAAACCCAACATTTTACACTTTCTAACTGTTTCTGGTGGATGACGCTGCGCCAAGAATGAAAGAAAACACAGAACGTGCTTGAAGCACCTTGTTTAGGCGTTTATTTAGTTTTTTGTCGTTCCGTTGGTGCCTGCAGTTCCAGTGAATGTTTCGGTTGAAATGGTGGATGAATAGCCACGTTGCTGTTATTTACTGAACATTTAGCAGCCTTTGTGCTGCTCACAGCCACACAGCTGCTCTTATTTGAACACATGGAGCAACATTTTGAAAAATGTAAACCACCTGAACGTAATCATTCGTTCTGTAAGTTGTTTTTCGTTACAGTTTCTGTACATAGATGATTGGGCGTAAGCAGCAAAACTAACCCAGCACAAATAAAAACACATTAAGCCAAGTGTTAGATTGACATTATTCAGGTAAAAATGTTTTTTTTTTATTTTTTTTACGGAGTGGTGGTTAAAAAGAGCAACATACAGGATTAAGATGTGACGATTCAAACCACAAAAATGAGACTTTAATAAAAATGATAATTAACTAAGTAAACAGGGCTAAATAATTTTAACCTGACAATGAGAAACATCAGAGGATTTACAGAGGAGGGCTGATTGTTGAGTGGAAACAGGTGAGTTGATGACCGATTCAGAGCAGGTGGTGAGAAGAGGAGCTGGAACAAAGACCCCCCCGAGGAAATCTGGAGGCTGTTTGACGAAATCGACAAGAAAAATCAATAAACACAAAAAACAAAAGCTAAACCCCAAAACGTGCCAAATAATTGCAGATTATTAAAGTTTTGTTGTAGCTTCAGTGTTATTGAGAGCTCTGTTAGATTAATCTGTACATTCTCTTTGAAATGCGATTTAATGTAATTTAAAAAAATCATCCGTCCTGCTCCTGCTGCCTTTTCATGCTTCATAGAAGCAACAGGTCCAGGAGGGAGACCCAGACATCGCAACGCTCTCCAGCTCCTTTTAGGGAGTCCAGAGTGTCCCGAGGCCAAAGTAATCCATAATCCATGCAGGCTCTGGGTCTGTCCCCGGGGCTCCTCCCAGCGGGTCATTCCTGGACACCTCCAGAGGGAGACGCCCACCTGAGCTGACTTGTGACATCCTGAAGAAGTGAGTCTCTGAGTTTCCTCTGGACAGCGATGGAATCATTAACTTCACGCAGACTCTCCCACTGGTACATTTTCATCTTTAAATCACTTCTTGGTCTGTTGCCTTCACACATCTCCTCCTACATGTCTCTGCGTGAGTGCAGCTACAGCGTGCGCTCTCAGGACATTATTACCTGCAGTGTTCCCTCAGTGAGGACTGAACTAGGCAAAAGGGTCTTCTCCTACTCCGCTCCTGTTACTTGGAATATCTTACAAAAGATTTGAAGCTCTCGACCTTGACCTCTCTAAGTGGCTTTAAGAATCTGTTGGACTCCTGGCAAGAACGAGTGGTGTAATATTTTAAATAAACAATCAATGCATGGATTGTTTAGTTAAAATGTTACAGTATTTAAATTTAAATTGTAGAGAAGAGATGTGCAGCTGGACAGCAAAGGGTTAACCCTTCACGAAGCTGCTGCGGCACGGAGCAGAAATGTGGGCGTGGCAGAGAATGGACGGAGCTTCTCCCTGCACTCGTGGGCTGCACACAGGTGCTAAATCATTTAAAATAATTTATTTTAAATACACAATCCATGCCAACTGTGTGTCATGTCCACTTTTACTTTGAAAAACTGCAAAAGAGCAAGTCTGCGAAAGTTGAACCGCAAAGTAGTGAGGAACTATCCATCCATCCATTTTCTTTACCCGCTTATTCCATTTTGGGTCACGGGGGTCGCTGGTGCCCATGTCCAGCGATCACTGTGCGAGGGGCGGGGTACACCCTGGACGGGTCGCAAGTCCATCACAGGGCCACATAGAGACAAACGAGACCAACAACCGTTCACTCTCTCACTCACACCTAGGGACAATTTAGAGTTACCAATCAGCCTAACATGCATGTTTTTGGTCTGTGGGAGGAAACCGGAGTACCCGGAGAAAACCCACACATGCACGGAGAGAACATGCAAACTCCACCCAGAAAGGCCCCTGGACCGGGGTTTGAACCAAGGACCTGCTCGCTGAGAGGCAGCAGCTCTACCAGTTGCGCCACCGTGCTGCCCGTGAGGAACTACTGTAATTAATTTAATTCTAGTAGCTTTATTTCCCTCTGCCACCATGCAGTGCGAGGGTAAGTAGTGTGCGGGTAATGCTAACGGTTTTTTTCATTGACTTCAAAAATGTATTTATTTAAGTTGTAAATCTTTTATGTTGCTTGATATCTTTGCAATGTTGTTGTGACTTTTGCTTTTCATTTTGGCGGCAAAACCGAAGTTGGTATACGCGTCGTATTTTCCCACGTTGTAAGACAGTTTGGCGCCATTTTCAGTTGTGCGCCCTCTTGTGGTTGCTGACTGTAATGGCTCTGCAGATGCTTTGCCGCCGTTTCACAGTGTAACATTTATTTTTGTCATGTGTAGGAGCCAGAAGTGCAAGACACAGAAGACAAATGATGTGTTTGGTTTATTGTCTTCTGAAGGAGAGCAAATAAACAGTTTTTAGATGCTCAGTCATTTGAAGAAAACAAGCCTCGTTACATATACATTCTTGGCACCAACTCAAGCCTGTTGCAATGTAGGCTCCATCAGGTCTTCCCAGTGTCTTCAGTCTGGTTTGTGGGGTTCGTGGACAGAATCTTAAGGTGCATTCATGGAGAGGAGGGTTTTTCAGAAGATGTGGTTTTGTTCAGTCCATGACCTTCAGCATGCACTAGAGTGGTAGAGTTGAACACATTTCGAAGAGCTAAGAAGCCAACATATGCAAGGCAACTGATAATATCTGTGAAAACACTTTGAAAAATATCCATGGCATCAAAGACATCTTTTTCTGTTTGACAGAAAAATACAATCTAACAAGTTTGTTGTTTGTTTTTTTTCTCATGTGAGCGTGAGTTTGAATGGAGGCGGTTTGTTATCCCAGTTTAACAGCTGGCCCAGACAAACGGCTCTCTGCTGAACTGAAGCAGATTCTGATTTGTTTTCTCTATCAAAAGACTGCAGAAGAATAGAGCTCCACGAAGAACTGCAGAACGCTGCATAATTACAACAAATTATGCGCCGTCATTTGTCATCCCAAAAAGCTCATCGCACCAATATTTGCTCTTTGTTTGTAATTTGATCAAGCGTCTTGTTTAGAGTGACAACAGAGTCTGTCAGACAATTTGCAGGGATTTTGGTGATGTTTATACAGAGGGAATGCTTGTTTTTAACAAAGCTTCCCATGTTAAGTTGTACCTTTAATATCGTCATTCACTTCATATGATATTTAGTGATATGAAGAATTTTTAGTGTTTTGGTTCTTTTCTACAGATGAGGTTCTGAGGAAATGCATTTTAAAATACGGTATTAGAGTTTTAAGTTGATTAAAAATGTATACAGCCTGTCTTCAAGAACAGACATTTCTGCCAACAGTGCAGTCTTATCTAGTTATTATTTTAATATAGTCGTAATGCTTCTGTATTTATAGAAATATTAAATAATTTGTAGCTTTCTTTGGAGCTTTTCCAGGTCTGGTGAACTGTGTTTTATAGAAGTCTTAAATCTGAGATGAAGCCATAATTTCCCTTTAGGCTGTATTTTATTCTCTGGAACCATGGAAGGGAGGGGACTATTGAACATACAAAAAAACTTAAAGGGCACCATAAAGGGTACTTACAGGGCACTTACAAGATATAAAGAGTACTTAAAGGATACTTATAGGGTACACAGGGTATGTACTGGTTAACATCCAGGGTGACATGCATAGTACTTGCTGGTTAACATACACTTTACTTACAAAGTACCTACATAGTAACATGCAGGGTACTCGCAGAGTATGTACAGGATTACATAGAAGATACTCACTGGGTATGTACAGGGTAACATACAGTGTACTCACTGGGTATGTACATGGTAACATACAAAGTACTCAATGGGTATGTACAGGGTAACATACAGGGTACTCACTGGGTACGTACGAGGTAACATACAGTGTACTCAGTGGGTATATACAGGGTAACATACAGTGTACTCACTGGGTATATACAGGGTAACATACAGGGTATTCAATGGGTATGTGCAGGGTAATATACAGGGTACCCACTGGGTATGAACAGTGTAACATACAGATGCTTACAGGGTACTCACAGGATATGTACCATGTAACATATATTATACCATGCATTGTACTTACAGATTTGCAAACAGGGTACTTTTTGGGTGTTAAACACAATACTTTAGTTGCACATAGTCATTTTATGGTTTTCTGATGATTCCTTTCTTTTATCAAAGCTCACGTTTTTGTGAGACATGAATAACCAGAGGTGGCTTAAAAAGTCGTTCATCTTTGCAACCAGATCACAGAAACATTTTGTGAAATTAGCTTAAGTTTAAAGCATCCTTGAATATTCCTTTTGACTTGGTGATACAACAAAATTTGCAGTTAGCAAGAAAATTGAATTTTTAATCCGCACATAAAATAGAGCACAGGTTGATTCAGTCAAAACATTTCACCAACACACCAGGATCACAAGACGTTTAACTCTTAATGTCAGATAAACTGCAGGATGTTTGAACTAATTACATTATAAATGGTATAAAATCACAATGCAGTGTGTAGAGTTTACCATTCCTCCAAGCCAGATCCTTAGCAGTTCTGGTTGGAGAATATTCAGCTCCAGACGAATCACCCCACATCCCCAGGCCTTTCATTTGTCACCACTAATGACCAGAGTTGCCTCTCTCTCTCGCTCGGCTGTTGTTTTACCTGCAACACTGGATTGATTTGCGACTCTGAGGCGAAGCAGCTGTGAGACACTGAGATAAAGTTTGCATTGAACTCATTAAAGTTTGTATTACCCAGTGTTTAGCGACCAGATTATAGCAAAAGAAGCCATCTGCTTTGGGGAACACGGCTCCCATCACAACTCTGAATAATTTACCACACAAACTTTGTTGCTTGTGTCAAAAATTAGCAATCCAGACGAGTAGGTTGATATCATTAGGCGAAGTGAGAGGTCTAGGTGTGTCACAGCTGAACCAATATTATGCAGATGGTGTTTTCTGGGGGTCCTTCGTGGTGCTCTTTGTAGGAGTCAATTAATGGAGTTGGCTATTAATCTCCTCTTCTTCACTTCGACATAATTGGATCGACTTGCTGAGAAATGAGACCGACTCTTTTTGGGTAAAGAACTTTGTCAAGTTGCTATCCACATAGCTCAACTTCTCTGAATAGTTTTTTTTTCCTTGTGATCATCGAGGACTAATAAATAAAAAAAATGTCTTTTTTATGAGTGAATTCTAATTAAATACCCTTCAGTAATTTGTACAATATTAGAAAACTTTTACAGTAACTTTATATTCCAAAGAAAGGGGAAAACTGAATCTTTAAAAGCTGTCAGATCACCGTGATGCACTAAAATAATGATTTACTCAGGTTTTGGAATGTGGTTTTACACCACGTTGGTACAAGAAATGATCAGGTGCCTTCAAGGACTACAGATCTCCTGATGTCCCTGGAGACGTAGGTGTAAAATCTCCCCAATCCAAAACCAGACGTCATCAAACTCTGAACCAAGCCCAGAACTATCATAGAACTCTGATCCATGTCCAGGACTATGAACCAAAACCAGACCATCACCAAACCCAGAATTAAAACTAGAAGCAGCACGAAACCCTGATTTCAAAGCAGACTATCACAGAATCTTTATTCAAGCCAAGACATGACAGAATCTTGTTCCAAGACCAGTTCAGTGGAAAAAACCTTGATCCAAGTGCAGAAATATCACAGATCCCTGATCTAAGTCCAGATCCTCATCGAATCAGGTTTTTGGACTAGCTGGTAGAGTCATCAGGTATTCATTGGGACAGCTGTGGTTTTGGGGGTGGCTGTGGCTGAGTGGTTAGAGCAGTCGTCCTCCAATGCAAGAGTTGGGGGTTCAATTCCACCGGCAGCCACATGCCGAAGTGTCTGCAAGACACCAAATCCCTCATTGCCTCCGATGTGTGTACCATCGGTGTATGAATGTGATAAAGCTCTGATTATTATTTGAAAAGATATAGTAGAGTGTATGAATGGGTAAATGAGGGCACAGATTGTGTAGTAAAGAGCTTTGAGTATCTTGATAAGATAGAAAGCTGCTATATAAGTACAGTCCATTAACCATTCATTGGTTTCACAAAAGGTCCAATTGGGCCTGAAATTAATTACTTAGTCTTGTTGTTTTTACTGAGCCACATCTGAAAACCATGAGTTAGTCCTTCACAGAGACCACGAGTCCAGACAGTGAACGTTTAATAAAACCAGTGTGACGAACATGGAACTGATCCAGGTCCAGTTTGGTTTAATCCTGAGTCATAAGACATTTTATAGGTTCACAGGAACGTATTAATGAGCCACAGAGTAAATAAAGCCGTGGCGCTCTGTCTGCTGGTAGATGATTGGTGGCACAGGCGGCTGATCTGGGACAATTTGCAGCATTCGGTAGATTTTGTTGTTTTTTTGGGGGGTGGGGGCTGGTGCATACAAAATTCATTACTGTGTGGGACAAATACAGATGGTGCAGCTCTCTCATCCAATCCTGGAAATGAAACAAAATCAAACATTTCTGTGACCAAATTCATTGTGGATGGCAGATTTATGTAACGGCGGCGCAGGCTGCTGTGCCGAGTGCATTTCTGTAGGACGTGACTCGGAAAACATAGTTTTTCATGTGTCGTTTGAACACTTCAGTGGTGATGATAACTTGTCATCGTGTGTGGTTTAATCTGGTGGCGGTGGGGGCTGTGATGAGCTCAGCAGGCGGCACAGACAGAACCACGGCTAGAAACATTTCTGGACGTTACGGCACAACCCTTTTTACTTTTAGCGTAAGACGTTTGTCCTCCCTGTCTAACAGCAGGCATTAATTTAATGCTAAATGTAGCAGTTTTTTATGAGTTCCACCTACAAATGCAGACATTTCTGGCAAATTTCCCAGCATTCCATTTTCCCAAGACGTTGATCTTGACAAACGACATTTTTGACCAACAGGGAGCTTCAAACTGTTGTTTCAGACAAGTCATTTTTGGTAATTGCATTGAAAACTTTAAAAGAAAACAAATCTTTGCACTTGTTCTTTGATTTACTCTCTTTTAATTATGGGTCATTTGATCATTTTCAGTTTTGTGTTCTTTTTCATCTTTAATCACATTAAATGAAAATCAAACATTCCTGTCTAACCATTCTCTACTGAAAAAAAAAATGCTGCAACTCTCCCTTTTTGTTTCTTGTTGTGGCTCAGAAGTCTTCATATCTTACATTCTTTGATGGATTGCATATCGCCCGCCGCCCTGTGGCCAAACATTAAAAAGCAAGGCATTGTGCGATCATTTAGTTAGTGGCACTTCAGCAGGGGATCACTCAGCTTCTGCAACAGCCTAATTTCTGTAAATCTTCAGCAGTTGTAGTCATTCTTGTGTTTGCTAAGGTTGGTTTGCTATGTCGGCCATCTTGAATCAGGCTGATGCACATCTAAGCATTCTCATTTGAGAGTTTCATTAGAATCTGCTCTCTTCATGGTGGATTTCTAGTCAACGTAAAGATGATTGTAAAATTCTGTTTGTTTATAGAAATATGCACAGACTGGCTCCAGAACACACATCAGAATGGTGCTGCTCTTATTCAGGTTCTACGCCATCTACATGGGTCCTTTTTGGAAGTTTCACATTCTGAATCTGAGAGTAACGGAGATCTGGTGAAATCTGTGGAATGATCTGACTTTAAAATTTTTTTTTATTAATTTGATATTTTGGCTTTTTAATGAATCTGATACTTAATTCTTCTGGTACTTTTAACTTCCGTCCGTCCGTCCGTCCGTCCGTCCATCCATACATCCATACATCCATCCATCCATCCATCCGTCCATCCGTCCATATATCCATACATCCATACATCAATTCAGTATCTTTACCTGCTTCTTCCTTTTTTGGGTCATGGGGGTCACTGGTGCCCATATCCAGCCATCACTGTGCAAGAGGTGGGAGACATCCTGGACAGGTCTCCAGTCCATCACAGGGACACATAGAGACAAACCATTCACTCTCTCACTCACACCTAGGGACAATTTAGAGTCACCAATCAGCCTAACGTGCATGTTTTTGGTCTGTGGGAGGAAACTGGAATACCTGGCAAAAACTCGTGCATGCACGGAGAGAACAAGCAAACTCCACCCAGAAAGGGCCCTGGCCGAGATTTCCTTCTCGCTGAGAGGCAACAGCTCTACCAACTGCTCCACGGTGCCGCCAGCTTTTAACTTCGTTTTATATTATTTTATTTATTTATTTATTTATTTTTGTTTCAATGGCGTATATTTTTATTTAATTATTTGTATGGCTTTGATTTGGGGATTTATTGTACAGCACTTTGGTCAACTCTGGTTATTTTAAGTTGAATTGATTTGTGCAGTTTGAGATATTTTGCTAATAAACAAACACCATCACCGTCACGGAGCTGACAGAAACTCCTCAGAGTAAACGGCCAAACGTTGTTCTTTAGAATAAATTCAGTCACTGACAGACATGAATGTGTTTTTTGATACGGGTATATATTTTTGATGCTTTTCTGTTCAACCTCAGCTGTGAGCGTTTTAGCTTCCTGCCAAAGAAAAGTTGGAGCTGTGGAAGGCAACCTTCCAGCTGGAGGACGCCCAACCTGAACCCCAGCCAGCCCAGAAAACACATCTGGAACTTTGACCCATTTCGGAGCTGAAATCTCACCTGACGGTAGAACAGAAAGCCGAGTTCTGAACGGTTCACGTTTGAAGGTTTTCAACAGCTTCTCCAGACGCTCGCCGGGTTTGACATCTTGTTTTATTTATTTTAACGTGTTCGCCTGTCGCTGCTCTCAGGTGGTTTCTCCTAACACAGGATAAGAATGGTGACAAACTCCAATTCACACGACATGTACAGGAGTAAAGATTCAATAGATCTGCCTGAGACAGGCAAATGAAGTTAAGGTCCATAATGAATTAAGTTGAGGAAACCAAACAGAACTAGAGGATGTTTTTAATCATTTTATGCATGATCAGATTTTACTGCAGATGTTGTACCCAGTACGTGACTCTTTAATATAAGGGGCATGGCACTGAACAGTTAAAATGCTTTATGGCCCAAATACGTTCACACTCTCAAGGAATCTGGTTCCATTTGTCAGCGCCGCTGCTGAAAACGAACAGAACAACAGATTAAGAGGCAGAGGATCAGGACAAACAGATACTATCAGATAAAAATGACAAAGACCCGTCCACTGCTTCAGAAACTGATGGGGGAGAAGAAACAACTTGGTTCTGGTTCTGCAGAGTCTGATTTGGTTGCATGAGTTCCTGTTCAACCTCTGAAGGGACAACAATAATTTTACCCTCTTTACTTCCTGTATTTTTATTTTTATTTTTTAATAATTTGACTTCCTAAACTTTGTTGAAGCTCCAGCTTTGACCTTTGTCTCAAAGTTCACCTGCTGACCTCAGTAGGACAGGAAGCTGAGGCCAGAACTCAACAGAACCACATTAACGGCCACTGTAAGGTGTGCGATAAGGTTTTTGCCCATGTCGCTGTGTTCTTCTGTCTTGTTAGCTAAATATGTCATAGACCATTGAACAGATTTAAATTAAACTCTCTTTTTAGGGTGCTGTGAGTAAAACTGAATTTGTCAAAGTGAACACTTGTCTAGTTGGACACTTAGAGAGGCAGGCGATCATGTAAGTACATTTATCTGTGTCACTGGATGGATTTTAATGAAGATCTGCAAATCACAATTGAATGTGCTAATTCAAGATGGCCTCCACAGCTAATTAACCTAATTAACAAACAGTAAAATGGTGAAAAATCAGTAAATTCTACACAATTTTGAGCTAAAATTAGTTGTAGCAGCTGAAAACCATCCCCAACACAGACTTTGAGGGATAACCAGTTAAATTGTTTGTTTAAAAATTTAAGTACAGAGTATTTATTTATTAATTAACTGCTGGATTCAATTGTGTTGTCTGTTAGCAAAATATTTCCTGAAATGTTAGTGAAACACTACAATTGAACGCAAGCTAGCTAACTGACATTACAAAGTGTCTTTAACTTATTTATTTTACAGATTTTTAGCTAAATTGTATTGTGGTAAAAGCTTTGGGTCATTCTCAACAAATGATGAGCTCGAGCAGATTGAGCTGCCATTTTGTTTGAGATTGTGCATATCATTGTTTTCACAGCTTCACCGCAACAAAAACAGCTCTGTTGTTTCTTGATTGAGAATTTCTGTTATGAATTATTACATTATGGCTGAGAACATCTTTCTTTAATGTGTTCACAAAACATTCTCTTGTCTTGGCCTAAAGGCCAGATCACTGGCTCGCAGTGCCTCACTGGTATTGACGCCATGAGAACATGCCCAAAATATTCTCTGATCCAGCTGTAGTCCGACTAGCTGACAGCCATGGATCTGACTGCAGCTGGCTATGAGGGAATGCCTGCTGGACTCAGCTGCTGTATAAAAGTCTGCAGCTAACTCTGTTCGGTGCTCATTCAGTGACATGATCCATGCATTGTATATCCGTGTAGTCTGTTTTGAATAAGTCCTTGCAAGTAAAAGACCAGTTAAAATCTTCTTCTGTCCTCAGAGTAGCTTATTTAAGTAAGTGGATAAAAAAAGGATATTTATTTATCCAACATATGGTCCTTCGAGCCGGATCCTCTCATTTCAGGAGATCAATCCTCCCTCATGCATGGTATCAGAGCAGCCTGGCACTCCGGGGCAATGTTGGAGCCAGACTCGACTAAATCAACTAAATCAACTTAATTTGGTTTAGTTTAAAACTCAAGCGCCACTTCATGCACTCCTTTAATCCCTGCCTGGCTATCTTATATTTAAGTTTAATTTATATATTTGTTGAACTATTTACAAAATAACCACTAATGAAAAGACTAAACTTAGGCATGTCAACTCATAGTCGGTATCAGAGCTACAGATAATTTTGGACATTTTATTTCCTAAATTAAGACTAGCTGACAGTCTTATTTAACTTTTGGGACAATGGTTCATATTGTTGGACGTTCCTCACAATAAACAACAAAAGCTCTGTAATAAATTGTCATTTATAAAAGCATTGATCGGTGCAGCATTAACTGTAGAGTTGGTAAATAAAACTAACTTTATAAATATCAGTTTGCTTTAGCTCTTTGTTTTAATTAGACTGGTATCCTGCAGAAACAGTAACATCTTTCAATTAACTCATGACTCGAGACACGTCCAGATTTGTAATCGATTAGGCCGGCATATTTCAGAGTGCAGCCTGAAGCCTCAGATGTTCGATTATCTCTCTGCTGAAGCAGGAAGTGAAAAAAACAATGATCTGTGTGGCTTTCAGGCGCCTTTTAGAGTTGTCCTCAAACACCTCGGCTGTATTTTCAGCCGTGTTCGTTTATTTAGAAGTCAATTTTGGTGTCTAATGTAAGTGCCTGCTTCATTTGTTTCGGCTAATAAAGCCTGCGTGGATAAAAAATGTTCATTACCTTTCAAAGTTCACTGGGTTTTTATCTGTCCTGTTAAGAGGCTTTTAAGCGCCTTGTTAAGTTGCACATTAATCCCCACCGTATTGATCTCACACGGCCGCCTGAAGACCAGCCAGATATCATATTTTTTTTAAACTTCTTCCTCCTGCAAAATGCTTACCTGGTAATTATTTTTGAAATGCTGGACTTTCTAAACCTCTTTCTAAACATTAGCGATCGATATTTGTGGATATTTTTCTACTCTCTGTCGTTATTAGCGTCTCTGCAACAATTACTGCAGAGCGGCGTGCGCGCCTGCTCCTTATTCATCATGTGACAGAGCGATTCAGCTCTGATCTTCTCTAATTGTGCTAGTTTCCATCTTCTGCTCGCTTATTACTGCTAATCTGACTCCCATCTGTGTGAGTTTTTCAGTCAATACTTTGCAGAAAGAGTGTTTGATCTGGCAGATCAGGTATTGTCTGCCGTTCGGCTGTATTTTCACCACTTTATTCATGTCAAATTGCTTATTTCCTTTGATACGAGTGGTGGAATAATAAAATCTGAAAGTGATGATTTCACTGCGACTATAAAGACAGAACTTTCTTTAGTTTTTTGTTTCACATTTGACGAGCCAGAGAAGAACAAACACAGATGAAGTCATGATTCAAAAATAACCTTGTGTCCTTTTCAGCACGCAGCCGTACGAACATCTCCAACATCCCTCCCTCTCTCATCCTCCTCCTCTCTTCTTCCTCCTCACCCGTCAGGTCTTACCCCTGCCATAAATGCAGTTGTTGGTATTTCATGACTATTTGCATTCCGCCTCAGCTCTCAGTTTCTGCGTGGTGCAGTCGTGTATACGTGTCTGCAAGCAACGCTACGAGTTTTCCAGATTCCTTCTTATCCAGCGATTCAGGGAACATTATAGAGACAAACAAACAACGAGTCTCTGAACCCAAACAACATGTAGACTTTTAAAATATTAACGTCTGAGTCTCATGTCTAAAAGCCGTGCTGTTACGTTTCACCGCCGCTGTGGATCCTCACTCGTTGTGTCTCTCTCTGATCTATTCTGTTACACAACCTACTGCTGCTGAAATGATCAACTAGATATACGGCATACGTTTAAATAAGAAAAATGCTTTTGGATGTGTGTTAAAGTGGGCAAGAAAATATTGTGCACAGCCTAGAATACAGTTTTGCAACCGGTGCACTCAAAAGTGGGTTATGATTGTCAAAAGTCATGGCGTGCTGCTCACTGGGTTGCAAACGTGAAGAGTTAAGGACATTTTTATTTGAGTCACCAAGTGGTCTCCAACAGCCGCAGCCCAGCGAGATACTACCTTAAAGGTTAATCAACTGGAGACCGCAGATTTAAGATGGACACTTTGTTTAATATGCATTGGGGCCTCGTCCTCAGTAATGAGGGCGTTTTTTGCTCAGTCATGGTGAAGAAAAGTTCAGTCGAAAAGCTCTAGATTTACTGGTCTATATGTTCCAGCTCTCCTGAGGTGACCAAAAGAACCAGATCCTGGATCCAAGTGGATAAAATGAGCTTCCTTCTTAAGGTGGATGGCTCAGCCTTAGAGTTATCCAGGGAGATTTTAGAATAGAAGTGCTTCTGCATCGAAAGGAGTCAGTTGGGGTGGTTCATCTGACCAAGATGCCTCCTGGACACCTCCCTTTGGAGGTTTTCCGGGCACGTCCTACTTTTAGGGAAGACCCAGAACTTCCTGGAAGGATTGTGTATCTTCTCTGGCCTGGGAACGCTTCAGGGTACACTAGGAGGAGCTGGAAAGTGTAGCTGAAGAGAAGAAGGTCTGTGCATCTCTCCTGGTTCTGCCTCGGTGAGGTGACTACAGATAAGTGGTAGAAGGTGGAGATGGAGACTTTGTTTAAAAGTTTTCCAAGATCATTTTACGTTTTTTTAATCATTCTTTGTTCAGTTCCTAATTATCCTGCAACATCCAAAGTGTAATAAACACGGAAGGTGTTTAAGTATGGAAGTCGTGATTTAGATGAAATGGTGACATTGCAGATGGCTCGTTCATGTCCTGCCTCCTTTCACCTGCGGACACCTTTCTTATTTCAGAGACGAACCTTTGTCCCTTTAACCACCGACAAGAACGATGACCTGTCTAAACCAATTGATCTCTCTGAACTGGCAGCTCGATGACACATTTCCATTTCTGTTTCCTCCTCCGGCTCAATATTCAGGGATACTTGTGAAGGTCAGGGTGGTAGACATCAGTCACCGCCTGGAATTTTTCCACAAAAACATCCAAAGCACCTTTTTTTTTTTTTTTACTTTGCGATGTGCGGTCCATCTGCAGTATTACCTCATCTCTGCAGTCATCTTATCTTTAATCTTGTTCCATCTTGTGTGTCCTGAATATTACTGCAAAGATGTCTGACGATTCTAATTTATCTCAGAAGCAAACAGAATTCATAGTTTTAATCAGAAGTGGAGCATTCATGAAGCGGAGGCGCCACTTGTCATTGTTCACTCTGACATGCTAGATGTTAGAAAACAAAGACTGCAAAGTGTCCAGAAATGTTAATATAATAATTATGATGTTGAAGGAATATGAAACCTGTCACGCCAGCACCAGCTGAGGACTTGATGCCACTCAGGGCTCGCCTCACAGAATACGTGCAACAAATGATGAGGGTAGTGGCATTTTACCACAACCGATCGAGCAGTAACAGATAGATAGTAATCAAACATTCTTTTTAAAAGATCTTCTACTTTAGATACATTTATAATCCAAGTCTTCCATCGTATCATAATTCAGAGGATTTTATTCGTTAAACCATTCTGTAAATAGAACAGTTTGAATTATGTACAGTAAATTATTACTCAGCGCTAAAACTCGGATTATTATTCCCAAATTTCATGTGTTAGTTTCATTTTTGTTGCGTTAATTGTTTGTTGGTTTTATTGATATTATTATAGGTTTGTACATTTCTGTAATGAATGGTCTCACTTGTTGGGATCTGATGAACGTTAACTAACCTAAACTTTGGCCATGGCTCCTCAGACGAGTCGACGGGGAAGAGGGCGGACTCTAGAAACCATCTCATCTCCATCAAACTGGTTGGCCCACTATGTGACTGTGCTACGTATGGTACTGAGTTTTTTGTGGCTTCTCAGGACTGATGAAGTCTTTTGAATGAAGAATGAAACATCTCAACAACAATAAAAGAAAAGAAATCGTCAAGAGGATCTGACTTAAATTAGTTTGATTTTTTTTTTTTACCTGAATTGTTGAGCATGAACTTTGATAATCTAAATATTATTGATTGATATGTTCCATCTGGAGCCCAAACTACCACTCTTCTTTGGTCTCATTATAATGTTCTGCAGATAATCTGAATGTTTCCTGTCATGATTATCTCATCACCCGTCTTCATGTTTGTGTTCACGTGCACACTTCTGTTCCACCTACCTGCTCTCTGTCTTCAGTCCTATTAACCGCTGATTCTGTCCAGTTTTACGGATTTCTGTGTGTGATGCAAAACTAATTCAGTCTCACCACTTCCCTCTGCCGTTGCCTGGAAACAAGTCCACTCTTCCTGTTTCAAGTTGGACTGGATGTTGTGTTCCGGGAATAATTTAGATTTAAATGAAAGTCCTCCAAGGCCCTTTTATTCTTGAATTATAAACATGATAAGGTGCTTGTTCCTCTGCTTTCCCCTACTTAAGTCAAATATAGTTTATTTACAAGCAGGTCAGATAGGTCCTTTTATAGCTTTATGTAATTCTTGTGCATTGATTTTGAACTGAGCAAAGATGCACATCCACACCCTGTTTGTTAGCAAAGTATCCCGAGAAGCACTCGAAGAGTTTTATTACAACTTTCTTAATTACTGCATCTGCATTTAATCTGAGAACTGTTGGAGACAGCCTGATTCAAGATGGCCGCCACAGCCAGTCAGTAGTAACAAACAAAAAAGTGACCATAACTCAGTCATTTTTATGGACAATGAGATAAGGTCAAGGTCTGATGAAGTGGTAGCTGAGAGTAGTCCCCGGAACATCTTTAGTAACATGTAGTCATTTAGAGAAATCTACTTTGACTGAGGTTTGTTTTTGAAGGTTTCAGGACTGTCTGAAGGTCAGGTCTAAAGGTCACGTCTAAAGGTCAGGTCTGAGGTGGTCAGGTCTGGAGATCAGGTCTGAAGGTCAGGTCTAATGGTCAGGTCTGAAGGTCACGTCTAAAGGTCAGGTCTGAGGTGTCAGGTCTAAAGGTCAGGTCTGGAGGTCAGGTCTAAAGGTCACGTATAAAGGTCAGGTCTGAGGTGGTCATGTCTGGAGATCAGGTCTGAAGGTCAGGTTTAAAGGTCAAGGCTGGAGGTCAGGTCTGAGGTGTCAGGTCTAAAGGTCAGGTCTGAAGATCAGGTCTAAAGATCAGGTCTGAAGATCAGGTCTAAAGGCCAGACCTGAGGAGGTCATGTCTGAAGGTCAGATGTGATGAGGTCAGTTTTGAATGTACAATTTGAGGGTCAAGTCTGAGTAGGTTAGAAGTGAAGGTGAGGAGTTCAGGTTTAAAGATCAGGTTTGAAGAGGTCAAATCTGAGGAGGTCAGCCCCGAGAAAGTCAGGTCTAAGAAGGTCAGCCCCGAGGTCAGGTCTAAGGAGGTCAGCCCTGAGGTCAGGTCTAAGGAGGTCAGGTCTAAGGAGGTCAAGTCTGAAGGTCAGGACTGAAGGTCAAGTCTGAGGATGTCATGTATGAAAGCCTGAACTGATGATCAGGTCTGGAGGAGATCAGGTCTGAAGGTCAGGTCATAAGTTGGTCAGGTCTGAAATTCAGGACTGACGGTCAGGTCTGAAGGTCAGGTCTGAAGGTCAGATCTGGAGGTCAGGTCTGGAGGTCAGGTTTGAATGAGGTCAGGTCTGAGGAGGTCAGGTCTGAAGGTCAGGTCTGAAGGTCAGATCTGGAGGTCAGGTCTGGAGGTCAGGTTTGAATGAGGTCAGGTCTGAGGAGGTCAGGTCTTAGGAGGTCATGTCTGAAGGTCAGCTCAATAGACGCTTACCATAGCTCTTTGGTTAATCTGAATTTAACCGCATCTCCTCGTCTTGTTGTCCCGTCATAGCGGAACCAAGAGGAGGAAATTGAAATACTCTCCGTCCGTCCATCTTGTGAGCTGAATAACTTAAAAAATAAGCAATAAACCAACTTCCATTTTAATGTGGTGCTTCTAGGTATACAAAAAATTACTATCAAAATATGGGTTGCCAGCTCAAAATCCAAGATGGCCACCTATATAAATATATGTAAACCAACCGCCTCTATCATTTAAGAAGTTCATGCTTTCTATATTTTATTTTGCTTAAAAGTTTAGTCAATCCCTCAGTGAGGGGGAAAATCAGCTCGTTACATTTTGCTTTTTTTGACTTTTCAACTTCATTTTTTAGTTTAGTGCTGCAAGAAGTTGGACAAATAGTGTAATAACTCTTGTTTTTAGGTTAATTAGACATCGTGTCCACCTGAAGTGTGTTAAAAATGTCACGAAGACACCACAAACACCAGTATTAGTGGTTTGACATGAAGTTGACGTGCTAAAATGCTCAAATGTTGTTTCCTTTTGATTAGCTGAGCTCAGATCAAAAGCAGCAGCTTTCCTTTCAGCAGGACGTTCCTCCACTGATTTTTCTCCCATGTCACTTTCCTGTCGTCGTCTCAGAACAACAAAACGACTCCTGAATACGTTTTCTTTGATACCTTCTGAAAACACGCTGTTCTCGTCAAACGCACCAAAACAATAGTTGTTTTATTAAAATTAGCTTCTTTTTTCGTTCGCATTTGATGTGCCACTTGGATTGATTTAGTTTATTATCCATTTAAAATACTCTTTGAAGCTTGATTAACGTGTAACAAGCGTTATAATTTGTGTCTTACAGTTTTGCATGTATTTAATTCAGAATTTCCCTTCTGATTTTAAAGATAAAGCCTGGTTTCCCTAAAACGTGCAGCCGCTGCCTCGGGACCCCCCCGAGCCTCCTTTTCAGAGAAAATGGCACTGATTCATGATTGTTCCTTTGTGGAAATGATTGATACGACACGTTGGGAGGACTAAATTGCCACAATTTGTTTAGGTCCTTGGCAGAGAATATTTTGCATTAATAAAACATTATCAATCATTAGCAGGGAAGTGTGTGCAAGCCCGTGTGCAAATTAGTCTTCGAATTTAACCGGAGATGTGCTTCTCATAAAAACAAAAACACATATGTCTTGTCATCCGCAGCCCGCCCCAGTCTGGAGATTTAAATAAGTCAAATAAAAGGCACTGGCATGATCGGGACTTGAGGCTTACTGGGTTTTGGGAGGTGTTCACAAAGTGGATGAAATAAAATCACTGACTTTTTATATGGCCCTTGAAGAGGCAGTCTTATTAAAGTCTCCATCCGTAAACTTTCTCTTGTCTGGCCCATAACTTCTGGTCTGCTCAAGATAATCTAACAAAGCTTCATACACATTTATGCCATGACTAGACATCATCTCATCTCTAAGGTCAAGGTCATAAATCAAGGTCAAAATATATACAAAGTCTTTGCTTGTCTGGGTCCTTGCTATAGATTGCTGATAGTTTGTCAATGGGTGTTTACAGCACGTCTTGTTAATTTTATCCGTTTATCCTCATTCATTGTAACTTTCAGAGATTATTGTGATTTTTTTTTTAATGAAGCATTCACGATATTGTGATACATTTGTCTTCTGTACGTTTTTCTGGGCAATTCTCGACCCACAGTTTTCAAGCTGTTTCAAACAAATCATGAATCAAAATGTTCAGCTCTTTCAGGACAATTCCGCCATGGCTTTTAGTATGGGCACAACTTTAGCTTTTTGAGATATTTAGCCTTTTCTGACATTTATTTCTCATAAAAAAAATGAATTGAGCTCATTTTACATCCTTCAAATCCTTAGATGTGTTTACAACCTTTTACTGCTCCTTTCACATTTTGTTCTGGTTCAGCTTCTTTCAGCTTCCTTGTGCAAATTTAAACATTTTTTTCAGCTACTTTCAGTGAATTTCAGCTGCTTCTTCAGCTGTTTTGTGCTTCTTGAAAATTATGTCTGCAAGCTTAAGCTTTTTCTACTATTTCAGCTACTTTTTAGCTGATTTTCTACTAATTGAAGCTTTTTCATCAAATTACACATTGTTTTCACTCATTTAAAACTTTTCAGCCCAATTCAGCAAAATTTCACTTCTTGTAATTCCATTTTCTTTCTCCCTTTTTAGCTACTTTCCAGCAGTTTTTTTGTTGTTGTTGTTGCAAATTTCAGCTTTTTTTGTTTTTTGCTCATTTGTTTCTTTCAACCTAACTGGGCAAATGTGTTCTTTCTGCTTTCTTCTGCTACTTTAGGCTAGTTCTTCATTTCAGCTACATTTTAGCATGTTTTTAAGCCAATTTCAGCTGTTTTTCTGCAAGTTCTTCTGCACTAAGCATTCATACTGCATTTTCGCAAGAAATGCAATTTCTCTGGTTGTCTTTGACTTCACTGATAGGACAGCGCATGAGAAGTGGACCTTTAGCTCTACATCCATCCATCTTGAGTCTCCTAAAAGAGACGACAGCAGAAGGAGACAAATAAACCAGAGGCGAGATACGAAAACATGATTCTGGTCGGTGAGAGGAATCAACGTCAGAGTACAGAGGGCGGTGAGGAACGGGTAAAACCTCAGGAAATAATTAGTCTCTGTAGGGCTGAGAATATAAAAGACGGGACAGGAATGAAGAGAGATGCAGCTTTTCATTGTCAGCACTCCGGCTGATCCGTGCCAAGCATTTTCTCTTCGTTCCCAGAGAACACAGACGTCTTTTTGTTGCTACCTGTGATATTCAGCTGTGTGCTGCTTATCACAGCGTCTCATCTGTTCAGGGGGCCAGATTTAAATCTGAGGTTTCTCCTGCAAGTTCTTATCAAGGCTCAGAAGCCAAATAATGCTCGTTAGAGGAAAGTGTTTTCAAAGGAAATGTGATGAAGTTTGCTTTATTAAAAATGCATTATCTTTGCAAGTAACTACAGAAAAGGCCTGTAAAGAATTCTGTTTTTTTTATTTTGTTTTATTTGTTTTACTCTGAAACAATCCTAGGATAATGAAATATGCAGCGTTAACGATACCATCTTTTGGAGCAGAGCTCCGACTCGCTAAAAGATAAATACAGAAAACTTGGCAGTCGATCTGCCCTTGATGATTTACACACAATTAAATAGACACAAGGACGTTACAGTAAGTGTGTTGCATTTGCCTTTGGGTCCCTGCAGCAGAAAATGATGTAAACAGCCGTCACCGCGAGGCTTTGGCCGAGGAACACGTTGGACACGAATCCTTCCCATCTGCCCAGAAACCCGAGTGGCAGAACCACTTCCAATCTGGCTCAGTGTGGAGGAGACTCATTTCTTTTAGGAGAGTTACGGAAAGCTCTTCTCGTGGCAAATCACAGGGCCTCACGCTGCCTCGCTCAATTCTCCGAGCTTTTAGAGGGATCCCACTGAGCTCTGTAGATTTTGTGGTCAGGTCACAGAGGACTGAACAAAACACACAGATAATGGATGACGTGTGTTCTTGCAGCTCGGATCGGAAGTTTCTGACATTCTCAAGTCTTTTTCTTTTGAAGACGCGTCGTTTCTCCATCCAGGATTTTGTTCATCGTTTCTTTAGGCGTCTTGAGCGTTTGCTCTTTACGCCGGCAACATTTCATGCAGCTAATGAAAAATGTACAAGCTCCAGCTGGATGTGGAGCTGCTTGTAGTCCTGTCAGCCATGGAGAGACTCTTCTCACTGGAGCGGTACGAACAGCTTCCATCGCACCAGAATCAACATTCACTTCAAGGTGTTTAAGATAAGACCTGAGTTATCAGCGGCTGTAAAAGATTTCCCCCGAGGCCCACAGTGCAAACAAACCCAAGGAGGAAGCGAGTGAATGAGTGTTGCACCTGCTGTCAGGGGATTCAACGGAGAAACAACGGTCCGGGTGGTTTCAGTGAATTGGTTCCTCAGAGACCTTAAATCAATCTGGGCCTTGTTTTGCAGTTGCATCATTTAATATCCACGTAGAGAGATTTTAATTTTCACCTTCTTTGTTGCTTAAAATCATCCTGATAAACACCGTCCCCAGTTCTGTTCAGGTGTGGGTGCTGAGCGGGTCCAAATTGGATCAGCCTTTCCTGCCATTTGCTGTGTTCCCACAAGTCCTTAGTGTATCAGATGAAACTCGAGAAATTGCATTTCCTGCGAAAATGTAGTGTGAATGTTTATTGCTAAAGAACTTGCTGAAAAACAGCTGAAATTAGCTAAAAGCCTGCTGAAATGAAGCTGAAATGGAAAAACAAGCCTAAATTAGCAAAATAAACAAAAAAGAACACATATTTGCTGAATTTGGTTTAAATAGGCAGAAATGAGCAGAAAGATGAGTAAATTAGCTAAAAAAATGGATAAAATTAGCAAAAAAATAAATAAAAATAAAATGTAGCTGAAAAGGCAGAAAAAAGCTAAAATTATCAGAAATAAGTGGAGATCACAGTTGTGCCCAATTAAGTTTAAAGGATCATAAATGATAACAAAAAGTGGAAATTATTGGAAAAAGGTAGACATTTTCAATAAAAAGCTGAATAGTAGCTAAAAAGGCAGAAAGAAGCTTAAATTACCAGAAGCAAGTTAAGAGAGCACATTTTTGCTGAATTTATCTGAAAAAAGTTGAAATGAGTGCAAAATATGTGGAATTAGCTGAAAAAGCTAAAATTTAGCATAAAATAGCCAAATAGTAGATTAAATAGCAGAAATAGCTGAAACTTACAGAAATAAGCTGAAAGGAGCGTAACAAGCTGAAATTAGCAGAAAGAAGTTAAAAGAAGCACAACATTTTTGTAGTTTGCAAAATAAATCGGAAAGGAGAACAAAACAGCTGAAAAAACAGCTGAAATTAGCTGAAAGTAGCTGAATTAGTGTTAAATCTGCACAAGGAAGTTTAAAGAAGCTGAAGCAGAACAAAATGTGAAAGGAGCAGTAAAAAGTTGTAAACAGATTTAAAGATTTGAAGGAGGTACAATGAACTCTATTCCAAGAGTAAAAAGTGGCAGAAAAGGCTAAATATTTCAAAAAGCTAAAATTGCACCAATACCACAAGTCATAGCACCCTTCGCTTGAAAGAGCTGAACGTTTTGATATATGGTTTGTTGAAATAGCACAGAAACTGTGGAACATGATTCTGAAAAATGTACAGAAGAAAAATGGATCTCCATAGTGTGAACAATTCGTAAATATTCAAACAAATGTAAAATTCAGGATGCAGTTAACAACTTGTCAGCCGTTAAAGACTTTCCCTGATTTGGTCCATCTCATTAAGAGGCTTTCTGACGTCCATTTGTCCTTTGGCTGTTTGTCTGCAGCTGATAATCTGCAGAAGTTCTTGCTGAATGAAAATGGATGACAGATTATGCATAAAGGGTCAAACTGTGTGTTGCTTTCTTACCTTGTAGGTAAACTGCTTAGATTGTTGTCCCCTGTCATGGCGCAAAGAGGGGGAATTGGAAATACCATTCGTCTGTGCATGTTGTGAGCATAGCTTGGAAAATAAGCAAGGTGCCAACTTCTATTTTAGTGTGCGGCTGCATCTATTGGGTTGCCACGTCAGCATTTAAGATGGCTGTCATTACATATGTAAACTGACCATCCCATTAATTTAAGGAAACTCTCCTTTCTAGTTGTGATGTTGATTTTAGTTTCCTCGAATGACTGGGGTGGCCTATGGGGTGGCCGAAGTTTAATCTATGGTGGCCACCGTCAGCCACCCCCTGGCTCCCCCTTTGTGCCTCGTCATGGATAAAATTACTTGCACTCCCTGTTCAACTCCATTCCAGAAAAAAAACAGTAATCTCAAAACTACATTCACTATTCAAACCCCTCAGAGATGGAGGATTGGCATACTCCTTTTAAAAAATATATTTAAAAGCTATTTTATAGAAATTCGGTAAAGGAGCTTTTTTTTCCCCCTTATTTTTGAGATCAAAGCCTCCACATGACCATGCCGGTATTTAAGCTCAGGCATTTTAAATGTAATTGTGAAGTTTCTGAGAGGAAATGTAAACTAGTCATCCAATCATTGAGTCATCCCAAACTTCCTACTATCTTTTCCAGAATTCAAACTTACAGAAAATATAAAAGTTTTGCACATTTTATCTGTAAAACTGAAGAATAAAAGACCGTGCTAGTCTGGGTTTGACTTCCGTGCCGCTTTGTTTATCTGGCAGCCACAGACTGTCAGTCAGGGAGATAGTGGGAACCCATCAGCAATTGGGAGCTGTGTTTCTGGTTGCTGCTGTCTTCTGATGTGCAGGAAGCCTAATAACGGTCCATGCTGCATCCCAACAGACGTGTCTCACTCACTCTCTGCCCTCTCCTGTTTCTGTTTCTGCTATCGTGACAAACGTATGTAAAGATGCTAAATAAAGTCTATGCAGCTGAACCTGAAATCTAATAAACAAATATTTTATTGAAAGTGAAACATTAAATCCTTTAAATATAAAAGTACTTTTTAAAACTGCGATGATTGTGAATTTTATGGCGAAACATCTGAAAAAGGCGATAAACGCAACAAAAGACAGCTGCAGCTCGTTACTTCAGTTTGGTATTATGTTTGATTTGACGTGTATTTTGTGTTTTAAATTATAATTTTAACCTTTTACATAGTTTAGATTAGAAATGTGTTTTCAGTGTTTTTGGTTTGCTCCAGCTGTAAATATGACTTTTTATTAATTTAACACGAAAAAGTTTTCAAGTTCACAAGAAAATTATTAACATTTTAAAATATTCAGCCCCCAACAAAGATTTCTGTTTTTATATTTGCTGTTTTACCTCAGCAGCATAGTTACTGTCAATCACTGGATTTGATTTTTATATTTCTACTTCATCCATCCATCCATCCATCCATCCATCCATCCATCCATCCATCCATCCATCCATCCATCCATCCATCCATCCATCATCTTTACCTGCTTCTTCCTTTTTGGGTCACTGGTGCCCATCCAACAGTCACTGTGTGAGAGTGGGCACCCTAGATATGTCTCCAGTCCATCACAGGGACACCTGGACATGTCTCCAGTCCATCACAGGGACACATAGATAAGCGAGACAAACAACTATTCACTCTTTTTCTCACCTAGGGACAATTTAGAGTTACATTTCAGCCAAACATGCATGTTTTTGGTCTGTGGGAGGAAACCGGAGAACCTGGAGTCAACCCACACATGCATGGAGAGAACATGCAAACTCCACCCAGAAAGGTCCCGGACCGGGATTTGAACGGGCGACCTTCTCACAGAGAGGCAACAGTTGTTCCAACAGAGCCACCGTGCTGCTGTATTTGTGTTTTTGTTGTTTTCATTAAACTTGTCGAGCTCCTGATGATGAACGTCTCTGTCCTTCCTGATTAAAATCAGGAAAGTGTGAGAACGTTCTGAACGTTCAGGAATTTTGCAGAGGCAGCAGCTCGGTGCTGATGGGAGTGGGTGGGGGGGTGACTTTAGTGTCTGGCAGAAGTCCCCTCCCGTCCCCTTGTGGGACGCGTCAGTATTTACACAGCTAACATCTTGATTTGCTGTAAAGTGAAATTAGAGCCCACATGATGTTCAATTAACTCTGTGGCTCATGGTGTAATTAAAACTCTGCATCCCCCCACCCCCCACTGCTCAAGAAGTCTGCCAGGAGGAAAGAGTGCCCAGAGCTTGAGGTGGGGAACGGGAGCAGACGGGGGTGGGGGGGTGTAAAACTGCTGCTTCATCATGTCTCCATCAGATGTGACCTTGGAAACAGAAGTTGTCGCTGGAGAAGAGCCACAGTTCGTTGAAACTTCATGTGAGAAGCTTGAGCCACAGTGGCATCTTTACAGCACCCCCCCTCCCCCGCACCCGCCCCATCAGCTGAACTGTGGCATCTTTACAGCTCCTCCATCAGCTGCTGGATGCAGATCTGTGGCAGGTCCCTGTGAGCATTTTCTCCTTAAATTGAATCCATGATGAAAGATTTATGTTTGAGTTGTGGGTGATCTACTGACGGCTCCCGCTGCTGCTGCCCCCCCCCCCCCCCCCCCCAATTGATTGTTATAATTCAATCAGTTCAGACAAGAGCTGCTCTTTTTGTGATCGCCTCTTGGACCCCCATTTGGTGACCCAGGTGAGACGCCCCCATCGTTGGGATCTGCTTCTCTTCTAAACGTGCAGTTTAGCTCCCGAGCTTTTCTTTTGTCTTTATTATAGATTTACCTGAAAACTGAAAACGGACAGAAAATGGAAGAAGCAGCGTCTGGTCTCTGCTTTGCCCGTACGGTGCATCTAAAGTGGCTGTTTTATGGGATCAGTTAGAGAATTTTAACTAAGCCATAATCCCCCAAATTCATAAAATTGCCTCCAACTGTTCCCCGATGTTTAATTCATGAGCTGCAACGTTCAGGTAATAAATCCGAATGCAGCAGAGCCTCGGTTATAAGACGCTTCCTAACGCTGAATTCCTTCCTTATTGTTGGAATATTTTTGTGTCTTTTTATAGATGTAAACTGTGCAACTTCAGAACTAAATGATTTCACTGCTAATGACCAACGTGTTCAGCACCTCTCAGAGAAATGTGATTTTGTTTTAGAAACGCACATTAGTTTAGTTGATTAGGAACATGTTAATAACACTGTTGTGATCCTGTTTATATTTATTATTATTCCGTGGTGTAGTTACCTTGAACTGTTTCATACGTTTTTCAGCATCTTTCTCGTTACACAGTTTGTGTGCTATTTCAACAAATCCTAAATCAAAACGTTCGGCTCTTTCAGGACAATCCCACTATGACTTGTGGTATTGGTGCAACTTTAGCTTTGTGAAATATTTAGCCTTTTCTGTCACTTTTTTAATATCATGAATTGAGCTCATTTTACATCCTTCAAATCTTTAGCTCTGTTTAAAACTTTTTACTTCTCCTTTTACATTTTGTTCTGCTTCAGCTTCTTTCAACTTCCTTGTGCAAATCTAAACATTTTTCAGTTACTTTCAGCAGTTTTTTTCAGCAGTTTTGTGCTTCTTTCAGCTTGTTTATGCTAACTACAACATTTTTGTACTTCTTAACTTATTTTGGCTAATTTCAGCTTGCTATGCTTCATTCAGCTTATTTCTGCAAATATCAATATCTGCTATTTCAACTAATATTTAGCTGTTTTTATGCTAATTTGTGCTTTTTCATCTAATTCTGCATTTTTTTTGCACTCGTTTTAAAAAGTTTCAGCCTAAGTCAGCAAAAATGTGCCCTCTCCACTTCCTTCTGGTAACTTAAGTTTCTTTCTGATATTTTAGCTACTTTTCAGCTGTTATTTGTTGTTGTTGTTGCTAATTTCAGCTTTCCTAAGATATTTCCCACTTTTTTGTGCTCATTTCCGCGTCTTTCAGCAAACATGTTTTTTTTTCTGCTTTCTTCTGCTAATTGTAGCTTGTTCTACGTTTTCAGCTACTTTTTCTTTTTGCATTTTTAAGCTAATTTCAACGAATTTCAGAAAAATTCTGTTTTTCTGGTAATTTCTGCTATTTTCAGCCTAATTAACTTCTTTATGCTAATTTCAGCTTGTTATGTTCATTTCAGCCTTTTTTCTGCTAGTTTCAGCTTTTTCTGCTATTTCACATACTTTTTAGCTGTTTTGTGCTAAATTTAGCTTTTTCAGCTAAGTCCACATTTTTAGCTCATTCCTGCTCTTTCAACTTCTTTCACAATACAACAAAGATACAACAAGAGTTTAGGCTTCTTTTTGCATTTTTAGCTGCTTTTCAGCTTTTTTTCTTTTGCTAATTTTTGCTTTTTTTAGCTAATTTTCTAATTTTGTGCTCATTTCTTCTAATTTGAACTTAATTCAGCAAATGTGTGTTCTTTCTGTTTTCGTCTGCTAACTTAGGCTTGTTCTTCCATTTCAGCTACATTTACATACATTTACATATAATATTTAATATTGCGCCACTCAAGGTGGCTGCATGTTGGAGCAGCTCTGTTACTTTCATTCTGAGATTTTGCTTTTAGAAACTTTAATTCATGTTTTTCTGGATGTGAATCAATTTTTTTGGATGATTGTTTCCTCTGGTATCAGATGCTGTGCAGCTGGAAGGATTTTTACTGAAACTTTTTTAGTTTTGGACATTTGTTCTGTTGTGTAACCATGGCAACAAGGCAGTTTTCTACAACCAACAACAGCTGATTAACATCTCAAAAGCTCAAATAATATCTCAACTACAGCCCCAAATCTCAAATGAGTTGAAAAGGATGTCCCGTGGACGCATTCTCATCTACCTGCCAGCTGTGCTCGAGTGCCTGACCACTGAGATCCTGGAACTAGCAGGAAACACGGCTCACGACAGCAGGAGGACAGGATCGTCCCTCAACACCTACAGTTGGCTGTCCGCAGTGACGAGGAGCTCGGCAGACTGCTGGGAGGAGTGGTCATCGCTCTGGGAGGAGTTCTGCCCGGCATTCGGGTGGTCCTACAGTTCGAGGGAACCGAGAGGCCAGCCGAGTCTGGGTGGACGGATCGGACGGCATCTGCAGCCAGTTTCTTAGGAACCACTGTGAGATGGACCTTTACAAGAGATCCTTCCTGCCTACAGCCTCAGTATCTATAACATCCCTTAATGAAATGAGGATAACGAGTTACAACAACAAATAATTTCCCTTTGGGATTAATGAAGTATTTTTGAATTGAATTTGAATTGAATTTCATCATGCTTTTTAGCTAATTTCAGCTGTTTTTCAGCAAGTTATTCTGCAATAAGCATGAACACTGAATTTTCACAGGAAATACAATTTCTCTAGTTTTATTTTAGTTCACAAACACATTAGGTTAGTTGATTAAGACCATGTTAATGTGAGCATATTTTGCTTCTCGCTGCAGTTTCTGCTGCACATTATAAAGATCTGCATCATTCAGCAGCGCTGCTCTCCGCTGTTGATCCTTTGTAAAACGCTCGCAGCTGCCCTGCCTTCAGCTTTTGCTGCATTTGGGGAAATTGTCAACATTTTTCATCCTAAAGACTGCCATGATTTAACGAATCATTCCTGCACGTGTGCAGCAGGGGAGTGTGTTCAGAGTGGCTGCAGCGGCCCTCGGAGGACAGAAGGGTGGGGGGGTGGAACAACAAGACACGGCCTAATGGCTGCACTGAGGAACGCTTTAATCACAAGAAACGCTAATCCTCAATCAATGAAAATGTAAAGCGGTGGTGTCCCGTTGTATTTGTGCTGATAGCAGCTTAAAGGATCACCGTCGAGGGGCTCAGCTGCATCGTAAGTGCCTGGCACCGCTTCCGGTCGTATCTCACACACCCGGGAAAAGTTTTTTTGCTCAACATTTCTCTCAAATGCTGCCACATGAAACAGGCTGCAGATTAAATTCCTGATAACGGTGGAAAGAGCGAACGCTTCAAACGGGCTCGGCGCTCGAAATTGGGGTCTCTGAGGACAATTTTTGTGACTGCAACGATGTGAAGAATGTTTGAAGAGGTTCTTAAAAACCTGAGGTTCGACATCACAGATGAGTTTATTTTAAACTTTTGTTAAAAAACATGAAACCCACGAAGTTCACTGAAAGAACTTCAGATTGATGAAGTATTCAAAACAAGCAAACAAAAAATACTAAAAAACAAGTAATGGAAATTATCTTCTGCCTTTGAATTTTGGTTCTGTCCTCGTGTTCTGGTCCACCTGTCCTCAGGTGTTCTGTCCACCTGTCCACATGTTCTGATCCACCTGTCCTCAGGCGTTCTGTTCCACTTGTCCACATGTTCTGATCCACCTGTCCTCAGGTGTTCTGGGCCACTTGTCCACATGTTCTGATCCACTTGTCCTCAGGTGTTCTGGTCCACCTGTCCTCAGGTGGACAGAACACCTGTCCACATGTTCTGATCCACCTGTCCTCAGGTGTTCTGGTCCACCTGTCCACAGGTGTTCTGGTCCACCTGTCCT
>NC_056513.1:8807637-8817919 GCF_014905685.2 Nematolebias whitei | reverse complement strand
AGGTGTTCTGGTCCACCTGTCCACAGGTGTTCTGGTCCACCTGTCCTCGGGTGTTCTGGTCCACCTGTCCTCAGGTGTTCTGGTTTGTCCACATGTCCTCAGGTGTTCTGGTTGGTCCACCTGTCCTCAGGTGTTCTGGTCCACCTGTCCACAGGTGTTCTGATTGGTCCACCTGTCCGCAGGTCCAGCTGTCTCAGGTTTGAAGTGTTTCTTCTCCAGATGTTTTGGCTCTTTCCTCACATTTTCAATAGAATTCATAATTTTTTCAGAAGAGTCCAATGTTTGGTTCTGATCCAATGTTGGGTGGTTTTAGCTGTGTTTTGGGTCATGATCCTGTTGGAGGACCCATGACATGAAACTGAAACCAAACTTTCTGACCGTGAGCAGCTCATTTTACTCCAGAATGCCTTGATTGTCTTGAGATTTCAGCTCCAGAACAGAACCGGGTCTCCTCCCTGTCCCACTGTAGATTCATGGTTCTGTTCTTTGTTTCAGTTTTGGTTCTGTGGACACAGTTGACTAGACTTGTTCAAAAATTTAGTCTCATCTGTCCAGAGGACAATGTCCCAATGGCTTTGTATCGTCTACATGTTGATTTTGGTAAATGAAATTCTGGCTTTGTAGAATTTTTCTTGTATTTGGCTTGTATTATTTTTTTATCGCTACATATAATTTTTTTTATATACAATGAGAAATGGAACGACGTCCACATAAACTTTTCCAAATAACATCTGAATGTAAAAAAAGTCAGAGCAGCTTCTGTCCTTGTAGCGTCTTGAAGAAGGCGAAGAACCCTCAATGAGTAGATCATTTGTATCACAAACGTCCCTCATTTCGTCCTCCATAAATCACGCCGGCTGCACCTCGGAGCTCATACCAACGTCCTCCACCTTGACACCGTCATAATCAGATCTGCCACCTGTTTGTTGGGCTGCAGGGACATTCTTCACCTCGGAGACGCCTAATTACGTGTCATCGATGCCTTTTTTGTGATAAAACGATGGTACTGTTGGAAAGGCCTCCGGGACTTGCATCAGATTTGGTTTGTGGTACCATGTGTGCTTGTTTATGATGATCTTTGGGGTACTGACTATATTTCATTTCATTTGAATCAAATTGACAGTAATGTTATTGTGTGGAGCCCCAGCCTTTGAGTAGGCATCCTTCCAGAAACATAATGTCTAAATAATCCCGACATGTTTGGGTTTCTGGGCCGCAGTGGAGGAAGTGAGTAACACACAGATGCACAAACTTGGTGATATGATGTAAAATCAGTACAACGATAAAGAGCCAGCATTTAAAAACACTGAACAGTTGTTTGCAAATCAAACAAGACAGTTTTATTTCTCTTTGAATTAAAATGTCATTTTCACTTTAGAATGTACGTCTGTTGTTGTGTATTCCTGGTCTTCATTCATGAACGAGTCAGACTGTCCTCCTTATTGGTCCTTGTGTGTCCTCAGATGGTCAGAGAGGCCTGATCGTGGCCCCTGTATTCATTCAACCTTTATTTATACAGGCTAGCCTCATAGAGCCATGATGACTCATTTACAAGAAGGATCTGTTTCAGACAGAACATGTAAAGTAGACAGCAATATGAGTAACAGTATGGGAAAAGAGGTATTTGTGGTGCTTGGTGTGGAGTGGGCTTGTCTGATGGGTGCACTCTTATTTCTGCGTCATCGTCTTCTGGAGCATCTCGAGATCAGCTCTGTATAAAGCTATCTGTAGGAACTGTCCCATACAGAGCTGATCCCGAGATGCTCCAGAAGACGGGACAGCGTCTACAGGTAGCTTTGTTTTTAGCAGCTTCTCCCCAGCTTTGATAAGGCACCTTTTAATGTTGCAAATAAAACTCTTCTTTGGCTCTCTGGATGCATTTTCCTGGACCAAGCTGGGTTTGAGAGGTACGGATAAAGTGACCAGTCTTCCTGAGCTTGAACTGGAGAATGGTGGCAGTCATGTAGAGGGGGAGTGTCCTGTCAAATGCTGTGGTCGGTGCACCGATCCTCCCAACATATCTCAAGAGTTTTCAGGCATGGCTAATTATGTACGTACTGTACTTCAAGTGCTTCTAAGTGCATTCTGTATTGGGTCCAGGTTTTTGAGGTAGACAGATTAGGTAGAACTGCTTTGTAGACTGACATTTTACCAGGAGGTCGCAGTTCTTAAAGACTCTTTCCTTTAGCTCTGAGAAAGCCCCACTTGCACATCTGAGGCAATGATGAATTTCACCATCACCACTGGTTTTAGGTGATAAGATATGGAAAATGCTCTACATTTCTTAAGATGGTTATTTATTTTTATAGTAAGGCAGCAGCAGGGTCAGGACAACAAGACCCGTTCAAAGTGCTTCGCTCATCTTTTACAATAAAAATCATCGATTCAACACTACAGACGTAACAATCAGAAGTCCATCCATCCATATTTTTACTAGCTTCTTGTTTTTTGGGTTGAGGGTGTCACTGGTGCTCATGTCCAGCAGTAAATTCAAAAACATTCAAGACAAAAACAACTGGACTTTATTTGCAACTGAAGATGTTTGGCTTCACATCTGAGGATCTCAATTCAAAGAACAGAGTATGGAGTTCGTTAAAAATCCACACATGCACAGAGAGAATATGCAAACTCCACCCAGAAAGGCCCCCTGGCCGGGATTGAACCGGTGACCTTTTCACCGAGATGCAACAGCTCTACCAACTGAGCCACCGTGCAGTGGTAGGATTACAGATTTCATGTTTTCATTTCGGCCAAACCTTTAAGGTCGATTATTTTGCAAAGCTGTAAATGATCATTTAGTCTCATGTAAAACTAAGTTGTTCTTGCTAACATGTCTTGTGAAAGCAGCTCGTGTGTTGCGGCAGTGAAAACCATAGCCGAGCGATCGACTCCCACCTCAGATGAGATCTTAAATTGGCTGGCATGAGCGTGATAGTCATGGAGATGAAGAAAAGAAATTGCATCAGAATGGAAATGTAAGCCAGGCCAGAAGTGAGGATTTGCTGATCCCTGACCTTCTGTTTCAGATCGGAGGATTTTAGGTAATGAGATATGTGCAGTGAAACAGCTCTGCTGTCAGACGGCGAGTCTTCGACATGCATAGAGACGAGCGTCTGCCACTGTACGGTGCGCCGCCAACAGATTTAACACACATTTAGAATTGGGCCCTGGCAGCAGTGGAACACACTTTGGCTTAAGAGGGAGAAATGAGAAGTAGCGTGACATTTTGTTTCAATAAAAAGACGTTGCATGAAGGTATAAAAGTGTTGAATACATTATCAGCAGTCGATTAGTTTCATGGAACAAAGACAGACATGGATTTTCTCTTTGTGGGTTTGAATGAAGCTGCAGCTGCAGCTACTAGAGCTTTCTTAAGTGCTATGTGTTGTCGTCATTGTATGTTCCCATACAATGGCAAAATTAGTTCTCTGCATTTAACCCATTGCACCAGTGATACATCTAGATGGAGCAGTGGGCAGCTATGTACGCCCGGGAAGCAATTAGAGATTAGTTGTCTTGCTCAGAGACACCACGACATGTGGGAATGGCTGGGGATCGAACCAGGAACTTTTGGATCCCGGGTTGGCTGCCCTAACTCTACCCCATCTTGGTCCACTGTCTTTCAGCTCTTTAAGCTGCTGTTGCCTCAGCACCTGTATGATCAGTTCCCACAATCAGCAGGTTGGATGGATGGATGTTTTAAGTCAAAGTTTAGGATGTATTGTTGTATTTTGTGGAGGTGGAACGTCCCAACAGAAACAGCCACGATGTAACGAGAGTCAAGCAGCTTAACATCAGTCCATTCCTCTAAGAGCGATTTCCATATTTTAGTTGAGACAGATCCAAGTTAAGAGCAGAGCGTTCATCTGACAGCAGCAGGAAGTTTGTCTCATTATTTCTGCCTCCATGATGGGGATAAATGCATCACGTCTGCAAGAAGTTAAACAGAATCCTCTTCAGTATGAAGAAACTTCTTCAGTAGCATCATTTAATTCTATTAAAGTCGCCTCGATAATTAATCCGATTGGACTAGCTTGGCTTATTGACGTCCTAAAAGGATAAAAGAGAAGCAGTAAGTGCTTATGTGAAGCCCTTCAAAGCAGTTCTTGATAGTTTTGGATCTAAAAATGACCAACTATAGTCATCTGGTCGTATAAGTTGAACTGATTTGTTGATTCAACCGTGACTCAAAACAACTTGTCCTATTTAAGCTTTCTGATCGGGTTGTGGTTCTCAAGCAGGTTTTGAAGAATTTTTTGCATAATTTAAGTATATTTGTTTTGTCTTTTATCTTGGTGAACTAATGAATGAGAGTCGGACCCTAAAAATGTGTCGTCCAAAAACGGTGTAATGCTGTCGTTGAGGATTTGTGCTCAAACATACTCCCCTCCGAGAGTTGAAAACCACCAAAATCAACATCATCTAACTGACCTCTCTCCCACAAAGCAAATGGACGATGGTGCAGCTTTATAAATGTGAAGTATCTGCTTGAGCGAAGTGCAGCGAGCGTCTCCAGGATTGAGGCTCAGATTTAACAAAAGGACAGGGATCTGCAGAGATAACCCAGAGCCATAGTCGACACATGAAGCTTCAGAAGACACATGGATATCTGGAGGCTCCTCAGATGCAGCCACCACAGAAGTTGGGCCGGAGGTCTTTAAAACAATCACCCCGTGCCATGTTGACGGGTCGGCTCGCTCCAGTTAGCGCTCGCCTGCAGCTCAGCACAGAAGTCTGCCTGAGTCCAAACATCATGTTACAGCTGTTCAGATGGGACAAGAAGCACAAAATCGTTTTACAACACGGAGTTTAGACCACAGACCAAGATGACGTTAAATTGCAACATCTGATAACAATTATTCTCCTTTAGTAAACATGTTGTACACCTGCTTAAAGGTTAGCACCACAGATATGGCTACATGTCATTCACTTTTACAGAGACCGAGCTAAAATCTTGAGTTGTAGTAGCTGAGAGTCGCTCCTACAACATGAGCTTGATTGATTGCATGCAATCTTTGTTAAAAGTTTTGCATGCAAGGTGGTGGGTGATATGCGTTTCTTCAATATTTTTTTCTTTTTCAGTTGCAGATTGTTCAGAATGGCTTCATGCATTGAAGTTACAGATAAAAAGTAACAAAAAGGCAATTTAAATGTAATTTGTCTGCATCAGCAGGCTGCACCGTCACAATTCTCTATTCACATTTTATAGATAGCATTAATGTAAAGCTTGACTAAAGCTAAATGAGAATCATGAGTGTTTTTATTGTACTGCTGGAGTGCTTCTGGCTCCGGCAGAAATTTATATAATTAAAGAGACAAACAGACCAACTAACAGGAGGACATAACAGTTGTCATCTGTGGCGATTCTGCCATCTTGCCTGCAGCCCTCATGCCTGCTGGGTCACAGGAAGTAGAGATGTGTGGTTGATGGGAAGCTGGACAACTTAGGACAACTTCATGGAGGAGAGGACGATAACGAGTAAATAAACTAGATAAATTGTATTTCCTTTGAAACTGCAGTCTATACGCTGAGTTATGCATGACATTGCTGAAATTTGCTGAATAGCCCCAAAACCGAGCTACATCAAAAGGCTAGCTAAAAGTAGTGAATACTACTTAAAATCTAAAAGCAACTTAATGCTAGCAACATAAACTAACAGAAGCTGCTGGGTAAAAATGGCAAAATGCAAAAGTGAGAAATAGGTAAAAGAAGTAAAAAAGACTAGCTAAATTCAGCAGAATATTAGCTTTAAAGGGCACTATCATGATATGAAAGTGGCAAATTGCTAACTAAAAGAGTGCTAGCTAAGATCTAGAAGAGGTGAAAAGTATCAAAATCCTATCTAGTAGATGCTAAAAGTAACAACGTTAGCTAAAAATCCTGGGAAAGTTACAGTAGCTAAATACTGTATAGTGAAGCACCAGCTTTGATTCAAAATTAACATAAGAAGAAACGGGCATTAAAAGTGGTAGCATCTGCACTAGTAAAATTAGCATTAACATTATTAGCATTAACTGCAAAATAATGAATTGCATTAATACAGATAGTATTGTCAGATTAATGTGTTAGTACTACATTTAGCTAGTATTAGAGTTAGTGTAATTAACAATAATAGTAAAATTACTAAGAACAGTATACGCAGATGTATGACGAAGTAAAAAAATATTTTTGAAAGGTTTGAAGCTTTCTTGTTGTAATTTATTAGTGTTTTTGCAAGTAAAGTGGAAATATTTAGACAAGTATCCAAATTACAGAAAATAATCACAGCACCCATTTCCTGAACTAAATGACTGTTTTGACATTTATTAAATATCAAAACAAATATTACAGCCAAACAAAACAAAAACAAGAAAACAATACTGCAAATGTTAAACCAGAATACAAAACAAGTATAACTTTTTCAATCTCCTTTCATCCTGTTGACAAATCAACACTTCTGGCATTTAGTCTGGACAAACAAAGTGAACAGATGTTCTTGCCAGAACCAAAATTCTGCTAATCACCAAATCTGCCGGACCCACGACAAAAATGACCTCTGCGAATACACTAAAGACCCACCACCACCCCAACAATCATATTTCTCCAGACGCTACTATTTAAAAGAAATATGGCCTTTTTTTTTTCTAGAACAGTTCAATCTTGTTGAAGCTGTTCGTGAAATTAGGTGCCGACCTTTCGCCGATTCGCTTTGATTCTTCGTGGTGAAAGTTTTCGTTTGGCTCAGCTGGTTTATAGGAGCCGACGGCCCCGTCTCTGTAAATCCAATACGCTCGTGAAATAAATGGTTTTAGTCGGCGCTCCCGGTGGTTTTGTGGAAAACACGCTGGTCTGAACCCCATTTTGTAACAAGGTCAGGCATCCATATTTTCTCCTGGAGCTGATCGATACAGAATTATTGATCAAATCTTAGAGCTACTTATACTCGTGTCAAACGCCTCTCCCTCCTGATCTCCCCCGTTACAATCAGCCGGTTTTTGCTGACCACAGAGAGTCTTATCTGTGAAATTCAAGCCTTTTCTAGTGAGCAGAGGTGGTCAGAGCCTCCCCTTTGTGGTGACAGAAAGCCACAGTAAGCAATAAACACACTTGCAGATAACTTAGTGGTTACGCTTCGCCAATAACTCTGCACTTTATTGCTCTTGATGGCAGAGCTGTATTTAGTTTGTCCAGGCTCTCTGCTACAACCCCCTCCCACTGAGCCTCTTATTAATTTATGCATTAGGTTGGATAAGGCCCAGTGAGAAATTTTCTATGGCATGCGTTGTGTTACGAGCTCATATGATACCACAGTAGTAATTGGATGGTGTTAGCAATACCATCAAAACATATGAAGTGGTGGGTAGACACAGGTCAACTATAAATCACTCTCCAGCCTTTCATTTGTTTACAGCTACTTTGGAGGGTTTTCTTGTATGTTCATACCAAACAAAATGCAAAGTTTAAAGTACTTGTCACATGCAAATCCTACAAATACAAAAAGTGTCTGAAAATGTCTAAATATTTAGGAGACTTTGTAGAATACACAGGATTTTACCCGTTTTGTCACATAACTGGCAGATTTTCTGTTGAACTTGGTACAAAGTGAAACAGGAAGTGACATCAAAGGAGAACTCTAAAAAAAAGAGGGAACTTCCTGGTCTTGTTTTACTGAATTATTAGAATTTCTATGTCGACTCTCTCAAATAATCTAAGAAAACATCAGATTCTTCTCTGGTGTTTGTGTTGTCAGCCATTGTAGCAATGTTCTGTTTACGTGCAGGTGTTCCCCTTTGACATCACTTCCTGTTACTGTCATCACTTCCTGTTGCTGCTCATACAAATATCTTAAGAACTGTTCACTTCAACGGCATAAAAAAATATTTCTTGCAACATATTATTAATATTATTTACATGAATAAAGTATGAAATGTTTTGAAGGGATGCTTATTGACTCCTGCATTTCTTGACAGTTTTAAACTAAAATCATTTTTATTTTGCTAAGGGATGACTTTATAGACAAGTTAGTTCCTTTGATAACTCAGTTGTTGGGTGAAAACTGTGGAGTTGGTCTGACCAAAGATCGGGTGAAAACATTAGACCCCTTTCGAAAAATCTTTAGTCCACCATTTTAAGCCAGTAGTTGACAAAGTGGACCAGACAAAGGTAAAACGGTAAATAATAACTTTCACAAAGTTTTTTAACCGGATTGGTTTTGTTTATAACTTCAGTTTGCACAAGACAGTGAGTTTGACTTTCTAAAAAAACAAACAAAAACAAACTAGTCACTACTAGCTAACTGAGGCTAATAGTGGTTAGCTCCAGCTAACATAGCACCAACCTAAATCGTAATTATTTAAGAAGACAGTTTTTTTTAAACTCCTTATTAGTAGTTTATTTCATCAAATTAGTAATTAAATCAAAATTTTGGGTAGAACCCCAGTTCAATGGGTCAAACTAATAACCCAACACTGATCACTCTCAGCTACTACCACACCAAAATCATGCTCAATACCTGTAAAATGTACTTCGTTGTTGCCTCGTATGTGTTTGCTAAGGTGGATTAGCTGTGGCAGCCATCTTGAATGTGATTTACTAAAATTTAATCAGGTGCTGAAGTTCATCCAACAACTACGTTGAGTTTAATTTATGAATCCAGTAGTCCGTGAGATATTTTACTGAAAGTAAAAAAAACTTCATTTCATCGCTTTAGGCAGCAGCTATTAATAAAACCTGATCTCACATTTGGACCCTCGTCTGTCGGTGACAGGAGACGTTTTGCATGAGCTCCCTTCAGAGCTGGTTAAGCTCACTTTTAAAAGTGATGAATGAAATCACCAAGGATTAGGCCCATTAAAAAGAAATGTGATAACTTACGTTAATTACTGACAAAAGTAACTCATTAGGATGAAAACACACTCGACGCACACGTCTACACCACGCTGCCGCACAGACACAACCACACAGCGTCTGTGTACACTTACTATCCTCTCGTAGTTGTACTTTAAGTTAGTACCTAAATATCTTGGCAGTTTCTCCTCGTTACTTTGGGTTCTGTTCTGGATGAGAAGAAGCAGCAACAGAGGATGAGTTATACCTTTCACGTCTTCAACCGTGCAGCTGACCTACTCAGTTTCCTCTCTTTAGGTGCCCTTACCACCAGCTCTGTGGAGATATTTCACCCTCGGCGTGGGTTCCTAACGATCCTGGTCTTTGACGCTCAAGCCCATTCAGACCTGGCATTTACTTATTTAAATATCAATTTGAATTCACACAAAATATCTTCATCAAATATGATAATGCTATGATCATTTAAATGTGGGCAAACCGTTTGGCTGGCAGCACAGGTTGCGGTGCATGTCTCCCTTCGTTATGAGGGTTTTGTTCGTTTGACACATCTGAAAAATGCTAATCTGCAACAACAATAACCGTGTGGGCCTCTAGAGCCCATAAGAACCTAAACTGTCCTCGACTTGAGTCTGAATGTTGCAGAGTTGTAAAATTAGTAGAATTTGTTTGAACTTTGTACAACAAGACTTGTTTTGTATAAACGCCCAGAATGAAAAGCTCCTTGGTTACCGCCTTTCATGGGAGTTTGTTGCAGCTTCATTTATTATCCAGGGATATCCAGGAGTTGTGTTTAAGTTAGGGACTCACAGTTCAGCTCTTTTTTTTTTTTTTTTTTTTTTAAACTAAAAGTAGTTGAATGACGATTCCACAGGCAGAAAACCCAGCAGGACAATTCAAGTTATGACTTGTTTCTTTCATGATGTGTTTTTTTTTTTCCTGCATGACCTCCGCAGGCTATCAGTGGGTGTCAGAATGTGATTCGTGTCATCGGTGCTTCCTGTTGAGTCAAAAAAGTTACAACTCACTGCAAAAATGTTGCAGCATCTCATTAATCAGGTTCGTCTGGACATTTGATCAGGTTTATGTATGCGAGAAAAGTGATGCAAAACTATATACAACACATCTGGTGTGTTTTTAACACAGATGTGGGCAAAGCATGGCCCGAGAGCCAAACGTGGCCCCTAGACATTCTCCTTCTGGTCCCCTATGTCTTAAATTGAAAAGAAAAACTTTTAAACAAGTTGATGAAAACTTGAATTTTATTAGTGAAACTAAAGTAATAAATTGATTAATATAAAAAAATATAAATTAATTAATTAATTAAACATCTAGGACAAATATAAAAACAATCTTTGGAATAAAGTAGGCTAAACCTTTTTTTAACAAGTTGTTTTTCGAGAACTATACTGAACCTTAAAACCTCCTAAATACATAATTACATATATATATATATAT
>NC_056513.1:8758731-8777637 GCF_014905685.2 Nematolebias whitei | reverse complement strand
CATCCATCCATCCATCCATCCATCCATCCATCCATCCATCCATCCATCCATCCATCCATCCATCCATCCTCTCCCACTTGTTCTGGAGTTGGGTCACGGGGGCAGCAGCTTGAGCAGAGAGGCCCATACATCTCTCTCCACAGCCTCCTCTTCCAGCTTTTCTGAGAGGACTCCAAGGTGTTCCCAGTGCAACCGAGGGACGTTGTCTCTCCAGCGTGTCCTGGGTCCTCCCCGGTGTCTTCTCCCAGTCAGACATGCCTGAACCACGGCAACTGGCTCCTCGATGTGGAGGAGCAGTGGTTCTACCCCGAGTCTCCCCTGGATAACTGAACTTCTCACCCTATCTCTAAGGGAGAGTCCAGCTACCCTGCAGAGAGAACTCATTTCCACCACCTGTATCCATGATCTCATTCTTTCAGTCACTACCCAGAGTTCATGACCATAGGTGAGGGTAGGAATGTAGACTGACCGGTAAACAGAGAGCTTCACCTGACAGCTCAGCTCCCTCTTCACCACAACGGACCGACACAGAGTCTGCAATACTGTAGGTGGCAGATCCTGCACCAATCCATCCGTCAGTCTCATGCTCCACTCTTCCCTCACTCATGAAGAAAACCCTGAGATACTTGAATCCTCCACCTGAGGCAGAACTTCACCCTCAACCCGAAGAGAACAATCCACCCTGTTCCGACTGGTATTGGCTACTGTCTGTTAATTTGGCCTTGTAGCACCTTTTTTAAGTTCATATTTACTTTTACCAACTGTTGCGCTAACATTAAGTTTTAAATATTGTTTTTGCAAAGTTTCCCTTTAAGCTGTTGTTTTGCTGGATTTAGCTTTTCTGTATTGTTTTGCTATTATTAACATTTAGCTACTGTTTTGTTTGATTTGAGTTTTGGATACTTGTCTAACGAGGTTAAATCAGGTCCTCTGGACGGATTCTTCTAGAGGACCTGATTTAAACTTGTTAGATTTTCCTACCTGGATTAGTGCACATGCTTCAGGACATTTTGGCTACTTGCGTTAGTTTTCAGCCAAGGTTCCAGTAGTTTCAGGTTTTGGCTATTTTTGTTTTTTCAGCTTAATTAAGACATTTTGTCTAATTCACTCGTTCAGGACTAAACACTCAGACTGCGTTAGAGCAGAAACTGATTTTAGTTCCTTTAAAGTTTCATTCCCATGAATCCATTAGCTCTGCGTCTTTAACTCTTCTTGCGGTCTTCATCACTAGCTGAATTTTATCTCAATGTTAGGCAGAATGGGGGTAAAAATTCCCGGTTGAATAAGTTTTGTTGATTTTGCTCATGCTTTAATGTGTGACCTGAAGAAGTTTACAATTTTCACTAATTAGACAGCACCGCAGAGGGAACAACAGCACATCACAGCTGCTTTTATGTCCAAAAACCAGCTGAACAGCTCAGTTTAAACACACAGCAGTGATGAAGAGATGCAAACAACTTGGCAGGTTTGGCCAAACGTTTTCTCCCACGCAGAGACAGAAACACTCCTGAACACTTGTATAAAGAGACACGACAGCTGGCCATAAACAGCAGGATTTTCTCAAATATGGACACACACAAAGTGTCTGCTTTTGTCTGTCTGCTGTCAGCCCCCTCCCGCATCTCCCTTCACGCTCCGACGTGCACGCTGATCACCTCTGTCTTGTGTTTTAACACTTCTTCTGTCTCTCGCTTTCTCATAATGTCGCCAAAACGTGCCTGCTTACAGGAACTTGGAGAAAATAAAGACAAGACGTAACAGCAGCAACTCTGGCAGACTTTAGTTTCCTCCAAGAACACTGAAATTCTTAGAAAAACACTTTAAATGTGTCATTGCTGGGACTAAATTTAACCGCTTTAGTTGGTTTTTAATTTTGTTTGGGGATGCTTTGGGAACAAAAAGAAAAACTCTAGAAATATTAAGCTAATGCTCATTTCTCAGTTAAATAACGTAAGGATGCTAAGAGATTTGTAAGGATGGTACCATTTGGTGGCCCGGTTTGTGTCTGTGTTCCCTAGTGTTTTCTCTTTAGTTCAATTGGTGCCACCCTTGTCTCGTCACAGCTATTTGTTATCACGTCTCGTCTTGTCCCTGTATATAAGTCGTCTGTTCAGTCTTGTTCTTTGTCGCGTCGTCTTCGTTGGGTCCCTGTGTTCTCCTGTGTCTTCTGAGTTTCCTGAGTCCCTCTGAGCTTCCCGTGCCTTCATCCCGTTTTGTAAGTTGTGCTGCTTCGTCAGCCTGTTATTTTCGTATTTTATTATTATCATTAAATTTCTAAATTTTGTACTTCTGCCGAGTGAGTCCCTGTCTGCACTACTGGGTTCGCCCTGACCTGAAAACCCCTGACAAGATTACTTTTACTTTTAATGTTTGCTGAAGAGCATTAACAGGTAGGGGTGGGGGAAATGATCTGTTTTTTGATGCATCACAATGCAGAAATGATAGATTTTGAATTGATTTATAATTGTCAAAAGTTGATTGTTTCATGTTAGTGTCTTGGAAAAGGCCGAACCCTGAAGTGCATATGGTTTGCACCACACAGAAACTATATGTAGTGGCTCATTTTACGTTGAAAGTCAGGGTTTGGAGAAACTTCAGCTTCTCTTAAGGTTAAAGAGGAACATTAGGACGCAGGCTGTCTGTAAATCTGCTTCACGCTTCCTGACAGAGGAGGAAAACTTCTGGAGGTTATGTCTGGGTGGACAAGCTGGTAAAGACGCTTGTGAAGTCGTCTCCTCGAGGTTTCAGCAGCATGTAGAGCTGGGCAACAAAACGATCTGTGTAGCTTAGAATACGTTTTGTCCAAGCCATAAACACAAAAATAAGACACTTTCATAAACTGCCTATGTAAAACGCAGCTGCACGGCTCCGTATTTGCTTGGTTGCTATAAATGAGTAAAACTGACATGAAAAATTTGCTCATTTTCTTGCAATTTTGAGTCACCAACTAACCTCCAAAAGTCTCAGTCCAGTTAGATACCATCTGCTGTTACCATACCACTTTATTTATAAAGCACTTAAAACAGCAACAAGGCCAACCAAAGTGCTGTCCGGCAAAAACAAAGCAAGCAAAGAATGTAGGATAAAATACATAGATCCAAACAGGTACTACATGAAACACTATAGAATACAGACAAGTTAAAATCAACTCTCACGGGGTCAAAAGCCAGAGAATAAAAGTGAGTTTTCAAACGAGCCTAAAAAACATTGAGAGACGGAGCCTGTCTGACATGCAGTGGTAATTTATTCCACAGTTTTGGACCAGCAACAGAGAAGGCTCTGTCACCTCTGAGCTTAAAACAAGTGCCTGGAACCAGTAGAAGCATCTGGTCTGCTGACCTCAGAGAGCACCGTGGGACATATGGCTGCAGCAGATCAGCAAGATAGGAGGGGGCAGAACTGTTCAGAGATTTAAAAACATTGCATACAGAAGGATTTTAAAATGAATTCAAAAGTGAACCAGGAGCCAGTGCAGGGAGGCCAAAACTGTGCTCTATTTTGCCTGTACCAGTTAAAAATCAGGCTGCAGCATTTTAGACCAGTTGTAAATGTGCAATAGAGGTCTGACTGATTCCAAAAAGAAGCACACCCATAAATGTTATGCCTTTTGGAATCACAGTTTCATTAAACTAAATCTAATTGAACTTCATTTCATTTAACCAGATTTAGAACCTCATTGAGAGCACAAACACGTCCCTCGTCCTGTAGCAGGACTTGCAACAGAATTATAGAAACCTGTTTCTTAGATATGTTTCTTGGTGATTTTATATAGTTTTCGTGGTTTATCTTAGTATTCCTTTCATGGATTACTTTTATTGTCCTGGTCAGTTTAGATCTTGTGTTTTAGTTTTTCAGTGTTATGGTTTTATTTAGAGAATTCTGCTTTAGGTCCAGTATTTTTGTTCCATCCATCCTCAGTGAGCCTCCTCTGTCTGCCCAGTCAGCCTGCCACCCTCACCCATCCCCAGTCATTCATCAAAGGTGTTCCCACTTTCAGCCCCACTCAGTTTGTATTTATATGATTCCTTGTCTCCACCTCATCTGCACCTCTTTATCCTGAACACGACGTGGCCATTGTCTCGGTCCTCCTCATGACTCCCTGTGATTTTTACCTCCTGTGTTTTTGTGTTTCTGCCTCGTCAGAAATTTATTTAATACATCATTTTTCTTTCTACTCCAAATCCTTGTGCATCTGGGTCCAAACCTCACCGACCGTGGCAGTGTTGGGGACGTTACTTTGTTTACAAACAAAACTCAATTTATAACGCAACAGTAGTGTAACTATTTCAGCTATTTATTAAAAGAAACATACCTTATAGTTTTTACATTGAATTATAGCTATAGATTGATATTAGACATGAGGGTTGTTGCAGCACAAGCCAGATGACTCTGGGAAAGGAAAATGTAACTGGTGATGGAACTGGTGTTGGAGTTTATTTGAACAAGTGTAAGTAGGCAGGTCAAGACAGAAAAAATTACAAATACAAATGAAAGAGGTGCACATGTCCTTGAGTCAATGTTTATGGCAGATTAAGAGGCTGCTGCTGTCATTAGCTTCACATTATGTTCACAGAAATTTGGCCTCAGAGGATTCACCGATTTTATTCTAGCTCAGAGAATAAGGCAGCAAAAGGTGACATTGTAGGATTCACATCAGGCTGGAAACAAAGTGAAGGGTAAGGTTTTCTTTATTTAAACTGGTGGGCGTGTGGTGCAGCTTACATTCTGCACATGCACGACTCCCGTTGGGGTCCTTGTGGCTGTCAACAGACAGAACGAACATCAATTACATCATACATGTCCTCTCAAATTGATGCAGCATACCTCTAACTGGTACAACCCTAAAAACCTCACTGTCCACAGTTATTTACAAAGGTGAAGGCACTCTGTGATGGAGACTGCAGAGCTGTGGTGCCACGGCAGCAAACAAAAGCTCCTCTCCTCACTCAGGGATGGAAGTAAATCAGTCCAGCGAGGGTGCTGGGGATGGAGGGAGAGTCAGCAAATAAACAGACAGAGAGCAAGTGAGCATGGAGGAGCTGAGAGGACAAAAAAGAGGCATGGCCCTCGGGTCACTCACAGAGAAACAGTCCGACAACACGGCAGTTACATCAATTTTCATATTGTGAGCCTCTACATAAGAGAACGGAGCTCGAGTACACATTAGGGGAAATAATCCAGATATTTTTTTTTTTTTTTGCCTGAAACGATGTGTGAGAGCACATTATTACAGTAAATGGCTGTAGAGACTGAGTGCTTGTTTAAAAAAAAGAAAAAAGAAAAAGGCGTACACGTTGCAAACATACAAATGGGTTTTGCCTCTAATGGTTGGAAAACGAAGGGATTTTTCCTGGGAGGCAATGAGTGACAGATGGGTTGAGTTTAAGAGGAACGCATGAAAACAGCCTTTTCTCGTGAACGTACCGAGAATATAACGGCAGATCTCAGGCGGTTTTCGTGACAAAGGGCTCGGTTTCCTTCCGGTCCGCGTGGGACGGTGCTCGTGTTTGCATGTACACAAACCATTACCCCCCGTGTGGCTGTAATGGCACCAACAGGCGGGTGGGTGGAGGAAGACCTCCTCAGATCAGACTTCCTTCTCACCGGTGCTTCAAAGATCGATGTTCGTCGTCTCACTTTTGGACACGAGATGAAGGCTTCAAAGGCAGATTAAAAGTTGGATTTTCTCAAAATGTTCTCACAAAAGGCAGTAATAGAAAAACTAAAAACAAAAACAACCAACACTGTGCAAAATGTACATTACAAAGAATAGAACCTAGTTAATTGATATATTTTGACTTGTGACTTGACTTTCTTTCTACCTTGCAGACCTGCAAGACTCCCCACATTGACATGAATCAGGTTTTGGATTCAGGAAATGCACCAAGATGCAGGAATGGTTTAAAGGATTTATTAAAGCAGGATCTTTGGTGGAGATCTGGGTCTGTGGGCCGCTCGGATCTGCATAGACAAGAGTGTTAGTGACTGAAGGTTCTTAGGAGAAAGGCATAACCTAACACTAACCTTCACAGTCCGGCAGAAAGCAGAATCAGTGTGACAGGTGGATCCGATTATGATGTCACCAGCAGTGATTGAGCTGCAGCAGAGCAGAACTGTGCAGCGTGAGGCGTTGGGGTAAGTCCACAATCGAGGTTCAGTAGAACGGTCCAAGGTCATACACAGGTGGTCAGAAATCTTTATCCAAATCCAGAGTGCAAGGTAAGAGACGTAGTCGAGGTGAGGAAGAGCAAAGTCATTTGGGAGTGGGTCAGAGTGGGAGATCGAAATCAGGCGGGGGATAAGCAAGGCAAAGAAACCAAGAGACTTGCAAGAAGTCATAACCAGGTAGTCAAACAAGGCATTGACATGAACACTGGACATATACTACTTGGAAAGGTTCAATAATCTGGCATTGGTGGCTAGTAGACAAGGAGTTGTAAAGGCAGATGAATATGTGAAGTTGATAAGCGCTGATTGCTGGGGGGGAAACAAGGGACATGTGGCATGGCTTGAGAGGAGTAGGCTTGAGCTGAAAGATGAGTGATAGGCAAACAGAACAGGGAAACTGAGAACTATGGCAGGAAGGAGCCGAAACATGACACACATATGACGGTAAAGTCTTTAATATTTGTTCTGTTTCCATCCCTTCAACATTAAAGACAGAATGATGTAAGAATACCAAACAATGGAGAGTTTCAGGTGTTATTCTGTCCCATTCTTCCTGCAAACACATCTTCAGGTGTCCAGCAGTCATCCTCATCACATCTATGGTTTCTAACTTCTTCAATATTCTCTAGTAAGGACAGGTCAGGATTGAAGGTGGGCCGATCTCAAAGTCGTTCCTTCTTTTTCCTCAGCCTTTGGGTTGTGAGCAGAATGCAGTTTTACATTGACTCAGTGAAAAATGCTCAGATATCCCTATAAGATTAAGCGGTCCATGAAGGCAGCAGATGGTTCTGTCAAATCTCTGCTGGTCTTTCCTGTAACATTGCTGGAATCAGAACCCTGATCCAGGACCTGACCCATAACAGAACTGGGATTTTGAACTTGTTGCTTAGTCTGGATGCTCCTTTTCCTCTTAGGGCTCTTTCTTCCAGCAAAGATCTGGAGTCTTGATCTGTCTGATCCAGATTTTGAATTCTTTAATGGTCCATCCAAGAAATGAATTCAGTGCCGCCTCTGGACCGGGTTAACATCTGGAGAAGTTGGTGCTGCCTCAGGCTGACATCAGGCAGGTCTTGATGCGGTGCCATCTGAGGAATCAGACATCCTGGCTGAGCACCTTAGGCTCGTTCTCTTGTCCTTGAAGTTCAAACAAAGGTAACTGGACTTCATTAAGAGTTTTAAGTATGATTCATCTAATAAGCTTTCTCAAATCAAACGGTTCTGAATTTTAAATCAAGCAGAAGTCCAGTCTTCATTTATATAAACAAAGATCACCCTGGACCTCACAGTCACATTCCGTAACATTTCACATGAAAACTGGACCATTAGATCTCTCCCAGTTTTCTTAGAGGAACTTTATTTTAAATTTCCAATAATTTTCTCACATTTTTGCTGTCAAATTAGAGATCCTCTGCCCAATGTGTCTGGTCTTTGTCCTTCTCTTCCCCCCAAAATGTATCCCTCGTCTCGGAGCAAAGCTGACAAAAGCCCTTCATCCACCCGTGCATGTTGTGAGCATGATAACTTGAAAATTATGTTAGAGTCTGACTTCCATTTTGGTTTGTGGCTGCATCTAGGTGTAAGAAAGCTCAATATCAAAAATTGGTTGCAACGTTAAAAATTCAAGATGGCCGCCACCACATGTAAATGTAAATTGACCACTCCTATAATTTCAGGAAACTATGTTTTTTTAGTTTTTATATTGCTTAAACGTATAGTTTCCTAAAATGATCAGGATGTGGGGGGCGCAGATTAATCTACGGAGGGCAAGGCCACCATTGGCCGCCCCTTGGCTCCACCATTGCTCCACTCCCTCCACTGCATATTCCAAGCCCTCTGCAATGGATGACATTGGCGTACCACTAGTTATTCCCATTTTTTTTTCCATTTAGCCTTTATTTATACAGGTAGTCTCATTGAGCCACGATAACTAATTTTCAAGAGAGACCTGTTTAGGGAGCAGATGGGGTTAAGGGCCTTGCTCATGGGCCCAGATTGGGGTGAATGAGGGTGGGGTAGGTGAAGTACCCACACTTGCCCCCACCCACATTTTTGATGTTGTCGGTACCGGGGCGTGAACCGGCGATCTTCCGATCACAGGCCCACCTCCTCTAATCTCTGCGCCACCACTCCCCCTAGATTACCCATAATTTAATTTCCTTGTTGAGCTACAGCTCAAGAATCGATATAAAATAAATGTAACAAACAAAAACAAACTTTTTCAGTAAAATAAGTCATAGTTATAATAAGGTCTTTTAATAAAGTCAAATACAAAAATAATTTTAAACAATGTTCACTGAATAGCATCAAAAATATTCCCACTTGTTTCCTGTGAACGTGACATTTCATTTTAATTAAACCTTTTACAGTGAACTCTTAACTTAAAAATCATGTTTGCATCAGTGAACACTTAAATCCAGCACTGACAAATCTGACACACGTTTTAATTAGACTTAATAAGTCTAGACTACAAACATGGAGGACTTCCTGTGGTTCCACAGCGAAAGCCCATTTGATTCCATCAGACGAATGGCTGACGGCACCATTGGCAATGAAAAAACACAGAGCTGCTTCCTCTTTCTAAAAAAAGACTCACAAAGGAAGATGCAGACTGCTAATGATGTTAAAAAAATGGCATTTAAAGATCAGAATTATAATTTTAAACAGGACAGGCAACAGAACTAAAAAACCTTTTAAGCTTGTTTGTTCTGATGTAGCCGAACTCTGAAACAAACCGGCTGATCCATTTAGCTGCTTTGCTTTCAAAACAAATCTGCTTGGTTCTACATGACAAATACACCAAACTAATAAACCAAATGAAAAAACAAAGATAAACTGTTTGCTGCGCTGTTCTACTTTTAAATGCTTTTTAAAAATCAGACCTACAGGTAAATCCATTTGATCAGTAAACTCCACATCACTAAGCATAAAAACAGGAATTATAAAGTGAATTTCTTGCAAACTACACGCACACAGAGAGGGTTTAAGAACTTGTCTGTCAGGCAGCTCAACAAATCAAACGTGCTGATTATCGTGTGAATGTTTAGGAAGCATTCACACAGTTGTGATCCATTTTTTTTCTGTATGTGTTGCGACATCTTTCTCGTTCCACAATTTTTGTGCTAATTGAACAATTCATGAATCAAATCCTCAATTCATGACAATCCTGCTATGGCTTTTGGTATTGGTGCAACTTTAGCTTTTTGAAATATTTAGCCTTTTCTGCCACTATTTTTCCCTCATATAAAATGAATTGAGTTCATTTTACATCCTTCAAATCTTTAGATCTATTTACAACCTTTTACTGCTCCTTTCACATTTTGTTCTGTTCAGCTAATTTCAGCTTCCTTGTGCAAATTTAAACTTTTTTCAGCTACTTTCAGCTAATTTCAGCTGTTTTTTGCTCCTTCGACATTCTTTCTGCAAAATTCAGCTTATGCTCGTTTCAGCTTGTTTATGCAAGTTCCAGCTTCCTCTGCTATTTCAGCTACTATTTAACTGTTTTATGTGACTATCAATTTATTCAGCTAATTCCACACTTTTTGAACTCATTTAAACTTTTTTCAGCCTACTTCAGCAAAAATGTGCTCTCTTCACATTCTTCTGCTAATTTAAGCTTCTTTCTGCTTTTTAACAACTTTTCAGTTGTTTTTGCTAATTTCAGCTTTTTTTTAAGATAATTTCCACTTTTTAGCGTTCATTTCTGCTTTTTTAAGCCTAATTGGGCAAATGTGTTTTTTCCACTTTCTTCTGCTAATTTAAGCTAGTTCTACATTTTCAGCTACCCTTTTAACATTTTGTACCTAATTTTAGCTGTTTTCAGATAAATTCAAGTTTTTCATGGTAATGTATGCTATTTTCAGCCTAATTTATTTATTTATGCTAATTTCAGCTTGTCATGCTTGTTTCCACTTTTTCTGCTCTTTCAGCTACTATTTAGCTGTTTTGACACTGCTTATAGTCTTTACAGGTTTTTTGTTTTAATTCATTTCAGCTCCTTCTGCCTCCTAAAGCTTCGTTCTGCCTTTTCAGCTACATTTCAGCTTGTTGTGTGTGTGTGCAAATGTCAGCTTTTTATAGCTAGTTTCCTAATTTTTGTGCTAATTTCTGCTAATCTAAACCCGAATGGTCAAACTTTCTGCTTTCTTCTGCTAATTTAAGCTAGTTCTACATTTTCAGCTACGCTTTTAACATTTTGTACCTAATTTTAGCTGTTTTCAGATAAACAAGTTTTTCATGGTAATGTATGCTACTTTCAGCCTAATTTATTTATTTATGCTAATTTCAGCTTGTCATGCTTGTTTCCGCTTTTTCTGCTCTTTCAGCTACTATTTAGCTGTTTTGACACTGCTTATAGTCTTTACATGTATTTGTTTTAATTCATATCAGCTCCTTCTGCCTCCTAAAGCTTCGTTCTGCCTTTTCAGCCACATTTCAGCTTGTTGTGTGCGTGTGCAAATGTCAGCTTTTTATAGCTAGTTTCCTAATTTTTGTGCTAATTTCTGCTAATTTAAACCCAAATGGTCAAACTTTCTGCTTTCTTCTGCTATTTTAGGCTTGTTTTTCCATTTCAGCTACATTTCAGCATGTTTTTAGCTAATTTCAGCTGTTTTCAGAAAGTTTTTCCTGCAATAAATATTCACACTGCATTTTCACAGGAAATGCAATTTCTTTAGAAATATTTTTTTTCCCACAACAGCCGGGTCAAGAACCAGTTTTTCCTGCTAAAGGTAGAGTTTAAACTGTAATGAGCTAATAAAACATTTTAGGCACAGACTGTGTAGCAACAAGAAAAACAACCACAATCTATGTGCAGTGCAAGCGTCTCTGTCCCAGCTGTCATCTTAATGAGCTCTGCCTTGCAGAGGTTAACGGCACTGATTCACCGTCTCATCAGCAGGAAGACCAGACATGGAGAGTCACTCCATTCAGCTCGTCTCATTTGATGCTGGCACTTTACAGAACAGATTAACTGCAGTGTCAGTGACAGGAAACCTCTGTTCTTCGTTTCCGGGCCCTGACAGGAACTGGAAAACTTCAAGGAACTACATAACTTTAATAATGTACTTCAAACAGTGGTTTATGCAGGTATGATGGATTTGGTTAAAGTGCTGAAATTTAAACCTCATGTCCTTTTCAGAAATCTTCTGGATTTGAAGGATTTAAGTGCACAGCAAAGAGCATCTAACAAAAATAAAAAGCTGAATAAAATAATCACCTCCACTTCTATCAAACTGGTTGCAGCAAGTAAAGGTTGACTCATACTTCAAAGTTTCTTCCAGTTATGTCAGGTGTACACCAAGGCTCCAATCTTGGTCCACCTTTTTTCTCCATATTTATAAATGATATCCCACTTTCTGTTAGTGAGGCCTCCATTCATTTACATGCCGATGACACTATTTTATATGCGTTCGGTTCTACACCAGATGAGGTTGTGAAGTCCCTTGCAATACAGCTAAATTGATGTGGTTCGGTCATGGAGGAGGGACCATACCCAGCTCGGTGGACTTCATCACTGATGCATATGGTGATATTATACAAGAGGTAATAGTTTATAAATATTTGGGAATTTGGATTGATGGTGCTCTGTCCTTTTCACTTCATGTTACTGTTTTGCAATCTAAGGTTAAAGCGAGACTTGATTATCTATACAGAAATAGATCTTCATTGGCTGCAAAATGCACCATTGTCAAAAAAAAAAACATTCTACCTTTCTTGGACTACTATGGGGACATAATTTACAGACATACTTGTAAGGGTGTCCTTCGTAAGCTGGAAACAATCAATCACTCTGGTATTCGCTTTTTTACAAATGCTCCTTATAGAACACATCATCGTCACCTCTACTCTTGTTAAACTGGCCTTCTCTATATACTTGTCGTGAAATTCATTGGTTTACCCTCATTTATAAGATCTTGCTGGGTTATTCACCTCCATATTTAACTTAGCTACTGCAATTATTGGTAGTACCAATTTCAACAAAGAGTGTCCAACAAAAAAAAAGTGAACAAACAAATCAGGATTCCTTCACCTCATCTTTACCCACTTACTGAAAATACAGCAGCACATAAAGTTCAGCTCTCCTCCATCCTGCAACAACTCCAGGTCAATCCTCACTTCCACTAAATTGGACCTTTGCTCATCATGTACCCATATGTTTTGGTATAAAACGGTCTCCCATAAAATCTAATTTTAGCTGGTTTCTTTACCACCTTTGCAGCCAGTAGTAATTAGTGTGTATATTTTACACACAAAGAAGAAGAAACAAAATGTATTCATGCAAATTCAAACCTGTATTGATCCATTCAAGTGCTTGGTTGATAAATGGGAACCAGTTTGCTCCCTGTTGGTACAAAATGGTCAGCCGTCTGAATGATGAAGGAAACGTTTTGATGAAGAGAAGAATGGACCGGCCCCCCTCCTCCAGCTGTCTGACTAAACTCGTGAAAAAGAAAGAAAACTCAAATTGTGCTCTGATTAGAGTTTGACAGTATTACAATAACTTGTGTGCCTTCTTATTGTTGAATATTGTGATGAGGATATTTAAATCCATGTTTTCCTCACTTTCTTTTCTGTTTTCATCCAGTCGAGAGTCGATAGATCGACCAGATACAGAACAAGACTGCGAGCTGAAATATGTCGGCCTGTAATTTATTGCTGCTTCAGCATTGTGATACTATTGTGTGAACGCTCACGAAGCATTCACACTATTGTGAGACATTCTCCTCTGTACGTTTTATGGCATCTTTCTCATTCCACAATTCTTGTGCTATTTGAACAAATCATAAATCAAAACATTCAGCTCATTCAGGACAGTCCTGCTATGACTTTTGGTGTTGGTGCAATTATAGTATTTTGAAATATTTAGACTTTTCTGCCACTTTTTGTCTCATAGAAAATGAATTGTTTACACGCTTTTACTGCTCCTTTCACATTTTGTTCTGGTTCAGCTTCTTTTAGCTTCCTTGTGCAAATTTAAAAAAAAATTCAGCTACTTTCAGCTGTTTTGTGCTCCTTTCGGATTATTTCTGCTAACATTTTTGTGCTTCTTCTAACTTCTTGTTGCTCCTTTCAACTTATTTCTGCAAGTTTCAGCATTTTCAGCTATTTCAGCTTCTATTTAGCTGTTTTAAGCTAATTTTAGCTTTTTCAGTTAATTTCACATTTTTTGCACTCAGTTCAACTTTTTTCAGCCTAATTCAGCAAAAACTGTGCTTTCTCCACTTCCTTCTGGTAATTTATGATTTTTTTCTACTTTTTAAAGCTACTTTTCAGATTTTTTTTTGGTTGCTAATTTCTGCTTTTTGTTCAGATTTTTTTTCCAGATAAATTCTGCTTTATTATGCTCATTTCTACTTCTTTCAGCCTAATTTGGCAAAGATGTGCACTCAACTTCCCTCCCAACTCTCTTCTGCTAATTTTAAGCTTGTTCCACTTTTTCAGCTAAATTGTTAGCATTTCTTAGCTAATTTCAGCTGTTTTTAGACAATTTTTTTTTTAAATTGTGGTAAATTCTGCTATTTTCAACCAAATTAAATTTTTTTGAGTAATTTCAACTTGTTATGCTCCTTTCAGCTTATTTCTGCTAGTTTCGGCTTTATCTGCAATTTCAGCTACGTTTTAGCTTTTTGTGCTAAATTTAGCTTTTTCAGCTAATTCCACTTTTTTTTTTTTTAAGCTCGTTTCAGCTCCTTCCACTTTCTCCTTGTAGTGTAAGCTCCTTTCTGCCTTTTCAGCTACTTTTTATCTATTTTAGCTAATTTAATCTCATTGACTAATTTCCTAATTTTGGGGCTCATTTCTACTTATTTCAATCACATTCAGCAAATATGTGTTCTGTCTGCTTTCTTCTGCTAACTTAGGCTTGTTCTTCCATTTCAGCTACATTTCAGTATGATTTTAGCTAATTTCAGCTGATTTTTAGCTCTCTTCTGCAATAAGCCTTCACACTGCATTTTCACAGGAAATGCAGTTTCTCTAGTTATTGTACTCACTGATAATGGGATGGCGATATAATTTTAAATATATTACACAGCCCTGGTTTTAATGGTGATTTTAGAAGTTCCAAATCACTTAAAAAAATAAAAGTTTAACAGACTGAAAGGCAGCTTTTATCTTGAAGCCTTCGTGGCAACAGATTTCATTTGCCGGTGTGATAAGTTGTTGTTTAGCGACCGTTTTTGTTGTTTCTAACTAACTTTTTCTGTGCTGGATGGTTCTTTACTGCCTGTTTAACTCCTTTTGTTTGTTTGTTTGTTTGTTTCTCCTTTTTAATCATCACTAAGATGGCACTTAATCTTTTATTGTAGCTAGTACTTTTTAAAACTGTTTTCTCATTAATTTTTTGCAGTTCTTTGTTTTCATAGACAATCTATATCTGGCTTTTTAAAGCATATTTCAAAGATTAAAAAACTAATCTTTAAAGCGTCATCCACCAGATGTAACCTGTTTCGACGGTGCATGTTTTTAGTTTAAAAGCATTAAATTGTCAGACTGCTAAGTTTGTAGTAGAAGAAATAAAACTTAAAAAATCACCTTGGGAATGTTTAAAAAGTGCTACTTTGGGAAAGATGTAAAACTCCTGATTGTCAAAGTCAAACAAAAAGTTACTGTTATGAACAAAAAAGGAACATTGTTGGATTTTTTTTAAAGTGCTAACAAAGCTTAAAACAAACCCAGACACCGTTTTTAATAAAGTGCATTTCTGTTGAACCAGTCGAGTTGTTTTACTGTGAAAGAAGCAGCAAGACGATGAAATAAATCTTTATTTATGAGGAGTGAATGATCAAAAGGACGAGAGCAAAACTTACATTCAGCAAAACGTTGCGTAATCTGGCCTAGAGCCAAATGATAAAGTTGTTGCTGATTAAAGTGGTCAGAACACATGCTTCCTTTCACCTGATGCACCCGGAGCTACTACCACCTGCTGTTGTTCGCTCGTGGAGCTGCAGAGGGGGAAGGCAGCACACGCAGGTGAAGCGTCTTTACGGCCGCTGGCTTTTTAAGGACACGCTGCACGCCAGATGAATCCCCGTTAATCAGCCATGCTCTGCTGGCCGGAGCAGCTTGCAGAACGCAGCGGTGTAAGCAGAATCCAGGAGAAGCTAACAGATGATGGTTTTGTTGTGAGGTGGTGTGTTGGTGGGTCTGCGAGGAGACGCAACATCTGTCAGGCCTGAGGCGAAAATCTCCAAACGGCTGCATGGAGCGGAGCGCTGAAATATCCCAAAGCCTGAGAAAAAAAAAAAAAAGCAACTGTGACTGAGGAGGAGAGGCTGAGTGACAAATCCAGATGGACTCAGAGATAGAGGCTGTCGGAGGGGGCAGAGTGAAGAGGAGAAATCACCAACGTGTCTTTATGTGCCTTTCTTTGGATGCTTTCAGTCTAAATCCATGCAGTTCAGAGCGATTTTTTTCCCTGACTTAAAGGAAACATTAGACCTGAGCGTTCAGCGCAGCAGCTCTGAAGGTTTTCAACTGCAAAAAGGAGAATTTGAGCTCTTTACTACAGAACTAATCTGATATCCCCCACAGCATTTTTTAATGAGATTTTAGAAACAGCTCCAGACTCACATCTGCAGGAGAAGCCCTGCAGTCTCTCCTGGGACTAAATAAAATTAACTTTGCTTTTATTCTCATTGGAATTTGGAAAGTTTTAAATATAGCTTTTACCTCAGTGGAGCAGTCAGACAGAGGTTTTAATGTAAAAGAAGAACGAGAGTCAGTTTAAGCAAAGACTACTACAACAAAGACTTTTAATTCCTATAAATAAGTAACAAAAAATTCTGCAAGTGCCTTATGAAAAATGCATTTTTGACCCCCGTCAAGGAGCGAGGAGGGGGAACAGGAAACCACCTCCATCACATCTGTCTCTGTTGTGAGCATCGAATCTTAAACAACGAGTGAAGCACCGTCTTCCATGTTGGTGTGTGGCTGCACCCAGGCATCAGATCGGTTCCTTTCGAGAACTGGGTTAGTACGTCAAAAATCCAAGATGGCCACCACCACATTTTTATATGTAAACAGACCAAGAATTTGAAGAAACTATGCTTTCTAGGTTTTATATTGCTTTAAAGCTGGATATCTCATCGACTTGGAAGATACGGTGTTGGGTCTATTTCTGCTGTCAATGGTGGATGTTAAGGACGCATATATAATTGGATTTATGATAACTGGTTTCCTTCTTTTTGGATTTGGCTGGTTCCTGGTCTGTCAACAATCTAGGAATCCATTGGCAGAACATTTGGACCTGGTCAGGCTGCCTGCCTGTATTGTGAAATTCTTTATCAAAAGGGCTCGTGAAACGGTCGGCACAGATATTCAGACCAGAAGGAAAAAATAAAAGACAGAAGCTGTTACTGCTAGGATAAATTAGTGTCCTTTATTATCCTGCCACAGAGAACAGCCAAGCAAAAAACATGTACACTCTTAACACACAGATTGATATGAAATAACTTCTCACCGTGACACTGGCCGGGAAGTCGTTTTCGACCCAGGTAAAAAGAATCACATCAAAATGGCGCATGGCATCAGCGCGCGGCTGATCCACACCGGACTCCCAACTCTCTGTTGTCTGATACATTTCTTATAAAGGCTTCCCTGATCGCGTGAGAGCAGATCAAAGCAAGTTTGATGGTTACCAGAACAACGGATCTAATTAAACCATCATCAAAAGCGATGGCTCATCCTTCCAGTAAGGAGCGCCTGTGACCGTAAAAGCGGGCCAAAGCTTCCAGGTCAAGAGCACTCCTAATGCTTATTAAAGCATTCCTAAAGAGCACTCCTCGTCCCTTCTGCAAACCATCAAAGAGTGTCTAAATATTATAAGCAACACACACACACAAAGTATATGTTTGAAAACATAATACAAAATACAATCCCTAATATGTGAATAACACGTTGTATAAGTGTGTTTAAATAAGTGTAATATAGGTCTAGATTGACATAAAAGCATTAAAATAATAATTTCTATATCACTGCCTTATGTGATGACTTGGTTCATTCCTCGAGCACCCAGGCTCAGATGCTTTTAGCAGGTTGGATCAGATCTTGGGTATTACTCTCAGGCACGGTCCAGTGGTGTGGCCATTTAATTTGGACGTTTGGAACCCAAAGGACCGACACAGACTCAAGGAAGACATAATCAGTAAAGTTCTGTCTGTCCCCAAAACAATCGTGTTTATCTGAATTTATCTCACTGACTGGCCTTGACAGGCCACCTTATCTTAATTCACCTGGAAGCTCTGGAAGCCTTGATGCTGTCTCACTTGTAAATGAGTCTTCGAGGCTCACTGTGATTTATCTGTTTAAATAAAGGTTGAATAAAAAAAATAAATAAATAAAAAAAAGCAAAGGTGGGCAATATATGGCCCGAAGTCAAACGTAGCCCTTGGACAATCTCTATTCAGCCCTCAATGATCTTAATTGAAAACAAAACAACTTTTAAACAAGTTGATGAAAACCTGCATTTTATCAATAGAACCGAGGTCAAAATTAAACATCTTGGACCGTTGCATGAAAATCTGTCGAATTAGGAAATACCAAAAAATGTTTTCCTGAAGTCGGTGTGTTTCCAGAACTAGACTATTCTTCTCCACAATGTAACTCATCCCCACTTGAATATCTTTCACTAAAACATATAGGTTTACGTCATTTTCTGTTCACTTCCAGTCCAGTTTCAAGATCCTAAAACGTCTGTTGTAGTCTAAAAATAGCTTAAGCTTCTCTCAAGAAGCTTATTGTCAAATGTTACCATCAAGTCATATGTTATGTTTAAATTATGTCTGTGTAAAAATACTTCACTTGTTCCACACGTATGAGAAAAAGTTTTCAAGTGTCTAAAGTCAGCATGTTAGTGAGGTCTCTGCTCCTCTGGGTGTCATGAACGAGCGGCTCGGGCTTCCTTTCACAGCCCTCCAGCTCCAGCTCTGCCTCGAGAGGCAGCGGTCTGACATGGAGACCCAATTATCCTGAAAGGCAGAAACTGACATGTTTGTCAGGTCTGGCTGAGGTCTGGGGTGAGCTCAAATGTCAGGCAGCGTTCAATTAACAGCAGCTTTAAATGCCTCAGATCAAGAGACAGGACTTTCATTCCACGAGACGGATCAAACAGCTGAAAGCACCTGGTCGATGCGGAGGATCAGGCGGCCGCGGGAGCAGAGTAATAATTATGAATATGCGCATCAACTCTTTTTGCTTTCATGTCCTGCACTTGCGGACGAGGAGCTTGATGGAGTTTGATAGAGAGTGCTGGCCTTGAATATTCATGAGTGAGAAGTGGTGGTTTGATTTGCAGCGTGCTGTCAGAGCAGACGTTTGGCCGAGTTCACACAGTTCTACATGAATACACACCTGATGAGCATCGTTAACACACTGCGCCAGCAACGGCTTTGGGATTGTCGACCATTTCATTGTCCCCCCATCACGGAGCCAAGAGGAGGAATGGGACCCTCCGTCTGTCCATGTAAGTTGTCAGCATGATCACATGAAAATAGGTAAAATTCCGGCATCCATTTTGGTGTGTGGCTGCCTCTAAGAAAGGCTACTATCAAAGATTTGATTGCCTCATCAAATTCCAAAATGGCCACCGCCATCTTGGAAATACAGTAGTTCCTCAATTATCGCAGTGGTTACGTTCCATACACCACCGTAATAGGTGAAAAACCGCAAAGTAGGAATGCTATATTTATATACTGTGTGTATGTATATATATATAATATAATATATATATATACATATATA
>NC_056513.1:8718241-8748720 GCF_014905685.2 Nematolebias whitei | reverse complement strand
TTTTTTAAACAGCTGGTTGAACATTTTGTACCCAATTACTAGTAGGTTAATTATCAACTGGTCAGTTTAAGGGTTGGATATAAGAAGAGAATTATAAAGAGGCTAAATCTCAGAAGTAAAGATGAGAAGATGTTTTCCAGTCTGTGAAACCTGCACCTAAGAAAAGTGGAACAAATACAGATTAACGTTCCTCAATGAAACATTGGAAATACTTTGAATATCCCATCATCTACAGGACATCCAATCCTTAAACGGGTTCAATCATCCATTTATCCATCATCCATCCATCCATTCATCCTTTATCTGCTTCTTCCTTTCAGGGTTGTGAGGGTCACTGGTGCCCATATCCAGTAGTCACTGTGTGAGAGGCAGGGGACGCCCTGGACAGGTCTCCAGTTTATCACTGGGACACCTGGACAGGTCTCCAGTCCATCACAGGGACACAGAGACAAACGAGACAAACAACCATCCACTCTCTCACTCACACCTAGGGACAATTTAGAGTTACCAATCAGTCTAACATGGATGTTTTTGGTCTGTGGGAAGAAACTGGAGTACTCGGAGAAAACCAACGCATGCATGGAGAGAGCATGCAAACTCCACCCAGAAAGTCCCTCAGACGGGATTTGATCCGGTGAACTCACTGGGAAGCTGCAGCTCTACCAACTGAGCCATATTTTCAAATATCCAAATTGGAAATTTAGTTTGAAAAAAAAAAAAAAAGCTATGAAAGCCACGTCCTCCATTCTAAAGAGATGAGAGACCATATGCATGTTATCAACTCACAGTTTAAACTTCAAACTTTTTGGCTGCATGGGGGTGGGGGGGTGGGGGTGGGGGGATTAGTGCCTTTGGCACACAGCTGGAACAGCTCATCCGTTCAAAAACGTATATGTAAGAATTTAAATGAAATCCTCTCCCAGCAAAAAAAAGAGCCAGGAATGTTGAACAGCTAGAATCATTCACCAGAGCAGAATGGGACAACATTCCCTCCAACTACTGTTCTCCTGGGGTCCTCCAAAACCTCAAACAACTGGCCTCCCCAGGTCCTCCAGAACCTCCATTAACTGGTCTCCTCAGGTCCTCCAGAACCTCCAACAACTGGCCTCCCCAGGTCCTCCAGAACCTGAAACAACTGGTCTCCTCAGGTCCTCTAGAACCTCCACCAACTGGTCCTGAGGTCCTGGATGTTCACAGACTGGTGTTAAAAGGAGAGGAGAGACGTCACGTAGGAAACCTGGACATGGAACGACTAAAGAGACGTGTTGCTGTCGTGAAATGTAAAATTAACTTGTTTTCCTTTAAAAGTTATGTTCCAATATGAATAAAACACGAGTCTGAGATTTGAAAACTTTTGCGTTTTGTTCATTTACATTTTCCACAATATCCCAACTATTTGGAGTTGTGTCAGATCTGCAGCTTCTTCCATTCTTCATGTTTTCAAAGGCTAAAGCAGAGTATTTGCACAGAACAAGTCAAACCGTGAATCACGGCTGTAGTAATTTCCAAACTGTGTTTACACACCTCAGCACAGAGGATTGATTTGTATGTTCTGATTTATGCAAATGGAATGCACATTTCTGAGAAAATGCCAGCACATTTAGTGTCCTGTAATCTCCTAATTACCCGAAACACAACAGCTAATTAAAGCGATGTCTTCCACAGAGCTGCAGCTCAGACTGAGTATAACCCTCCCTGGGATTTGTTGTTCGGATATTTGATTGGACTCTTCGACATGTGCCTCACGCATGTGGCTTCTGTGATGGATGAACTGGTGCTGGTGGGTCTGCCCACCGTGGCTGCCGTTACGGAGGCAAGTGCAGACAAATGAGTCGGCAGCGTGAGAGCCCAGAAACACTGAGGCTGGGCAGCAGCATGCAGAGAGGAATATTGACGGCGAGAGCAGCGTGCACTCTCATTCTGTGTGCTTTCAGATGGCATTACAGGCACACAGAGATGGTCATGCTAAGAACCATCTTTGGACCAAATGTGAGTCCCAGCAGGCTATGCAGGGACTTTACTTTTACACAACTGGTATTGAACTGTTAGCAACAGAGCCATCGCTGGTCCTCCAACTCTAATAATTGCCTGTAATCGACAAAAATCACAACTAAACTTTCACAAAGAGCTCCAGAACAAAAGAAAACTTTTCTCATTGGTTGACAAATTTTCTAACATGAAACTAAAACCTCAAATCTGTAAAGTTACTTTTCGTTCCTCTGCTACCTTTTGCAGGGGCTGCCACAGCTGCGAGTGACATTGCGTAAAAGATTAGTCAGTTGTTTTACTCCGGATGCCCTTCCTGAAACAAATTGGTCTCAAACTGGCAGCCCCAGGATTACAAGGCTGCTGCACTTAACCACTGAGCTACCACTGCCCCTAAAATCCAAAATCTATCCATCTATTATCTTTTGCCCGCATCTTTTTTTTCAGTTGGCGGGGGTCGCTGGTGTCCATATCCAGCAGTCACTGTGTAAGAGGAGAGGCACACCCTGGACAGGTCTCCAGTCCATCACAGGGACACAGAGACAAACTAGACAAACAACCATTCACTCTCTCTCACACCTAGGGATAATTTAGAGTTACCAATCAGCCATGCATGTTTTTGATCTGTGGGAGGAAACCGGAGAAAACCCATACATGCATGGAGAGAACATGCAAACTCCACCCAGAAAATTTAATCTGGCAACCTTCTCGCTGAGAGGCTGCAGCTCTACCAACTGCGCCACCGTGCCGCCCATCCAAAATCCAATTTCCTAAAATAATTTTAATCTTTTATTAATAAACACAAGCACAGAGTAGATCGTACCACATGACTTGTGCAGTGCGACCCCCCCCTCCCTTCTTGAGTCCATATTTACCCTTTACAACTGCTTCCTTCCTCCTCTTTGCCTGCTCTTCTTTGTCCCAGAGGAAAAGCAGAAGAGGAGCATATGTGTCCACCGACACCATTTGTCAGCAGCGGCGGCGGTCGTTGTTAACCCGGGCCTCGACCGATCCAGCATCGTGTCACTAGGATGAACTCCCATGTTTGTTCTGGCCCAAGTGTTTAACACCAGATGCCCTTCTTGATAAAGTTCTGACTATTTCCCCGAGGTTAAGACTGGAAGAGGGATACACTGACTTGTGCTCCCTGGTGGCTGGTTTATGAGAAACACAAGGAGGAAAACAAAAACAAACAAAAATTAACGGCCGTCAACAGTTTGTGATTCTGTTTCCATAGTTCGTTTTAGAGAGCTGTTCAAAAGATTTGAATCATTCAGGATCATCACAGCTCTGGAGTCCATCAAGACCCAACCCCCCCCAGTGGAAATGACATCATCGACTGAGACCACAAATAAAAGATGCTGACCCTGCAGTCTGTCTGTTACGAGCTGCTGGTGGAACATTTACAGTATTGGACTGAGCGTCTGTGTGTGTGGGCTTTAACAGTTTTAACAAGGATCACATTGTGGGTGGGGGTGGGGGGTCTGTACTGGTTAGAGACTTATCTTGCAGTATCACTCAGACACTGAGCAGTACCAGCATGTACTGGTGGACGGATGTGATGGACAGGCATTAACGTTTTGAGTCAAACCCAGTGTAAGATGGCCACCACTCCAAATCAACATTAGCTCACACAAAACTAAGTTTTACAAATACTGAGCTCATTTTAGTGTCCAGATCTGACCTTGAAAAACTAGTCCATGCCTTTATCACTACACGACTGGAATACTCTAATGCACTCTATGCTGGGGTCGGACAGGTCTCCATTTCGTGTCTCCAGCTCGTCCAAAATGCTGCAGCTCGGTTCCTAACAGGAACTCATAGGTTTGACACCAGTTTTGTCCTCCCTTCACTGGCTCCCTGTGAGTGTCAGAATTGATAAAAAAAAAAAAAATCTCATGTTGACCTGTAATTACCTAAATGGCCTTGCACACCATTATCTCTCTGAGCTACTGGAACTTTATGTTCCCTCTCGAGCCTTGAGATCAGCTGCTTTTGGCTGTTCCACAAACAAGATTGAAGCTCAGAGACGATCGGGCGTAGTTGTGGGCCCCAAACTTTGGAAAAATCTACCCCCGCAACATCAGGCAGGCCACTTCTCTTCCTGTTTTTAATCTCTGCTAAAAACACATCTGTTTTCTCTGGCACTTCACAGTATGATTTAATTTACCGTATTTTTTGGACTATAAGGTGCACCTGATTATACGGCTCACTGTCGATTTTATTAGAAAATTAAAGGATTTTAAGTGTGCCTTATGGTCTGAAGAATAAGGTGGTATTTTATTCTTCCTTTAATTTGTGTTTTAATGCTCTTAATTAATTTTTCAGTGCTATCATTATTATTTTTTCCATAAATTTTACTTTCATTGATGTTATTAAGCACTTTGGTAACGGCTGCTGTTTTAAATGTGCTTTATAAATGAAGTCGACTTGACTTGGTAGTAGCTGAGAGTCATTCACAACACAGTCCAAACTCTAACAGGTCATGTGATATTTCAACACATCGTGGTTTGACCAAAATGGCGACAAACTTTATTTCTTAAGGTAAAATCGTCTTGGGATGAAAGGCAGGCGATCTGCATTTCATTGAAGAACGTTAGATCTTTAATTTCAGCTTTCCTTTGGTCATAATACAAAAGAACTCTGAATAATCAAGCAGCCTCATTAGCCTTCAGATTTTAATGTTTCAATAAACTGTATCCTCGTTTAAACTCTTTATTTTGGTCTTGTGTGTCCAAGCCATCAAAAAGTCTTTGTTTTCTGTGTTCGTCCCTAATTTTCACAGATTATGCTGCTGACTGATCCAGAGGTGGAGAGCAGCCTTCTGATCAGCTCCGACGAAGGAGCGACCTACCAGAAGTACCGGCTGAACTTCTACATCCTCAGCCTGCTTTTCCACCCCGAGCAAGAGGACTGGATCCTTGCGTACAGCCATGACCAGAAGGTGAGGCGGCGGCCATATTAAATCCGTCTGAGCGTTAAATTGCACAAGCAGAACCGCGGTGGGATCCGAATGAGTGTGAGCTGCACGGTGCACGGTTTCTTCTGTTCACCGGGTTCACATGGAGGAGAAGAGGGGAAGCAGGAATTATAGAATGGAAAGAAGAAATCAGGAATTTTAAAAGAGGGGGGAAAAAGCAAACTTTTTAAGCTGAAGTTAACTTTTTAAAAAAAAAGTTTGAAAATACAATGAATGGAGAGCGCTGAATGACTGCTGAAACTGAATTATAAATGCAACAAAACACCAGTGGTGGGATGTAACTAAGTACAAGTACTTCATTACCGCACTTCATGTATCTGTACTTGACTTAAGTAGAGTTAAATGTGGGTACTTTCAACTTTTACTCCACTATATTCTACATTAAGTATCTTCACTTTCTACTACACTACATTTCTATAATGCTTTCCATTACACGTTACATTCACATTGCAGTTTTTTTTTTTTTTTTTTTTTTTGTTAGTTTGAAAGTAACCAATGGTGAGAGGGGAGTTGGTCCATTGAGTCACTGCAAAGTGGGAAAGTAACAATAGACCCACCTTCGAGAAGAGCTGGACCAATGACGTATATTGTAGTATATACGTCAGTGAGCTGAGCGCACCCACAGCACCAGTAACACACCCAAACTGGATTCCACCGCAGAGAGTCAGCCAGAAGATACTCACCACCCATGGCCGTATTGAAAGATTATTGAAACCTTATTGAAAGATTATTGAAAGACTGTTCAGTACAGCTGGACAGATTCTCTCTCCCAAAAGAGCCAGACTGGACTCAAAAAACTTTGAAAACCAACTTTTTCTGAACACGAACAATAAATTCTTTCTGCAATATTAAACTGTGTCAGTTCATGGGATGTTAGGAAACAAGGGATGTCTCCAAATGACTCGAGACTCGGATCCAAGTTTTGAAAATGGTGTCAGGAAGTTAAAATATTGTTCACTATTGACCCATTACAAGTTTGACTAGACACTATTTTAACTAGAGTTGATGACAAACTGGAGTTGAACTGATCAGAGTCTATTCCTTTAGTTGTGTCTAATGCTCCTTTTTAAGGCAGACAACTTTTACTTGAATGTTTTTACTGCAGTTTAAAATGACACATTGGTTTTGTGTTAAATAAAAACTTTCAAAGGTAAAATCATTTCTCTTTCTTATTTTGCTTAATGGCGTTTAACTCTGCATGTCATCCCTGAAATTCTGACGCACAGAATCACAAGTCCAAATGTGAACTGTGTCACAGAGTAAACACAATAAAAACATGTATTATCTGCAGCATCGTTCATTAAAATGACTCAACACTATTAATGTATTACAGAAAATATACATACGTAGGCACACAATGATATTGTAGAAACATTCAGCAAGTACTTTTACTTTTAATACTTTAAGTACTTTTAAAAGCAAGTACTTATTTACTTTTGCTTAAGTAAAAATGGCACTGTGGTACTGCTACTTTTACTAGAGTATATTTTTGTTTGTTTATTTGTACTTTTACTTAAGTGCAGTGTTTGAGTACTTTCTCCACCACTGCAAAAAGCAGAAGATGAGCTAAAAACTTCAAAGCAAGCTAGCAAAGTGTTAGCATTAGCATTCTAGCTAATTGCTAAAAGTAGCACGAGAAGACACAATTAGAGCCTTTTTAATCGAAGCAGATTACTAAGAGAACAATGATTCTGAAGAAAATAAAATATCCTCAATGAGGAGAAAGTTGTTTTTTTATGAATAAAGTAAAAAAAAAAAATTGAAAACTATAAAAGTTACAGAAACCAAAAATCACAGCACACATGGTTTGAATAAGCTGAAGGTTTAGACAGCTGACTGAAATATCAAGCTATGGGAAAGGATTTAGATGGAGCGAAAAACAAATGTACAAAAATAAAAGAGAATCAAACAAGAAAACAATGGAGTGGTGCTGAGTCAGCGTTCAGACAATATACGAGCGTCGTGCTGCTTCGGCTTCAAAACATGGCCGTAAATAATATGGAACAGACTGCGGCAAGTTGTGCATCAAAGCTGTAACTCAGATAAAAATAATTTAATTTACTAATTGTTCCACAAAAATCAACCTCCGCACAAGGCTGCAGGGGTGTGATTTATCTGAGAGTTTCTCTGCAGATGGAGTTTAAAACTTTAAACACAACGACAGCAAAGACTTAAAAAAAAACAGATCATATTTGGATTGTGTGACACAATTTGACTGATTATTAAATTTGGCTTTTAAAGAGAATAATTTATAGATATATTAATACACAGATTGAAAACAAAGCGAATGGTTAATACACACACGTACCTGTCGAGGCTTTTAATTACAAAACATTTTCTTTATATACGTACATATATATATATATATATATATATATAAATCTTAACATCTTTATGACTTAAAAAAAAAAAAAGCTAGGATAGAGATTTATGTTGCCAGTCGTTATAGAACAGGTGACTTTATATAAGTATGAAAGATTTTTATTTGTTAAAATAAAAATAAAAAAAGTGTTCTTAAGATCCAACTAAGTTCAGTCAGGTCATCTGGATATTTTTTTTTTGTTTAACATAACTTTCATCCTTCATCCAAAGGACTTCATCAGTTCAAGGAGCCACAACAAACTCAGTTCCACAAGCAACACACTAACAAAGTAGATCAACCATTTTCCCGGTAATAAGATCGAATCTTGGGCCCACTCTCTCCCCCATCGACGACTCTGAGGCCGCCATGGCCAAAGTGGTTCAAAACATCAAAGTTCATGCGCAATAATCCAGATTACAAAATCCAACAAAGTTCAGTCAGGTCATCTGGACTTTTTTTTTTTTTAAGACGTTTCGTCCTTCATCCAAAGGACTTCATCAATTTGAGGAACCACTATTGTTTGGATTGATGAAGTCCTTTGGATGAAGGACAAAACGTCTCTACATAAATAAGAAACTGTCCAGATGAGCTGACTGAACTTTGTTAGATTTTCTAACTGGAATATTGAGCATGGACTTTGGTGTTGCTAAGATGTTTTAGCTTATCCTTGCATCTTAAAATATTTCCTTTTTTTTTTTTTTTTCAAGTTCAGCTTATTTAAAAGTTTTAATCCACCTTTTCACGTTAAAAAGTCGTTTACAAGTTTTAAAAGACTCTTAGGGCCAGAAATAGTTTGATAAAAATTCTTCAGAATGAAACAGAAAAATTTGTTCGTATTCTGCGAAATGTTGTAGAAGTGATGAAGGAGGCAGCCGGTCCACACAGTGAAAGTAAATTACAAAAATCAAGGATAATAAACTCCTAAATATATAAAAAAAATATGGTGGAAAAATCAGATTTTTCTGTTTAGCTGCATTTTGTGAAAATAGTTTTTGATTTCAGAAACAGGAAGCACATTTTATTCTGATTCTGTAAATAAATAAATAAAATAGGCAAATTAAGCCTTTTACACACAAAATAAATATTCATGATTTGTTTCTACAAATAATAAAAATCTTAAAATAAAAAGATAAATTAGACAAGAAGATTAGACACATTTAAAAGCGACAACAAACCATGAGGAGTGTAACCATTAAAGTGTGTAATATTTATTTTTTGTTTATTTATTTGACCCTTTTTCAACAGGTGAAATGTTTCAGAGCCAATTCTCATTTGCAAACATAACCTCAGAGTAACTGTTCTGTAATTTAGCAGATTTCATGAACAATATTATTTTATAAAAGCATATTTTATAACAATACTAAATCTGTTCGTCTTATGATATTTTGATACTTTTTTTGCTCATAAAGGGAGTGAAATTAAGGATTTAATGGACTAACCCAGTTGTTATTAAATCATAAGCAGTTCTGCATCCCACCACATGTTTGTAAGCATTTGACTTTACATTGAATTATTGGTTAGCCATGAGATGGATTAATCATTTTAAATTCCGTTTTACAGTTCCTCGCTACTTCGTGGTTCATTTTTCGAGAACTCGGTCTATCGTGGTTTTTCAAAATAAGATTGAGCACAACACACAATTGGCTGATTGATGGATGAGCTGCATGATCTGCATGGATTTTTTTTTAAAATACTTTAAATTATTTAGCACCTCCTGCCCCTTTGTGCAGCCCACACTGAAGGATAAGCTTCCTCCTGCAGCTGATCAGCTGATCTCGGTGCAGAGCGGAGAAGTGGGCGTGGCCAAGAGCTCTTGCAGGTGGCAGAGTGCAGCAGAGACAAAGAGCTGAAATCATGGCATTCTGTGCTCTTAGAGCGTTTAGAAATATTGTTTAGAATATTGAGATCTTGAGGTTCCCCGTTGCTCCATTTGCTCCCTGCTGTGAGTTTAACGTAGAGTCATTTGATGACGTGAAATGGGCCCACTGCAAGGTCCACCCACCTGTCCAGATTTAAGCTACTGATTCTGACCTGTGGAGTTCTGGGGCCTCGTATACAACGACTTGCGTGGTTTTCCTACTAAAACAAGGCAGTCGCTTAAATCGAGAAAACGGCATACGCACAACTGAATCCAGATGCATGAAGTTGCATGTATGCATGAATCCAAGCACTTCCTTTCGTTTTCCCCAATCAACGAGGAATTGAGCATATGAGGGAATACTTTACTCCTCCCTCAACAAGCCTCCATTCAAAGAGTTAAAGCACGTCTATGCATGGGGAGAATAGGAACTTCATTGGATGTGAGTTAGAGAGACTCATAAAAACATTAAGTTTGGCTTGCTGTCCTCTGGCATTAGCACCAAACACAATAGGAGTGAGTGGGACGATGTGTATAGAAGTTGTGGGAGCAGAGCAGCACACCTGTAGAAATTAAGACTGAATGGTCAGACATCAAGGTGGGTGTGAAGCGGACAACTGCCCGTCACCACTTATATTGTAAATGAATGCATCAGAGCGCTGGAGAAAGGCTGAGGCATTTCCCACTTTACACATGCACTTATTGACGTAACTATTCACACAGAGACAATCAGGGGTAGAACATTCTGAAACTGTATTTAACCAGCAAAAACCAGGAAGTCACTCACCTGAACACCTGGCTATTGATGATGCGGTGAAGACAGGATGACGTGGGGGCGCAGGCTCCATGAGCAGCAGGGGGATTAATATTAGGACGATAAAATGAATTTATGCACCAAGAAGCCACCCATCCCGCACCGTGCCAGCTTGTAGTTTGTTCATGCTGTTCATCAGAATGAATGAATCGTGCGTTGAACCAGGCCACCTCGACACAATGTTCGTCAGCCGCTTTTGTGCATCACATATAATTTGCACATTGACTGAATGAAAATGCTTCCTGTTAACATAAACATCTCCGTCCTGTGATGGTGCCTTTATGTGTGCAGTCGATAGCTCTGATTACATCGGGAAAACTGGCTGCTGCTGCAAATTGAGCTTTAATGTTGGCCTGTTCAAGTGCATTGTGGGGAATTTGATATACCTGGTTTACATACTGATAATTCCATCCCACACAGCTGGCATGGCTCGGCTCAGGGTCCACTGGTACAGCCCCAATCGGTCTGCCAGCTCCCTCTGGAATGCCCCTGTTGTTAGGAACCCCAGTGTAGTCAGCAGATGTGTGCGTATGGTCAGCGGACGGCTCTTGGCTGTGTTGCACTCTAAGACCGGCCTCAGCTCCAAAATGATTGCCCTTGGAAGACTAAACCAGTCGTTATCGTGATCCAGGAAATTCTCTCCGTCTCTAAATACACACTCTCTGAGTATTGCACCATTTGTTATATCCTCTAATAAGACTATTGTTGTCAAAGGTACACCACCCTGCGCAGCTTTTATATCCACTCATCTAATTGCATACATGTGGATGTATTAATTGTTCATCATGTGTCCGGTGTGCACAATAATAGATTTCATTAACAACTTCCCAGCATCACCTCTAAGTGTCGCCAATAGACCAGTAACCATAGAAACGTGTGTACTCCATCCATGAAGCTGGCGTAGGGCTGCACACATTTCATTCGTGATACATCTCAAGTTTTGCGTGAAGAAGGGCGTAGAGCACATTTTTGTGCGAATGCACCCTTTGAACTTGAGGCCCCAGCTTTATAAGAGCCGAAGGTCTGATTCTTGGTTACATCTCGACTTTTTTGTCCGTGTTGGTTTGACTCTGAACCATGACTCTAACAAGGTTAAGTCAGGTCCTCTGGATGGATTATTTTTGTAAGAAGAGGAAGAAGAATCCGTCTGGAGGACCTGACTTAACCTTGTTAGATTATTGAGCCGCATCAGGGTATTCTGAACCATGATGTTTTTGTGCATCATACAGGAGATGCCAGTCTTATTGTCAGTGCCTGGTTCTCCATCATCTCACCTCTAACCGCTCTCATCCTCCTCCTCCTCATCAGATCTGATGGGAACGTTGTGGGTCTCAAGCAGAACTTTGCAGTTTTCTCTCTCAGATCATCCTTTTGTTTGAGCTTGTTATCCTACGTATCCTGATCTCACGCCTGTTTATTGACCACACCGTCTCTGCAGACCACTGAGAAGCTGGTTCTGTAGCCTCGCTCTAAATTTACTGGTACTTTCCTCCCTACTTTCTCACACCACTGTCTGATTTTCAGGTCAGTTTTAAACACAATTTGGTTAAAGCTGTAGCTTTAATAGCGCCAGAAGAATCAGCGTTTCTGTCGCCGCTAATGGAAACACTGAAGGCAAAAGAAAAACGAGATGCAGCGCGTTTATCTGGGTTGGATCAAGATCTCCTCGTATGTTTAGGTTATAATTGGAGACGTGGATCCAGTTTTAAGGTTCCGAGCCTACAGTTGGATGTATAATTCAGCAGAACATGGGTTTGCAGTTTAAAGCAGCTAATTTATTAATAGTCACTTAGCTCGTTCTAACACACTCCAATGTGCACTTCCTCTAACAATGAACAGATTATTATACAGTTTACAAGTTCAGCTGAAAACTTGCTGTTGAGAAGGAATTGTCATTAGAAGTTTTTTCTAATATTTTGTCAGGACCGACAGTTTTACTTGTTGTATGAAGAGACGGAGACATGTTTGGGACTGTTTGGTTTGTTTTGCTAATGCCGGTTGGTCTACTGGAAAGATAAAAAAAAAACCTTTGAAATCTAATCGTCTAAAAAGTTTGACATCTATGATTTTAGGTGATAATAAATCTACAATACTCACAAAAAAATTTGCATGAGTATTTTTCCAGCTCGTTGTTGTAGTGGGTTTATTCAAAAAGCGTTCAATACAAAAACAACTGGACTTTATCTTTTACAAATAAAGTCATCATGTCCTGGATGACTGAGAATCTTCACCAGCATAGTGGGTTTATATTTGTGTGAAGGCTTATGCAACATTCACACTATTGTGATCCATTTTTCTTCTGTACATTTTTCAACATATTTCTTTTTCCACAACTTTTGTGCTATTTCAACAAATCTTATATGAAAACGTTAAGCTTGTTCTGGTGAAGGGTGCTGACGTTTGGTATTGGTGCAACTTTAGCTTTTTGAAATATTTAGCCTTTTCTGACGTTGTTTTTCTCATAGAAAATGAATTGAGCTTATTTTCCATCCTTCAGATATTTAGATCTGTTTACAACCTTTGACTGCTCCTTTTACATTTTGTTCTGCTTCAGTGTCTTTCAGCTTCTTTGTGCAAATTTAAACCTTTTCAGCTACTTTCAGCTAATGTCAGCTGTTTTTCAGCTGTTATGTGATTCTTTTAGATTCTCTCTGCTAGCTAAAACATGTTGTGCTTCTCCTAACTTGTTTCTGATCATTTCAGTTTATGTTCCTTTTAGCTTTTTCTGCTATTTCAGCTACCATATAGCTGTTTAATGCTAATTTTAGCTTTTTCAGCTAATTCCACATTTTTTTGCACTCATTTAAACTTTTTTCAGCCTAATTCACCAAAAATGTGCTTGCTGCATTTCCCCTCTGGTAATTTAGGCTTATTTCTGCCTTTTTAGTTACTTTTCTGTAGGTTTGCTAATTTAAGCCTTTTTCAGATAACTTCCACTTTTTTTGTGCTCATTTCTGCTTCTTTCATTATAATTATGCAAACATGCTCTTTCTGCTTTCTTCTGCCAATTTAAGCTTTTTCTACATTTTCAGCTACATTTTAGCATTTTTAGCAAATTTTAGCTTTTTTCATATAAATTCAATGTTTTTTGGTAATTTCTGCTACTTTTAGCTTAATTAACTTCTTTCTGCTAATTTCAGCTTTTTATGCTCATTTTGGCCTTTTATTTTTTTTGTTGCTACTTTCTGTATTCTCAAATATTTCCGCTACTATTTAGCTGTTTTATACAAATTTTATATTTTTCAGGTAATTCCACCTTTTTTTGTTGCTTATTTCAGCTCTTTTTGCTTTTTTCTGGTTCTTTAAGCTTTTTTCCTGCCCTTTTCAGCTACTTTTCATCTGTTCTTTTTCTTCTAATTTCAGCTTTTTTGGTGCTAATTTTCTTAATTGTTGTGCTCATTTCTGCTTATTTAAACCTAATTCAGCAAATATGTATTCTTTCTGCTTTCTTCTGCTAATTTAGGCTTGTTCTTTCATTTCAGCTGCAATTCAGCAAGTTTTTAGCTAATTTCAGCTGTTTTTCAGTAAGTTCTTCAGCAATAAGCCTTCATACTGCATTTGCGCAGGAAATGCAAATTCTCTAGTTTATATTTAATCAGTTATCAGGACACCCTCCCCCACACCCTTCCCTACCCCTCCCTACCTAACTCACCCGTCTCCTCTCTCCCTGGATTGTCTGAACCTCAGAAGTGCTTCTCTTTCAGTTTCCCTGCCTCCTTTGGCAGAGCTGCTGCATTTGTTGATTGAGAGACCTTTCAGTGGCTGTAAAGGCCGCTAGATCACCCCCTCCGTCCAAACCCACCCACCCCCCGCCTCTTCACTGTCGCTTGCTCGGCCACATACTAACTTGCTTTTGGAGGGTAATTAGTCAAAGTGATTTCCTCCTGCTCCACTTCCATCCCCTCTTCTCTTTCTCTTGCATCTGCTTAGCCCAGTTTGGCATGGCCGTCATGAAAACCATCAGGGTTGTTTGTCTTTTCTCATCTTACCACAAGAACACAAACCAGATACGCTCGTCTCGTTAGTTTGAACATTTCCAATATGGAGCAAACTTATAGAGCAAGAGTGTTTTCTTTAAAGCAATGCATCACTGCTTTAGCCTCACTGCTTCAGGAAATCCCTCCGTCTACCCTTTGAGCAGGGTCAGCTGAGCTGTGGTTACTAGACTCCAGTGATCCAGTGGATGAGCGGTAGGGTTCACCTTGGACAGGTCTCCAGTCCATCACAGGGACACGGAGACAGAACCATTCACACTCTCAGATAGTCCGTTTTAGAGAAGTTAAGAAACCCAACATGAATGTTTTTGGAGGAAACGTGTGCATTGAGGAAACACACAAGAATGGGGAAAACATCTAAACTCAAGTGGGGAACCACCCCCAAGACCTTCTACGCAGTCATAAAAGGCCTAATGTAAACATATGAAATGTTACATTAAAATTTTTAATCATTTATAATACATTTTATATTCAGTGTTTCTTAAGCTGTAATTCTCAACCTAGTTTTTCTTTTTTATTATTAATTTAGTAAAATTTTTGTAAACTACTTCGCAGTTGAGCAAGGAAGTGTTTTTAATTTAGGAAAATGTAGATATCTAATTAGATTTTTTTAAATGTGTGTCTCCAGGCAGAAACGTGGCTGAAGCTTCTTTCTGATTGGTCAGGACTTCAGTGTCAGGAGAGAAGGCTGAGCTCTGTTAGAGTCTCTGCAGGAGTTTGTTTAATAACTGACAGGAACATTAACCAATCACAATGTAGAGTGGGTGGGACCAAAACACTCTGAGCCTTCAGGAGGGCCTTGATAGTTTTTTTTTTTTAACCACACAAAGATTTGTGATGCATTCAATAAATTTAAAAAATCCACACTGAAGTTGCAATTTATTTTTAAAAAATCCCATTGATCTTCTGATGCATGCTCAAAAATCCAGGTAGAAAAATTAAAAAAACAGTAAAGTCTGGTCCTCTGGACATTCAAAAAACAAAACAAAGCAACAACAACAAAAAAAAAAAAAAAAGTAGAAAAACTGAAGAAATCTTTCAGATGAAAGCCAAAACATTTAATTTTTTTTGTTTGTTTATTTTGTTGTTTGAATGTCCAGAGAACCAGACTTAACCTCTTTAGATTTCCCATTGATCGGTGAATGAAATGAAACCAATGAAATTTTACAGAAACAACACGTTCTGTTTTTTCCTGTTAAACTTCAGTGTGTCTGATTGAAATTGCATGTTGTACTTGAATGCAAGACACTTGGTGAGCTGCACTGCATGCTGGGTAGACTTGAGGCAGAAATGGATGGACTTTATCAGATGACTGTAAATAAAAAAAGACACCATAATTCAGTTGTTTGACTTGATATATAAAAAGGGGGAACCACTTCCTTATGGACGCGTTTTAATATAACTAGACCACAACTCCACAGTTTTTTCACCGTTAGCATTTATGAAGTTGTTGGCGCCATATTTTATCCTGCCTGACAGCCTTGCTCTAGTAGTCGTGGTTCACCTCTACACAGAAAGTTTAAAGCCAACCTGCAACTTTTTTTGCTGAGAGGCAACAGCTCTCAATTCCGCACCTCACTAGAAGAAAAAAAATGTACAAAAGAAAATATTTAAAGACAAAAATAACTCAAGTGTCCATTTAACTGAGTTCCGGCAACTCCTGACCCACTGTTGTCCACAACATATGTTAGTTGTGGACAGATTCACCGCAGCCATAATCACCATGTGCACTGACAGCATCCTAACAATCTGCATAGATGTGTGTCTGACAACTACCTGATAACTAATATCTTGTTACCTGATGAGATGACTTTCTGTCAAGGAGAGCAAACAGCACAGTTATTGAATCTTACGCCGATCCTTGAAAGTTGGAGAAAATCTCTCTCACTAATGTTGTTTACCCAAAAGAACCACACTCAATGGAAGGAGAAGATTTTTAACCAGTATTTATACTTGCAAGGTCAAATTTCATGACAGGTTACATAAATATACGTATATTACATGCATTGATTTATGCGCAGGACAACCAGTGACAGAAAAAAGCCTGAAGCCGCATTATCTGGTCACTTTTATACTTTCAGCTCAGGCGAAGGCGAGTTCAGAGTTCAGGCGGTGTCCTTGAAGCGAGCTGCAGCCTGGCAGGCAGGTAGAAAACTTAAAAAAATAAATAAATAAAACTGAAGTTAAAGCAGGTGAAATAAGTGCAGTTGTTGATTTTTAGCTGCCTTTTAGACACACCAAAGCTGTTCGAATGCGGGACTCTGCTTTTCTAAACAGTAAATGAAGTCAATAAAATTAAAACAATAATTTAAACAGAGTATAATTTGTTCTGATCCACTAATTGTTTACGTACAATGCATGGCTGCTCATGCTCAAAATGGAAAAAGTCCAGCTTTGACTTTTGGAAAAAGTTTTGCTCCTCGTTTAACTCCATCTATAAGCTTCTGAGTAAATACGTTTGACTTTGGGCTTTATCAGCGTTCAGGTGCGTTTGGGGATAAAAACAGTTCTTTTAAATCAGTTTGTCAATTTTATTGATTTGCAGACACAAACACGAACAAGGAATAAACACCTAAATGTGTTTCAGAGCAGCAGGTAAAAATAAGTCCATGAAAATAATAATTCCTCACTTTGTTGATGAAAGATGGCTGAACACACAGCGAGGGTTAGTTTTGATTGCACAAGTGTGTGAAATAATTCCTTTATGAAATGAGCAATAAGGAAATGGAACAGCTGGTGGGATTTATTTTGTATTTTTATTTCAGAATAGTCTTTATTTTAAAGATTGTCTTTTGCCAAGCAAATATTAACTGAACACTTTTGGATTAACTTAAGGTTGTCAGGGTTTTCTGGTCAGGGCGAACCCAGTAGTGCGGACAGGGACTCGAATCGGCAGAAGTACAAAAAATAGAAATTTAATGATAATAATAAAATACAAAAATAACAGGCTGACGAGGCAGCACAACTCACAAAACGGGATGAAGGCACGGGAAGCTCAGAGGGACTCAGGAAACTCAGAAGACTCAGAAGACACAGGGACCCAACGAAGACGACGCGACAAAGAACAAGACTGAACAGACGGCTTATATACAGGGACAAGACGAGACGTGATTACAAACAGCTGTGACGAGACAAGGATGGCACCAATTAAACTAAAGAGAAAACACTAGGGAAACACAGACACAAACCGAGCCACCAAATGGTACCATCCTTACAAAGGTCTCCCTCCATTTCAAGATGGCCACCAGCTAACCAGCCTTAGCTGACACACAAAGGGTTACAGTCCCTTGTTTATTGCAGGGGTTATGTTCCAGACCCCCACCCCATCCAATAAGTGAAAATCAACCAAGTAGTGACGTTCTATTTATTTTAGTACGTATACTACCCATCCAAGCTGTCATACTGTAAAGTTTGCAGATGATACAGCGGTGGTTGGATGCATCACAAACAACGATGTGTCCAGCTACAGGCAGGAGGTGGAACACCTGGAGAGCTGGTGCAGGAAGAACAACCTTCACATCAATGTGAAGAAGATGAAGGAGGAGGCTGTGGACTTCAGACGGAACAGACACCCCCACCCAACATAGGAGGATCTGCGCTGCAAGTGGTCTCCAGCTACAAGTACTTAGGTGTGCATCAACGTGTGGCATGGAGGCTGCACAGCTGCAGAAAGAAAAGTTTTGCAGAGAGCGGTGAAGGCTGCACAGAAGATGTTGGAGTCAGCCTCTCCACCATCACAGACATCTACACCTCTAGATGCAAGAAGAGGGCCACCTGCATCATGAAGGACCTCACTCACCCAGCACACACTTTTTTCCCCGCTCCCCTCAGGAAGGAGGTTGGGGGGGCTTCGCTTGAACAGAGCAGGACTCGTGGTCTAATTGAGTGATCCAAGAAATGAAAAAAGTCCTCCGGATGAAGCGCCGAACATTTGGCAGCATGCTTCCCGCTCAGAAGTCCTCGTGGGCCGGCTACCAGCTCTCAAGATTCACCGATGGGTCTGGATGTCCAGTTCTGCTCGGGTTTTGGTCCAGTTCAATGGATTCTGTGTATCTCTCTGCATCCACTGGGTGCCAACGTCACTGTAATAAGTGCCAAACTTTTTCCGATCAGATGAAAACTTTCCCTCTAGTATGTCAGACGACGACAACTGGGCTTCTGGGCAGGACACCGCTGCCTTCTGGGAAATGTAGTCATTATGAGCGGGAATCCAGTACAGATTTATCGAGAGAAAAATACAAAAGAGAAAATGTTGGCGCCTGTCAGAAATATTTCATTTTTTTCGTTAACTTCTTACTGTACAGTATCCAGTACTGTCACAGTCACGAGTAATATTAAAGTTGATAATAATGTGTCTTTTTTCCTTGTGTTCGATCTTACTTTGAAAAACTGTGATAGAGTGAGTCCACGTAAGTCAAACTGCCAAGTAGCGAGGGACTACTTTAATCCAAATAATTAATTTTTTACAATTGTTCAGCCAAGATTGAAGTGGTAGCAGCTGAATGTCCTCAGCCCATACTGAGAGCAGACTGATCATATAAACATTTTTCTTTTATTCAGATTGCAATAATCATCCTTTGAAGGAAAGCTACTTTCAGTTTTATTTGTTTTTTGTATTATTTTGTATGTGTTACGTTTTTATGACAGTTGCTCTTTACGGGTTTTATGCAGATGACTGGTTGTACTAAAAGCGCTTCATATGGAAAAAGGATGTTTAAACATTTTGAACCACCGTATTTTTCATAAAGTAATCGCAGTTTGTCTTTTAAAATAAAAAAACCAAATAAATTGCAACGCCTGCCCCTGGCTGGGCATTGTTCCACTGTACAATAAAACACATAAAATATAAACCTACAACAGTTCGAACTCCATAAAACTAAAATATTATGAACAATACTCAAGTTGAAAAGAGAAAACATGGACACATACAAACTCTTTCCAATAATTCAGAATCTGAACTTGTAAAGTTAAAACATTATAAGTGAATTCAAACTTGTTTGGTTTTCAGCCAAGTGTTCACTTTAGAGATAAAAGTTTTAAAGTCTCTCATCTGTTTTATTTTATTAGTCACAGTTAAGACTGTCGTGAGAACTAATTCTGTGTGATTCAAAGAGAAAATTCACATTTTGTCTTAAATTCTGTTTAATTTTGTGTCTCCAACAGTTTCATCTGAGGGATGCAAAGTTTAGAGCTCCATCATCTGGAGATCGTTTTAATTTATGTCATAGACAAATCATAGGTTTTTACATTAGGTGAAAAGTTAATTTTATGATCCAAATATTATTTCATGTATCACTTGACATATTGTGTATCTTAAAATGCCAGTGATTTATAGCTAAATTAACTTTTATTCAATTTTGTTTTTGAGTTATTTCCTGTTTGCTTTGGTAGCAGAAAGTCTACCTTCAGTTTATCCAACAAAGCATGTTTTGGTTTAAACTTTTCATCCTTCATCCAAAGGACTTCATCAGTCCGAGGAGCCACAATAAACTGAGTGGTAACTGAACGTTTGAGTTAGTTCTAAACTTCTTGTTTTGCTCCTTTGCGTTGCAGCTCTACAGCTCGGTGGAGTTTGGTCGACGATGGCAGCTGGTGCACGAGAGAGTGGCTCCGAATCGTTTCTACTGGTGAGCGCAGCCCGTTGGACCCTCTGCAGAATCACTCAGTCCAGACTGCAGCAAAGACTCCACCCATTAAGCATTTTACTTGGAATGCTACTAAGATAAACACCTAGCCTAAAACAAAAGTCATATTAAGGAAGGAACATTGTTAGACTCAGCATTAATACTCAGAATGTATAAAACGTAACCACTGATGGAATAAATATGAATCTGACCAGATGACGGCAGATATGTTTGCTCGTCGATTACGTTTTAATAAGTATCGCCATGTGTTCTGTTTACAGCTCATAAGTTTAGACATTTGTCACAATAAATGATGTTAAAGTTCCAGTTTCATTATAAAGTATATTAACTGCGTGGCATAAATTATCATTAATTAGGAGTTAGAATAGTCTGTGACAAATATATAAAAAAAACATAAATAAAAATACATTCATGGTTCTGAGGAGAAGAGAAACACTTCTGTCATTTCTTTAATAAAACATACTTTAATCAGTTGTAAGAGAACATTAATTAAACTAAAATGATTTTATGATAAGAAGTAATAGATCTGAAGCCACTTTGGTCACACTGTAAATGCTTTTATGCACAGTCATCTGTTAGCGTTCCATTAGCTCATCATCTGTTAAAAGAGCCAACCAGTGCTTTGAGATATTTTACTAACACTAAAGCTAAACCAGCACACACACTGACACAAGCAAAAACCTTGTCTGTTTGTTTCTCAGGACTTTTTCCTCTTTGCATTTGTTTCCTATTATTTTACTGCGTCTTGTGGACACCCTGCGTCTTTTCCGGTCAAACCGGCTGCTTTCTGACACGTCTTCATTCAGGAACTAACATATGACAAAAAGGCTTCAGCTCAACAAACTGCAGAAGAACTGCTGGTTAGTAACGAGCCACTTCGGCCGGGAGTGATAGGAGCCCGAGGGCTGAGGCTGCAGAAGCTGTCAGACTTCTATTTTAGGCTGTTCTCTGTGTGGTGGGTGTTGTGGTAGCCCTGCTAATGAAGCTGCACGGGGGGGGGGCTCGTATCTGCGGCGCATGTGGCTGCAGAACATGTGTAAACTCATTTGTGATGCGGTGAACCTGAGAGGAACTCTGTAACATGCTGCAGGGAAAAAACTTGCAAACCGCCACGGGATCCAGCTCTAATCAGTGTGAGAGCTTAGCATGTGCATGCATTTGCATAGGACATTAGAAATCTCTGCAAATACATGTGGAGCTGCATCTGTTGGATGTTTTTCACAAGACAACAGCTCCATCTCATGACTAAGTTCTTTTTTAAACGTTCTAACCTTAGTCATCCTTTGAGGCCAAATACCGTGTTTTCCTGCGTATAAGTCCAAGTTTATTGCGTAATTTGTCAGTCCTGCGACTTATATGCTGAAGCAAATTATATACTTTTTTCATATTCGTAATGCAATTTTTGACTGACGCTTTAAATTTCGAAGAAATGCAACAGTGAGGTGTGTGTTCATTTCACTCAGCTGGTGCAGGCGGATGAACATTGGAGAGCTAACAGCTCCAGCCGCGATGAATGGATGGAAAGCTTGCTGGCTGGATGGATGGCTGGCTGGATGGCTGGCTGGATGGATGGATGGATGGATGGATGGATGGCATCGCGCCACCCAGGTGAAATTAAGCTATTTGGACCATTAAAGTGCTTTTATTAAGGAAAAGTTAAACTGAGACACACATTTGCTATAATGTCGAGCAAACAAACAATTGTTTTTAAGTGTTAATCTTGTTAAATTTCGAAGAAATGCAACAGCGAGTCCTCCCATGAGCGCTCGCTTAACTCAGCTGGTGCAGGCAAAGGAACGCTGGAGAACTAGCAGCTCAGGCCGTGATGGATGGTGCTGCGTTGCCCAGGCAAATTGAAGCTGTTTTGACCATTAAATAAATGCATAATAAATGCGACGGGTCAGTGGTGACACATAATAAATGTGACTTATATGCCGAAGCGACTTATATGTTTTTTCCTCTTCGTGATGCTTTTTTTGACTGATGTGACTTATACTCGGAATGCGACTTATATGCCAGAAAATACGGTACTTTTAGAAACTGGAGAAATAAGAGCAGAGTGCATCGCTGTAGGTCTCCCACAAAGGTTAAAATATACACATTCAAACAAATCGTCTTATTTCTTTTCCCTGCAACACATTATCACTCGGTATCAAATGTATTATTTAGTGAAAATGGAAATTAGGTTTGAGAAGTAGGCCACCTTGTTCAAGGCTTCTTTCATTCTGTAATTTATCAAAACGTCCTCTGATTAGCACTTTTGGTGGTCTTTGATTGTCTTTGTCTACTTTTTATTCTCTTCACAGAGATTTTCTGTACATCCCCTCCCTTTTGTGAATACGCTACGCTTGAAGACGTCCCCCTCCAACTCTCCATATCCACCTTCCCTTTTTAGCTTCATGTCTTGGCTGCTCCTGCTTCTCTCCTCTGATCCTCAAAGTCTTTTTAATTCATTTTTAATGCCATAACGATTGTATGCTCCTCCATCTGCAGGCAGCAAGAAAATCAATGCTTTTCCGTTTCTAATGATGTGAAGGAACATCGTTCCTAATATGTCTAACTGTAAAAGGACCTTCACGGGCTTTGAACATTTAGATCACATATTCAACCCGAGGCTTCGAGTTAAACTGTCCTCCATAAGTTCCAGTGGTTCCTGCAGCGCGTTCCTGCTGATATTTACCACAACGGTTGTGATTGAATCTCTCCGCTGTAAACAATTTGTCTGAATTTACAGCGCACAATCTCTCAGGCCAGACAGCAGCTCTGGCAGGTGGCATTTGCCCAAAGGCAAAAGACCAATAGTGATGCTGATACACATTTGTCTGCCTTTCAGGTCGAAAATGGGTTTAGACAAAGAGCCTGGTCTAATTCACCTGGAAACCAGCATCTCTGAAGGACGTGAGTAATTCAATTCTGTGTTCAAAGCTCTGTTTTCTGCTGTCTTTGTACTGTAACATGAGCATTGTGGCAAAGCAGAGAGGATTTTGGGGCGGTTGCATGGGCTGTTCTGCTGTGGGAGAATGCAAAGCGACAGTGGGGATGACAGAGTCTGGGGACGCACAATGACAACGGAGGTAAAAAGTAATGCATACATTAGAATGCTTAAAGCTGGCGATGAAGCCCAGCAGTGCAGGTTCATGTCTCTCATCCACCTGAATGACGATGAACACTGAGATGATACACACTGCCCTTCTTCTGCTGAAACACTTGAAATTTACTCCAGGGGAGAGCTTGCACGTAGCAGATATTGACCAAGTTGTTTAACCTGGTCCAGTCTTAATGAGGTTTGTGGTTAACACTACAGGGTTCATGCAGCGACCTCATCAGGAATGCGTGTTCAGTCATCTCGGGCAGTCAGACATTCCTGTGTATTGTGGACAGTTACACGCAGACGGTCATGCAGGTATTTTTCTCAGGCAAAGGTTAGGGTCTGGTCTTAATTTGTAAACCGACTGATGCTAGAATACAAATAACAGGTGGGGTGGCGAGGGGTGGGGTGACTGGGGGTCCTCCCCTAGAAAATTTTGAATAAAGTAGATGCAATCTCCTGCATTTGGTTGTATTTTATCAGGTTGTTAATCATTTACGTTTACCTACATTTGCAAACACTCTGCTTCTGTCAAGCATCCTATCCCCTCTCCCCCCTCTTGATGGTTCAGAGCCCGCCTCTTCTCCACAGAATTCATTGTCCTGCTCATTGTTGTCCGACTTCCCATGTGAAACCTCCAGGCGCCTCCTTCATCTGTTCATGGCGGCTGCCTGTGGGCTCCTGCCCGCAGTCGACTGCCTGCTTAGCTCGGCACTCACCCCCACCACTCGCTCGCTCCTGCTCCAGTCTCCATTGCCACTGTCTTCAGGTGCTTCAATTCTCAGTTGTCCAACTAAGGACAACGAGAAGCCTTTTTTATGAAAGCAAATTGCACTGTCTTTTGGACATTTTGATCGCTGTTATTTTGACAAATTAGCGCTGTTGTTTTAACACGTGATGTGATGTGAATAATATCCATCAAGCATTTCTCTAGTATTTTTAATAAATAATCAAAAATTTTATTAATGACCCACTTAAACTGTCAAACTAATTTGCAATTTAGTTGTGGTGTTTAAATACATTTTGGAGTTTTTTTTTAATATAATTGCACGATGACTTTGAATTTTATGGGCATATATTTTTTTTTTAAGGGTAGAAGCGGAGATGCTTACTTGAAGGAGCAGCTCGTATGTGATATTAAGAAGCTCGTAAGTGGCTGTTGTGTTTAAAATGAGTGTTTATATAATTATTTTCAGTTTACATATCAAATATAAGTTTTATTCAGTCAAGGCAATCTTCTTCTTTCGGGTGCTCCCTTCGTCAGGGGTCATCACAGCGAACTAAGTCGCACGAAGACTTGGCAACTGTTTTTACACCGGATGCCCTTCCTGACCTAACCACAGACCACCGAGCTATCACAGCCGTCTGTGTGGAGCAGAGAGCTGCCATCTAGGGTGCCCTGGGAAGCAGATAGGGGGGTCAAGGGCCTTTCTCAAGGGTCCAGAGTGGGGCAAATGAGGGTGGAGGCAGGTGTGGGTGCTTCACCTATCCCACCCACATTTTGATGTTGTTTGTACCGGAGTTGAACCAGCGATCTTCCGATCACAGGCCTATCTTCACTAACCTCTGCACCCCGACTTCCAGAGTCATATTTGCAGTCATATTTGTTCATAACTTTATTATTAGTAAGTCTGAGAGTTACCAGACCCAAGCAAACAGTTACTGGAATGCACCCTGTAAAAATAAAAGAGTTCAAATTCAAAAACTCAAATTAAGCACTGGTTAGGGTGGAAACAGTTGCACTGCTCTGCAGACAGTTCTGAGGTTGATTCTTGAACTGGGAATTGTTGGCTTACATCATTCTTTCACGTGTCAAATCCCATCGGCAGACCACTGAGATGTTGCTTTGTCGGATGAAGTCCAAGACCACAAATGATGCATCAAGGCATGTTTCATGAGTAGCCATGCCCAGACTAGAGTTTTTTTTGGTTGGCGGAGTAACCCATATTTCAAGTTTCATCCACTGAGAACAGTTAGCCAGGTAACAGGAGAGCATGTTCTGCACAGAAGCCCCAAGGAAGAAGAGCAACATGTGGGAAGATTGACAAACAGGAAGCCAAGATCATGACAGAAACTGTGTTATTACTTCTAGACGTTCAAGTTTTATCTTATTTTCTGCATCCTGCCAGGTCCATGGCTGACACTGAGCCAATCTGAAGATCAACTAAGTTAAGGAATCAGCAGTGAAGTCAGTTTCTCACTGTTGGAGACTATTTGGCAAAGAATATTCCCTAGGTAGCCTCCAACATGCCTCTAATGAGGTCCATGGCTTCCTCGTGACAGTTGCAGAAGCTTGTCGATTTGTCATGAATTGTGTTTTCAAAAAATGTTTGTTGATTTACTTTTTATAATTCTAGAGTGACAGAGCTGTATTTTGACGCCTCCACAGCACAGGAAATGTCTAAAAATCCAGCTAAACGTCAGCTTTAGGGCTCGCTGATCAGACAGAGTTTTTCGAGACTGAAACGGAAAGTTTGCCTGTTTCTTTGCAAATATCTCGCAATTCATTTGAGTTGCCAACTAGTCTCCAAAACATCACATCTCAGTGAGGTACAGGCCTAATATTCTCTCAGCTCTCAATTTTCTTTTCTAATTTCTGCCATGCCTTTACCTTTGACCTCAGTTGTTGTATGGGAACAATGGAATAGCAGGTTTAGCTTGTCTCCCAAATTATTTGTACAGCAAAATTGTTGGGCACAAGAAAAATTGTATTGCTGATTTTAAGGGAAAGTTTCCATTTTTCAGTAAGTAAAGAAGAAATATTGCCATCCAATGTGAGTGATAAACACAACCTCATCTGATTTGACCTTTGGACATTGTCCTGATTTGTTTTGTCACTTTTTTAACTCCCTCTTCTTCTCCTTTTGGCTTTTCTCTCTTCAGGGGTCTCCACAGCGAGTCATCTTCCTCCATCTCACGCTGTCCTCTGCATCCTCTGTCTTCACTCCAACTACCTCCATGTCCTCAGTAACTGCATCCATATATCTCCTCTTTGTCTTTTTCCTGGCAGCTGCATTTCTAACATCCTTCTACCAGTATACCCACTGTCCCTCCTCTGGACATGTCCAAACCATCTCAGTCTGGCCTTTCTAACTTTATCTCCCTGTTGTTCATCCTGGGCTGTACCTCTGATGATCTCATTCCTAATCTTATCCATCATTGTCACTCCTAAGGAGAACTTCAATATCTTCATTCCTGCCACTTCCCGTTCTGTCTCTTGTGTTTTTGTCAATGTCTCATTCTCCAGACCAAACAACATAGCTGCTCTCACCACTGTCTTGTAAACTTTTCCTTTGACCTTTGCACAAATCACTCCTGAAACTTTTCTCCACCCACTCCATCCTGCCTGGACTCTCTTCTTCACCTCTTTACCACATCCCCCATTTTCCTGGACAGTGGACCCCAAGTACTTGAAGTCCTGCACCTTTGTGACCTCTGCTCCTTGTAGCCTCACTGTTCCACCGGCCTTCCTCTCATTCACACACATGCACTCTGTCTAACTACGGCTGACTTTCATTCCTCTTCTTTCAAGTGCATACCTCTCCAAATTCTCTTCCACCTGTTCCCTGTTCTCACCACAGATCACAATGTCATCTGCAAACATCATAGTCCACGAGGATTCTTGCCTGACCTCATCTGTTAGTCAGTCTATCACCAGAGCAAACAAGAAGGGGCTCAGAACCGATCCTTGATGCACTTGTCATTTTTCAACTAAACTTAAACAAAGACAAAATCCCATCTTATTGCTGAACTTACACCATCATATTCTTTTAAGGAAACCTCTGAATTATCACAGTACAATAAATGTACTTGCTGGAAATGTGCACTTGGTTGTGTTTTACCAAACCAAGTGGAGCAAAGAATGTCTGCAATTTATAAAGAAGCTCTAGGATTTCCTGCTGAACACCCAAATAAAGAAACAAATCCATGTCTGCACCTAATTGTATTGAGCGACACAGCTGCTATGTTTAGAGGAACAAAGTGAAATCAAATCGTTCAGTTGTGTCAGTTTGGATGTGTTTTGTCCAGACTACAGCCATGTTGGTCAATTCTCTGCAGTTTGTTCGACCAGTAGAAACCAATGAACGACTGATTTGTGTCTGCTTTGTTTACTGTATACATCGAGGGTTGCACAGAGGTGTGGAGGGCCGTGTTCATGTTTGTTTAAATGAACCTTAGCGAGTTCTTTTTTAATTTAACTAATCATGCCAAGTTCCTAAATGACAACCTTTTTGTTAAAGTTGGTGCAATGAAGAATGGGTCAGTCAAACAAACCCTCTGAGCAAATGTTGCACGTGTCAGATGTTACAGTCACACAGCCGGAGAATAACACCATTGATCATGCTTATATGGAAGGAGCTGACACGTATTTGGCTCGGGCCGGCGAATGGGGACAGGCTCCCCAGCTAGCACCTTGATTGAAGGGAAGGAAAGCAATTGGCCTCTGTGGTCATCTGTCTCCCCCTCCACCCGGCTTCTCCTTTACCGGGACCGCATCACAGAGTAATGCAGGAGGCCAAAAGAGAGCACTTAACTCTGTGTGAAGGCTGCCTTTTTTCATTTGCTTAAACCATTGGCCTGACGTGTGTCTGTTTGTGTGTGCATTGGTGTGCGAGCAGAGGCGCTGTATGTCACCTGCAAGCTGCAAAACTGCACCGATGCCAACAAGGGCAAACCATTCCCCGGGTACATTGACCCCAATTCTCTGGTGGTGCAAGATGAGTACGTGTTTGTCCAGGTAAGTGATAGTTCTGTTTGCTCACTGAGAAATATTAGAGCTGAGGGCAGCATGTCTGTGTGCAGGAAATACATCAAGGGCATGTTTAGATGTGTCCTACATTCTTTATTTTTAATGTGAATAGTGTGAAATTTGTGTTTTCTGGTGTCACTGAAATGTTTCTGGCTCAAGGTGTCCACTGCTGGGAGGCCAGTCTACTATGTTTCTGCAAAAAGAGACATCTTCACCCCCATGAAGCTGCCTAAGTACACCTTGCCGAAGGTAACCAACTGCCCAACACCACTTCAGTTAGGGAATACCTGCTTGTTCTGTAAATACAGTGAATGCTGAGGCTGAAATGTGTTAAATAAGCTGAAGCTAAATGGGTAAAGGTAAAGCAGCCGTACAAAAAAAATAGCAAAAAACTAATAGATGAAACTGGAAGAGCAGTTGTTTAAATTAAAATCAGATGAGCAGCATCAAAAGACAAAATCAGCAAAACTGTAACTAAAAGCTAAAATTAGCAAAAACAGTAGTGGTAACATAAAAGTAGCAGAACAGTAACTGAAGCTAAAACTAGCACAATAACAGACATCAAAGACAAAATTAGCAAGACAGATGCTATCTTAAGTAATCATCCATCCATTATCTTTACCTGCTTCTTCCTTTTTGGGTCGCGAGGGTCACTGGTGCCCATATCCAGCCATCACTGTGCATGAGGCGGGGGGGACGCTGGACAGGTCTCCAGTCCATCACTGGGACACATAGAGACAAATGAAACAAACAACCATTCATTCTCTCACTCACACCTAGGGACAATTTAGAGTCACCAATCAGCCTAACATGCATTTTTTTGGTCTGCGGGAGGAAACCAGAGTACCCAGAGAAAACCCACGCACAGAGAGAACATGCAAACTCCACCCAGAATGGCCACGGACCAGGATTTGATTCAGGGCAACCTAGTAGCTTGTCCTCTGGTTCTTGAGATATTTTGCTAACAGGGAGAAGAAATCATGCCTATCATGTCAGGGGGTAATAAAACATCTTCTAAGCACTAATAAAATAGACGATTTCAGCTAAAAGCAAAATATTTTAATAATTAACAGAGGAAGTGTAAACAGGAAAGAGAAATGGCCTCATTGCGAGGAGGTTCCCCTCACGCCCACCTGAAGCAACGATGATCCCCGGCGCCGACTCCCTGCTGGCGATGTTTCCAGACGTGTAGGGGTTTGCAGACACATGGAGATGGAGATGTAACGAGCAGTACGGCTGCAGAGCGAGAAGTCAAAAACTCAATTAGCGGAAGTTTCTCGCCTGAACCAATGGAGAACCTCAAAGGCGCATCGAATGTTGCATCGACTCGGCTCCACAAACGCCTCCCAAGTCATAAGTTTCATTACAAACACAATTCCCCCATTGGCTGGCCTCGCAACCTGCGCCACTGTCAGACAAGCTAAAAGTTTAAATTAGCTAAACCGTAGCTAAATTAAAATAGCAAAAGCTGTAGCTGAAAGCTAATTTGATCAAAACAGATAAATGCCAAAACTAGTGAAACAGTAGCCGTAAACAAAAACTATTAAAACAGCTGCTAAAAGCTAAAATCAGCTGGACAGCTACTAAAAGCTAAAACCAGAAGAATGGCCTCTAAAAGCTAAAATTAGCAAAACAATGACAGAAACATTTGGTGAAATTAAGACTTGTAAAACCACCTGTTAAAAGTTAAAGCCAACAGAACAAGGGGTAAAAGCAAAAATTTGCTAAACAGTGGCTGAAAAGTGAAATTAGCAAAACATGAGCTAAAATCTTCAAGATTTCAAAGAGCACCAATTATTAAGAATTTGAAAAGTTCTCAATGCATTTTTATGAAGAGAAAATAATATAAATATATAAATATAAATAATGGTTAATAAATCCAAAAGTGTAAAATTCACACAAACCGTAAGTCTTGTCGGTGATGTCCAAAATGAGCCGAATATTTTGAGACCCGAATGGCTGAATGACTGAAAAACAAATGATTCGAATGAGTTAAAAGCAAGTAAAGTTGTAATGAAGGGTTAGGTAAAGTGTTCCCGATAGTTTTTTGTTTGAAGGTAGACACCGGTTTGATTCTGGCTCTGTTTGGTCCAAGGCCCGCTTCATCACCGGCTCTTTGTTATTTACGGGCGAATCGAGGCCAAAAGCAGCCCTCGCAGAGAACTGTTGTTCCATACGGCATGTCCCGTTCATCACGTTCCCTCTGACAATTAAACATGTTTATTCAATCAAGCCTTGAGAGCTCCGGTAGTTCTGGCGACATCGGCCCAGTCTGAGGTCGATGAAGCACACAACCGAACAGCGTGACCTCAGCCCCGTCACTTCTGCCCAATAAGTCTTAAACTCTTAATGACTGCTGTTTCCTACAGACGATGGAGCGGCTCGGATGATTCTGATTAATCCCAGCAGGAGCACAGACACAATAGGTGTAATCTGAAAGTCTTTATGTTGATTATTGGAACAGAATTAATCACGTTTTTGATTGAAGTACAGAATTAAAACGTATGTTGGTGATACTTATTGAGGTGCTCTTTTAATTCAGTCAATTGCAGATTCAGTGATGAATATGTTGACATTATTTGTTTTTATTTTAATTTCCATATTTATGTTTATGTTTTGGGGCAAACATGGACTTCTACATTTTAGCCATTTCTGTCAGAATGTTCAGCTTATTCAGGAGATGGCTGCCATCGCATTTGGTTTTTATAAGTTTTAAAGATAATTTCCATTATTTTCCCACATAGAATTACATGAATATGTTTTCAGTTATAGTAATAACTCGTTTTTCGCAGGGGATCCGTACCATGAAGCCCTGCAATAAGTGAAAAACCGCAAAGTAGGAATAGTAGTACAAGTAGTAAGTAGTAGTTTATTATATATATATATATATATATTTTTTTTTCTTTCGCCTGCTCCCTGCGTTAGGGGTCGCCACAGCGAACTAAGTCGCACAAAGACTTGGCAGTTATATATATATATATATATGTATATATATATATAT